>NC_136067.1:1600095378-1600738739 GCF_964261635.1 Lissotriton helveticus
TGAGAGTGAGAAGATGAGCTTAATGTGATCAGTGTAGGATATAATGTTGATGTTGTGGGCTCTGACAATGTCTACTAGTGTCGTCATGTAGATGTTGAAGAGGGTTGGACTGATGGATGAGCCTGGTGAGATTCTGCAGATGGTGCGCTTGGGCTGTGTGGTAAAGGGAGGGAGATGAATCCTCTGTGTGCGTCCCAAGGAGAAGGATGTCATCCATCTAAGAGTGTCGTCTTTGATTCTGATCTGGTGCAGTCGGTTGATGAGTTTGTGGTGGGAAATGATGTCAAAGGCAGTGGAGAGGTCGAGAAGGATCAGGGCGGCTGATTCCCCTCCATCGAGTAGGGTGTGGCTGTCACCTATCATGGCGGTTAGGCTGTGTCAGTGCTGAGGTTGGCTCTGAATCCTGATTGGGAGGGGTTTAAAAGGTTATTCCCAGGGGTACGGGATCCCTGTCATACAGGAATCCTGTCTACAGTCCCTTGAGAACAGCTTAGTTATAAAATTGAAAGGGGGCCTCGTTGAGTATAGACCTGTGGTTTGGCAGGTGCTGTTGGGGCAACAAGCCACAAAGGAAACATGTGTCCTGGGTTGGATGCCCGAAAATGGGGACCTCTCAAATTGGTCATTGGAACACGCTTCTATTTGATTTTGGATGCTGGACCCAGATGCCTGATTTTTAAGTACTTTGTCTGCTAGCCACCCGCCCCCTCATCATATTGCCCCCCTGGGATTCGGCCAGCCAACCCTGCCCTGGGGGATCAGCAGACGAGTGAGGCCTTGGCTCCTGCATGTGCCCTTAATAGTGAACTTTAGTGAGGATACCCAATTGAGAGAACAGATACAGCAGCCCAGACTCCCCAGATGCAAGCAAAGATTATATACCCAATGTTGTCTCATTGGTCCTTCTTTTGGTTTTGGTACAGATCATTTTTGGGATTGGATGAATGAGTGGTATTTACTCTATGGAGGTTTATCTTACTGCACATTTGGACTGCGTTTGAAGGCATTACCTCCCCAGACAGTTACCCCTCATTGACGAGGCTGTTGCCCCGGTCCCTTTTGGGCTACTGTCCCTATCTGTGGTTGCTGTTGCCACATGTTTGTCCAATTACCTTTCAACGTACATGTGCGCTGAACTGCACTGAACTGTGCAAACTGTACTGAACTGTTGCAGTGGTGCTGCAGCTAACTGACCTCCCTGTGACTGAATGTAAGGTGCATTAGGGTTTCCCTTTTGTGGTGGCTGGCCCTGGCCTATTGATCTCTGTTCATGATATGCTTTTAATTGGCATCTATTTGCCAGGTTGCCCATCCTGTGGTAATAGTAGCATTCCCTACTGTCTGGTTGCTGCAAATCTCCCTGGCATCTTCCGCTATAGCTAGGTTGAAATCCCCTGGGGTTTTGGGGTGGAGCTCCCTTTAGAACTGGTGCCATTTGAACGCTTACGGCCAACGTGGCCCCCTCGAGGGCAGTCTTTTTCAATTTATGTTGGACCAATTAAGCAGTGTCTCTCTGGTTTGGGGATCTTCCTTGTGGGTCGCCGAGTGGGGTGTGTGTGTGTCTGCCCACCTGTCTCATACTCAGCTTATCTCCCCATGTGGTCAGCAGGGTTATTTCCTTGCAGTGGTTTTCTGTCTCCTTTACACGCAGCATTTTTTACAATAGCTATGCTTATGATATTATATTTGACAGCAGAAAGGGGTCCGTAGGCATGGTGAGTGCACCACACAGCACCAGACAGCCTCATCTTTGCCATTTCTAGGTGCATGGAGGTGACATGGTTGTGGCACCTTTTCATATGGGATCTAGCCATTATGGCAATTTTCCCCACATGCCTCCATTTCTTGTTTTGTCCCAGGAGACACAGCAGGTGTGTATGTAGTGTAATCACAACTCTCTTCCTCCTTGCATACCGTATGGTTATAAAGGTTTTTTGTCTTTTTAGCTGTCTCAAATAGGAGGCAGTGTGTACAATGTGCCCACTGCTGAACAGGTTTGAACCTATTAAAGAATTTTCTCATGTATTTTAAGACCACCTCAGCGAAGGTGGTCTGGTTGGTAGAGAGTGCCTTTACTTGCATACTAGTGATGTGGGGGTATGTCGGTTCCAGGGATCCTAAGGTAGGGGCCCCTGGGGAGGAGCATGCAGAAAACTGGGTTGTCATTTTTTGTTTGGTTAGCAAATCTTATTATAATAGATTAGTCGGGGTTGAAGGAGAATATAATATCTGTCCTCTAATGTGTTTCCTTCCTATCTCTAGTTCAAGGGGTTTTGTGAAGGGGATCCTTGACATTGTACCCACGAACCCTTGTATGACTGAAGTTCCTTTTGATAAAGGGACCATCCCTTCCATTACACCTGACCTTGCTACCCTTGTGTCTATTACAAAGTTGTATGGTGCATTGTTCACGAGTACCATGACTACTGGTTTTTCCTCTGGTTGGCCTGTTGTTGACAATACAAAGTGTTTGTGGTTGTGTGCCTCTTCTACCTCATGCATCGGTCTCCCTTGGTTGGCTGGGAAATTCCTGTGGTCTCATCCTCATCCTTGGCTCCAGGGGGACTAGGGGCCCTTCCTTACTCCCGCTATATGTGTTACTGTCTAGAACTACCATAAATTTCCCTGTCACTTGTGTGTGTTCACCTGGACCAGTGGGAGTGCGGGAACTCTGCACCGCTGGGGTTCTATGTGTCGGGTGCGACGGACAGGGGGTCGAACTTCTGAGAGCCCTTGTGCCGGACTGGGATTGCACTGGGACTGCCTGGGCTTCCTGGCCAGTTAGTGTGGGCGAGAGCACCTCTGTATCTGCATGTGGTGGGAGAGATGCTGATGCCTTGCTTATTATTTGTAGTGCAGGACTGTCGACCTGGGCTTCCTCAAAGAGAGCCCATAGTTCTTATAATGCCTCTCTCCTGTCTTTCTTTTGACCTGCATATTTGGTTTGTATGGATGTTCTCATGTGTTCAATTGCGTTTGTGTCAAAATTTCCCTCCTTTGGCCAGGGAAATGTATGCGCCTTTATGTGGGCATGCCATTCTTGGCAAACCTTATTAAGTTTTTTAGCCTGTGAGGGGAACCTGGTTTGTTTGTGTTTTAACTGTAATTTCATGATACGTCTGGTAGTTTTAGAAGGCAAAATACCTTAGCTTGTTTGTTTTAGGGAATCTTTGTTTTTTATCTAATTATGGGTAAAATATACACAGGGGTTACTGCTTATAATTGCGTTACTATGAGCTCACCGCTATCTATAGATGCATCAACAATTCAACATGAACAATTCTCTAAAATAAACACAAATAACAATGCATATGAGGGATTGCAAAATAGGGAAAGTGCAATTGTCAATAAAAACAGTATGTGATCCATATTGACTCTTGGCATCAAATACAGTTTGTGAGAAATAGCAGCACCTTCACATGAAACATTGGGTCACTGACAACAACACAATACTTGAGGCAAAACACAATGTGTAGTAATTAACAGCACCACAACATCACACATACCAAATTACACTGGCTCCAGGTGGATACGCATATTCAATTTAAGGCTCTGTGCACAGCCCATAAGGTTTTCTTTTCTCTGGGTCCCCCCATTGTATCTAATTGCTGAAGCTGTACCACCCCTCACAGTCCCTGCGCTCTGCTGATCTTAATCTGGCCTATGTGCCACATGTTAGAAGAGCAAGGACGGGTGGCTGATCTTTTCGTGGTAAAGCCCCCGCCCTCTGGAATGTCCTTCCTCTTTTTCTGAGACACACTCAGAACCACCTGTCCTTTAGTAAAGCTCTGAAGATCTGGTTGTTTTCCATCTGAGTATCCCTTTGGGCGTTTTGCCCTTGTCGGGTCTCTATTTCACAGTTGTGAGCTCTCTGACAAAATTAGCATGGGGACGCACCATTGCTGCGGCAGCCATGTGCTTTATAAATTGCATAACATAACATCACTCCCAACAATAAAAACCGACAATGAAAAAATCATGACTATGTCAAAAAATCTCTTACTCCACTCCTAGGGCATGCTATCCTGCAACCAGGGTAAGCTCTGCACGGTACATGAGTCAAAGTGAGCCTGATTGTCTGTTAATATCGGTTCTGGGACAAAGATTATAACAATAGTTCATGGCAAAAAGGGAATAACTTGAGAATCACAGGCCCCTCTTGACCAAACATAAGTAGCGCCTAATCTCCCCGGTCCAAATAATTTTCCCTAAATGTTCGAATGGCACCCTAAATCACACCCTGGGGTCAAGCATTCCCTCTGTGTCACGCCAAGAAGCCAAAGCGACCAATACCTCTCACTCCAACGGTGTTGAGAAACTGGTGGCACTGAGAAACTCTTGTAGACTAAACAATAAGATTGAGGTGCCAAATCTGCCCAATCGGCAAAGCTTTACCCCAAGAATAGCATCCTGTGTGCCATAAAGGGCTATACAATAAATACAATAAGATTCACCTTTCCTAGCATGATGACTATCGAAAAAAGGTGACTTCCCAGGGAGAGCCTCACAGGCAATTTTGTGACTACTCAACTGGACATATAAAATAGGTAATTCTGTCAGTTGCAGGGTGCTCAGGTTATCTTTTTATGCATCTCCCTAGTTTGCCATACACCAATGCTTTGCTAAGGTTCTGATGTAGTCTCTTACCCGCTGTGACGGCTGCTTCAGGACGAACCTCCGCCCCACAAATTCAGCAGAACTTCCAATCAATTGCGGTGTCTGCTCACCTTCCTTGCTGTGTAAATGTGAATCTGTCCGGGTGGGATCTCTTTCCTTTCACTTCTGTCAGGGTCGAGGTACCAATTAGCTCTGATGGTGGCTTGCCAAAATGTTGCTTGAACATAAACTACCTTGAAATAACACAAGAGGTGTTTGGCAAAACAGGAACAGTTTGCTTAATTAAACAGTGCGGCTGGGGAACAGGCATAAAGTCTAAGGACTGTCTCAACTTACAATCGATCTTGCATGGGTTTTACACAATTCATTGAATGCGATAAAACAGTTCAGGTGATCTTTGTTGGTAAGGAATGTAAACCGCTGTCTTTAGAGCCATAAATGAATGTATTTGATGAGGAATCCAGGTGGGCCTCGACCTTGCATGGACACAATGCGACCAGTGGGTAACGTGTGCAGATGTCCAGCTTGATGGGTGCGTGATCACTGCATGTACTGTGTGTGCTGTGTCCTGATTGGCTATGTGTTCCTAACTTTATGTGGCATCTGACTTTATGGTGTTTTGGGAATTGGCCCCATGTGTGCTTTATTGAGGCCAATCACTCCGGATCATTTTGCTGTTGCTGCACCTATCTGTGAGATTGATCTGGGGTTTCCGGTTCACACGTTTACCTGCCGGCTACGTACCACCCTAGCTGTGATCTGTCAACCAGTGACCTCTGGCCTGGGTCTCAGAGCCTGCCTGACTACATATTTCTGAGTTAGGGTGAATGTGGAGTTTATAACGCGCGAATTTGTCAATAATGATGTGACTTCATTTTTATACATGAATTTATTGTTATTCATATTAACATTGAATTTGTCAGCATTAACACTTAGACTTAAACCTTGTCCAAATTTATGAATTGAACCCTAAGGCCCTTGTTACACATAGCAAGGGAAAGGTACCAGAATTTCCCCACCCCCAGAATTCCCTTTACTATGGGTTTGAGGGTCCAACAAGAAAGGAGGAATTACTGAGAAAACTGTTAATTCCAGATTCAAATCCTCCTCATTTTGACTTGATTTTCACTCCGAGTTTTTGGCTGCTCTCAGGAGATGTCACCTCCAGATGAAAGTAAACAATTCATAATTCTGACCCCTACTGGAATTAAGCAGCCATTCGTAATGAGGGCCCAGATCATAACAGTTCAAGGTTCAATTTATGACCTTCTCAGTCTACGGGAAAATAGTTGCTGCTCACTTTGAAAAGTACAGAAATAATTAGCTATAAACAAAATTATTTTGAATGCAGTTGGAGCACCATTTGATCTCCTAACAGCTGATTAGACCCATTGTGTGTGTTTTCTTGAGGCCTTTATTTGCCATGTACAAGACTGAGCATGCAAATTGACACCAGCAGCAACATAAAAATTCCAGTGACTCGCAGTACACGCAGTAAAGCAAATGCTACTGGAGAGTCATGGGCATATTGTATTTCATCTGTGTTCTTTTTTGCTATGCAGAACATACTAGAAATGGGAGAGGTTTGCAAACATTATCAGCATCCCCTAGCATGCCAGAGAATTCATGCATAAATACACGCCTACCCCATTGGCAAACTTCTTAGAAAACTAATCACTGTTTTTTGGATATAAGATTTTAATTACCTTAAGAATCATATCACTATAGATTCAAAGAGATTATAAAGACTATTAAAATTCAACTTTATATAAATGAATAAATAAATCTAAAAAATGTGTATATATGTGTGTGTGTGTGTATTGGAGGTGTTGTGGAAATGAAATAAAAAGCTATATATATATATATATATAAGGAGGCAGCAGAAAGACATGCTATCCCCCTAGATTTAGTGTGGGGGTTCTAAGGGATAACTACTGATAGTAGATGCATATTATTCATAACAAAGTTTTACGATTGTGCAGCACTCTCGCTCGGCTGTGAATAGTAAAAAGGATGAGATGAGTTCTCAAAACTCTCTATTAGTAGGAATGCATATTATGGTTCTGGTTTTTGAGAGGAAGTGTTAAAGAGATAAGTACTGTGGTACTGTGATTATTAGAAAGTTAAATATGATATAAAAAAATGTTATGATCTCTCAAGCTTCACAGGATCATGAAAAGTAGGAAGGAATAGGTGATGCTTGAGTATCATCTGCTATGCACACTTGTTACTTACGAAGGAGGCTTACTGGACATGGCGTTTATCAGACTCTAATATTTATGCTCATTGGTTTGAGAAGAGTTGTGAGTAGAGTTAAGGCTCATCCAAACACCCTACTAAGCACACCCATCATCTGAGATAGAGGTCTGAAAAGAGACCCAGTTCCTCCCCAAACCCTACTATGCACACCTTTCATTACAGAGAGAGGTCTTAGCAGAGAGGCCAGTTGCTCCATATACCCTAATATGCACACACTTCATCTGAGAGAGGGGGCTGAAAGGAAAGGGCTGTCCCTCCCCACACCCTAATACGCACACCTGTTTTCTGAGAGAGAGGTCTGAAAGGAGAGCCTGGTCTCTCTCCACACCCTACTATGCACACACATCATTACAAAGAGAGGTCTCAGCAGAGAGGCCAGTTCCTCTACGCACCCTACTATGTACACCCGCCATTGCAAGAGTAATGACACCTCAAAAAAAGATTGCTGGGGACATGTCTTGATATCAGAGTTACAATAGCTGATCAAATAATTAATTTCTATTGAATAATGGTTGATATGGAGGTCAGCCAGAGGATTGATAGTCTGGTTGATATGGAGGTCAGCCAAAGGATTGATAGCGACCATAATCCCCTCTGCATGGGTATGTTCTGGGGAGACAATATTGGTGAGGAGGTTCAAAATGCCTTGATTACTAAAGAACTAGTCCCTTCTAACTGTAATCGCAGGATTAAATGGAATGTGGTTAGGTGTAATGAGGGGACACTTGAGAATATCAGGGTTCTAGTTTCGGCTGCTTCATCTGCCCTGGTACCAGTGAACCAATTTTCACTTCAGCTTCAGGGGTCGGTGCTGGCAACTAAGTATAAAGACCTAATAGGGGAGATCAGCATGTTTTTCTCTAAAAAAAACAAGGGATGTCATTTGCCAAAATGGACGGAAAAAAAGGGGAACCCTTGGTATACTGCCTCCTGTAGAGGGAAAAGAAAAGCAATTGCACTAGCTATTAAAAACAAGGATGCCCCAGCCGCTAGATTAGCTAGAAATGAGTATCGTATTAGTATTAGGAAAGCCAAAAAAGATTGGGAAGAGGAACATTGGCAGGCTCTAAGGGAAGCGGCTCATGGGAAAAATGCCACTGCATTTTGGAAACTGATCAACGTCATCGATAGACGTGGCGCTGAGCCTATTCCAAATCATATAACTGAGTCCCAATGGTATTCCCATTTTTCGAATTTATATGGCGTAGGCTCCTTAGAAGTTGCGTCAGCATCCCCTATAATAGGTACCGATTGTTCGGTCCATCAGTATGATGACTTTACAGATGTTTTGTTTTCGCCCCGTGAGGTACATGAGGCCATCCTTAAAATAAAACCGGGTAAGGCACCTGGCCCGGACGGAATACCGGGTGATTTATTGATGTCTAACCCATTGGTTTGGGCTGATTTTATTGTAAAAGTTTTGAACCTCATTCAGTTAGGCCAGCAAGTACCGGATTCATGGAAGGGTGCTGAAGTTGTTACCGTTTTTAAAAAGGGTGAGAGAGAGGACCCTGCCAACTACAGACCAATTAGTTTAATTGATGTTATTCAAAAAGTAGTTGGTAGGGTAATTGTAAATAGGATTGAGGGCTGGCTTATGGAAGAAAATATTTTGTCCCACTTCCAGGCTGGATTCAGAAGCAATGTTGGGGCCATTGACCAAGTCTTCAGATTTTGTGCAGTTTTTTGGAAAACAGTGTCAATAGCCAGAGGGAGCCTTTACCTGGCTTTTATTGACCTTAAAACTGCTTTTGACGTAATACCCCGTGTTAAACTTTGGAATGTCCTGCTGGATATGGGGTTCCCATCCTATCTGCTAAATCTTATCATTAAACTCCATGAGGGTACTTATGCGAAGATACGCTGGGGGGCGCAGGGGCAACTCACTAAGAGTATACCTGTTAACAGAGGGGTGCGGCAGGGGTGTGTGATGGCCCCCACTTTATTCTCCCTCTTTATAAATGGGGTGGTGAAACATTTGAATGAGACACCGGCAGACGCCCCCATTGTGGCTGGGGAGAAAACGCCATCCCTCCTCTTTGCCGACGACACCCTCCTCTTATCAAAAACCCCCACAGGCCTTCAAACCCTTCTTGATCAGTTTAGTGTTTTTTGTCAGGAACGGGGACCTACAATAAACACAACTAAAACTAAACTAATGGTTATGACCACCAAGAAGAAATACAGGAATATCCACTTGACCCTGAATGGATCTCCTTTAGAGGTGGTCGATGAGTTTGATTACCTTGGTGTTAGGATTAATAATCATTTGAAATGAGAACCCCATATATGTAAAATGGTTTTAAATCTTAAAAGGGTTTCCGGCACAATTTTAAAAAACCAACGTCTCTCTGTAAGTAGGCCAGTTGCACCTGCCTTATCAGTTTATGAGGAAAAAGCAATTGCCTCAGCTGTTTATGGCTCGGAATTGTGGGGCAATGAGAATACCAACGACCACGTCCGATCAGAGAATAAGTTTATGAGGGACTTGGTGTCGCTTCCATCCTCTACCCCACTCAAACCTTTATTCTTAGACCTAGGTAGAAAGTCTATTCGGGACATCCTCCAGCTTCGTCCCCTTTTATATTGGGTCCGTTTGAGGAGGACCCCTGAATTAGCTAACTATGCCCTTGTGTTAGATGAAATGTTAAAATGAAACACTTCAGGCAAAATAAAGTGGCTAAATGTTTTAAAAAATCTTGTAGTAAGTGTGGGTTTAAGCGACGCTTGGGTTTCCCAATCACCTCCACCAAAACAAGTGGTGAAAAAATTATATTGGGATTGGATAGAGGCCAAGGCGCTACAGAACCCAAACTGGGGGCATTTGACCGAGACTTTTCTGACCCATAAATGTACCCTAAAATTGGAATTGTTTTTGGATTTTATTCAGATTCCTCGGGAAAGGACTTTATATCTTAAATTTAGACATGGAACATTGCCCCTCAAAACTGTTACATCTAGATGGAACAATAGGAGGGAAGATGATACAATGTGCCCAGGTTGTATAAATCCCGAAGAATCATTGGGCCACTTTTTCTTTGCCTGCAAGGCATACATCGTACCTAGGAAGAAATGGTTAAAACCAGTACTAAAGAATCTTGGTGTTAGAGATTATAAATCAGCTTTGCGTATTCTTAGCTCCGACACCTCTTCTATGGTTACTATTTGTGGGGTTGCAAAGTTTTTATCATGTGCCTGGATTATTAGGACTAAGATTTAAAAAAATGCTCATCAAGTCAATTTTTCCACATAACTCTTAGATGTATTTTTGTAAATAATGAACTGTTTTTATAATTATGTGTGTATTATATGTTTGTACTTTTTATGATACATGTGTCGAATAAAAGTATAATGACTTGACCATATACCCTAATATGCACACACTTCATCTGAGAGAGGGGGCTGAAAGGAAAGGGCTGTCCCTCCCCACACCCTAATACGCACACCTGTCTTCTGAGAGAGAGGTCTGAAAGGAGAGCCTGGTCTCTCTCCACACCCTACTATGCACACACATCATTACAAAGAGAGGTCTCAGCAGAGAGGCCAGTTCCTCTACGCACCCTACTATGTACACCCGCCATTGCAAGAGTAATGACACCTCAAAAAAAGATTGCTGGGGACATGTCTTGATATCAGAGTTACAATAGCTGATCAAATAATTAATTTCTATTGAATAATTATCTGTCCAATACACACATTTTATAAAGATATAGCAAAATTTAAACCATATTCTGTTTTGTTACAATAAAAAAACATTGTTTTACTAAAATAATGTCAGAAACAAAAATACATTATAAAGTTATTCTGTCACACAAACACTCAGAAAAATAATCAAGGGGTGGGTGATAAATTGCACTCGGCAGGCGGAGTTTGTGGAGTTTTTCCAACTCCACATTATGCTTGTAAGATGGAGTAAAACTAACCCCAGGTGGAGCTGGCGTAGTGCCACTAAGTGGAGTTCCATGAAGTTGGGAAAAAACTCAGTGGAACTCCTCTTCCCGCCTCCACCACCCCTAATAAAAAAATATTAAAACACAAATTTAAAAAGAAAAAAGTCTCTTAACTGTACTGTGGCATCTCTGAGCTGCCCTCCTCCTCCTCACCGTGGTCCGTGGTCTCTCTCCCTCAAACCCCTATATCCGACATACGTTGGGTGAGAACTGCACACTTACGTCAGACGTAGGGGGTTTGCAGGAGAGAGACCATATATATACATATAATACTTACTATAGCAATCAGAGTGGCTCATCTTTCCCCGCCCAAGCATCGTTGTGGGGGATTTTCGGTGAAATATATATATATATATTGTGACCAAGCTCACTGTGTCGAGTGAAATGCGTCATGGCAGGCATTATGCCTGTTTAATTTTGTGGACTATCTATTAATAAATTCACTGACTATCCATCAACATTGCGTTGTAAATCGCAAGTTCTTTGGGAGTGCCTGAGGTCCGTGGATGGTGGTTCTGTCAGATCGAGTGGCAGACAGGAGTTTTCGTGTGAGATGTATATATATATATATATTCACTGAAAAAACCATAGGTTTGACACCAGTTATAGTTAGCTGGAAATTTTACTGACATAAAACCACTGAAATTCCCACGTTATAGTTAGTTGGACTCACTATAACTCGCGCGCCCGCAATGCACTGCTGATGTTGTCACATATTACATTATTCATGACATGGTTAGTGACATCACTGATGACATCTCAAATGACATCACTGATGACATCACTGATGACATCTCAAATGACATCACTGATTTCCAGCTAACTATAACTGGTGTCAAACCTATGGTTTTTTCAGTGAATTTCATAGGTTTTTTAATAGCTAATTTCTATAGCTATGAAATATAATATTTTTTAAAATGAATCCTATATTGTATATTTAAGTAATACTATTTTTTTTATGTATATTGTTCATGTTTAATTATTTTTTCTTATTTTCCCTAGAGCGCTCCCGGGGCGCGTACCGGTGAGCGCACAGGTAAGCGCAGTCTTGCAACGCTCCCCGGTGCGCGTACCGGTGACTGTCCCGTTAGCGCTATTTCCGCGAACGAAAACATCATCGTGACGTATCGCGTAGCCACGTGATGCGTCTTATGATGCACAGCGTAAGCGGCCCCAGGGCGCGCATCGGTGCGCGCCCCCGGGCGCGTAGCGTAAGCGCGTCGGGTCATGTGACCTGAAAACTAACACTTTTCATTGGTTCAGAACAGTTTTGTTTTCCAAATGATGAAAGCCCCAACCTTTTTTCCTCATTCTCACTTTGAGTGAGGAAGACCTGTTTCTATTCATTGAGAAATGGCTACAGTAGCACCAGCAGCAGGAGCATCTGCACCACCACCACCACCACCACCACCACCACAATGACCACCACAACACCACATTGGTGGTGAAGAAGAAGAGGAGGAGGAGGAGGAGGAGGAGGAGGAGGAGAGGCAGTTCCTGCCTGAAGATAATACCCCATATAAACCTAAGGAGCACTTTATGTGGGAGTTTTTTAAAATCCCAAGGGACCAAAAGAAAGTCAATGCGCCAAAAGTGACATGTCTGATCTGTGGCACTGTACTTTCCAGGGGGAACCCTGCAAAAAAATATTCATTTGGGAACCATACAATGCTTCGCCACATGCAACGCAGGCACCCTAACAACTATGCTGCGGCAGAGGTCAGAGAACTGACCAGAAACCCTCCCCAATCTTCTCCGAGCACCTCCAAAAGCAAACAACCCACTCCATCGGGTCCAGAGACCAGGGAGATGGTCCCAAACATCCAACGCCAGTTTGGAGATTACAAAATAGCTTGTATATTTTGCGGGACTACAATTTCCTATGGTGAGCAAAGCATCAAACTCATCAACCGTGCTGGAGACAACCACAACTGCAGAAAGAAACCTTAATTTTTTTCTGATTTTTTTTGCTCCAGTTGAGCCGTTTACAATTCCCTGTTTTATGTTTGTCCCCATAAAAACTACAAAAAAATATAAAATTGTTCATAAAAGCCAAAAAAAGTAAAAAATGTTCAAAAAAACAATAAAAAAATATAAAACAACAAAAAGAATAAAAAAAACAGTTCTTTTTAGAACTACCTCCAATTTATTAAAAAAATTCTACATTTTTTAAAAACTCTGTCATTCTTTTTTCTCCATGGTGCGCTCCCCGGTGCGCATACCGGGCGCTCCCCCCGCATAAATCGAAAAAAAAATATTTTTTTTTTGCCCCGCGGGGCCCTTTTATGGATTTTAATTACCTTAAGAAGCATATCACTATAGATTCAAAGAGATTATAAAGACTATTAAAATTCAACTTTATATAAATGAATAAATAAATCTAAAAAATGTGTATATATGTGTGTGTGTGTGTATTGGAGGTGTTGTGGAAATGAAATAAAAAGCTATATATATATATATATATATATAAGGAGGCAGCAGAAAGACATGCTGTCCCCCTAGATTTAGAGTGGGGGTGTCTAAGGGATAACTACTGATAGTAGATGCATACTATTCATAACAAAGTTTTACGATTGTGCAGCACTCTCGCTCGGCTGTGAATAGTAAAAAGGAGGAGATGAGTTCTCAAAACTCTCTATTAGTAGGAATGCATATTATGGTTCTGGTTTTTGAGAGGAAGTGTTAAAGAGATAAGTACTGTGGTACTGAGATTATTAGAAAGCTAAATATGATATAAAAAAAAATGTTATGATCTCTCAAGCTTCACAGGATCATGAAAAGTAGGAAGGAATAGGTGATGCTTGAGTATCATCTGCTATGCACACTTGTTACTTATGAAGGAGGCTTACTGGACATGGCGTTTATCAGACTCTAATATTTATGCTCATTGGTTTGAGAAGAGTTGTGAGTAGAGTTAAGGCTCATCCAAACACCCTACTAAGCACACCCATCATCTGAGATAGAGGTCTGAAAAGAGACCCAGTTCCTCCCCAAACCCTACTATGCACACCTTTCATTACAGAGAGAGGTCTTAGCAGAGAGGCCAGTTGCTCCATATACCCTAATATGCACACACTTCATCTGAGAGAGGGGGCTGAAAGGAAAGGGCTGTCCCTCCCCACACCCTAATACGCACACCTGTTTTCTGAGAGAGAGGTCTGAAAGGAGAGCCTGGTCTCTCTCCACACCCTACTATGCACACACATCATTACAAAGAGAGGTCTCAGCAGAGAGGCCAGTTCCTCTACGCACCCTACTATGTACACCCGCCATTGCAAGAGTAATGACACCTCAAAAAAAGATTGCTGGGGACATGTCTTGATATCAGAGTTACAATAGCTGATCAAATAATTAATTTCAATTGAATAATTATCTGTCCAATACACACATTTTATAAAGATTTAGCAAAATTTAAACCATATTCTGTTTTGTTACAATAAATAAACATTGTTTTACTAAAATATTGTCAGAAACAAAAATACATTATAAAGTTATTCTGTCACACAAACACTCAGAAAAATAATCAAGGGGTGGGTGATAAATTGCACTCGGCAGGCGGAGTTTGTGGAGTTTTTCCAACTCCACATTATGCTTGTAAGATGGAGTAAAACTAACCCCAGGTGGAGCTGGCGTAGTGCCACTAAGTGGAGTGCCATGAAGTTGGGAAAAAACTCAGTGGAACTCCTCTTCCCGCCTCCACCACCCCTAATAAAAAATATTAAAACACAAATTTAAAAAGAAAAAAGTCTCTTACCTGTACTGTGGCATCTCTGAGCTGCCCTCCTCCTCCTCACCGTGGTCCGTGGTCTCTCTCCCTCAAACCCCTATATCCGACATACGTTGTGTGAGAACTGCACACTTACGTCAGACGTAGGGGGTTTGCAGGAGAGAGACCATATATATACATATAATACTTACTACAGCAATCAGAGTGGCTCATCTTTCCCCGCCCAAGCATCGTTGTGGGGGATTTTCGGTGAAATATATATATATATATATATATTGTGACCAAGCTCACTGTGTCGAGTGAAATGCGTCATGGCAGGCATTATGCCTGTTTAATTTTGTGGACTATTTATTAATAAATTCACTGCTCTATCCATCAACATTGCGTTGTAAATCGCAAGTTCTTTGGGAGTGCCTGAGGTCCGTGGATGGTGGTTCTGTCAGATCGAGTGGCAGACAGGAGTTTTCGTGTGAGATATATATATATATATATATATATATATATTCACTGAAAAAACCATAGGTTTGACACCAGTTATAGTTAGCTGGAAATTTTACTGACATAAAACCACTGAAATTCCCACGTTTTAGTTAGTTGGACTCACTATAACTTGCGCGCCCGCAATACACTGCTGATGTTGTCACATATTACATCATTCATGACATGGTTAGTGACATCACTGATGACATCTCAAATGACATCACTGATGACATCTCAAATGACATCACTGATTTCCAGCTAACTATAACTGGTGTCAAACCTATGTTTTTTTCAGTGAATTTAATAGGTTTTTTAAATCCTAATTCCTAACTATTACTGGTGTGAAACCTATGGTTTTTTCAGTGAATTTCATAGGTTTTTTAATAGCTAATTTCTATAGCTATGAAATATAATATTTTTTAAAATGAATCCTATATTGTATATTTATGTAATACTATTTTTTTTATGTATATTGTTCATGTTTATTTATTTTTTCTTTTTTGCCCTAGAGCGCTCCCGGGGCGCGTACCGGTGAGCACACCGGAAAGCGCAGTCTTGCAGCGCGCCCCGGTGCGCGTACCGGTGACTGTCCCGTTAGCGCTATTTCCGCGAACGAAAACATCATCGTGACGTATCGCGTAGCCGCGTGATGCGTCTTATGATGCACAGCGTAAGCGGCCCCGGGGCGCGCCCCGGTGCGAGCCCCCGGGCGCGTAGCGCAAGCGCGTCGGGTCATGTTACCTGAAAATAACACTTTTCATTGGTTCAGAACAGTTTTGTTTTCCAAATGATGAAGCCCCCACCTTTTTTCCTCATTCTCACTTTGAGTGAGGAAGACCTGTTTCTATTCATTGAGAAATGGCTACAGTAGCAGCAGCAGCAGGAGTATCTGCACCACCACCACCACCACCACCACAAGGACCACCACAACACCACATTGGTGGTGAAGAAGAAGAGGAGGAGGAGGAGGAGGAGGAGGAGAGGCAGTTCCTGTCTGAAGGTAATACCCCATATAAACCTAAGGAGCACTTTATGAGGGAGTTTTTTAAAATCCCAAGGGACCAAAAGAAAGTCAATGCGCCAAAAGTGACATGTCTGATCTGTGGCACTGTACTTTCCAGGGGGAACCCTGCAAAAAAATATTCATTTGGGAACCATACAATGCTTCGCCACATGCAACGCAGGCACCCTAACAACTATGCTGCGGCAGAGGTCAGAGAACTGACCAGAAACCCTCCCCAATCTTCTCCGAGCACCTCCAAAAGCAAACAACCCACTCCATCGGGTCCAGAGACCAGGGAGATGGTCCCAAACATCCAACGCCAGTTTGGAGATTACAAAATAGTTTGTATATTTTGCGGGACTACAATTTCCTATGGTGAGCAAAGCATCAAACTCATCAACCGTGCTGGAGACAACCACAACTGCAGAAAGAAACCTTAATTTTTTTCTGATTTTTTTTGCTCCAGTTGAGCCGTTTACAATTCCCTGTTTTTTGTTTGTCCCCATAAAAACTACAAAAAAATATAAAATTGTTCATAAAAGCCAAAAAAAGTAAAAAATGTTCAAAAAAACAATAAAAAAAATATAAAACAACAAAAAGAATAAAAAAAACAGTTCTTTTTAGAACTACCTCCAATTTATAAAATAAATGCTACATTTTTAAAAAACTCTGTCATTCTTTTTTCTCCATGGTGCGCTCCCCGGTACGCTCCCCGGTGCGCATACCGGGCGCTCCCCCCGCGTAAATCGAACAAAAAACTATTTTTTTTTTGCCCCGCGGGGCCCTTTTATGGATTTTAATTACCTTAAGAAGCATATCACTATAGATTCAAAGAGATTATAAAGACTATTAAAATTCAACTTAGGGGGTCAGGGGGGTCTACCCTGCCCTCTTTTGGTCATTTCCCCCTTTGTTTTTGCCACCTCTTGTGTCTCGACCCTACCGAGACACAAGATGGCGGCCGCTCCGGACTGTTTGGAATGTTGACAGACACCCGAGAGCCAATCAGCTTTCCGCTCGCGAACTCGCGTAGCGCGCTGGTACGCGCCCTGTGCGCGTACCGGGGCGCGTTTATAGATATATATATTGTTTTGAACCTAAATTACTCAAAATCCACTGGAGCACATATCTTGAGACATAGCAAAGGCACATCGGGCTACCAGTCCCTACAATTTTGCCAAGTTTGGTGGAAATCCATTCAGCCGTTCGGGCTAAAAGTGAGTCCAACCGCCCTATGGAAATTAACATGGGGAAAACAAGTTTTGGGACCCCCCTTTTATCTCGGCCCCCCCTTGACGAATCCCCCCCAAACTTTCAGGGAAGGAGCGGAGCGGAGCTGGCCATTTTCTTGGAGAAATTCAGCCAATTCCGTCCATCAACGCCAAAGTTATTCCCAATAGAATGTTGCGGATTTCCTATGGAAACTAGGTCCTAACTATAACTACCTACTGGCAACCGCCAGTAGGTAATATATATATATATATATGTGTGTGTGTGTGTGTATATATATATATATATATATATATATATATATATATATATATATATATATATATATATATATATATATATATATATATATATATATATATATAAATATTTTCAACACCAAGCTAAGGAGCACTCACAGGTACCAGGGTTCAATTAATTGATCCCAAGAGGCACGTTTCGGCTTCTGTACCTTCTCCAATATATTTATACATACATATATATGTATAACCTACTGGCGGTCACCAGTAGGTAGTTATAGTTAGGACCTCGTTTCTATTCAAATAGCATTTTCTTTTTGCCTATGTGTGTGTATATATATATATATATATATATATATATATATATATATATATATATATATATATATATATATATATATATATATATATATTACCTACTGGCGGTCGCCAGTAGGTATATATAGTTAGGATTTTTTCTCTATGGGATTTTTGAAAATTCTATGTCTAATAACTTTGGCGTTTGTGGACGGTTCTCGGGTGTCTGTAAACATTCGAAACAGTCCGCAGTGGCCGCCATCTTGTGTCTCGGTAGGATTGAGACACAAGAGGTGGCAAAAATCAAAGGGGGAAATGAGCAAAAGGGGGCAGGGTACACCCCCCTGACCCCCTAGTTTTGATGTGGGGGCCATAAAAGGGTCCCGCGGGTAAAAAAAAATTTTTTTAAAAATCGATTTTCGCGGGGGGAGCGCCCGGTACGCGCACCGGGGAGCGTACGGGGGAGCGTACCATGGAGATAAAAAATGACAGACTTTTTTTAAAAAAAAAATAGCATTTTTTTATAAATTGGAGGTAGTTCTGAAAAGAACTTTTTTTTGTTTTTGTTGTTTTATATTTTTTTTAGACTTTTTAAAACGATTTTATATTTTTTTGGGATTTTTGTCAGGGGAAAAACAAAAACAGGGATTCCAAAACTGCTCAACAGGAGCAAAAAAATGTGAAAGTTTAGGGACTGGCAGTGCAGCGGTGTTGCTGTTTCTTTATCAATCAATCAATCAATCAATCAGTGACACTTATATAGCGCGCTAACTACCCGTAGGGTCTCAAGGCGCTGGGGGGGGGGGGGTGCCGCTACTGCTCGAACAGCCAGGTCTTCAGCTTCTTCCTGAAGGCGAGGTGGTCTTGGGTCAGGCGCAGGTCGGTCAGGAGGGAGTTCCAGGTCTTGGCGGCCAGGTAGGAGAAGGACCTTCCTCCCGTAGTCGCTCTTCGGATGCGGGGGACGGCGGCGAGGGCGTGGTTGGCTGATCGGAGGTGGCGGTTGGGCGCGTAGAAGTTGATTCGGCTGTTGAGGTAGCTCGGACCCTGGTCGTGTAGGGCTTTGTGTGCGTGGGTGAGGAGGCGGAAGGTGATTCTTTTGTTGACGGGGAGCCAGTGGAGGTCTCTCAGATGTCCGGTGATGTGGCTGGTTCGTGGGATGTCGAGGATGAGTCTGGCTGAGGCGTTCTGGATCCGCTGGAGTCTCTTCTGGAGCTTGGCGGTGGTACCGGCGTAGAGGGCGTTGCCGTAGTCCAGTCGGCTGGTGACGAGGGCCTGGGTGACGGTCCTCCTGGTCTCGGTGGGGATCCACCAGAAGATCTTCCGTAGCATGCGTAGGATGTTGAAGCAAGCCGAGGAGACGTTGTTGACTTGTCTGGTCATGGATAGGGAGGAGTCCAGGATGAAGCCCAGGTTGCGTGCATGGTCTGTCGGTTTGGGTGCGTTGCCCAGGGCGGGAGGCCACCAGGAGTCGTCCCAGGCGGAGGGTGAAGAGCCCAGGATGAGGACCTCCGTCTTGTCAGAGTTCAGTTTCAGGCGGCTGGTCGTCATCCACTCGGCTACCTCTTTCATCCCTTCGTGCAGGTTGGCTCTGGCGGAGGCGGGGTCGTTGGTCAGGGAGAGGATCAGCTGGGTGTCGTCGGCGTAGGAGATTATGCTGAGGTTGTGTTTGCGTACGATGGCTGCGAGGGGGCTCATGTAGACGTTGAAGAGGGTGGGGCTCAGAGATGACCCTTGGGGGACGCCGCAGATGACTTCGGACGCCGCAGATGACTTTATGGCAATGAGTTCAACACTCTGCTCCCCATAGCAGAGCAGTTCGTCACACTCCGTGCACAGAAATTTGATCCCTGCAAACACCGGCTGTATGTTAGGGACCATTCTTCCACGGGGTGGTCCCGAAGGTGTTGCTCCACCAGTGGAGGTGCTGCCGCCATCTGTGGGTAAATTCCGTGCCAGCTCTCTGACACTCTCCCTGGCAAAGTTGTTTGGGTGTCTTCTTTTGACATGCCTGATTAAATTGGCATTTCCAAAGCTATATTTTTTCAGAGGATTGCCTCTGGATAAAGTACTACCACATATTTTGCAGGTTACTTTTGGAGCGTTGACTTTTTTTTGTCCTTCAGGGATGTCATAGAATTTCCAGATGAAATGGTCTTTTTTCTTCTGCTGAGGAGGGTCCTCATCTAAAAATCCGTCGGAATCACTGCTGGATGACTCTCTTGCAGCCATTGCTGTAGATCAGGAAAGTAGGAGATGAAGACAGTACACAGAACAGCTCTTGCTCTCTCCAAGTACAAAGCAATAGTGAGAGAAATGGGTGGGTTTCACACAATTTGGAAAAAAAAAAGTTCTGAACCAATGAAAAGGGTTATTTTAAAGTCACATGGTTTGACGCGCTTACGCTACGCGCCCCGGGGCGCGTCCCGGGGCGTGTTTCATAAGTGCATCAGGGCGTTTACGTTGCGCGATCGTCTGTGCTTCCGGGTGCGCTTACGCGGTGCGTCATAAGACGCATTTCGCGGCTACGCGATACGTGTCTTATGACGCAAGGCGTGGCGGCTATGCAATACGTCACGATGTTGTTTTCGTTCGCGGCAATAGTGCTATCGGGGCGCTCATCGGTACGCGCCCCGGGGCGCGCCGCAAGATTGCGCTTACCCGTGCGTTCACCGGTCCGCGCCCCGGGAGCGCACCGAAAAGAATAAAAAAAAAAAAATGACATAATTATACAATATAAAATTAGCTTTAAAATTTATTTATTTTTAAAACTATAAAGATTTGCTATTAAAAAACCTATGAAATTCACTGAAAAAACCATAGGTTATAGACCATATATAGTTAGGAATTAGCATTTACAAAACCTTGAAAATTCACTGAAAAAACCATAGGTTATAGACCATATATAGTTAGGAATTAGCATTTACAAAACCTTATTTTACTCACACAAAACCATTGAAATTCCATATATAGTTAGTTGCACTAACTATATATCGCGCACCCGCAATCCACTGCTGATGATGTCACATATTACATCATTCATGACATGGTCAGTGACATCACTGATGACATCACTGATGACATCTCAAATGACATCACTGATGACATCACTGATGACATCTCATTTGACATTACTGATCACATCACTGATGACATCATTCATGTGATGATACGATGAACCTCTTCAGGCTCTAATATAACCTTAGATACACTCAGTGTAAACAGACACTCACAGACTGTCACTCATCCATGGAGTTACTCACACACCTAGTCAGTCTTGCAAAGAATCAATCACACCTCCATTTCCTCAACTATATAGTTATACACACCTTACTTATTGAAACATATACTAACACATATTTACTCTGTTATACAATCCCTGATACAAGTTCACAATGATCCATACAGCCACTCACACATTCACTGGCTCTTATGCACAGTTATTTATATATGTCAACTCTCACATGTACTGTGTTTTACATATGTACTTACTTTGACATGTAGCACTGAGATATCCATTCACTCACCAATACACTCATGCACACAGTCAACCGCCCATACAGCTGTTTCCACATGCACTTTTGAACCCATACATCTAGTGAATCAACTGCTCACACATCTATGCACAGAGTCATACACCTCCCAGACACCCACACACACACTCAGTCTCCCATACAAATACTTGGCCAACCAATCAATAACCCATATAGTTAGTCATATAGCTAATGATCAACACATGCATCAGATTACAGAACAACAGACACAATGATGCACAATTTAAAACAGTTTAGTCACTAACCCATGCACTCAGTGAGACACATTTAATCACTCACTTATACAGTCAGTCATGCACCTACTAAATCCTTCATCCAGACACTTATACATCCACTCATTCTTCAATATGTAAGACATATTTTAACTTTACAGAAACATACAGTCACTGGATGTTGTCATCAGTGATGTCATCAGTGATGTCATTTGAGATGTCATCAGTGATGTCATCAGTGATGTCACTGACCATGTCATGAATGATGTAATATGTGACATCATCAGCAGTGGATTGCGGGTGCGCGATATATAGTTAGTGCAACTAACTATATATGGAATTTCAATGGTTTTGTGTGAGTAAAATAAGGTTTTGTAAATGCTAATTCCTAACTATATATGGTCTATAACCTATGGTTTTTTCAGTGAATTTTCAAGGTTTTGTAAATGCTAATTCCTAACTATATATGGTCTATAACCTATGGTTTTTTCAGTGAATATATATATATATATATATATATATATATATATATATATATATATATATATATATATATATATATATATATATATATATATATATATATATATATATATATATATATATATATATATATATATATATATATATATATTACCTACTGGCGGTCGCCAGTAGGTATATATAGTTAGGATTTTTTCTCTATGGGTTTTTTGAAAATTCTATGTCTAATAACTTTGGCGTTTGTGGACGGAATTGGCTGAAATTTTCAGGAAAATGGCACATTTTGTTTCTGAGCAGCCCTTGAAAATTTGGGGGGGGTTCGTCCAGTGGGGGCCGAGAAAAAAGAGGGGTCCCAAAACGTGTTTTTAACATTGAGTTTTCCATAGGGCGGTTGGCCTCACTTTTAGCCCGAACGGCTGAATGGATTTGCACGAAACTTGGCAAAATTGTAGGGACTGGTAGCCCGATGTGCCTTTTGTAGGTCTCAATATATGTGCTCCAGTGGATTTTGAGAAATTAACGTTTAAAAAAAGATATATATCTGTAACAGCGGACCAGTTAGCGCACTGGTTCGCGGACTTTTCGCGCAACGGAGCTTTGTGAAGCGAAGCTGATTGGTTCTCTGGCGTCTGTCAACATTCCAAAAAGTCCGTAGCGGCCGCCATCTTGTCTCTCGGTAGGATCGAGAGACAAGAGGAGGCCAAAGCGAAGGGGCAAATGACCATAAGGGGGAATAGTAGATCCTCGCTGACCCCCTAGGTTTGATGTGGAGGTTTTAAAAGGGCCCCGCGGGGCAAAAAAAAAAAATTATAATAATAATCTTACGGCTGAATGGATTTGCACGAAACTTGGCAAAATTGTAGGGACTGGTAGCCCGATGTGCCTTTGCTAGGTCTCAATATATGTGCTTCAGTGGATTTTGAGAAATTAACGTTCAAAAAAAGATATATATCTGTAACAGCGGACCGCTTCGCGTACTTTTCGCGTTACGGAGCTTTGCAAAGCGAAGCTGATTGGCTCTCCGGTGTCTGTAAACATTCCAAACAGTCCGTAGCGGCCGCCATCTTGTCTCTCGGTAGGATCGAGAGACAAGAGGAGGCCAAAGCGAAGGGGCAAATGACCATAAGGGGGCATAGTAGATCCTCGCTGATCCCCTAGGTTTGATGTGGAGGTTTTAAAAGGGCCCCGCGGGGCAAAAAAAATAAATAATAATAATAATCGAACGGCTGAATGGATTTGCACGAAACTTGGTAAAATATTAGGGACTGGTAGCCCGATGTGCCTTTGCTAGGTCTCAATATATGTGCTTCAGTGCATTTTGAGAAATTAACGTTCAAAAACAAGATATATATCTGTAACAGCGCTCCGCTTCGCGGAGATAAAATTATATCTGTATTACGTAGCTGTTGCTAACACCAGTTAGCGACGGCTAGTAGGAGATAGCGACCATCTTGGGCCCCACTTTGCATGTGAGTGATATTTATCACTAATGACATGCAAAGTGGGCATGCCAAGATGTTAGCGACTGGAAACAGTCGCTAACATCGCTATCTCCTATTATCAACTTTTGGAAATATTCGAGATAAGCGCGAATATCTCCAAAAAGTAACAGCTGCCCTGAGCAGTTCTTAGCCATGTTATCCAATGGGAGGTGGATAACATGGCTAAGAGCATTAGCTCGGTAATGCATGAATATCGCGGAGTTTTCAGCGATATTAATGCATTGCGCTCGTTTTTTATCGTATTTGCGATAAACCTTGATAATAGCAAGGTTTATCTGCGATAATTTCTGACGGTAAAAAAATCTTTGCAATGCATCGTTAGGGATAAATATCGCTTAACTTTGGTAATATGCCCCAACGTCTGTTAACGTTCGATTCGAAGGAAATCAGGAATTGTTGAAAAACATTGTGTGCGCCATCTTGTCTTTTTTCAAATGCCACACTTTTGTCGTGCACGGCAGCCATTTTAGATGCCTTGACCAGATCCACTCTGTGCACGCTGTCGATCCTTAGCATGGCTCCCCACCCTCGCAAGCATCTCCCCCAGGCAGTGGTCACCCCCGCTCTCTGTTTTATGCATGGGTAATAAACCTCCCCCCATCTGCGCTGTTCTTCCCTGAGAATCACACCCTGTGCCCGCCCGACACCTCCCTTTCGCCCTATTCACTACCGCACCCTCTGACACTCCTTTTCCTCTGTGTCCGATTGTCCAGGCCGGTCCTAGGCTATCAGCTAGCCCTGCAGATGTAGTTTATAGCCACAGCTGTAAAGAATCACCCGTCTTCAAAGGAGTTATAGTAGATCAAGGCCCACACTCGATGAGATCCGTCACAGCAGAAGCGTTGCTATTATCTGAAAACCATCCTGTATTGTGATTGGGGAGGGGACCGAGCGTGAAGCGGAAGATTCCAGGGATGACTCTTTGTACATCAAAGTTTTTACAATTATGTGTCACATTAAAAATATATAGCACTCCGACAAAGTAGTAAGATTATAAAACTTTAATAATTTATAAATATATACAAGAAAACAAAAATAGTAATAACATATAAACATTTTTAGAGAAAAACAACGAAGTAGCGGTCGGCTGTGCGAATAGTCCCAACGCAGCACAACGTCCAGATTTCCGGCGTGGGGCGTCGCGGGGGGTGGGTGATCAGTAGCAAACTGTTGTGCGAATAGTTCCAAGGCAGCAGAACGCGCCGAAATCTAGATGACACAAAAGTGATGTCTAGTAAGTTGCCACCCAGCAAATAACGGCGTGGGGCGTCGCGGGGGGTGGGTCATCAGTAGCAAACTGTTGTGCGAATAGTTCCAAGGCAGCAGAACGATGGCACCAAGGTGATGTCCAGTAAGTTGCCGCACTGGTTTTGGTATCCTACAATGCTGCTCCGAATAACGGCGTGGAGCGCCCCGGGGGAGGCGGCGTGAACGGGCCTCTCCAGGTGGAGTCTCGTCTGTTGTAGTGGGGCGCCCCTTTACCGTTTCAGTTGCCATTCCGTCCGCTTTTGGTCCACTGTGTCAAAATCCGCCATTCAGCTGAGTTGCGCCCACTCTTGCGGTGCAGCGATAGGCGGCTGTCACAGGACTCTCAAAATGGCGGCAGGCTGTTTCCTTTTTGGGCCTGGTCCACTGAAATGGCCCTGGGACACCTTGGAAATCGGACGCTTGTCTGCTAGGTCTTGGACCCCATTCTCGAAAGCGTCCCCTCCGCCTTGAGAATTCATCAAAAGTTTTGGGGGCCCCGACTCCTGCAGGCTTCTGGTGGGGAGCGGCTGCCATGATTGCTCGCGGAATGACCACGACGGAGCTACGAGATGGTGGTGCTCTCATGGTGACGCCAGCTTCAGTCTGAAACATCCAGAAACAAGGTGGGGCTTTCATCGTTTGGGGGAAAAAAAAAGTTTTCATCCAATGAAAAGTGTTGTTTTTAGGTCATATGATCAAGCCTTCCATCATTAGGAAACCAAAAGTAAAATGAACCAATGAAAAGTTTTATAAACAAGTCACATGACCTGTTATGCGGCATAGGGTATAAAATGCGGAGAAAATACGTTGGCACGTGAGGCGGCGTCAGTAGCGGACCGATGTGCGAATAGGCCGAAGGCAACACAACGCGCCAAGATCCGGATGGCATCGAGGTGGTGTCATAGTTGAGAGTTCTGAGCAGCGGTTGTAACACTGTCTGAAGCTTATTTGCAGCTGCTGCAGCTTCACTACGCGCCAAGATCCGGATGGCACCGAGGTGGTGTGTAGGAAGTTGCCGCACTGGTGTGGCCATCCTACAATGCTGAAAGTCGGCGTGGGGCGCCCCGTTGGCCTGTGAGTTTGCGTCAGTAGCGGACCGATGTGCGAATAGGCCGAAGGCAGCACAACGCGCCAAGATCCGGATGGCACCGAGGTGGTGTCTAGTAAGTTGTCGCACTTCTGTGGCCATCCTACAATGTTGAAAGTCGGCGTGGGGCGCCCCGTTGGCCTGTGAGATGGTGTCAGTAGCGGACTGATGTGTGAATGGGGCCAAAGGCAGCGCAACAATATTTTCTACTATATTTCCGGTGTAGAAGAGACCACAAGGCGCTGAGATGCCAAGATCCGATGGCACCGAGGTGGTGTGTAGCAAGTTGCCGCACTGGTGTGGCCATCCTACAATGCTGAAAGTCGGCGTGGGGCGCCCCGTTGGCCTGTGAGATGGCGTCAGTAGCGGACCGATGTGCGAATAGGCCGAAGGCAGCACAACAATATTTTCTGACTGACACCACAAGGCGCTGAGATGCCAAGATCCGGATGGCACCGAGGTGATGTCTAAGTTGCGGACTGATGTGCGAATGGGGCCAAAGGCAGCGTAACAATATTTTTTGTATGGAAGATACCACTAGGCGTTGAGATGCCAAGATTCGGATGGCACTGAGGTGATGTCTAGCAAGTTGGTGTGGTCATCCTACAATCCTGAAACTCGGCGTGGGTCACCCCATTAGCCTGTGAGATGGCGTCAGTAGCGGACCGATGTGCGAATAGGCCGAAGGCAGCACAACGCGCCAAGATCCGGATGTCACCGTGGTGGTTTCATAGTTGAGAGGCACTTCATCTGCAGTGGGGCGCCGAGATCCGGATGGCACCGAGGTGATGTCTAGCAAGTTGCTGTACTGGTGTGGTCATCCTACAATGCTGAAACTCGGCGTGGGTCGCCCCATTAGCCTGTGAGATGGCGTCAGTAGCGGACCGATGTGCGAATAGGCCGAAGGCAGCACAACGCGCCAAGATCCGGATGTCACCGTGGTGGTTTCATAGTTGAGAGGCACTTCATCTGCAGTGGGGCGCCGAGATCCGGATGGCACCGAGGTGATGTCTAGCAAGTTGCTGTACTGGTGTGGTCATCCTACAATGCTGAAACTCGGCGTGGGTCGCCCCATTAGCCTGTGAGATGGCGTCAGTAGCGGACCGATGTGCGAATAGGCCGAAGGCAGCACAACGCGCCAAGATCCGGATGTCACCGTGGTGGTTTCATAGTTGAGAGGCACTTCATCTGCAGTGGGGCGCCGAGATCCGGATGGCACCGAGGTGATGTCTAGCAAGTTGCTGTACTTGTGTGGTCATCCTACAATGCTGAAACTCGGCGTGGGTCGCCCCATTAGCCTGTGAGATAGCTGTTCTTTGGATTTGGGCCTGGCTCGTCTGCTGTAGTGGGGCGCCCCTTTACCGTTTCAGTTGCCATTCAGCTGAGTTTCGGCTGCTCTTGATGCTACAGCGACAGGCGGCTGCAACAGGACTCTCAAAATGGCGGCCTGTTCTTTGGATTTGGGCCTGGTCCACTAAAATGGCCCTGGGACACCTTAGAACTCGGACGCTCGATTTTTTTTTCCTTTCCTGTACATGCAAAAAAAGGTAAATGCCCGGTACGTTACACGCTTCATCTGCCACGATGAACTCTCCAGAGGAACCGAAAAAAAATATAGTTGTGGTAACTATACCATGCATCGTCATATGGAGAGGTGGCACCAATTAATTATAGTGCTGCATAAAAGAGAGATTTGGAGGAGAACCCCTGACCTGCTAGTACATTCATCAAAGAAGTGGCACTGAGAGCTTCAGAGGCAAGGGAAACGGTCCCAAATATTTAGAAGAACTTTGGAAAGATTAAAATGACATGTTTAGATTGTGGCAAATTAATTTCATGTGGACAGATGAGTGTTACTCTAATAAATACAGCATATGAACATCATCATAGTCGATGGTTGGTAGAGACATTTTGACTATATCCTGGACCTGCCCGTCCTCGCCCAAAATGGCGCCAGAATAAATGGGACTCGTAACTCCTTGTTGTGTACTGGTTGCAGAACCTTGAAATCACGAGATACGTATGCAGTTTTGAAGCAAATGGCGGGCGGGGACGAGAATTGATTGAATATTTCGACATCCCTATTGATATTAAGTTCTGATGTGTTATTGATTACTGTACTGTTGAAAGTTCGAATTAACGTCACCCATGGTACTTGCCCGCAAATGTATATCTAGATAATTTTATTGTAATTGGCCCTGTCGTATTTTAATTATAAAATGTACGTCCACCGATTCCGTAACTGTTAGACACCTTAGTTCTTGCAACGTAATGGCCCGCCCGTTACGTTCCTCTACAGTGTAAATGTCTATTCATCATATACGATTACAGTTTGCTCCGTGGCCGGCCCACGTGGTTATAGGCTCGTATTTGTATAATGAAATTTTCACAATAAAGGTTTTTAAAAGAAAACATGGTAGTAGTATATACATTGGTAAAGTTTTTAATAATAGTCACTGTTTTAGAATCATTAAAAGGCAAGTGAAATAAAGCAGACCAATTACATGAAGGGTAAAAGGTATAATACGAAGGAACGCAGTAAAGATAAATGGTCAAGGGCTGTTGTGTTTTCTATTCCTGCAACATAAAGTGATCGATAAGAATCTCATATTCAGGCGTATCGGCGACTAAGACAGCAGGTCGACCCTCTTTTGCTCAACGGCTCCGTCATGGGACGAAGAAACGCTCTTTTTCTCGAAAAAAGAATATATTTTACTTGCAGGACAGTTGTAAAATTTCCGGGAAAGTACATTAGCCTGGAACATTATAACATATTTTTAAGAAAAAATAATGTTCGGAAGTAATGAAAAGCGTAATTTTTAGGTCATATGACCAAGCCTTTCATCATTACAATAAGAAAAGTAAAATGAACCAATGAAAAGTTTTATTAACAAGTCACATGACTTGTTATGCTTACGTTACGCGCTGCGCGCCCCGGATGACTTCCGGATGCGCTAACGCGGCGCGTCATATGACGCATTACGCGACAACGCAGGTACAGAATATAGTCAAAATGTCTCCACCAACCAGCGGTCGGAACACAACCCCTTTCAGCAGGCTAAATAGTTCTGTTAAATGACAACAGAAGGGACAGGCAACAAGAACCATCAGTCAAAGAGGGGAGGGCTAGTTCTTCTCTACCGGGTTACATTGGGGCGCTACCGGAACTGATCGAATTGGTAGTCTACAGTGTTTCTGGATGTTTCAGACTGAAGCTGGGGTTAGCATGAGAGCAGCACCATTTCGTAGCTCCGTCGTGGTCATTCCGCAACCAATCATGGCAGCCGTTCTTTATCGTTATTTTGGGCGGGGTGGGTGGCGGAGCCGAGCTGTTTTGCAGCCATCATTGTGTGGAGTTCAGTTCATCTCACTAGTTTTGTATTTGTCATGAGGGGTTGTTCCTAATGTTTCTATTTTAGCGAGGTCAAAAAGAGATCCCATTAGTGGCCTACTGATTTTGCTCGATTCCTTTTCTTTTTTTTACACGATTTTTCGTTATCTGCAAAGACTAAACAGAGTATTGCGACTCTGTGTTTGTTTGTAAATAGAGAATGAACCAAAGAGAACTAATTCTAAAACAGTAAATACTTGGATAACAATGAATCAAATGGAGAGAGAAGCAGGCACGACGGATTACAATGGGGGCAAAGACCTGCGTTAACTACCTTTCACTATCTGCAAAGAGAGAGTACTCCTAATAGAAATGAGGGGGGGGGGGCACCATTCAAAGCAGATCAGTGTGCATAAACACGAAAATGTTTTCACTTACCACGTACTTGACATTCGACAGCTTATGATATTTGCTATTAAAAAACCATTGAAATTCACTGAAAAAACCATAGGTTATAGACCATATATAGTTAGGAATTAGCATTTACAAAACCTTGAAAATTCACTGAAAAAACCATAGGTTATAGACCATATATAGTTAGGAATTAGCATTTAAAAAACCTTATTTTACTCACACAAAACCATTGAAATTCCATATATAGTTAGTTGCACTAACTATATATCGCGCACCTGCAATCCACTGCTGATGATGTCACATATTACATCATTCATGACATGGTCAGTGACATCACTGATGACATCACTGATGACATCTCAAATGACATCACTGATGACATCACTGATGACAACATCCAGTGACTGTATGTTTCTGTAAAGTTAAAATGTGTCTTACATATTGAAGAATGAGTGGAAGTATAAGTGTCTGGACAAAGGATTTAGTAGGTGCATGACTGAATGCATGAGTGAGTGATTAAATGTGTCTCACTGAGTGCATGGGCTAGTGACTAAAGTGTCTTAATTTGTGCATCATTATGTCTGTTGTTCTGTAAACTGCTGCATGTTTTGATCAGTAGCTATATGATTAACTATATGGGTTACTGATTGATTGTCCAAGTATTTGTATGGGAGACTGAGTGTGTGTGTGGCTGGCTGGGAGGTGTGTGACTCTGTGCAGATCAATGTGTACTTGTATCAATGATTGTATAACAAGGTAAGTATGTGTTAGTATATGTTTGAAAATGTAAGGTGCTCTATGTTTAACTGTATAGACAAGAAAATGGAAGTGTCATTGATTCTTTACAGGACTGACTAGGTGTGTGAGTAACTCCATGGATGAGTGGCAGACTGTGAGTGTCTGTATAGGTGTATGAGTGCATATGATAGTGTTGTAAAGATGAGTGATTGTATGTATGAATGATAGTATGGGTGAATGAGTGAAGGTGTGTGTAGACGTAGGAATCAGTGAGTGCGTATGTAGTAACTAGTATTGGTGTGTCAATGGTTTCAAAAATTATATTCTGTATTTAACACTGGGTGAAACAGAGGTTATATTAAAATGTGAGGAGATGCATTGTATTGTCACATGAATGATATCATCAGTGATGTGGTCATTGATGTCAAATGAGATGTCATTAGTGATGTCATCAGTGATGTCATTTGAGATGTCATCAGTGATGTCATCAGTGATGTCACTGACCATGTCATGAATGATGTAATATGTGACATCATCAGCAGTGGATTGCAGGTGCGCGATATATGGTTAGTGCAACTAACTATATATGGAATTTCAATGGTTTTGTGTGAGTAAAATAAGGTTTTTTAAATGCTAATTCCTAACTATATATGGTCTATAACCTATGGTTTTTTCAGTGAATTTTCAAGGTTTTGTAAATGCTAATTCCTAACTATATATGGTCTATAACCTATGGTTTTTTCAGTGAATATATATATATATACATATATATATATATATATATATATATATATATATATATCGAATTCCAGCACTTCCCCGCTAAGGAAGAAACACCACGGACACCTTGCATGGATTGCAGGTAATTTATTTCAAATGTAGGACTGCACCGCAACGCGTTTCACCTTTCGGCTTGATCACGCTAAAGAAGCCTAGCAGTTTACACATTTAAATATGCATCAATAATAAACATAAACAAAGGACTTAAACACCGTGAAATAATGTCTCTGAACAAATGTCTGGCAGGTTCCGCCATTTTGACCTAGTCGTTTTAAATAACCAATGTATGTGCAAGAAACCCATTGATAGTTCATGAAATACATTTATGCAGGCTGCCACAGTGATAATTTCAGCAAATTATAGAACAATGATACTCAAGCTGCTAATAATTAGATTTAATGCATTAAATCTAATTATTAGCAGCTTGAGTGGTGTCCGTGGTGTTTCTTCCTTAGCGGGGAAGTGCTGGAATTCGATAGTACACAGGGCTGCCGGTGCCCTGATCACGGACCGCCCTGTTTGTCGGCTTCTTTCGGAACCGGAGTTTGTTGGCTTGCATATATATATATATATATATACATATATATATATATATATACATATATATATATATATACATATATATATAACTACATGCAGTTTAAAACTATGCATTTAAAACTAAATGCATTCTTACAAAGACTGAAATCCCAGCTAACAGGCAGACACCACCCCTGCATTAGGAGACCCAGCTATAACTACTATTTGTTCTGTAGTGAGTCATTATCAACCAACACCATCCCTTCCTATTTTAGAAAGATAAAGAAGGGCAATAAGGCCTAAATAAGATCAGGAATTCTCCAAAACTTCAGCACACTAAGGTGACACAAATGGCAGAACAATTTGAATGATTTCCTTAAAGAAGAACACTCGCACTCCGTTGTGTCTGAAAGTGAACAAAGTTGAATGAAAGTGGGTAGGTGCTATCTGGTGATTCCTCCTGAGTAAGAGGAAAATTAAATGATTCCTGTAGCGTTTTTCCGAAAGTGAACAACGTCCCCAAAATGTACTCAAAACGATGACGTTTAGAAACACGTAATTGACAATTTTGTTGAAAGTTCATTTGAACAAAATTGTATTTGAATTTTCTTGAGATTTTTTAACTTTTCATGATGTTGTTTTCACATCAATACTTTTCACATTTATATATCCCTTACCCAATGCATTTCGGGCACTAAGCCCTTCATCAGGGTCCTCATATTCTGTCAGAAAAAGATATAAACAACATTGAAATAAAACAGTCATTGACATATTGTTAAACATTATATGAACATTTTGCCATGCAAATGTGTGTTGGTATATCAACCTTGTATCCCAGGGTGTAAAAACATGAACACAAAAAAGTGAGGAACAATCCAATAGTGAGTATTTAATTCCTGAAAGGAAAATCGTGCTGAAAAAGGGAGGGTCAAATGGTGCATAAAAATTAAAATTAAAATGAAGAAAGTGTATACCATGAACCGAAATGTGGTCACGTCGACTCAGTGATTTCAAATCATGCAAGCAACTAAGTAGATCTTGCAGCGTAGCGGAAAACCGTTGTTTGTACCTTTAACCTGTTGGTTTGAAATCACAACTGGTTACGAGATACCGATATAATTAGTGGCGTTTATTTATATCTGGAATGTGATAAAGAATCAAATAAAGCATTTATTGTGGTGAAAAAACACGTACTCAGATGAAGGTGATGAGCCATATAAGAATCTAACTTCAAAGAGTGACTCGTAAATCTAGAAATTCGAATAAAGTCTTGTGGTCTACAAAAATGTAGGAAAGGTACATAGGTTAATGTGCACCTTGATAATAAAATACTGTCAAATTACAAGTGGTTGAAAACACGCCTTACCCCGAGTATAGTGGAGGTGGACTCCTCCCGTGCTTCAGTCACTTCCGTGTTGATCCCGGAAGTCGAAAATATCACAAGAGTTAGACGTGTTGTTTAAGACGCGTGATGCGATGCTGGAAATTGGAAAGATACTATGGAATTCGCGTGATTGGGGAAAAGAAAGATCCTCAACCAGATGTAAATAAAACAAGTGTGTTAAAAAACGAGGGTGTGATAGCCGTAACTCGGAATGAATGTGGAATATTGGAAAATGTAGATAGGAATGTGACTAATGTGTGAAAAAAGGGACAAAACCCTGGTATGAAAACTCGGTTAATAATTAAACAGCCACTGTACATGTCGAAAAGCATGATAACAAATACATTTATACACAAATAAATTAGATAATCAAAAATGAGTTTCTTATATTGGTATAAATGTTTTAAACGATAAATCACCTGGGTGATCTGCCACAGCGAAGATTTTACAGTCATTAACCACGGTCAAAAAATTAGGGTTCACAAAAAACAGTTGAAATCTACACAATCATTGAGTCCTTTTGGATGAACGGTATTTAGAAAATTAATCCAAAATATTTCACGTCGTAGGAGATACTGTGTGTTGTCTCTTCCAGGGAGGATCGGAGGTTGTTCCAATACTAAAAATCGGATTTGACTTGGATTATGGTTATGAGTGTTGCAATGTAATGCTAATGGTGACTTAGAAATTCTGGTACGAATATTGCTTTTGTGTTCCGTTGATCTTGTTTTGATTTTTCGTTCCGTCTTTCCCACATAAGCCAGGCCACATGGGCATTTGATCATGTAAATCAGATTGCGACTGTCGCATGTTGCCGTCACTCTTAATTTCATTGTGGTTCCTCGACTTGGGTGCTGAAATTCTTTGCCTTTTATAATGGCATTACAATTTGCACAATTGTGGCAAGGTAAAGTACCTTTATATGAATGTTGTTTCTGATCATCCTTTTGGTTTAGTAATTCTTTGATGTTCTTGGTACGTTGTTATGCAAAACTGGGTGCACTAGAATATATCCCATTAAAATCATCCTCCAAAGTTAATAAGGACCAATGTTTTAAGATAATTCTTTTAATTTGTTTACTCTAAGTTGAATATTTAGAGATGAAAACCGTTCTCTGTTCCTCTTTGGGTTTGAGTGGCATTCTTAATAGGCTCGTGCGATCCAGTTTCTGTGTTTTGGATACAGCTTCCTCCAGCAGGGCTCGAAAATCCAAAATCCAAAAATTTGTACTAGTCCTGCAGGACTAGTACCTTAAAAAATGTCCTCGACCTAACTGCAACCTACTTGACCTCCATCTCTGAAAGCGGAGCAAATGTGACAAGATAACAAGATTTAAAGGCATCTTTATTGCTCATTAACCTTGTGAGCAATAAAAATGCCTTTAAATCTTGTTATCTTGTCACATTTGCTCCGTTTTCACAGACAGAGGACAAAAGTTGGTTTGTTTTCCTACTCGCCCTTTCAGCTCGACCTTGTTAAATTTAGCTCGACTATGCAAGCAGTCGAGAGGAATTTTCGAGCCCTGTCCAGGATACCTGTTGGGTAACCGCACTCTTTAAATTTAGTTGTGATGGTTTGCATGCTTTCATTGAAGGCTTTCTCTGTGGAAGAGATTCTTTTTAACCTCAACATTTGAGAATAAGGAAGGTGTTTCTTGAGCAAGTATTGGTGAAACTTTGGAAATGTAGCAAATTGTTTCTGTCTGTACTTTTAGTTTAAACTGTGGTTTCCAATTTTCCGTTTGTGTGATGTATCATGACATCCAAAAATGTTATCTGACTTTTGTGTATGGTGTATGTGAACTCGATCCTGTTGTTCACCTGATTCAATTTGGATAAGACTTGGGTTAATTCATATTCAGTCCCCTTCCATAAAATGAATATGTCATCGATGTACCTTTTGTATAAAAGGAGATTGTCCGACCATTCACGATTATTCAAGATGTTGTCAAGTTCAAAACGGTACATGAAAATGTTCGCATACGCAGGAGCCAAGCAATTTCCCATTGATGTTCCGGAAGATTCAATAAAAAATGTGTTGTTCCAGCTGAAGTAGCTATGGTAAAGCGTGAAATGGAGTAAATCCATAAGAAATATTTTCAAATCTTCATCCATGTCTGCCATCATTAAAACGGATGCCACTGCTTCCAATCCAAGATTGTGAGGAATTTAGGTGTATAAGAATTTCACGTCGATAGTGCACAAAATCATCTCCTTGGTATACACGGCTGCGTGCTCCTCCAAAATGGTGAGAACATTGGTAGTGTCTTTTATGTACGTTGTCATGGTTTGTACTATGGGATGCAGGTGTTTATCTAAATACTTCCCGATGGGCTCATGGATAGAATTAATAGTAGACATTATGTGCCTACATGGTGGATGGGTTGGATGTTTATGCACCTTTGGGATCATATAGATATAAGGTAATGCAGGATTTTGTTTGATCAAGAATTCTTTTTCTTTGCTTCCAATGGTCCCACGGTTTATAGCTTGGTCAATGATGGTAGTGAGTATTTTAATGAATTCTTTGGTTGGATCCCGGTCAATTTTGTAATATGTGTAGGTATCATACAAATGTTCATTCACACGGTTCATATAGAAATCTGTGTCCATGATCACGAGGGCCCCGCCTTTGTCGGCCTGTCGAATTGTGATGTTGGGATTCTTTGCCAAATTCTTTAGAGTTTGCTGTTCTTTAACTGAAAGATTTGTGAATTTAGGTTTGGATTGTTTGTAAATTAATTCAATATCCTTTGAAATGACTTTCTCGAAAGCATCCAAAACCTTGTGACAGGTGGGTGGTATAAACGTACTCCTGTTCCGTAATCCGATGAGGGTATCCTTCGGTGGTTCTTCTGATATAGGAATGACATTCAAAAAGAAATGTTTTAATCTTAACTATCTCATTAATTTATAAATGCATACCTGGGTATCCAATAAGTTAGAAGGAAATGTCAATACAAATGTAGTCCCTTTGTGTAACACTGGAGTTTCGAAACGAGTAATCTTTAGTTTGGAAAGGTTAATAACTATGTTTTTTTATTCCTCGTGTTTTCGCTATTGAATCCTCTTGGATTCTTTCTTTGACTCCTCCTGGTTCTTCTAATCGGGTCTGGCCTTTCTCTAAAAAAAGACACGTTCGGGGTGGTTGATGGTGCTGCTCCATCGGATGTGGATGTTTTTTCACTGCTCTTACTTTTATCCTGTTTTCCGAAAGGGGGCACCTCCTACGTTGTGACTCATCCGATGATGAAGTTTCATCCGTAGATCTACCGGAGTTTGGTTTTTGCTGTCTGCGTCGGGCATACATTTCTGCCCAGTTATATACTTCCCCTACTTTATAGTCTAGGGTGTCTCTTTTGAATTTCCTGATTTTGCTTTCATTAATTTCTTTTGTGTATTTATCAAGCTGTTTATTGATGTCATCTAATTCCTCTGAAGTAAGCATTTGACTAAATTCATGTTTGAGTTGTTGTGATTCTTTTGTGAGATTTTCTATTAATTTGGCCAATTCCTCTATTGTTAGTATTATAAGATCTAAGGAGCATTTATTGAGTATTGCTTGCCACTTTTCAGCAAATCTTGAATTGTTTTTGCATAGTGTTGATTTGAGCCAGATAGGTAATCCTCGAGGAATCCTCTGTACTCTGTGATATTTTATGAGCGTACTGGCATGCAGTCGTTGGTTCACTATTTTCTTTGACATGTAGAGCAGTTGTTTAATATTACTCTGTTTGGATCCAGTGCTTGTTGTTAAGTTTTCTGTTTCTTCAATTAATGAGTATATCCGTTGCGTATCTTCTTCAGAATATCTGAATGTGTCAGCTTTTTGATCAGTGAGATTTATTATGTCTTCAAATTGCATGGTACTGGTGAGTGCAAGGTGCTTTTTTTCTCAGAAAATTGAAATGAATTCCTTAAAGAAGAACACTCGCACTCCGATGTGTCTGAAAACAACATCATTAAAAATTAAATAATGTCAAGAAAATTCAAATAAAACTTTATTCAAAGGAACTTTCAACAAAATTGTCAATTACGTGTTTCTAAACGTCATAGTTTTGAGTGCTTTTGGGGACGTCGTTCACTTTCGGAATAAAGCTACAAGAACAATTTGCAGCACACAGCCATCAACAGAGACACATGAGCAATCTTCTTCAAATATTTGGGAATTCTGTTGAAAGGTTGGCTCCATATACCGCTACTAGAACTGCTAACATGCAGGTGGAGTTAGTACACCACAGTAGTAATGTTGCAGAGTCTAGCCCCAATAAAAAACACTTACAGGAAATGCAAACTGCCAATGCAGGAATTGGGGCTGCAATATTGGTTGGAGAAACCGAAGAAGGCTCAGGTGTGAGTAGTATTTCTGTTGGTAAGTCAGCTACATCAAGTTGCTCTAGAGGGCAAAGTGGAGAAGGACACAGAAGTGACAACCAGCATTCCACAGAAAGACTAAATGCCTAAATAGTAAAGCATACAGTTATACTGTTTTCTTGTACTTCAAAGAAAATAGTTCCTAATCTGCAAATGAATCTATGAATAAATACACTTTTTGGTCCTTATTTACAAATGTGTATGTGATGTGTACACTAAAATCAGTTGTTTGTGGCATCATTCATGTGCATATGTCCCTCAGCATCTCCTATGGCATCAGGTCCTGGTGTTGGTAATTGAAGGGGATTTTCAGCATCTTCTTCATCAGATTCCTCACCTGCTGGGTCAATTAGGAATCTCGTATGGCTAATTAGATTTTGCAACGTAGCACAGGTAGTCATGATTTTGCAGCACATTGCTGGATCATACTACAGACTACCACCCAATTTTGTGCAGACATCTGAATCTGTCCTTAAGCAAATCAAATGTCCTCTTTATAATGCCTCTGGTTTGATTCTGTGCAGCATTATACCTCCTGTGTCTCTGTGTTTCGAAATGAAAAGTAGGGAGTCATGATCCAGGATCTAAATGCATGAAATTTAACAAACTTTCAACTATGTCTAAAGATGTAAGAATCATGATTCATTGTGAGGAAATGTGGCATACCGTACTTGAATATTTAATAAATGTCTATTCTTTCTTTTGAGATACACATAGTTTGTTTCAGATGGTGGACAAATTAGAACTGTAACAAACTGGGTTAATATTTGAAGGGGGGAGTACCCACCTCAAGTAATGACCACGCCTTTGTCAGGATCACTAAATCAACCCAGTGGTAGCTATGGCACATAGCAGATATGTCTTACTTAGATGCCACATGTAAATTATTTGAGCAGTACCAAAACAGTAAGAAAGTGAAAACACAACACAAGTAAACCCAAACCAACTGAGAAACATAAAGAAAATGTCATAAATAAAACAACACCAAAACAACAAAAATCCAATAAGGGAAACCAGTGTTCTGAATTTCTAAAGTTTAAATGTGAAAATAGTGTCAAAAACTGTTAAGAGTCAACTGCTGGTTGTTCTTGACAAGTACCCAGGTGCAAGCTAAGGGCAAACACGATGGAGTGCTGGTCAGATAAAAAAACGAGATTTGACCCAGTTGGAAGTTTTACCTTCAGACTTAGAGGCTGACGGATTCCTTTCCGACCGCCTCATTACGATGGAGGCGGTCGGAAAGGAATCCGAAAGGTCAATCCGACTGGCTTCCGACAGGCTCGGCGAGCCCATCCACCAGTCTGAATGTGGCCAGTAATCCCAAGTGCGGCTCTTTCGACCCTTGGGGTTATGATGTTGGGTTTCGGTAGCCTTTCTGTGCCGGTCTTTCTGACATGCAAAGGCTGTTGGAACTCAACTTTGGGGGCCGACAGCAGGGCCCCCTTGGGAGCACGACTTCCGATTGGAGGCCGTGTTGATCCCTGCACCCCGTGGCAGACACATTGACTGCCGTGGGGTGCAGGGAGGAACTGCACCTCCTATTTTACAATAGGAGCATGCATTCTGGCTGGTTTACGGAATACATGCCCCATTGTAAAGTATAGGAATGTGACCGAACAGTGTTTGGTTGCATCCTAATTAGTCGGTCGGGACCACCTGTGGACCCCTTCCCCTTGGTGAATGTATGGGAATATACCTTTTAAGAGCAGGCAGTGGTCCAATGGACCACTGTCTGCCCTTCAAAAATGAAAAGAACATTTTTCATTGTTTTCTTTTAAATGCATCTTGTTTTCCATTAAGGAAAAGAGGCTGCATTTGAAAAAAAAAGTTTCTGTCTTTAAAAAGCAAAAACAGATATGGTGGTCTGCTGTCCCAGCATTTCCTGTGTTCCCTACTGCAAATAATCACACAGTGCATCGCTCTCTCTCTAAAACCAAGCTGGCAGAAAATGTCTTTCCCTGTGAACAGCTGCTGTGCTCACCCCAGGGGTGTGGCCAGCAAAATGAGCAACTCCTCATCTGTTGTCTCTCTAAACCAGTTCTGGGAGCAGCTCCTTTCCCATTGGGATTAGTGCCTGGCATACTGGGATCACAAAGAAGTACCCTACCCAGGTGACAGGAAACATTGCCTGCAACAGGGTAGGCCGTTCATTGAGTTCCTGTCACAATCCAGATGGTCATCGTGTCAGAGGAACAGAACCCCTCCCCACACCCAAGGCCTTGGTCTCAGCTCTGGGAGCAATTTCACACTTCATCAAGGGGGCTTTTCAGTTGCTTGGTGACCACTAAAGCTCATGCAAATGGGTCTAAAGTGGCTTTAGGCAGGGAAAAGGTAACTTTCTCAAAGTACTTTTTCCAAAATATGTGTTACAAATCTGACTTCATTAGTGAATCAGACTTATTCTAAATACTTCAAAAAGTAAACAAAAATTAATTTGGATCTGTTGCCTTGCCTAGCCGTAGATAACATTAGCAAATTGAATAGGGTATCCCAGCACTTTCAAATAGAACAACCAACCCTTCTACTGTGAAAATAGCTTCTAAGGCCTTTTCATTATAAGGATATGTTTAACATTAAACATTTCCAAGTCCTACTTCTAAATTCCATGTACCCTCCCTTATTGTCAGTAAGGCCTACTTATGGGTGACTTATTGATATTTCAGTAAGATTGTCAAAAAGGGTATTTTGACAGTTCGAATTTGCAGTTGAAAACTGCAAAGCCAGGCTAGAGAAGGTAGGCCTGCAGTCATGTAGTAGCTGGCTCAATTGGTGCTGCATTCCACCAGTGACTTTCAACTTATGGGCCCTGGGTACACTTTTGCACTATATACAAGGAACTAAGAGGTAAGTTAAAAATGCCAATTAGGAGTCTGACAATTTCATCAAGGGGGAGCAGGGGTAAAGTGCACAGACTTCTACAGCCAGCAAAACAGTCAAGGCTAAAAATCTGGAGGTATACCAGAAAACAGATTGTAATTTCCAACAAAAATATGTACCATTTACACATCCAATCACTTGTGGAAAAAGAGGATTTGTCTACCATTGGATTTTTGTAACTTTCAAATAAGCAGGGGCACTTGAAAAATGATATGTGTGAATTACTTCTTACCAACATTGAATCAAGGAAATGTCTAAAAACCCAAGATAAGGCACTCAGGCTATCCCTCCTGCAATTGAATCAGTGTGTTGTTAGGTACGAACTGCTAAAAGTAGTCCTGCTTAGTGCACAGTCCAATTAATTAATTAATCTAGGAATGACTTCTTTGCTAAACCTGTAACTAGCATAAACCTCTGAATCTGTGCCTTAAAATAGAGTCACCCACAGCCTGAAAATGTTCTCTCTCGCTCCTTCTTCTCCTCTGTTGAGCTCCAAGAATACACATACCGTTCGTTACAGCATTTGTGAAACATTGGAATGCATTTTAGGCCCCTTTTATATTTTCCACCTGGTTCCTACCTGCTGCTAATTGATCGTGTTTTGCATGTGCAAAATGCTTTGTTTTAATGAATTTCTTATTGTGAATGCTTTGCACATCAAAATAGTGATTTCCTATTTGATCTCGGTAATTTGGTATTTTCTGATGCAAATTTAAGACATTGCAAATTATCCAGTGTGGTATGCAATTTTAAGAAACATACCATTAATGGCTCATTGTAGATTTAAAAAAAATCTATCTAGGGAGTATAGCTGAATCGCCCACAAAATGGCCACCGGTGTCTGAGTCTCCCACTGCATTGGAGACATCTTCTGGAGCCTTCCAATGACCAGCTGACTATTTTCTTGATTTGGTGTGCAGCGCGGAATGTGTAGAGAGCAGGAAGGTATCTTTTTTTGTCCATTTATAGGTATATTTACTCTGTCCACCATTTTGGAGTCACTTCTATCAAGCAATGCACTCCTGACTCTCGCATTTGCTGGGTCCAGTTATTAAATATGTTGGGGACTTCTAGGACTGCCTTATTTATACTACTGAAGAAGACATTTGGCTTACATTCAAACATGGACATGGTTAATTTTAAGCTTGAATAGCTATTGCAATGCTTGTTAATAGGGAAGCAGTAGATATGTGCTTATATGTATGCATATTTCCTCATTATTGGTAAATCCTCACCAACTTTCACCCCAATTCTTAGTACTCAACATAATGTGCTGTTGGGAATACTCTTTTCAAGTCTCCACTGAAAATCGGAGGTGTTAATATGTAGATTTGCTCTCCTTTTGAGCTGTGTTAGTGTTAGTCTTCATATCTTAAGGAATGGACTCAGCAACTTATTCCACCCTGAAGGTTGCATCTTCACCAGAGGCAATGCCTATACCCCATATGGATTCTAACAGCAGTGCATCTAAAAGGAAAACAAAGGACCCAGCTTCTCCAACTAACTCTCCGTTACCTTTAACACTCGATTACTTAATGGCTAAAATAAGACATTTGAAACACTTTGTGATGGAAACTAATGACACTCATCAGAAGATTAAAGAAAAATGGTAACGTCTTGGATTCTGGGTGACTGAGGTGGAACAACAGTTAAGTGACGTCCAAGATATAGTAAACAAGTTTGAAGTGATGTCTAAAGAAATTTCTCTTTTAAAACAACAAACAGAAGACTTGGAAAACTGCAAAAGACGCAATATACCATCAATCTATGGAATTCCTGAAGGTGCGGAAGGCTTTGACACGATCACCTTTATTAAACGCGTGTTCCAAAAATTGGCAGCCTCATAGAAGGAACCAATCTTAACCTGCAAAAAGCTCACTGTGTTGGCCCACAACCCTCAGGGACATCTCCATCAGCTCGATCACGTGGAATTATAGATCTTTTCTTACAATACACTGATTTGATGATGGCCCTATCAGAAGTCAAACAGAGGAAAAAAAAGCTATAGTCAGGTCAGAAAGTCTTCTTTATGCAGGATGTGGCTTGCATTACAATCCTGCCGTAAAATCCATGAGCACCCAGTATGATGCAATACACCTGTGCTTGTTCACAGTCACCTACAAGAAAGAAACTTTATCATTTGACTCTCCAGAGGACATAAACAAAATCATACTTCAGCACAAAGGAAAGGAATGGACCTTGGAAAGACTTGATTTCTCTGGCCTAATGTGTTTTGCTTTGTCTATTTGCATTTCTTATTCTAGTTGAGGTTCTTCTAAATACATCATCCTCATCCTCTCTTCTTCTCTTTACAGGCATCCATCATCTTACCTGGGTATTTGTCCTGGATGTCTCTCTTTTACATGTACCCTTCCCTCGCCCTAGTGTTTAGACCCTGTAAGCACTCCTAGTTTTCTTATTATGTTGTCCTAGTTTATACTCGTTTTTTCCCTTTTTTATTAGTGTTCATTTTTGTTGTTACATAATTGGTTACGGAGGTCTCCCTGCCCGCTCCTGGTTGACTCCTTATCGACAGTCTGTCTTTCCATTTGCGTTCCACCACCCCATAATTGCATTTATATTCCACTATGTCATGCCGATCACTATGGTTAAAGCCTTTTTGGCGTGTCACCGTTTTCACTTTCTTTACCAGATTTTTTCCTTTCCTTTTCCCATTCCCCAGCATCCCCTCTTCCTTTTTTTCTCTATTAGGTTTCTATCATCTTGCTCCAATAAGACTTACTTGCTCACTGTTATATTTGTTGTGTTACTGGTTTTGTTTAACTTTTCAAATTAAGTTTACTACGCATGCTTATTATTTTTTTAGATCACAAATAATATTTGTGTTGTGTATTGGAATGTCCAAGGCCTGCATAATCCTATTAAGAAGCAGAGACTGCTTACTCATTTATCTTGACTAAAATGTAAAATTGATGTTAGAAGAAACCCACCTGCTAGATAAGGACATTAATTCATTGCGAAAGAATTAGGTAGGTCATATATTCTGTTCTCTTGCTAGCAAAAACAAGAATGGGGTTGCCATATTGGTTTCACAAATTGTTTTTTCTGGTGGGTGAGAAGGAAGAAAAAGATAAAGAGGGTAGATGGATTCTCCTTCATCTCATTATATATCATACACCAATCTCCATTCTTAACCTCTATGGCCCTACCAGTGTTGTTTTTCAATTTTGGGAACGAATGTCAAACAAGATATAGTCTTGCTTCAACACAAATTTTATAGTTGGTGGGGATTGTAATTCAGTTATAAATCCTTTTATTAATAGAAAATCGGTAGTTAAATATGCCCCCAATGAAATGCAAAAACATTTAATCAATACATTCACTCTAGAGGACTGATAGATGCTTAGAGGGTTTACAATCCAGACACTCTGGAATATACCTTTTACTTCCCACCCATTAATCCCAATCTAGAATAGATTACATTTTCCTCACACCTCATTTACTCTCCACATTAACTAACAATGAAATTGGTTCCATACTAATTTCGAATCATGCACCAGTTATAATTCATTTAGAATTGCTACCTAAACCTTCCAGGTCTAGTAGATGGCATTCCGTACTAGTTTATTGAAAGATAATGTTGCTGTGGAAAAGTTTAAACTCGGCCTTAAGGAGTTTTTTGCCTCTAATATTAATTATGATCCTCCTTTTCACTTCACCTGGGAGGCTTTTAAGGCAACTACTAGAGAATGCAACTACTAGAGGATACATGATTGACTACGTTGCAGTAAAAAATAAAAAAGCCTACAAAGGCTCCTCACTTTTACTCACTTATTTTAAATAATTTGAACACAAATATTACACATCTGATGATAACACTACACTGAAGAGTCTCATTCAGGCCAAGTTAGACTTCAATAAAGAGATCAAAAGAAGAAGGTATAGTATTAAAGATTAATTCATCATTTTATGGAGGACGTAATAAGGCTTGCAAGGTGCGTGCTAATTACTTGAAAGCCAAATCACAAAAGTTCCAAATTCTTAACATTCATGATGACAATAATATCACACATGTCAAAAATGCTGAAATCTTAAAATGTTCTACAAATTTGTAATCAAACTCTATACTCACCAGTACCTTCCACTTCTAATGAGGCTCTAGATTTCTACTATAAGTCTCTTCCACCATGCCAATGTCAGTCGCAGGATTTTTCTCCCTTAGGTAAGGACGTCTCTATGTCTGAATTTATGATAACCCTTGCTAAAATAACCAAAAGACAAAGCTCCTGGACGAGATTTTTTTTCACGTTTCCTGCATACTTTTCTCCCACATTTGGTTTCTTTGTATCAATATTTTCTCACTCATAATAAGGTTCACCATACCATTTTTTAAGCTATGACATGTTTAATTCCTCAAAAAGACAGGGGCCATATGTAGTAACATTTCCGTTTGCGGTTTCCTAATAGCGAATGTTTGCGATTCGCTGTTAGGAAATTTCAAACAGCTTTGTACAACAGTGTGCTTTACTCTGCTTGTGATTCCCAGTGTGTTGCAATTAACCTACCTCATTAATATTCATGAGGTAGTTTACAATTTGCAATCGATTGGGAATCGCTAAAAACACAGGGATGGTGTCCGGCTGGGAACAGCAGACCGCCATGTCTGTGTTTGCTTTTAAATAAGCCACGTTTTTCGGGGGAAATGCAACACATTTTGTTTAAAGGAAAGCGGGATGGGGTTTTTAAAAAGAGTAATGACACATTTTCTTTTTATTTTTTAAGAGCATGCTGTGGTCTTTGGTCTTTGGTTCTGAAAAAACATGTTCGCATAGATTCACAAAGGGGAATGGGTCCCATGGGGACCCCTTCATGCTTGCGAATCATTTACCACAAAATTGAATTTAGTGGTAAAAAGTTGAATTTTTTGCAATGGCATTTCAGTCACAAAACATTTATACATACCACTGTGATTTGCTATTAGGAAGGGACGCCCTTAACACTGCCTTCCTAATACCGAATCGCTAACATAATTTGCGATTCAGCAATAGGTTACCAAATCGCAAAATAGGGTTTTGTACACAGAAAAAGGCTTTTTACTAGTCACAAACGTCCCAATTCTGCTAATCAGGCTGTTTGCTACCCAGAAAAAGCTATGTACATGTGGCCCAAAAATCTTCTCTCTTCTGCTAATTACAGACCCATTCCTCTCATTAATTTAAACAGCAAAATGTTTGCAAAAATGTTAGCGCTTCAAATCACTCAATTTATCCTAGCTCTGATTGGTCTAGAACAAACTGGATTTAGAAGGTCAGATATATGACTGATAATTCTACATCTTTTTTAGACATTGTACACCTTGCATCAAAAAGCACAATACCTATGACCGCCATTACGCTAGACGGCAAAAAGTGTATTGACCGCGTTCACTTGCGTTTTATTATTCGTGGTCTCCAATGGCAGGGCTTCGGTCCCGACATTTTAGAATACATCAGATTGCTCCACTCTTCCCTGAAAACCTCTGTACTTGTGGCATTCAGTACACTTATTTTCTCCTTTCACAGGGCACTCGACAAGGGTGTCTATTGTCACCTTTACATTTTATATTGACCTTGGAACCTTTTCTTCATTGTTTGCGTCCTACATCCTCTTTTTATGGTTTCAAATATACAGACACCAAAATTAAATTCACTGTTTATGCTAATGATGTTATCCAGTGTAAATCTCTTTAAAACGTATTCTAAATTATCTGGTTATAAACTGAATTTTACAAATTCTGAAGTCCTTCCATTAAATAAGTATTGTTTAAAATACATGTTTGTTGACACTGGGCTTAAGTGGAGATCTAGCCATATTAAATGTTTAGTGTTCAAATACTCTACCATCACTCCATCACTAACACCATTCAGATCAATCTGGCTGATGCTCACCATAGAATTATTCAAATGTCAGCGAAGTGGTCTCCTTTATACTTGTCTAGGTGGGGCAGATTAGACACATTCAAAATGATGATGCTACCTGCCATTAACTTATATTTATCTATGCTGCCAGTAGAGCTCTCTCTGAAGTTCTTAAAGTCACTTTATAGATCTCTTGGAAATTTATTATGGAACGTATGAAAAGCATGCATATCATTAATTTCTCTATTTAGACCTGAAGAGCTGGGTGGGGTAAATTGTCATCATTTTAGGCACTATCATTCCTTGTTTGTATTGAAACTAATTTGCCTCACTTGGAGGTAGATGCTAATACACCCTACACTGTCTGGCACAAATTGGAAGACTCAATAGAATCACCTTTCTCTTTTTATTCTTTAGCTCACTTCATACACCCCTCAAGGTATTTCTCTTCTCCCACTATTAGACATATTATATCATTGACATTTGCCAACCTTACTCTGTCAATGACACAATTGCAAGTGTTTGTAGAATCTTCTATCTGGCATAACAAACACATTGAATTATCTAATTGCTCAATTCTTTAGAACGACTAGGTGACTAACTACATAATTTAGGTTGAACAGTTATTGTTGGGTTCGGTTCCGCTCTCCTTATCTGAACTTCAAAGTAAATATGGCCTCTCCTCTGCTTCTGTTCTTAAATATGAATCTCCAAGCAATGCTCTCCTACAATCCATACCTACACTTACACAAGTACATTCTCCCAATCATCCTTTGCTCTCTGACCATCTTAACCTTTCCCAGATGTCAAAGCATCTTACATATACATATATCTTCAGTACACATTTCCCACTCATCCTACTTCTAAAATTGAGTTACTGTGGGAATCAGAACTACAATACTCATTCCCCTTACAAACCTGGAACTTAGGGGCATATTTACAAGGGAAGTGGTGGAGTGAGGCGTTAACCTTCCTGACGTAACGCCGCACTCAGCCGCTTCAGAAAAGCAGGGCTGCACCATATTTACAAGAATATGGTGCAGCCCTGCATTTCTTCCTGCGCTGGCGCTACACTTAGCAGCCTGGCACCAACGCAGGCACCCTGCATGCAGGGAAAGATTGTTTATGTGCAGGAAGGTCACCCTTCCTGCTCATAAACAATCTTTAAATGCCGTTTTATATAACTTCTATGTGTGCTGTTTAATGCAGCACACACGGAGGTTGCAAAACTGCATTTTAATGATTGTTTATGTGCAGGAAGGGGGACCTTCCTGTACATTAACAATCATTGGCCTTTAGCTGTTTTCATGTGTGCTGCACAATGCAGCACACATGAAAACAGCAAAAATGAGGAGAAATGAAACATTTCTCCTCCTTGCACCAGGTGACAATCAGGTTTTCCCTGATCTTAATTCTGGCGATGCCTCCTATTTACTCCTCCCTTGTAAATAAGGGGCAGCGTCAGAATGAATGGGTGTGGTGGTGGAACGCCCACAGCAAAACCCATTGCCCTTCCCTTTCACGCTAAGGATAGCGTGAGAGGGGGGCCTTATTTGCAAGGCAGAGTTAAGCCACGTTAAGTGGTTTAATGCTTCCTTGTAAATAAGGGAGGCCCTTATTGCCACAGGAACATCATAAAAAGTGACTACCCGTGGTGATAGGGGCTTGTAAATATTCCCCTTAGTTTGGTCCAAAATACATCACACCTCTTGCATTGCACTGCCAGCACTAAGCAAACCCTATATTACTTCTATAATATGTTTTTAACCCCAACTTCTCTTCAGAAATACAATCCAGCCATACTGAATACATGTTGGCCTTGTAAAACAACACCTGGCACAAATATGCATATGTTTTTTCATTTCCCATCAACTTAAACATTTTGGCTAGAGGTGTGTAAAACATTCTCTACAATATGTTTAATTACTTTTTCTTTCTATACTCAATTTAATATTTTGTTGGGAAGCTCTTCTCATTTTTCGACTGGTACCTCCAAATTGGGTAAATTTGTTGACTTATTGCCATTGCTTTCCAAATAATCACATCAAATTGAAAGAATGCCACTATGATTACTTCAACTGGATGCTGGAACTTACTTTGTTATCATTACAGACTCGACAGAGCATTTGCTACGTCTACGCAACATTTTATTATAAAGGATCCATTTTGGTCACCTCTCACCACATATTTAAACAGAAAGTCTGGTTGAATCCAGGACAGTACTATTGCACTTCAGGTTCCATTAATTTTTCTTACACTGTGTTCACAATTGGAATTCTGTTATTTTTATTAACTATTGGACAACCACACTAATAATTACTTACAAGTAAGATTGTATTATTTTACTGCTTTTTTTCTTTTTCTCCTTATTCCTTTTTATCTCTGTTGTTTTTTTCTTTTTTCCTTTTCTTTCCCTGCCCCCTTACAAAATGTAAAATATTTAATGCTACATTTTTAAATATAAAATGCCCCTTAGCTGGGGCAGCTTTGCGCGTTACAAATGTATGTAACATAACATAACTTCTTTAAGGTACTGCTTTGTATAGTTATCCTATCTGTCTATGGCTTAACAGTGCACTATTTTTCTTGTTTATCATTTTTCCTTGATATAGTTTGCTCTATTGCCATGCATTCCTACATAATCTTGTCTAAATCAATAAATATGCTTGTTAAAATATTCAAATAAAGCTTCCTCAAACTAAAAAAAGATATTTAGCTGTCCCTAGCTAGTTTGCAACTGTTTTGAGACTCACTATTTTTCATACTTCAAACCCATAGATACATCTGAAAGAAAGTTTGAGGTTTTCTTGTTATTTTATTCACTAGATACCATAGAATCATGTCATAAAATCTACGCTCCCTGTGTTTGGGGCACAGATGAAAAACAAAGACTGATACATAGCAGACAGCAGTAGCACTTGACAGGCTCAATTTTCCGTCTTAAAAGAAACACAAAAGAACAGAACACCTCAGCATGCATAAATAAATTCTGCTCACTAGCAGCACGTGGAATCAGGCCAAACGTCTAGAGCCCCGCGCAGCACGCGGAGTTCATGTGACATGCCGGACATAAACAGAGACACGGGAAGGGGAGTTGGCTTGGGAGCCTGGAATTTGATGTCAGCAGTAGCTCAAGCTTGTTTTAGACGGTATACCGGCTTGACCTTGATTAATTACTCAGGAGCCGGACACACTGCCACATTTCTACTGTCAGTCTTTGTTGCATGCAAAGGCTCCCATTGAAAATAGAGCAGATACAAAATCCAAGTGAAGGCTGCCTACAGCTCAACATGGCGTCTGAACAAATGATAGCCATGTCTTTGGGCTGCCAGAGCTTGACAGGCTCCCTGGTTTACCACTTTCACCCATTCCATATTTCATAACGAGAGGCTACGGATCTACGCACTCATATTTTTGTTTTGTTTGATATTCCGGAATGAATGCAGGTATGTGCATGATTGATCGTTAGTAATAAACAGAAAGAACGTATTTTATGTGTCAGAAGCGGCACTCCGGGGTCTCTCTTAACAGTTGTTGGCATTTCTAGGGAGCAGGGAAAAAAGTATCAATTGGAAGTAGAGCTAGAATGCTAAATACACATGACACTAAATTGCGATGACAGCTCCCTCATCCCTCTAACCCCATGTCCATGCCTGACTAAGCCTTTTAGTATACTGCAAGTCACAGCGTGAACAAGGCGCGGTGCAACAACACATGCCTGTTGCATTGTTTTCATTGTATCACTTAGATGTGAGCCTTGTGTCTATTCCGTAATGGAAGCTTGTGCAGGAGCAAAGTGACTCCCCCTTTTTCCTGGGCACATTACCACACGAATGATGGACTGACATCCTCCGATAGTGTGAATCCTGATTTTGCATTCTTCACATCAGAGAAATGTTTGGGTTCCTACATTTGACCCCATGGTGATGGAAAACGATGTTGGAAGTGCAAAACAATTGCTAGGCATGCTCAAAGTGGAATTTATGTAGGTTGGTCCCTGATTAAGCAACACAGGAAATGCTCTCGGTGCTTTCTGTGACAGCAGGAATGGCATGGTGAGGTGTGAGACCTTACAATCCTGACGAACACCACTCAGTTGAGCTTGCTACATTGAGGAGACTATTTGATATATATTATAAAACTTTAGGAACTGTGTTACAAATGGGGGTGCACAACATCAGTTTTACAATTCACAAACCTGTGGAGCTTTGCATATTCATGTGCACAGTTATAAAACTACAACTTGATATGATCCGCAATCATACGCTGCCTGAGTTCAGATATATGGTGACTATTCATCAGAATTGGAGGGTAACCCACCTTTCAGAGAAGGCATGCTGCAGAGTGCCACATACTTTGTGGTGGAATCAAAACCCAAAGAATGATGAATGTTATGCAAGACTTCACCTACTCTCTTAGGGACCCCCGGGTCTTCCTAACAGGCTAGGATAGCATGCGCATATGAGCAAACGGTGCTTGATGGCGTAAGATCCACTGACCCGTTGACCACACTAACCCACAATGCACTCTTCCAAAGCTCCCAGGGGTCGGGTAAATGTCCAGAACCTCATAGATAAAAGATATTCTGTGCATTCCATAGGAGCATCATTGTGACTGCCTATGCTTGGCTCCAAGCAACTGAGAGAATGTCCGTTTGAGACCGAGTGTGCACTAAATATAATATGCTGCTGTGCATACTATACTACAGAAAACATTGTGCACATGCTTACTATCTCTTCAATGATCCATCCAATCGTGCAAAAAACAGACAACTATTGGATACGTCTATAAGTCTCACCTTTTGTAGGTTTACCAGTGCTGTTTGCCAATGCTGTACAGCATCAGCAGAAGACATTTTTGCCAATGCTGTGCAGCATCAGCAAATATTAAAAAACAGAAAACACCCCGATAAAGTAGCTGCTCCTGGCGGTCATGTCATTTTGTAGATGCAAGCATGTGTGGTGAAATGTGTGTGCCATTGCACTACCAGGCATGCGTGCACCTACAAAACGACACAGGCACCATTTTTTTTCTTTACCAATCAAGATGGCGGACACAACAAAGCTCAGTAAATTTAAAAAAAGAAAATTTAACTTGCACAAAGCGCTTTTCTAAACAGTGGAGTGACCTGCAATCAAATGGTAGCTTCTAAGCCCTCCAGAAAAAAAATAAATAAATAAATAAATTAAAAGGACCATAGTGGTTGGGTGTGCAATGGAGGAGCAAGATGGGGTTGAGGCAAGGTAGCAATGAGAAGGGGGCAGGGCAAGGGAGCAACATAGTTGCCTGAGGCTGTGTCCAGTGAGCGATAAATATTAAAAAGAAAAGACAGGGATGGGTTGAGGAACCCAATGGACGAGTGGCAGCGCCGGACTGGGATCGCAAAGCAGCCCTGCCAATTACGTCTGAGCGGCCCGGCGGGAAAGGGGGGGCTGGCGGGAACACTGCTGCTGCGCAGTTACAAAATGCAGTTTTTGCAGCACTGCTAAAAAACCGGCCCCCGATAAAAAAAAAAACTGCCCCCATCGGTCTAAAACTGACTCCCCCTTCCGGGCCACCGGGAAAACGTCCAGTGCCTGCTACAATCAGTCCGGCCCTGACGAGCGAGAAGGATGGAAAGGCAAAACGGAGCATGCATAGGATACAGTCGTTGGTGGGACAAAGCAACACACAAGGGAGAGAGAGCTAGAAAACATAGGCACTTTGATGCAGTGCTTAAAGAAATAAGTAGTTCTCTGAAGAATACAAGTCACCCAATCAAATGGAGTGTGCAGCGTTATGCTCCTTGGGAGTCGCAAACACAAGGGGCCTGATTCACAAAGGCAAACTCACACCTGTGTGTAAATGTATGATTTTTTGTATGTCACAAAGCAATTTTAAGAGTAGTATCTTTACAAGTGCGTAGTCTCAGCATTCTGGCGGAGACTCCACACATAAACAGATAGGCAGTCGTAAAGATACAACTGGGAAAATTGCTTTGTGAATTGCAAAAAATCGTAAACTTACACACAAGTGTAAGTTTACCTAGGGTGAATCAGATACAAGACAAGGAAGGCAATCGTATACGCAGCAAGCGAGAGTAAAAATAATGTCAACCAATGGTAGACAATGGACAGCCTCTAAGGGCAAGGTAAGTGTTGGGTATGGTCCACAAGAGGATTTCACCTAGTTGTCTGTAAGCGAGACCAAAAAAATAACTGCAACTGGCTGCTTCGAACACAGCACAATTTCGCTAAAACTGTCACTGTTATTTACACTCCTAGAAAAATATGATAGCAGGTGCTTCAGACAGTTAATTGTTATGACTCAGAAAACACTGAAAGACACTGACACACATGAGGAATGTGTAGGAAATGAGAATAAAAACGTAGATAAATATACTGTTAACATAATGTCACACGAATTGTTTAGATCTCAGGCTACACTCATCAAACTACTCTAGCCAAACATATACATAAAATATGAACTGGAAACACTCATCTTATGATCCCACTCAAACAAACAGAATACTGATTTTAGTCTGTGACAGCCTCCTCATGACCAGGGTGCCAGGATATCCAAAGCCATAATTCTGTCAATTGAGCGCTACATAGATTTCTGCAAACATAACACAACACATTATAACATATAAATAATAGCCACTGTTTCTTTTTTCTTATTAAGTACCTGCCAAAGCGTTATTTTTAGAATTCTTTTATTTAAGCATTGTTTGTTTTGTGGCTTACACTTGTAATGTTTTACGCATCTTAAAAGGGGAAGATGTGGAATGTAAAAGATGGAAGAATCCTGCCATGTTCGAAAATGTGAGGGAAAGTGAATGGTTGCACTTTAAAGTCTTTCCCTCTCGTGATGCCTCTCGCTGTATTGTTTACAGTCTGCTGACAGGCCGTGATTGATGACCCTATGAAAATCCTCGAGGCATTATGGTACCAGCACGTGGAAACATGGAAAATTCCCACATAGTGTAGTGGGGGATATCCTGGTTCACTTACCATATCCTTTCATTGGAATGTAAACAAAGTCAATGTTTTCGTCAGGGATTTAAAAAACGTTTATATATTTTCAAAAGGGGTGCAGTTTTCTATTTTCCCCCACATCTACTTTGCATGTTTCCTCTTTAAGGAAAGAAAGAATCTTTTGATAAAATACGAAAGGGGATATTTTAAATATCGCCGCAGTGCAGCTAATGAACGAAGCAGGCTGCACTTCTTACCATCCAGATGTTCTATTTCACAGGTTTTTTTTAAATTTCAGTTTGACGTGTTTGATCTTTTTTGTTTACACCCTGCTTGTTGATAAAATTGCAAGACTTTTGACAGAATTGTTTGTGGACTCATTGGACCCAGCCAATATTTTCATTTCTGAGGATTTAAATCCGATTCATTAAGGCATGTATGATGTAACCGCTCACAAGGCTTGGTGGGAAATATTGTGCTGAATGTTTCGTTAAGGTATTGGTGGTGTGTAATTCTGGGTTCACTTTGTGCTCCTGAATCCACTACTTGCGTGACAAAGGTACACAATCTGACAATCTGGAGTAGAAATTGTCTCCTCATTGCGGAGCTCGGATTAGGCTAAAAAAAAACTCACTTAGGTGCACGTCCTTCTTGAGACTGTTGGGAATTGAAGGCCTGGGGACGGCGGCGAGTAGCAGAAAATTTTGTTTTACCTTATATGCACGGATTCGTTATTTTTTTAGGTAGCTTATTTGAGTTACTTATTTTTCTAATGTTACTTGGGTAATTCAGCAACAGGACATGATATGTTTGAAAGCCCGGAGTACTCATTTAATGTAACTGCACAGTATACCCAGCAGCTGTAACATACCCTCCATAAGCAACAATGTGAATTGAGAAAGCAGGCCAGGGTTTGTTTTGCATCTGGGTAAAGAGGTGGGGTATTAGCACTTCTAAATGACAACTGTTTCTCACTGCAAACAAATTCTGTCTATAACCTACAACATTGCGTCATGTCAGCCTCGTGTGGCTTTGGGGACATGGGAAGGGGGATTTGTGTTCTGGTGAGGGGATTTTAAAAGGGATAGAGGATTCTAATGAAGACAGGGTGTTGGTAGTGTATGGATTTGGACATTTGACCTTTTACAAACAAAGCCCATCAAGTCATTAAACCCACATTTGGGGGATAATAATTAAAGGGTCTAATTGCTAACGAGGTTCAAGCACCTGGTCTGGGCCTCTGTGCTCGATAAGCTACCAGTGTATGGTGGTTTATCGGCCTGTTGCCAGGAGGCTACCACTATCCTTTACAAAGATTAATTTATGTTAGGTTTCAACTTTCCCTGATTTTTAGTGCAACAAAAGCATGTGCAATAAGATCTTGAAATTAAACCATTCAAAGATGCTCCCACCTCAAACCTTACTTCACTCAAAATGAAGCTGACAAAAAACCCTAAAGAGTGAAAACTGAGTTATTAATCTTTACAGTGACCCACTTGTGGGACACCCCCGCGCCGCACGGCCACCAGCTGCTGCGTGTGCCCCCAGTGCCTGCCTCTGCCTCAGCGCCGGCCTCGCTGCCGCCCTGAGCGCTCTCCTTTGGTTTTCGCCCGTTTTTGACTTGAATTTGTACTTGTTTCTTCCTGTGCCCCAGATCGTGTGTTACCGTCTTTTTCCCCCGTTTTTTCTTGAATTTGTGCTTGTTTCTTCCTGTGCCCCAGATCGTGTGTTACCGTCTTTTTCCCCCGTTTTTTCTTGAATTTGTGCTTGTTTCTTCCTGTGCCCCAGATCGTGTGTTACTGTCTTTTTCCCCCGTTTTTACTTGAATTTGTGCTTGTTTTTTGTATTTGCCGTTTCTCGTCGTGTTTTGCACTCCTCTGTACATTGTGCCTGTCTCCTTCCTGCTTCCCCGCCCACCTCGCCGCCCCCCGCTCCCGCTTCCCGCCACCGCCATTAGCCCCGCCCCTTTTTCTCTTCTGTTTCCCTCCCCGCTCCCGCCTCCCAGCTGCTCCGCCCACCCGCGCACTTCGCCTTAAATGGCGACCGTGCGAACGCGCAGCGGTCACGCACAGCGGGCGCGCCGATTGTGCGCCGAAGGCGCGCCAAAGGTAAGCCCGTCTGCGCCCGTCCGCGCCTGGACCGCGCCCAGTGCCAGGACCCCTGGCCCCCGAAGAGCCCGACCGACCCGCCTGACGTACTCCGCCGCCACCCTCATCGCTCTCAACACCGACCGACTCCCAGATTGCCATCAAGCCACTCCACGACGTACCCACGGACCTTTCAGCTGCCACGCCTGCAAGTTCTCCTGCATCCGGACCAGCCTCGCACCAGCACCCGCCAAGTCGAACACCAGCAGTACCCACCTCAAGTGCATCCTGCTCAACACCCGCTCCGTCCACAGACACGCCATCGAACTCTGGAACCTCCTCGACACCACAGCCCCTGACGTTGCCTTCCTCACGGAGACCTGGATGAACGCCTCCTCAGCTCCCGACATCGCCATCGCTATCCCAGAGGGCTACAAGATCGTCCGGAGGGACCGAAACGCCAACCAGATGGGAGGAGGCATCGCCATCATCCACAGGAGCACCATCCGTCTCACGACCAGCACCGACAACACCCTGACCAGCGCCGAACACCTGCATTTCCAGATCCACACCAACCCGAACACCACCCTCAGAGGCACCCTGATCTACCGACCCCCTGGACCACGCACACAATTCAGCGAGGACATCGCCGACTTCGTCAGCCCGCATGCCCTCCCCTCCGCTGACTACATCCTCCTGGGAGACCTCAACTTCCATCTGGAGAACAACAACGACCGCAACACCAGCACCCTGCTCGACAACCTCGCCAACCTGGGACTCAAGCAACTGGTGTCCACCCCCACCCACCTCGCCGGACACACACTCGACGCCGTCTTCTCCTCCAGCACAGACATCGACTTCAGCCACGCCACAGAGCTTCAATGGACGGACCACAGCTGCGTCCACTTCACCTTCAAGAGAACGACGACCCACCACCACCAACAACAGGCCGCCCGCAGAAGCTGGAACACGATCACAGCAGACCAGCTCGCCACCTCCCTGAGCCAGCACCCTCCTGCCAGCTCAGCGAACCCCAGCCAGGCCGCCGACTACCTCACGAAGTGGATCAGCAACTGCGCGGACGAACTCGCCCCACTGAGGACCCCGCCCAGCAGACCCGGCAGCAAGAAGGCCCCTTGGTTCACCGACGAACTCAAGAGCTCCAAGAAGAACTGCCGAGCCCTCGAGAAAGTCTGGAGAAGGGATCCGACACCGGACAACAGGACCTCCTTCAAGCTTGCCACCCGGAAACACCACCAGCTGATCCGCGCCGCCAAGAAAACAGCATTCAAGGACAGGCTGGACAACAACGCACACAACAGCAAGGAACTCTTCAACATCGTGAAAGAGCTATCCAACCCCAGCGCAGGAAACAACGACATCACCCCATCGCAAGACCTCTGCAACTCCCTCGCCTCATACTTCCACAACAAGATCGCGGACATACACAACAGCTTCAACAACCAACCAACGCACACCATGACCAAACAACCACCCCCCACCACCACCCTCCACGCCTGGACCCCGATCAGCACCGAAGACACCATCCGCACGATGAACTCCATCCACTCCGGATCTCCGACCGACCCCTGCCCTCACCACGTCTTCAACAAGGCCGACGCTGTCATCGCACCCCATCTGCGAGACATCATCAACACATCCTTCGACACCACCATCTTCCCTGAGAGCTGGAAACACGCCGAACTCAGCGCTCTACTCAAGAAACCAACAGCGGACCCCACCGACCTCAAGAACTACCGCCCCATCTCGCTCCTCCCGTTTCCAGCCAAAGTCATCGAGAAGACCGTCAACAAGCAGATGGCCGCCTTCCTCGAGACGAACGGATCCCTCGACCCCTCACAGTCCGGCTTCCGAGCCAACCACAGCACCGAGACCGCCCTCATCGCCGCCACCGATGACATCCGAGCCCTGATGGACAATGGAGAAACAGCGGCCCTCATCCTCCTAGACCTCTCCGCGGCATTCGACACGGTCTGCCACCGCACCCTAGTACGGCGCCTCAGCAACATCGGAATCCAGGACAAGGCGCTGGAATGGATCATCTCCTTCCTCGACGGAAGAACACAGAGAGTCCACCTACCACCGTACAAGTCAGAGGCCTCCGAAGTCATCTGCTGCGTCCCTCAAGGATCATCTCTGAGCCCCACCCTCTTCAACGTCTACATGAGCCCCCTCGCGGCCATCGTACGCAAACACAACCTCAGCATAATCTCCTACGCCGACGACACCCAGCTGATCCTCTCCCTGACCAACGACCCCGCCGCCGCCAGAGCCAACCTGCACGAAGGGATGAAGGAGGTAGCCGAGTGGATGACGACCAGCCGCCTAAAACTGAACTCGGACAAGACGGAGGTCCTCATCCTGGGACCCTCACCCTCCGCCTGGGACGACTCCTGGTGGCCTCCCGCCCTGGGCTCCGCACCCAAACCAACAGACCATGCACGCAACCTGGGCTTCATCCTGGACTCCTCCCTCTCCATGACCAGGCAAGTCAACAACGTCTCCTCGGCGTGCTTCAACACCCTACGCATGCTACGGAAGATCTTCTGGTGGATCCCCACCGAGACCAGGAGGACCGTCACCCAGGCCCTCGTCACCAGCCGACTGGACTACGGCAACGCCCTCTACGCCGGTACCACCGCCAAGCTCCAGAAGAGACTCCAGCGGATCCAGAACGCCTCAGCCAGACTCATCCTCGACATCCCACGAACCAGTCACATCTCCGGACATCTCAGAGACCTTCACTGGCTCCCCGTCAGCAAAAGAATCACCTTCCGCCTCCTCACCCACGCACACAAAGCCCTACACGACCAAGGCCCGAGCTACCTCAACAGCCGAGTCAACTTCTACGCTCCCAAACGCCACCTTCGATCAGCCAACCACGCCCTCGCCGCCGTCCCCCGCATCCGAAGAGCGACTACAGGAGGAAGGTCCTTCTCCTACCTGGCTGCCAAGACCTGGAACTCCCTCCCGACCGACCTGCGCCTGACCCAAGACCACCTCTCCTTCAGGAGGAAGCTGAAGACCTGGCTGTTCGAGCAGTAGCGGCACCCCCCCCCCCCCAGCGCCTTGAGACCCTACGGGTAGGTAGCGCGCTTTACAAGTGTCATTGATTGATTGATTGATTACAGTTACACTGACAAATTGGCACACCCAGTCACACACTAGCACATACTCTCCCAAACCCAGGTATAAAACTCTTTTATATATTAACATACCAAGGTACACATTGATGCATACACTGACACATCCAGGCACACACTGACACATACACTGACACACCCAGGCACACATTAATGTATACATTAACACAGCCAAACACACACTCATCTATTCAATGAGACTCCCAGGCACACATTGACACATACACTGACACATCCAGGCACATACTTATTTATATATTAACACATCCTGGTACACACTGATACATGCACTGACACACTAAAACCCAGGCACACACTCATTTATACACTTGCGTAGCCAAACACACAATCATTTATTCAATGAGACACCCAGGCACACACTAATGCATACACTGACACACCCAGGCACACACACACACTCATACACCGACAAACCCACACACACATTGACACATACACTGACACACCCAAGCACTCATTAATTCATTCACACCCAGGCACCCACACATCCATAAACTAATACACGCAGGGACACACTGACGCATATGCCTACATAAGCAGGCACACACTCATTCATACACTAACACACCGAAGCACACACTCATTCCTTCAGTGAGACACACAGGCACTCATTCCTTCAGTGAGACACTCAGGCAAACACTGACACATACAGTGACATACCCAGCACACACCTCTTCATAAACTAATACACACATAGACACCCTGATGCATACACCGACACACCAAGAACACACTGACACATTTACTGACACAACCAGGCACACACTGATGCATACACTGACACACCGAGACACATATACTGACAAACCCAGGCACACACTCATACATATAATGACACACCCAAACATACACTGGCACATACACTGACACACCCAGGCACACACTCATTCATTCACTGACACACCCGGGAACACACTGGCCCATTCACTGACACCCAGCCAAATACCTTTTTACACGGTGACACACCCAGGCATACACTGATGTATACACTGACACACCCAGGCATACACTAACACATAAACTGACACACCCAGGCACACACTCATACACTGACACTCCCAGACACACACTGACGAATTCACTGACACACCCAGGCAAACACTTATGTAAACACTGGCACACCCAGGCACACACTGACACATGTAGTGACACGCCCAGGCACAGAGGGATGCATACACTGACACCCCCAGGCACATACTCATTCATACACTAGCAGACCCAGGCACACACTGACACATCCAGGCACACACTTATTCATTCACTGACACACCAAGTAACACACTGATACATACAATGACACATCCACTCCCACACATAGCCATACACTGACACACCCAAGCACATGCATATTTATACACTGACTCATCCAGGCACACAATGATTCACACACTGACTCACACAGGCACAAACTGTTATATCCACTGACACACCCTGGCACACACTCATTCATACACTAACACAAACACATCCAGGCACACATTGATGCATACACTGAGGCACCCAGGCACACTTAATTCATTCACTGACACACGCAGGCACACACCGATGCATACACTGAGACACCCAGGAACACACTCATTAATTTACTGACACAGCCAAGCACACACTCTTTCAAACAGTTACACAGGCTCACAGTAATAGATAGAGTAACTTGCTAATACATACTCAACAATAGTCATCCACCTAATAACATACTGAGAAAGCTACACAAGAATAATAAAAAAAACAGACTCAGCTCTTTGATTGATTAAATGGTAGTTCGAACAACTACCATTCTTTTTATCTTTTTAAAAAGAAATGTATTTGTTTTTTGTTTTTTTCTTCAAAAACTAAGCTTAATGTAAAAATAAATAAACCAGATGCAGCAACTTTGCATTCTTGATGAAAAACAATGTTGTCGAACAGCAATACCAGAACTATGGGGGGAACAAAATCTAATACTGGTGCTTCTCAACAGCAAGAAAAGATTATGACACATTCTGTATTTTAACTGCCACACGCTTGTGACAGGTGGCACAGTGTGTGACCATGCCTCCTAACTCTGCAGGTAGCTGGAACATTAGGTTCAGCAGGAGTGGTAGTTGCTGAAGAAGTTGAGACCCCTGTGACATCTCCAGATCTTGTCTCCTTCTCTCTCACCATCCACAGATAAGCCTGTTCATGTATTCTTTTGATGTGTTTCCACATGCTGAAAGTCCCATGGCTGTACTTCTTCACAATGCCATGTGATAAATCCTTACCAGACAGTTTGCATTTCACAAATTAGGCACAAACATTCTTCTCCCCTTATGGTATACTAAAAAACTGCCACACCTCGCTCTCTTTTCTGGTCCTCGATGGTTGTTCTTTTTCATCATCTTCAATGACCTCAGGATCTCGAGATCTCCATACATTCTGCCATTGCAATTGTTATTTCCAGAGAGCCGGTGATGAAAAGTAATTCTACTCCCAGAACATTCAGAATAAGAATAACAGTTTTAGGGAGTGGTAGTATACAAAAAAAGAGGTTTGGTTTAACGTTAACTAATGAAATGTGACCATTTCTTTTTCACATCGATTGGGTCCATGGTTCTCGACCACAGATAAGCGAAGCCGCCAAAATCATAAAAACACTGATTTAAATATATATATATATATATATAAAAAAAAGTCTAGTTTGTGCTTCCAAATATGTTCAGCCTTGTGATATAATCCCAAACAGAAGCTCACATTTACTTAAAATAATAAAAAGAAAAATACCTATGAATCAGCGGACTGGAATTGCGGGTACATTCATGTGATAGAAGAAAAATCATAAAGTAGAACACGTCTGTGTTTGCGTTTCCACAAAAGAACTGCAGAACCAAAAAGTTTTTCAGAAATATTAAAATTACAAAATTACAAACATAATAGCATAGTACTTTCTCTTTCTTTTTCACGCTACTTTCACTCACTCGTTCTTCAGTTAATATTTTTTAAACTGTTTTTATTTAGCTGTTTCAACAATATTTCCATTACATTCTCTCTAACTTCATCCCCATTTTTCCTGTGACTTCTGCTTGCATTTTACTTGTTCATAATGTGGTCTCATTCTATTTTCCATATATTACTGCAGGGCCTACCATTTGCTTTTCCTACTGTCTATACATTAAAAAAAATATTTACCCATTTTTTAAATCACTATTTCTTTACCTTTGTTAGTGATAATTTATCATAGCTTCTTCCCCCATATTTTGTGGACATGGTCAGTGACATCACTGATCATATCTCAAATGACATCACTGATGACATCATCCATAGAACCACTCACACGCCCTATCACTCACCCATAGAGCTACTCACACAGCCACTTAGTCACTGATACAATCACTCACAGGATCACTCACTCAAGCAGACAGCCACTCACACAACCACTCACACACTCATACAGTCATTCACACAGCCCCTCCCATACTGATACATCCAGTCACACAGCCACTCAGATAACATATGCTAGAAACAGTATCACTCATTAGTAGTACAAAAAAAAGAAAAGTAATTTAACTTCTGCAGTAGCTTAGTCCATATCTTTAATTCTCAGAAACATGTTCAAAGCACATACACTCACTAGATGACGTCATCAGTGATGTGATAGTTAGGACCTAGTTTCCAGAGTAAAAGTGTTTTTGTTTTGCCAATAACTTTGGCACCATTTGACACATCTTTATGAAAATTTGAAATTAGTACACCAACCACTTCAGCTTCTGTGTTAAAAGTTTCAGGGTGATTCCTCAAGCGAGGACCAAGACAAAAGGGGGATCCCGAAACAGACTTTTCCTACCCAATTTCCCATAGGGATTTGGAACACGACTACAGCCCAAACTGCTGAACGGAACGGCACCTGATTAGACAGAAAGGTAGCTTTGGGTCCAGAAAGTGTGCATTTTGTTATTTGGTGTAAATCTGTTCAGTAGTTTTTGAGATATCAACGCCTCCCCTGCTTGGCATTCCCTGTGCGAGGCCTTTTTTTGGCTATTTGGGGTAGTTCACGCTTAGGCCCCTGTAACCCTTTCTCCACATAAGGTAAAAATGCCAAATTTGCGTCTTTTTCTTCCAACATCTTGAGGATTCTAAAGGTATCCAGGGTTTGTGAAGTCCCCTGGAAAGGACTAAGAAATTTGCCAAAAGCAGGAACAGGCAGACTTTTGTCAGAATTTTTTTTAATTCTACACAGTTTTGGCAATGTACTGGGACACAGCCTATTTTTCCTATTTATTGTGCTTTCGACCTCTTTCTAGTTAGTGGTGGAAATGAGTGTGAAAGCAATAATGTATCCAGGAGAAATATACATTTCAGAAAAGTACACAAAATTCTGAATTGAGCCAGGGGTCATTTTTGTAGATCCTTCAAGGTTTTTCTATAGAAACTAACAATTGAAATAAAAAATGACTGAAATTGAGTTGAAAAAACAGCCATTTGTGACAACATTTTCACCAGTAACTTCTTCTAAGTATGGCAGATTTATAAAATCAATATGCAGCTATGTCTGCTGGACCTGTCTGGTTGCGGGGATATACGGAACTCCAGACACCGATACACAATGTGAGTTTATAGGGGAATACGGTGGGAATTAATTTAGTTACAATAAATTAATGATTCTTTTTTCTTTAGAGATTTAATCTGTCAATTGTGGGAAGTAATATATTTGTGATTAATTATAAATTGGTTGTTATTCATTAATTGGTAATTGATTATGGTAACTGAGTAATTAATTTTAGGTGCGGGTTGTGGCGGTTTAGGGGTAAAGGGTGGGAAGTAATGTATGTTTAATTAATAGTTAGTTGTTAATTAATAGTAATTAATTAGTTGAAAATTAAATATGGAAATTGTGTAGTTAATTTTAGGTGTGGGTTGTGGGGTTTATAGGGGTAAAGGGTGGGAAGCAATGCATGTTAAATTCATTATTAATTAGTTCATCATTAATATGAATTACTTAATTGTTTAATTAAGGTAATTGTTTTATTTGTGTGTGTTGGGTTTTACTTTTATAGGGGTAAAGGGTGGAGGAAAATAATTTTACTTACTTTATATTTAGTTGTTAAATACCATATTTTTTTATTGAAAATAAGTTTTATTTGTGTAATTAATTTTATCCAGTTTAATTTATGTGTGTGTTGTGGAGATTATAGGGGTAAAGTGTGGCAAGGTAATTCATTTTTATGAGTTCATTTTTTAAATTAATAATATTTCTTGAATTGGTAATTAATTGTGCTAAATATGGAAGTACATTTTCTTTTATTTTAGATATGGGTTGTGAATTATGTGGTGTTATAGGGTAGGAAATAAAAAATACTTCATGTAATACTTAATATTTTTGTTTCTAAATAATTTCTAATTAAAATGATTTATTTGTTTGATTTTTTTCTTTTATTTAATGTAATATTTGTAGGTATTTGTCATATGTATTTAACGTTACAATATGTTACTTTTTTCATTTATATATCAAATATATTTGTATTTTAATTATTAACATATTTCTATTTTTTTATTTATTTTGCTTTTTAAATATTTTTGTTGTTGATATTTTGTTTGTTTTTAATTTTGAACTGACTGAGTGACAATATTAATTTTTACCCCTCCCCAATCCAACACTTTCCGTACGATTGTACTGATTGGAGTGGGAATAGTAAATGTGGTACTTTTAGCGCCGGGACACCTCCTCGCGAGGTAGCTGTTCGCGCTCTATAAAACACAGTATTATTATTATTATTATTATCCCGCCACTATCCAACACTTTCGCTGCTGTTGCACTCACAGGAGTGGGAATAGTAATTTTTACCCCCGCTATCCAACACTTTCCCTATGGTTACACTCATTGGATGGGGAATAGTAATTTTTACCCCTCCGCTATCCAACTCTTTCCTTCTGTTATACTTATTGGAGTGGGAATAGTAATTTTTACCCTTCCACAATCCAACACTTTCCCCACTGTTGTACTGACTGGATTAGGAATAGTAATTTTTACCCCTCCGCTATCCAACACTTTTGCTATTGTTGCACTCAGTGGAATGGGAATAGTAATTGTTTTCCCCTCTTCTATCCAACATTTTCTCTACTGTTGCACTCATTGGAGTGGGATCAATAATTTTAACCCGTCCGCTATCCAACACTTTCCCTACTGTTAAACTCACTGGAGTGGGAATAGCAATTTCTACCCCTCTGCTATCCAACACTTCTATCCAACATTTTCTCTACTGTTGCACTCATTGGAGTGGGATGAGTAATTTCTCCCCGTCCGCTATCCAACACTTTCCCTACTGTTACACTTATTGGAGTGGGAATAGTAATTTTTACCCCTCTGCTATTTTAAACTTTCCCAATTGTTGCACTGACTGGAGTGGGAATAGCATATTGTATCCCTCCTCTATCCAACACTTTCCCTATTGTTGCACTCACTGGAGTGGGAATAGTAATTGTTTTCCCCTCTTCAATCCAACATTTTCTCTACTGTTGCACTCATTGGAGTGGGATCAGTAATTGTAACCTGTCCGCTATGCAATACTTTCCCTACTGTTAAACTCACTAAAGTGGGAATAGTAATTTTTACCCCTCCGGTATCCAACACTTCTATCCAACATTTTCTCTACTGTTGCACTCATTGGAGTGGAATCAGTAATTTCTACCCGTCCGCTATCCAACACTTTCCCTACTGTTAAACTCACTGGAGTGGGAATAGTCATGTTTACCCCTCCGGTATCCAATACTTTCCCTACTGTTGCACCGACTGGAGTGGAAAATTTAAGTTGAAAGATTTTTAAATAGTTTAATGTTTTAAAATATAATAAAATGTTTTTTAATTAGATTTTATGTTATTGGTATATATATATATATATATATATATATATATATATATATATATATATATATATATATATATATATATATATATATATATACTTCCCACTCTCCTTACGAAGAAAGATTTGCACTCACGGGTACTTTTAAAGATGTTATCTTTTTTATTTCTATTTTCAGGTTTGCACAACCAACGCGTTTCAGTGTCTGCTGACACCTTGATCACGGTCGGATGTTTTTCTCTGTTCAAAACCTATATACATTTATTTTACAAGTTTGTTGATCACATGACTTCCTGTTTCATTATATATGGAATTCTGGTAGATGTAGTTTATACATAACAAAATACATTTCAATCAGTTTTTCGAGTTCATTTTCAATCCACATTGATTAAGGAAAGATTAAAAGTTCATTTGTGGCAATACATTTTAAAGAAAATACACTAAATGATTTTATCAAATAATTTCTAAACCCTCTAATCACCTCACAGACCCTCTACCTGCTAATGCTGTAAAAGACTTCATCCCCTTGCTCCTCCCTCTCTGGACCAAAATCATCAACAGCTCCCTGCAACAAGGCCTCATTCCGGACTCCCTCAAGGTGGGGCAAGTCACGCCTATACTCAAGAAACCTACAGCTGATCCGTCTGACCTAAACAATTACCGGCCCATCACCAATATCCCCACCCTGGCCAAACTGCTGGAAAAATGTGTCCAACTACAACTAACTAAACACATTGACCAATTTGACCTCCTCAACCCTCATCAATCAGGCTTCCGAGCGAAACATAGCACGGAAACAGCTATGACACACATAATTGATGACGCCCTCCAAATTCTTGATCGCAATGAGTCCTGCCTCCTCATCCCTCTTGACCTCTCGTCAGCATTTGACACGGTCAAACATGAGAACTTGCTGGAGCTGCTAAGCACCAGAATGGGCCTATCGGGAACTGTTCTCAAATGGTTCTCGTCCTTCCTTCACAACCGGTCACAGAAGTTCAAGATCGACAATGTGCTATCTACACCTGTGCCTTCAGATCTAGGTGTTCCACAAGGATCCTCCCTCTCCCCCACACTGTTCAACCTCGTCATGGAACCACTCGCCACCCTGCTCCAAGCTTCCAATGTCCAATTCCATATGTACGCCGATGACACACAACTCTACCTAAAGCTACAATCCACGGAAGATATCAAACATCTGAATTCCACGCTTATTAACACTCAATCTTGGCTGGCAGATAATCATCTCAAACTAAATGCTCTGAAAACCGAGTTCCTACTCATCTCACCCCCGGCGAAAATTTCCACCACCCAAACATGGCTCAATAACCTAACAGCACTCAATGTCCAACCTACCATCGTGGATTCGGCGAAATCCCTAGGCATCACACTCGACGCCAAGCTCAACATGCAACAGCACGTTAGCAAAGCCACAAAAGCAGCTAATTTCCAAATCAACACATTGAGGAAAATTAAACCTTTCCTCCCTGCCGAAGACTTCCAAACTGCTGTACAAGCTCTAGTCATCCCTCGAATAGACTACGGAATTGTGGCCCTCAGCGGACTCCCGCTATCCACAACTGCACCCTTAAGAGCCTCCCTGAACGCTGCAGCAAGACTCATTACTGGCTCAAGAAAACATTCGCATATATCCCCAGACTTAAAGTCTCTAAAATGGCTGCCTTTTGAAGCCAGAATACAGCTAAAAATTGCAGTTATGACACACGCGGCCATGCACCACAATGCACCCAACTACCTCGCTCAAAAGTTGTCTATATCAGGAGGTTCGAGATCCAATAGAAGTACAAAAAACCTACTCCTGAAACCTCGTAGATTCCGGAAAGAGAAAACATACAAGCGCTCCTTCTCTGGAATGGCACCCAGGATCTGGAATGCGCTCCCGTCTGAAACTAGGCTGATCTCCTCCACTGCACTCTTCAAGAAAGAGGTGAAAAACATCCTTCTGGCCAAGATCTCCTGAACCTTATTGGTGCTGGATCAGAGATTCTGCATTGCTTTGTATCACTGTTCACCTTGTCCTCTGGCACTATACTTCTAACTTGATGTTGTCACTACCAATATATGATACACGTTGGTTTACTGATTCACTCTCCCGATGCCCCCACTCAGTGTTCTCGCTACACTAAGACTTTGGTACAAGCCATCCACACACCCAAGGTGCACCTGAACACCTCTGTAGTGGGATCAATGACTTGTACCGTCTTATATTACTTGTTTACCTGATTGTATATTGATATGTTTTATGTATGTTTACTATTATCCTACCATGTTAGTGACTACTATACTGCTCCCATTATCTCTGTTCACTCCTACTGCCCCTACCCTGTCTTTGTGAAGCGCTCTGATATCTGTAAGGATCTTGTTCGCGCTATATAAAACTTTGAATAAATAAATAAATAAATACATTTATAATTACACTTTCTCATTATGCCCTCCAGTGGGCAGTTATATACTTTGTCCATATATTTTACATGATTGTCTTATTGATTAGATTTTGGGTATAGTTTATACTCACAAATGAATGCCTCTTGTACTTATCTTGTATATCAATCAGTAGGCAAAAAAACGGGTAAGGGAATTGACTAAGGGGTCAAGGGGAAGGGAAGGCGAGGGATGGGGAAGGTTTTAAGGCTAAGGGATGGGAATGTTAAAGAAAAGGTTAATTGACCTATTCTTTCTTGGAATTCAGTCATTCCTCACTAGTATATTTTATAGGAAGTCACAATGTATACATTGTATTCCCCCAAAGACAAGCAATCGGGGAAAAACATTTTTTTTTGTAATAAAAAAACGGGGGGGGGGGGGTTTGGGGGGTTTTCTGGGTTCTTTAAATTTGAGAAGCTATTTACATGTGCTTGGGCAGGGTTCCCGCACTTGGAGACCGAAGCTGTACAAGGCATAATCACGGGCTGAACACGGCCCGAATACCGTTACTGAAATTTATCCGTGTGAACTTCGCATTAACAATTTGCTGACGGCAACCGGACCAACCGACTGGTGCCGTGACCCTGTAAACTAAAAACCACCCGATAAGGACCGGGTTGGAATTATCACCGGTTCCCCGACCACGCGCCTCGATCATTAAGATCAGCCCTGAAGAGTCACAGCCACATGCTGTGATGAAACACGTGTAGGCTTGAGTGACAGGTGCAGTGATTCCCAAGAGGTGAACACTGCTGATAAATAAAACTTTTGGAAACTCACATCTGGTCTTGATCTATCCTGAATGAATGAATACATCAACATGAAAATACCATACAGATACATATAGTGTGCTCTGGATCCCTGCCCAATCATTATAAAAGGGAGGTTCTGGTAAATCCCCCCCCCCTTTTTTCACAGAGGTTAAGGTTTTCCTCTGACCAAGAAGCACCTACTTGATACCACAACAATCTAATACCCTACCGTGAGAAGTTGAGCGCCAAAAATTTCTGAATACTTAAAAACCTAAGTGTAGACTATTCTATTTACATGTGCTGGTTACAGGAGGTATACATACATCCCCTCATCTTGATTAAGTCCAAATGGGGTGAATGTTCTCAATGAAAGAATCCAACGTGATTCACATTGCCGGAGTCTTGTTTCTCTATCCCCACCTCTTACGTGTTTATTCACACTTTCAATACCATAGAATTTCAGGTCTTTCCAATTACTGTTGTGTTTGTCCTCCATGTGCTCTGCAACTGCATTACTTCTGTCTTTATTTGCGGTGGCTCTCACATGTTCCAAAATTCTGAGTTTTGTTTCTTTCTTCGTACTCCCCACATATTTCAGGGGGCAAGGGCATTCAATAATGTACACTACATATGGTGTTTTACAGTTTATGAGTTGCCGAATGTTCCATTTTCGGTTATTGAAGCCTGTGAATGTTTTTGTATTTTTTGCAATCTGACACGCTTTACAGCTTGAGCATTTTACAAAGCCAATTGTTTTTAGCCAATCCTTCTTTTTACTTAGATTTTCCCAGTAATGACTTTGTACTAGTTTGTCCTTTAAGTTGCCTGCTCTTTTATATGTTATTTACGGATGATTCCCTACTATTTCTCCCACTGTTTGGTCCAATGTTAGGTATTTCCAATCCCTTCTCAGAATGTTTGTTATTTCCTTAGACTCTTCTGAGTAAGTTGTTATAAACCTTATCTTTCCTTCTTCAGGGGTGATTGTTTTTTCTTTCAGGATTTCATCCCTTGTTTTTTCTTTTGATTTTTCCAGGCCCTTGACAATTACCGGTCATTGGTATCCTCTACGTTCAAAGTTTTTTGCTGTACGTTCGCTGTGTTTGTGCCATTCCTGGTCTTCTGAACAAATTCTTCGAATTCTGAGGAATTCCCCATAGGGGATGCTACGGATTAATGAATTTTGATGGAAATTGTTCGCGTGTAACACTGAGTTGGTGGCAGTTATTTTTCGGTGTAGGGTTGTCTGGATTTTTCCTTCATTGATGTAAATCTCTGTGTCTAAGAAGGTTACATGATCTTTGCTCAGTGTATATGTAAATTCGAAACCAGCTTCTGTTGTGTTTAGACAGGAAAAGTAATCTTTGAAATCTTGTTCTTCCCCGTCCCAGATGATGAATAAATCATCTATAAATCGTAACCACATAATGGTTTTCTCGGTATATTTGTCATTATTTGGGTGCCAAGCGAAGTGCTGCTCCCACCAGCCCATCGCTAGGCACGGGTAACTGGGACTTGAAGAAAAACCCATAGCAGTTCCATTTGTTTGATTATATATTTCTTCTGCAAAAAGAAATATGTTGTGGTTAAGGCACAGTTCAATCCTTTTTAGGATCATTTCATTATGCTTTGTGTACTTGATGTTCCGTTTTTGCAGCAAGTACTCACAGGCTTTAATTCCAACACTGTTTTTGATGTTTGTATACAGTGCGACAACATCCATCGTTATTAGGCAATATGAATCCTGCCACGGTAGCTCTGCCAGATGTCATAACAGATCACTAGTGTCCTTTATGTATGATGTTAAATTTAGAACAAAGGGCATTAGGAAATGATCAACGTAGTTTGCCACTGGCTCATACAAAGAGCCCTTTGCCGAGACAATGGGTCTCCCTGGTGGTTTTGTCTGATGTTTATGAACTTTGGGTAGAAAGTATATAGTTTCCATTACCGGATGTTCCCTTTTTAGATATTTTATTTCATCATCATTTATCAGATTCATGTTTTTCCATTTTTCCAGTTTTGTATCCAGTTCTTTCTTGCACATTTCTGTGGGGTTGTCTTTTAGTTTGATGTAGTATTCCGTATTGTTAAGTTTTCTGTGAGTTTCCTTTTCATATTCAGATTTTCTCACACCACAACGTTTCCTCCTTTATCTGCTATTTTTAGAACTATTTGATTGTCTTCCATTAAGTTCTTCAGTGCCTGTCTTTCCATTTACGTTAAGTTGTCCTTATATTTTTTTGGCTTGATTTTATACAGATCTTGAATTACATTTTCACTAAAAATGTCTATTTTATTGCCTGGTGGGAGGTGTGGTAAAAACCGTGATTTAGCTTTCAAACCACTAAGACCAGAGCCGATTTGTTCCTGAACTGTTTCCAGCTCAATATGATCTTCCTCATTCGGTGTCCAAGTTTAACAGTGTTAAGTATATAGATGTTTCTCCCACTGTAGGTCCAGTCACTTGTTCCGTTGGTTTTTGCTGTTTTTCAGCATGGCGACGCATCGATCATTTTCTTTAAATACTTTGGCTAATTTTATTTTTCTGACGTATTTGCATAGGTCTATTCTGGTTTGAGCCAAATCCATATTGCTTTTAGGGCAAACGTTCAGACCTCGTTGCAGGAGAGTCGTTTCTGTTTCTGTTATCTCTCTTCTTGAAAGATTTATCACATTCAAATCTTCCAATTCCTTTTCTTCTGCGATATTTTCTATAGTTTTTTTTCATACTTCGTGTCTGTGCTCCCACTTTTTCTTGGGATCCTTTGTCTTCTCCCTCTCCTGGTTTGTTTATTCCGCGTCCTCTTCCTCTGGTTCTGCCTCTTCCTCGATATTGTTGCGACATATATATTTGTACATTTTTATATAATTTTAAAATTATAAAATAAATTAAAGTTAATAGTTTATTAATTGTTTTGAAGTCTATATATATATATATATATATATATATGTATATTATGTATGTGTGTAACTTTTTTTAATGAAGTTTATTTGTGATATGTGTTAAAATGTATATAAAATCTACATTATTTTTTAATTAATTTTATTATTTAATATATTTCATACTTATTATTTTATTGTACATATATATAAAAATCGATATTTTGTACAACTATATTTTTGACACCAATATTTTTTTCTCAATATTTTTGTACTTAACAGTATAGGGAGTTTATATTTTTGCATTCTATATTTTTACCTCGATATTTTTTACATCTAGATTTTTGTCATCGATATTCTATCAGTAAACCCACTCTAACACATAAAGGGAATTATTTTTGCCATAATATACAAGAGTTGTCACACACTATTGACTCCCTTCACACAGTCACCTATTGAGGAGCCGATATCAATTGGTGGCAGTGACAATGAGCTGAAATCTCTGTAAACAGTGGATTTCCAGTGCCTCTTCCGAGGCTTTAAACTTCCGATGTCCAATAAGGGGTGCGAAAAACACCTCAGGATATCAGCACAAGCCTCAGCAAATTTAGGTACTTTTGAGCACAAATATTTCCCCCACCATGGCTCCGCTCTTTTGTCAAATGGAGAATATTTTGTTTTAGTTGGCAGGTCTTTAAACACATTTAAATATGATAATGATCATGGTGCTATAGGTAGAAGCGTGTTTTTCTTCTCACATAATGAAACAAGATTACCAGCTGGTGATAAAATCACATGATTTATTGTTGTTACCTTTTAATTTATGCTCATTTATATGGTTGTAATAAATTTCAATAAAACAAACAACCATAAAAAACTGCAAAACGGGACTTGACCGGATAAGCATGTTTAGTGCACAAGTTGGTTAGAAATATCACAGAAATACCTTCTAAAGCCTATTGTATTATAACAAATGTTACTTTTCTACTGTGGTTAAAAATAAATTATCTGTCACAAAGGGCCATATGTATGACTGCTTTTTGCGGTCGCAAAGAGGAAATCCACCTGTTTGCGAGCGCTAAAAAGGGCCCTGGGTCGTACAAATGCTATTTTGCAAGTCGGTGACTCGGAATTTTGCGTTTGTGACTCTCGCAATTAACAAGTGCCGTCCCTTCACAATAGCGAGTCATAATGGAATGTACCATTGTTTTGCCACCCTATTTGCGGCTGCAAAACATTTGCAGTTACCCACCTAATTCAAGTAGGTGCTAAGCCACTCGCAAGCAGGAAGGGGTCCCCAGGAGACCCCTTCCCCTTTGTGAGTGTGTGCGAAAATATTTTTTAAGAGAAGGCAGTGGTCCCATGGACCACTGCCTAGTCTTAAAAAAATGAAACTGAAACGTTTAATATTTCTTTTTTAAATGCATCCCGTTTTCCTTTAGGGAAATTGGGCTGCGGTTAAAAAAAACATGCTTATTAAAAAAGCTGTCACAGACATGGTGGCCTGCTGACCCCAGCAGGCCACCATCCCTTGGAGTGCTAACCATTCTTAATGGAGTTGCAAATAGCACCTGCCTCATGAATATTAATGAGGCAGGTAATTAGTGACCCCGTTAGGAATTGCTAACAGTGTCTGAGATGCTGTTGTAAATAGCATTTTGTGAGTCACAAATTGCGAGTCATAAAGCGACGCAACATGGGTGTCGCAAAATGTAAGGGTCGTACATCTGGCCCATAATGCTTCAAACTTACTTGGGGAGGGTTTTGAATCTCCATAAAAGTGGTATTTTAATGTGACCAACTTTGACAAAAATACGCCATGTCACAAAATTTCTCAAAATTTGGGAGAGAACTCACACCTCCCCATCTCTATTAAGTTTTGAAAGATCCTATTGTGCCTAAAATTGCAGGATTTGCTACTTCATTTTCAAAACCTTCCTGGAGCATTGCTGTCAGTCTCACCTAAAGCAGTGATTTAAATAGGCTTTAAATTGAAGATGTCTAGCACACAAAAAAACAGAGGCCACCAGTTTTTTTTGTTGCTTTTTTACAAAGCTTGCCCCCCTGCAAACTACTGCTCTGCTGGCTTCACCCACATTTAACATACCTACCAAGCCATCTAATATAGAGTTTACTCTTCTGGGGCTACCACATGATGTCATTCACAAGAACACAACTTTTCCAATTGTGGACTTTCCTTTTAACAAATTAATGTTTTCGACTGTTATGGGCCCATAGGTGTCGAACTAAACCAAGGGTATAATTATAATTATGAGAGCTCACTACTGTGGAAAATGGAAGTCTGCATGTGGAAGGAAAGGGTCCTCTTGACATAGCGTCATATGGAAGCTTCCTCTCTACTCTCCAAACTCCACATATTTCTTCTTACATATCAATCAAGAATCATGGAAGGCCCAAATGAACTGAGGAGAATAAAACTTTTGGTGTCTGAAGTTATGGCTCGGGTATCATTAATATTTGTATCAGGGTTGTGAGGTCTCCCTGGTGGCTTCACTGCAAGTGTCATGGTACGGAGGATGCCAAATGCAGACCTTCCAGACACTGCTACACAGTCACAGAAAACCTTGGGTAATCAAGGTAAGTAAATAAAGGGTTTACCAAAAATGGGACGTGAACGATAATTAAGTTTTCATCTTCAGGAGGGGTGATTTCTGTAAGACGCAAGACAATGAATTCTAATACTCTGTTACTATTCATTCGATAGCAGATGATTAGGGATATCTTTTACTGATGCATGTATTGATTATTCGTTTTTTGTTGGGCTTGTATGTGTAAGTATGTGTAACAGATGTGTACAGTACAACGCTAACATTCTAGCAAAGGAGCTCTGAACAATATGTGGGTAGATACATGTGAAACAGATGAAGGGTCATCAATGGTATATCACAAATGAAGAGGGAAAGAAAAAGTAAAATCATGCATCAGGTGTGTCAACATAATGCAATACCTATTTTTATCATTGTTTTACTAGAGCTGACAGTTTACATGAAACAGAGAAAACAGAGAAAACCCTAGAAATCGACATAGGTACACCCTACCCTTGGAAAATCAATAAGCATACTAATTGCAATAGTGAGCGACTTATATATTTGATATGGTGCCCCTGCCCACTTCGATATATAGGGATGACCACTAGAAAAATTAAGACACGCATACAGGAACATAAAAGCACTATAAGATGTGGCAAACGTTCTACGAAACTAACCAACCATTTCATAGACAAAGGACATACTGACACAGACCTTCGGTGGGTCGTTCTAGACAAACCTTGGATTCCACCACACCTAGTGGATCCCACTAAATTCTTATTCCGCAAAGAGCAACAATGGGTTTATAAGCTTGGAACTGATAGCCTAGGACTCAACGATGAAATTCCTTGGGCATCCCTCTAAATGCTGGAATACAGCCTGAGAATAAACCATCCTGATGGTGCACAGTATAATTACTCATTAACTACATTGAAACCCATGGCTGCCCTTACAGCATAATTAACTAGCGACTGCTTGGTGGCAGCTAGCTTGTCCCGGGATCAGCACATGCAGGTGAGCCGTGTGATGCCTTAGTGTCCCTGTGACATTACTTGGTAGGTTTTCACCTCGGTCAGGATCCTATAACTTCCCTTTATGTTTGGGAAATGATTGGGTATGCTCTAATACATATATATGTATTTTTCCAGCGCATGGCTGAGTTTGCCCCACCATCGCTCTATGTATATAGTTTTTTACTGTCATCTAGAGGTCTGAACGGTGCATTGATTGAGCCTGGGGAGCTGATCCCACAGGGTTCCGTTACCCCGTCTGTTAGAGCTGTACCTCGACAGACGGGATTCTCACGAACCACGCGCTGCAGTGGTATCAGGTTTTACCTACTGCGCAAGCGCTAAGTAACTAGTGCCGTCGACTACTATGATCTGTTCTGCGCAAGCGCGGACGGACGGTCTTCGGTACACGCATGCGCAAAGCAAATGCAGGCGGAGAATAGTCTACCATGTCCGCGAAGACCCAGCTTGCTCGGCTGCAAGCAATTAACTACATTGCATTTATATACCAGCTCTCCCTCCAGTCGGTACCTCCCGGGACTAGCTCTCCTGGGTGTCGAGGTACCAACGGAGAGGTAAGAACACAGAAAATTGTTGTTGTTCTTCGTAACATTTATGGTTTTTTTGCATTAGGAGGGCTGTACAAACATTTCTTTCTTGAAGTTAAACTCTCTTCGGGGTTTTTACTGAATGGTCATCTCGTTTTGAAACCCCCTTTTCCAACCAGTTTCTTATGGTTATAGTATATACATGTCTGCATCTCTACATAACTCCTGGTCAGTCAGGGGGCTGGTTATCCCAGTCTTTTACTTTTTAGTGATGTCTGTTTAAACATAGGTGTACTTACCAAGACACTTTTATACTTTGCACACCAATAGGTGTGTGGAGCCTGTTTAGTGTATATGTATAGATACTTATATGCACTGCGGGGCCTCCTTCCAGAGCAGTCTGCCAGGTAGAGGTGAGGCAGGACTATCCTACATGTGAGGGTAAGTTTACAACATTTGTCATAAATGAGTTGACACTGATATTTACAAGTGCAACAACTGCGGTCTAAGCATAGCGTACATATTGTGTGTGTCTCTCTCTTGTTCCACCATGTGTGTTTCTTCATTTATAGATACCTGGGTATGACCTGAATGACAAAGACAAGCAGGAATACCGGTTTTGTATAAATCATTTTTTCCTTCATTACTTATAGTTTTTCACTTACTAGTGCAGCAGCATTATCACATAATAGATCTGGTCCTGAAGAAAGCCACTGTTACACAGGTAGTGATCGAGAGGCTGAAACATGTCGACCACTGAGTGACAGTGGTTTAAATCAATACCACTGTGCTGTTCTCTTTTTAACCCTGTCAGATAAAACACACTAATAAAATATGTATTTGTGATTTTATCTAGATAGTTTTAAGTCACCACTTGCATTTCATACAGCGCTGCACACCTCACTATACCCCAGCTCACTTTTGGGCTTACCATCCTATCACTTACCTTCTGAAAACATCTCTGAGCTCCTTCCTTAAATTTCTTTTGAAGTAGTAGCTCCCAGTGTTGACTAGGCTTTCAACATTTGGTAAGGAGGACCCAAATGATGAAGCATTTCACCTTCGGGTGAGTGAGGGTTCTTATCCTTAAGGGATGTCTCCCCCTTCATTAATCTCACGAGTACTGAGTATTCACTAATGGTTCACTTTGAGAGACACACCAACATTGCTTATTGACACAATTTTCAGACTATAGATATACTTGTTGTTGTTGAATATGTGTAAGGGAGTGTATATCTAGGAGTCTATAAACTTTCCCTAATGACCCCCAATCTACGGTAGTGTGTTAGTTTACATGAAACACCTGGCATTATGCATTTTAACTCCCTTCACTGCTAGGCCTTTCCACCCCCTTTGCTAAGCACTTTTTTGGCTATTTGGGGTAGTTCACGCTTGGGCCCCTGTAACATTTTGTCCGTATAAGGTATCCATGTCAAATTTCTAAGGGTACCCAGGGTGTATGGATTCCCTTGGAGGGGACTCAGAAATTAGTCAAATTAGTAAAAAAACAGCTAATTTGTTTTATTTTTATGGGAACAAAAGTGCTGCAGAGGAAAGCATCGGTGTTTTTCCCTGCAAATAGACTCAACAAAGGGTTTGTGGTGTTGAAATTACCATCTTCTGAGCTTTCCGGGACTGGCAGACTTTTCTCAGTACATTTCTATACAGTTTTGGCATATTCCTGGAAAATAGCCTGTTTTTGATATTTTTGGTGCATTCAAACTCCTTCTAGTTAGTGGTAGAAATGGGTGTGAAAACAATGATGGATCTCAGAAAGCTATACATTATTGAAAAGTAGACATAATTCTGAATTCAGCAACAGGTCATTTGTGTAGATCCTTCAAAGTTTTTGCATTGAAACTAACAGTTGAAAATAAAAAACATTGAAATTGAGTTAAAAAAAAACGCGATTTGTGCCAACGTTTTTACCTGTAACTTCTAAGTATTGCAGATTTTTGCAAGAAATATACCGCTATGTTTGCTGGACCAATCTGGTTTATGGGATATATAAGACTTGTAGGTTCACCAAGAACCCAAGGAACTCGGAGCTAATAACTGAGCTGCGTCTTGCAATGGTTTTCCACTGTGTACCAAGTATATAGTAATTCATTTGGTAAAATATACTGAGTGAACAATAGGTACCAAGGAAACCTATATATTTCCTAAATGGGAGCAAAATATAGAGTTTAGAAGCTGTGGTTATTTGCACATCTCCAAAATTGTGGGTACCCATACAAGCATGTAAATTAGAGATCATTTTTCAAAATGACTTTTTTTATACAAATTGCCTTACACTTGGAAGGCCAAAATGCAAAGAAAGTCAACTGTTAATGGCACTTATTCTACTATTCTGTGTTACCCTAAGTCTCCCAATAAAAATGGTACCCCACTAATGGACTCCGCCAGCTGTCTAGTTTTCAGAAATGTCTGGGTTAGGTAGGTATCCTTAGATGGCCACCAAGCCTGGGACCAAAAACGCAGGTGACCCCCTAAGAAAATTAGGTCGTTTTGTGATAGATCATTTTCCACAATATGTTTAGGGCTCTTTCCTGCCACGGATACTTGGGCTACTCAAAAAAGTGAGGTGCCATTGTTATCAAAAGACACAGAGTAACACTGGGTGGTAGGAAATTTGTGTCAGCCTTGTGATCTCACAACGTTTCCTCACAGAAATGTGATAAAAATGAGATTTTCTCAGTTAAATTTGAGGTTTGCAGGGGATTCTGGGTAGGAAAACTGTTGGGGATCCATGCAAGCCATACCTCCTTGGATTTCCCTGGATGTCTTGTTTTCATAAATGTGTGAGTTAGGTGGATTTCCCTCCATTGCTGCCGAGCCCCGGACCAAAAACGCAAGCGATGCACTTGCAAAACCAGGTCATTTTGTGATAGGTAATTTTGATGTCTCCACAATGCGTTTTGGGCCCTTTCCTGCCATGGGTACTTGGCCCACCCACTCAAGTGATATACAGTTTTTATTGGGAGACCTGGGGACACACTGGGTGGGTGAAAATTTGTGTCAACCTGGTGGTCCCACAACTTTTTAATACAGAAATGTGAAAAAATAAGATTTTTTTCAGCAAAATTTGAGGTCTCCAATGGATTCTGGGTCGGAAAATGTTAGCGGATCCACGCAAGCCATACCTCCCTGGACTCCCCAGGCTGTCTAGGTTTCAGATATTTTTAGGTTAGATAGATTACTCTAGATGGCCGCCGAGTCTGGGACCAAAAACTCAGGCGACCCCCTTGCAAAACCAGGTTATTTTGTGACAGGTAATTTTGATGTCTCCACAATACGTTTTGGGCCCTTTCCTGCCGTCGGTACTTGGCCCAACCACACAAGTGAGGTACCATTTTTATCAGGTGACCTGGGGGAACTCTGGGTGGTAGGAAATGTGTGTCAGCCTTGTGATCCCACAACTTCTCCTCAGAGAAATGTGAAAAAGGAGATGGGCCGACGAGGCTGAAATGCCAGAAACCGGTCCCCGGTAGCTTGTATCCTTTCTGGTGAAGAATTGGCTTGGTAGTTTGGTCTGCCCTGTTCCCATGATGCACTGGGCCAGGGACAGACTAATTTGCATATAGCCAGGTTCTGAGCTGGGATGGGGCAGTGAGCTAAATAACGGTGATGGATCAAGCCCTGATCTTTGGACTGGGTAAGAGTGGTCTGCTTAATTCAGACACTCTGTTCATCACCACCCCCTTTTCTGAATCGTTTTTGGCCACTATAGGTGTGGCAGGGTATACTCAGACATGAGTCCCTTGCTCACTGCTCCATCAGGATTCAAGCAAGCTGGGCCGATGAGGCGGAAATGCCAGAAACCGGTCCCCGGTAGCTTGTATCCTTTCTGGTGAAGAATTGGCTTGGTAGTTTGGTCTGCCCTGTTCCCATGATGCACTGGGCCAGGGACAGACTAATTTGCATATAGCCAGGTTCTGAGCTGGGATGGGGCAGTGAGCTAAATAACGGTGATGGATCAAGCCCTGATCTTTGGACTGGGTAAGAGTGGTCTGCTTAATTCAGACACTCTGTTCATCACCACCCCCTTTTCTGAATCGTTTTTGGCCACTATAGGTGTGGCAGGGTATACTCAGACATGAGTCCCTTGCTCACTGATCCATCAGGATTCAAGCAAGCTGGGCCGACGAGGCTGAAATGCCAGAAACCGGTCCCCGGTAGCTTGTATCCTTTCTGGTGAAGAATTGGCTTGGTAGTTTGGTCTGCCCTGTTCCCATGATGCACTGGGCCAGGGACAGACTAATTTGCATATAGCCAGGTTCTGAGCTGGGATGGGGCAGTGAGCTAAATAACGGTGATGGATCAAGCCCTGATCTTTGGACTGGGTAAGAGTGGTCTGCTTAATTCAGACACTCTGTTCATCACCACCCCCTTTTCTGAATCGTTTTTGGCCACTATAGGTGTGGCAGGGTATACTCAGACATGAGTCCCTTGCTCACTGCTCCATCAGGATTCAAGCAAGCTGGGCCGACGAGGCTGAAATGCCAGAAACCGGTCCCCGGTAGCTTGTATCCTTTCTGGTGAAGAATTGGCTTGGTAGTTTGGTCTGCCCTGTTCCCATGATGCACTGGGCCAGGGACAGACTAATTTGCATATAGCCAGGTTCTGAGCTGGGATGGGGCAGTGAGCTAAATAACAGTGATGGATCAAGCCCTGATCTTTGGACTGGGTAAGAGTGGTCTGCTTAATTCAGACACTCTGTTCATCACCTCCCCCTTTTCTGAATCGTTTTTGGCCACTATAGGTGTGGCAGGGTATACTCAGACATGAGTCCCTTGCTCACTGCTCCATCAGGATTCAAGCAAGCTGGGCCGACGAGGCTGAAATGCCAGAAACCGGTCCCGGGTAGCTTGTATCCTTTCTGGTGAAGAATTGGCTTGGTAGTTTGGTCTGCCCTGTTCCCATGATGCACTGGGCCAGGGACAGACTAATTTGCATATAGCCAGGTTCTGAGCTGGGATGGGGCAGTGAGCTAAATAACGGTGATGGATCAAGCCCTGATCTTTGGACTGGGTAAGAGTGGTCTGCTTAATTCAGACACTCTGTTCATCACCACCCCCTTTTCTGAATCGTTTTTGGCCACTATAGGTGTGGCAGGGTATACTCAGACATGAGTCCCTTGCTCACTGCTCCATCAGGATTCAAGCAAGCTGGGCCGACGAGGCTGAAATGCCAGAAACCGGTCCCCGGTAGCTTGTATCCTTTCTGGTGAAGAATTGGCTTGGTAGTTTGGTCTGCCCTGTTCCCATGATGCACTGGGCCAGGGACAGACTAATTTGCATATAGCCAGGTTCTGAGCTGGGATGGGGCAGTGAGCTAAATAACGGTGATGGATCAAGCCCTGATCTTTGGACTGGGTAAGAGTGGTCTGCTTAATTCAGACACTCTGTTCATCACCACCCCCTTTTCTGAATCGTTTTTGGCCACTATAGGTGTGGCAGGGTATACTCAGACATGAGTCCCTTGCTCACTGCTCCATCAGGATTCAAGCAAGCTGGGCCGACGAGGCTGAAATGCCAGAAACCGGTCCCCGGTAGCTTGTATCCTTTCTGGTGAAGAATTGGCTTGGTAGTTTGGTCTGCCCTGTTCCCATGATGCACTGGGCCAGGGACAGACTAATTTGCATATAGCCAGGTTCTGAGCTGGGATGGGGCAGTGAGCTAAATAACGGTGATGGATCAAGCCCTGATCTTTGGACTGGGTAAGAGTGGTCTGCTTAATTCAGACACTCTGTTCATCACCACCCCCTTTTCTGAATCGTTTTTGGCCACTATAGGTGTGGCAGGGTATACTCAGACATGAGTCCCTTGCTCACTGCTCCATCAGGATTCAAGCAAGCTGGGCCGACGAGGCTGAAATGCCAGAAACCGGTCCCCGGTAGCTTGTATCCTTTCTGGTGAAGAATTGGCTAGGTAGTTTGGTCTGCCCTGTTCCCATGATGCACTGGGCCAGGGACAGACTAATTTGCATATAGCCAGGTTCTGAGCTGGGATGGGGCAGTGAGCTAAATAACGGTGATGGATCAAGCCCTGATCTTTGGACTGGGTAAGAGTGGTCTGCTTAATTCAGACACTCTGTTCATCACCACCCCCTTTTCTGAATCGTTTTTGGCCACTATAGGTGTGGCAGGGTATACTCAGACATGAGTCCCTTGCTCACTGCTCCATCAGGATTCAAGCAAGCTGGGCCGACGAGGCTGAAATGCCAGAAACCGGTCCCCGGTAGCTTGTATCCTTTCTGGTGAAGAATTGGCTTGGTAGTTTGGTCTGCCCTGTTCCCATGATGCCCTGGGCCAGGGACAGACTAATTTGCATATAGCCAGGTTCTGAGCTGGGATGGGGCAGTGAGCTAAATAACGGTGATGGATCAAGCCCTGATGTTTGGACTGGGTAAGAGTGGTCTGCTTAATTCAGACACTCTGTTCATCACCACCCCATTTTCTGAATCGTTTTTGGCCACTATAGGTGTGGCAGGGTATACTCAGACATGAGTCCCTTGCTCACTGCTCCATCAGGATTCAAGCAAGCTGGGCCGACGAGGCTGAAATGCCAGAAACCAGTCCCCGGTAGCTTGTATCCTTTCTGGTGAAGAATTGGCTTGGTAGTTTGGTCTGCCCTGTTCCCATGATGCACTGGGCCAGGGACAGACTAATTTGCATATAGCCAGGTTCTGAGCTGGGATGGGACAGTGAGCTAAATAACGGTGATGGATCAAGCCCTGATCTTTGGACTGGGTAAGAGTGGTCTGCTTAATTCAGACACTCTGTTCATCACCACCCCCTTTTCTGAATCGTTTTTGGCCACTATAGGTGTGGCAGGGTATACTCAGACATGAGTCCCTTGCTCACTGCTCCATCAGGATTCAAGCAAGCTGGGCCGACGAGGCTGAAATTCCAGAAACCGGTCCCCGGTAGCTTGTATCCTTTCTGGTGAAGAATTGGCTTGGTAGTTTGGTCTGCCCTGTTCCCATGATGCACTGGGCCAGGGACAGACTAATTTGCATATAGCCAGGTTCTGAGCTGGGATGGGGCAGTGAGCTAAATAACGGTGATGGATCAAGCCCTGATCTTTGGACTGGGTAAGAGTGGTCTGCTTAATTCAGACACTCTGTTCATCACCACCCCCTTTTCTGAATCGTTTTTGACCACTATAGGTGTGGCAGGGTATACTCAGACATGAGTCCCTGGCTCACTGCTCCATCAGGATTCAAGCAAGCTGGGCCGACGAGGCTGAAATGCCAGAAACCGGTCCCCGGTAGCTTGTATCCTTTCTGGTGAAGAATTGGCGTGGTAGTTTGGTCTGCCCTGTTCCCATGATGCACTGGGCCAGGGACAGACTAATTTGCATATAGCCAGGTTCTGAGCTGGGATGGGTCAGTGAGCTAAATAACGGTGATGGATCAAGCCCTGATCTTTGGACTGGGTAAGAGTGGTCTGCCTAATTCAGACACTCTGTTCATCACCACCCCCTTTTCTGAATCGTTTTTGGCCACTATAGGTGTGGCAGGGTATACTCAGACATGAGTCCCTTGCTCACTGCTCCATCAGGATTCAAGCAAGCTGGGCCAACGAGGCTGAAATGCCAGAAACCGGTCCCCGGTAGCTTGTATCCTTTCTGGTGAAGAATTGGCTTGGTAGTTTGGTCTGCCCTGTTCCCATGATGCACTGGGCCAGGGACAGACTAATTTGCATATAGCCAGGTTCTGAGCTGGGATGGGGCAGTGAGCTAAATAACGGTGATGGATCAAGCCCTTTTCTTTGGACTGGGTAAGAGTGGTCTGCTTAATTCAGACACTCTGTTCATCACCACCCCCTTTTCTGAATCGTTTTTGGCCACTATAGGTGTGGCAGGGTGTACTCAGACATGAGTCCCTTGCTAACTGCTCCATCAGGATTCAAGCAAGCTGGGCCGACGAGGCTGAAATGCCAGAAACCGGTCCCCGGTAGCTTGTATCCTTTCTGGTGAAGAATTGGCTTGGTAGTTTGGTCTGCCCTGTTCCCATGATGCACTGGGCCAGGGACAGCCTAATTTGCATATAGCCAGGTTCTGAGCTGGGATGGGGCAGTGAGCTAAATAACGGTGATGGATCAAGCCCTGATCTTTGGACTGGGTAAGAGTGGTCTGCTTAATTCAGACACTCTGTTCATCACCACCCCCTTTTCTGAATCGTTTTTGGCCACTATAGGTGTGGCAGGGTATACTCAGACATGAGTCCCTTGCTCACTGCTCCATCAGGATTCAAGCAAGCTGGGCCGACGAGGCTGAAATGCCAGAAACCGGTCCCCGGTAGCTTGTATCCTTTCTGGTGAAGAATTGGCTTGGTAGTTTGGTCTGCCCTGTTCCCATGATGCACTGGGCCAGGGACAGACTAATTTGCATATAGCCAGGTTCTGAGCTGGGATGGGGCAGTGAGCTAAATAACGGTGATGGATCAAGCCCTGATCTTTGGACTGGGTAAGAGTGGTCTGCTTAATTCAGACACTCTGTTCATCACCACCCCCTTTTCTGAATCGTTTTTGGCCACTATAGGTGTGGCAGGGTATACTCAGACATGAGTCCCTTGCTCACTGCTCCATCAGGATTCAAGCAAGCTGGGCCGACGAGGCTGAAATGCCAGAAACCGGTCCCCGGTAGCTTGTATCCTTTCTGGTGAAGAATTGGCTTGGTAGTTTGGTCTGCCCTGTTCCCATGATGCACTGGGCCAGGGACAGACTAATTTGCATATAGCCAGGTTCTGAGCTGGGATGGGGCAGTGAGCTAAATAACGGTGATGGATCAAGCCCTGATCTTTGGACTGGGTAAGAGTGGTCTGCTTAATTCAGACACTCTGTTCATCACCACCCCCTTTTCTGAATCGTTTTTGGCCACTATAGATGTGGCAGGGTATACTCAGACATGAGTCCCTTGCTCACTGCTCCATCAGGATTCAAGCAAGCTGGGCCGACGAGGCTGAAATGCCAGAAACCGGTCCCCGGTAGCTTGTATCCTTTCTGGTGAAGAATTGGCTTGGTAGTTTGGTCTGCCCTGTTCCCATGATGCACTGGGCCAGGGACAGACTAATTTGCATATAGCCAGGTTCTGAGCTGGGATGGGGCAGTGAGCTAAATAACGGTGATGGATCAAGCCCTGATCTTTGGACTGGGTAAGAGTGGTCTGCTTAATTCAGACACTCTGTTCATCACCACCCCCTTTTCTGAATCGTTTTTGGCCACTATAGGTGTGGCAGGGTATACTCAGACATGAGTCCCTTGCTCACTGCTCCATCAGGATTCAAGCAAGCTGGGCCGACGAGGCTGAAATGCCAGAAACCGGTCCCCGGTAGCTTGTATCCTTTCTGGTGAAGAATTGGCTTGGTAGTTTGGTCTGCCCTGTTCCCATGATGCACTGGGCCAGGGACAGACTAATTTGCATATAGCCAGGTTCTGAGCTGGGATGGGGCAGTGAGCTAAATAACGGTGATGGATCAAGCCCTGATCTTTGGACTGGGTAAGAGTGGTCTGCTTAATTCAGACACTCTGTTCATCACCACCCCCTTTTCTGAATCGTTTTTGGCCACTATAGGTGTGGCAGGGTATACTCAGACATGAGTCCCTTGCTCACTGCTCCATCAGGATTCAAGCAAGCTGGGCCGACGAGGCTGAAATGCCAGAAACCGGTCCCCGGTAGCTTGTATCCTTTCTGGTGAAGAATTGGCTTGGTAGTTTGGTCTGCCCTGTTCCCATGATGCACTGGGCCAGGGACAGACTAATTTGCATATAGCCAGGTTCTGAGCTGGGATGGGGCAGTGAGCTAAATAACGGTGATGGATCAAGCCCTGATCTTTGGACTGGGTAAGAGTGGTCTGCTTAATTCAGACACTCTGTTCATCACCACCCCCTTTTCTGAATCGTTTTTGGCCACTATAGGTGTGGCAGGGTATACTCAGACATGAGTCCCTTGCTCACTGCTCCATCAGGATTCAAGCAAGCTGGGCCGACGAGGCTGAAATGCCAGAAACCGGTCCCCGGTAGCTTGTATCCTTTCTGGTGAAGAATTGGCTTGGTAGTTTGGTCTGCCCTGTTCCCATGATGCACTGGGCCAGGGACAGACTAATTTGCATATAGCCAGGTTCTGAGCTGGGATGGGGCAGTGAGCTAAATAACGGTGATGGATCAAGCCCTGATGTTTGGACTGGGTAAGAGTGGTCTGCTTAATTCAGACACTCTGTTCATCACCACCCCCTTTTCTGAATCGTTTTTGGCCACTATAGGTGTGGCAGGGTATACTCAGACATGAGTCCCTTGCTCACTGCTCCATCAGGATTCAAGCAAGCTGGGCCGACGAGGCTGAAATGCCAGAAACCAGTCCCCGGTAGCTTGTATCCTTTCTGGTGAAGAATTGGCTTGGTAGTTTGGTCTGCCCTGTTCCCATGATGCACTGGGCCAGGGACAGACTAATTTGCATATAGCCAGGTTCTGAGCTGGGATGGGGCAGTGAGCTAAATAACGGTGATGGATCAAGCCCTGATCTTTGGACTGGGTAAGAGTGGTCTGCTTAATTCAGACACTCTGTTCATCACCACCCCCTTTTCTGAATCGTTTTTGGCCACTATAGGTGTGGCAGGGTATACTCAGACATGAGTCCCTTGCTCACTGCTCCATCAGGATTCAAGCAAGCTGGGCCGACGAGGCTGAAATTCCAGAAACCGGTCCCCGGTAGCTTGTATCCTTTCTGGTGAAGAATTGGCTTGGTAGTTTGGTCTGCCCTGTTCCCATGATGCACTGGGCCAGGGACAGACTAATTTGCATATAGCCAGGTTCTGAGCTGGGATGGGGCAGTGAGCTAAATAACGGTGATGGATCAAGCCCTGATCTTTGGACTGGGTAAGAGTGGTCTGCTTAATTCAGACACTCTGTTCATCACCACCCCCTTTTCTGAATCGTTTTTGACCACTATAGGTGTGGCAGGGTATACTCAGACATGAGTCCCTTGCTCACTGCTCCATCAGGATTCAAGCAAGCTGGGCCGACGAGGCTGAAATGCCAGAAACCGGTCCCCGGTAGCTTGTATCCTTTCTGGTGAAGAATTGGCGTGGTAGTTTGGTCTGCCCTGTTCCCATGATGCACTGGGCCAGGGACAGACTAATTTGCATATAGCCAGGTTCTGAGCTGGGATGGGTCAGTGAGCTAAATAACGGTGATGGATCAAGCCCTGATCTTTGGACTGGGTAAGAGTGGTCTGCCTAATTCAGACACTCTGTTCATCACCACCCCCTTTTCTGAATCGTTTTTGGCCACTATAGGTGTGGCAGGGTATACTCAGACATGAGTCCCTTGCTCACTGCTCCATCAGGATTCAAGCAAGCTGGGCCGACGAGGCTGAAATGCCAGAAACCGGTCCCCGGTAGCTTGTATCCTTTCTGGTGAAGAATTGGCTTGGTAGTTTGGTCTGCCCTGTTCCCATGATGCACTGGGCCAGGGACAGACTAATTTGCATATAGCCAGGTTCTGAGCTGGGATGGGGCAGGGAGCTAAATAACGGTGATGGATCCAGCCCTTTTCTTTGGACTGGGTAAGAGTGGTCTGCTTAATTCAGACACTCTGTTCATCACCACCCCCTTTTCTGAATCGTTTTTGGCCACTATAGGTGTGGCAGGGTATACTCAGACATGAGTCCCTTGCTAACTGCTCCATCAGGATTCAAGCAAGCTGGGCCGACGAGGCTGAAATGCCAGAAACCGGTCCCCGGTAGCTTGTATCCTTTCTGGTGAAGAATTGGCTTGGTAGTTTGGTCTGCCCTGTTCCCATGATGCACTGGGCCAGGGACAGACTAATTTGCATATAGCCAGGTTCTGAGCTGGGATGGGGCAGTGAGCTAAATAACGGTGATGGATCAAGCCCTGATCTTTGGACTGGGTAAGAGTGGTCTGCTTAATTCAGACACTCTGTTCATCACCACCCCCTTTTCTGAATCGTTTTTGGCCACTATAGGTGTGGCAGGGTATACTCAGACATGAGTCCCTTGCTCACTGCTCCATCAGGATTCAAGCAAGCTGGGCCGACGAGGCTGAAATGCCAGAAACCGGTCCCCGGTAGCTTGTATCCTTTCTGGTGAAGAATTGGCTTGGTAGTTTGGTCTGCCCTGTTCCCATGATGCACTGGGCCAGGGACAGACTAATTTGCATATAGCCAGGTTCTGAGCTGGGATGGGGCAGTGAGCTAAATAACGGTGATGGATCAAGCCCTGATCTTTGGACTGGGTAAGAGTGGTCTGCTTAATTCAGACACTCTGTTCATCACCACCCCCTTTTCTGAATCGTTTTTGGCCACTATAGGTGTGGCAGGGTATACTCAGACATGAGTCCCTTGCTCACTGCTCCATCAGGATTCAAGCAAGCTGGGCCGACGAGGCTGAAATGCCAGAAACCGGTCCCCGGTAGCTTGTATCCTTTCTGGTGAAGAATTGGCTTGGTAGTTTGGTCTGCCCTGTTCCCATGATGCACTGGGCCAGGGACAGACTAATTTGCATATAGCCAGGTTCTGAGCTGGGATGGGGCAGTGAGCTAAATAACGGTGATGGATCAAGCCCTGATCTTTGGACTGGGTAAGAGTGGTCTGCTTAATTCAGACACTCTGTTCATCACCACCCCCTTTTCTGAATCGTTTTTGGCCACTATAGGTGTGGCAGGGTATACTCAGACATGAGTCCCTTGCTCACTGCTCCATCAGGATTCAAGCAAGCTGGGCCGACGAGGCTGAAATGCCAGAAACCGGTCCCCGGTAGCTTGTATCCTTTCTGGTGAAGAATTGGCTTGGTAGTTTGGTCTGCCCTGTTCCCATGATGCACTGGGCCAGGGACAGACTAATTTGCATATAGCCAGGTTCTGAGCTGGGATGGGGCAGTGAGCTAAATAACGGTGATGGATCAAGCCCTTTTCTTTGGACTGGGTAAGAGTGGTCTGCTTAATTCAGACACTCTGTTCATCACCACCCCCTTTTCTGAATCGTTTTTGGCCACTATAGGTGTGGCAGCGTATACTCAGACATGAGTCCCTTGCTAACTGCTCCATCAGGATTCAAGCAAGCTGGGCCGACGAGGCTGAAATGCCAGAAACCGGTCCCCGGTAGCTTGTATCCTTTCTGGTGAAGAATTGGCTTGGTAGTTTGGTCTGCCCTGTTCCCATGATGCACTGGGCCAGGGACAGACTAATTTGCATATAGCCAGGTTCTGAGCTGGGATGGGGCAGTGAGCTAAATAACGGTGATGGATCAAGCCCTGATCTTTGGACTGGGTAAGAGTGGTCTGCTTAATTCAGACACTCTGTTCATCACCACCCCCTTTTCTGAATCGTTTTTGGCCACTATAGGTGTGGCAGGGTATACTCAGACATGAGTCCCTTGCTCACTGCTCCATCAGGATTCAAGCAAGCTGGGCCGACGAGGCTGAAATGCCAGAAACCGGTCCCCGGTAGCTTGTATCCTTTCTGGTGAAGAATTGGCTTGGTAGTTTGGTCTGCCCTGTTCCCATGATGCACTAGGCCAGGGACAGACTAGTTTGCATATAGCCAGGTTCTGAGCTGGGATGGGGCAGTGAGCTAAATAACGGTGATGGATCAAGCCCTGATCTTTGGACTGGGTAAGAGTGGTCTGCTTAATTCAGACACTCTGTTCATCACCACCCCCTTTTCTGAATCGTTTTTGGCCACTATAGGTGTGGCAGGGTATACTCAGACATGAGTCCCTTGCTCACTGCTCCATCAGGATTCAAGCAAGCTGGGCCGACGAGGCTGAAATGCCAGAAACCGGTCCCCGGTAGCTTGTATCCTTTCTGGTGAAGAATTGGCTTGGTAGTTTGATCTGCCCTGTTCCCATGATGCACTGGGCCAGGGACAGACTAATTTGCATATAGCCAGGTTCTGAGCTGGGATGGGGCAGTGAGCTAAATAACGGTGATGGATCAAGCCCTGATCTTTGGACTGGGTAAGAGTGGTCTGCTTAATTCAGACACTCTGTTCATCACCACCCCCTTTTCTGAATCGTTTTTGGCCACTATAGGTGTGGCAGGGTATACTCAGACATGAGTCCATTGCTCACTGCTCCATCAGGATTCAAGCAAGCTGGGCCGACGAGGCTGAAATGCCAGAAACCGGTCCCCGGTAGCTTGTATCCTTTCTGGTGAAGAATTGGCTTGGTAGTTTGGTCTGCCCTGTTCCCATGATGCACTGGGCCAGGGACAGACTAATTTGCATATAGCCAGGTTCTGAGCTGGGATGGGGCAGTGAGCTAAATAACGGTGATGGATCAAGCCCTGATCTTTGGACTGGGTAAGAGTGGTCTGCTTAATTCAGACACTCTGTTCATCACCACCCCCTTTTCTGAATCGTTTTTGGCCACTATAGGTGTGGCAGGGTATACTCAGACATGAGTCCCTTGCTCACTGCTCCATCAGGATTCAAGCAAGCTGGGCCGACGAGGCTGAAATGCCAGAAACCGGTCCCCGGTAGCTTGTATCCTTTCTGGTGAAGAATTGGCTTGGTAGTTTGGTCTGCCCTGTTCCCATGATGCACTGGGTCAGGGACAGACTAATTTGCATATAGCCAGGTTCTGAGCTGGGATGGGGCAGTGAGCTAAATAACGGTGATGGATCAAGCCCTGATCTTTGGACTGGGTAAGAGTGGTCTGCTTAATTCAGACACTCTGTTCATCACCACCCCCTTTTCTGAATCATTTTTGGCCACTATAGGTGTGGCAGGGTTTACTCAGACATGAGTCCCTTGCTCACTGCTCCATCAGGATTCAAGCAAGCTGGGCCGACGAGGCTGAAATGCCAGAAACCGGTCCCCGGTAGCTTGTATCCTTTCTGGTGAAGAATTGGCTTGGTAGTTTGATCTGCCCTGTTCAAATGATGCACTGGGCCAGGGACAGACTAATTTGCATATAGCCAGGTTCTGAGCTGGGATGGGGCAATGAGCTAAATAACGGTGATGGATCAAGCCCTGATCTTTGGACTGGGTAAGAGTGGTCTGCTTAATTCAGACACTCTGTTCATCACCACCCCCTTTTCTGAATCGTTTTTGGCCACTATAGGTGTGGCAGGGTATACTCAGACATGAGTCCCTTGCTCACTGCTCCATCAGGATTCAAGCAAGCTGGGCCGACGAGGCTGAAATGCCAGAAACCGGTCCCCGGTAGCTTGTATCCTTTCTGGTGAAGAATTGGCTTGGTAGTTTGGTCTGCCCTGTTCCCATGATGCACTGGGCCAGGGACAGACTAATTTGCATATAGCCAGGTTCTGAGCTGGGATGGGGCAGTGAGCTAAATAACGGTGATGGATCAAGCCCTGATCTTTGGACTGGGTAAGAGTGGTCTGCTTAATTCAGACACTCTGTTCATCACCACCCCCTTTTCTGAATCGTTTTTGGCCACTATAGGTGTGGCAGGGTATACTCAGACATGAGTCCCTTGCTCACTGCTCCATCAGGATTCAAGCAAGCTGGGCCGACGAGGCTGAAATGCCAGAAACCGGTCCCCGGTAGCTTGTATCCTTTCTGGTGAAGAATTGGCTTGGTAGTTTGGTCTGCCCTGTTCCCATGATGCACTGGGCCAGGGACAGACTAATTTGCATATAGCCAGGTTCTGAGCTGGGATGGGTCAGTGAGCTAAATAACGGTGATGGATCAAGCCCTGATCTTTGGACTGGGTAAGAGTGGTCGGCTTAATTCAGACACTCTGTTCATCACCACCCCCTTTTCTGAATCGTTTTTGGCCACTATAGGTGTGGCAGGGTATACTCAGACATGAGTCCCTTGCTCACTGCTCCATCAGGATTCAAGCAAGCTGGGCCGACGAGGCTGAAATGCCAGAAACCGGTCCCCGGTAGCTTGTATCCTTTCTGGTGAAGAATTGGCTTGGTAGTTTGGTCTGCCCTGTTCCCATGATGCATTGGGTCAGGGACAGAATAATTTGCATATAGCCAGGTTCTGAGCTGGGATGGGGCAGTGAGCTAAATAACGGTGATGGATCAAGCCCTGATCTTTGGACTGGGTAAGAGTGGTCTGCTTAATTCAGACACTCTGTTCATCACCACCCCCTTTTCTGAATCGTTTTTGGCCACTATAGGTGTGGCAGGGTATACTCAGACATGAGTCCCTTGGTCACTGCTCCATCAGGATTCAAGCAAGCTGGGCCGACGAGGCTGAAATGCCAGAAACCGGTCCCCGGTAGGTTGTATCCTTTCTGGTGAAGAATTGGCTTGGTAGTTTGGTCTGCCCTGTTCCCATGATGCACTGGGCCAGGGACAGACTAATTTGCATATAGCCAGGTTCTGAGCTGGGATGGGTCAGTGAGCTAAATAACGGTGATGGATCAAGCCCTGATCTTTGGACTGCGTAAGAGTGGTCTGCTTAATTCAGACACTCTGTTCATCACCACCCCCTTTTCTGAATCGTTTTTGGCCACTATAGGTGTGGCAGGGTATACTCAGACATGAGTCCCTTGCTCACTGCTCCATCAGGATTCAAGCAAGCTGGGCCGACGAGGCTGAAATGCCAGAAACCGGTCCCCGGTAGCTTGTATCCTTTCTGGTGAAGAATTGGCTTGGTAGTTTGATCTGCCCTGTTCCCATGATGCACTGGGCCAGGGACAGACTAATTTGCATATAGCCAGGTTCTGAGCTGGGATGGGGCAATGAGCTAAATAACGGTGATGGATCAAGCCCTGATCTTTGGACTGGGTAAGAGTGGTCTGCTTAATTCAGACACTCTGTTCATCACCACCCCCTTTTCTGAATCGTTTTTGGCCACTATAGGTGTGGCAGGGTATACTCAGACATGAGTCCCTTGCTCACTGCTCCATCAGGATTCAAGCAAGCTGGGCCGACGAGGCTGAAATGCCAGAAACCGGTCCCCGGTAGCTTGTATCCTTTCTGGTGAAGAATTGGCTTGGTAGTTTGGTCTGCCCTGTTCCCATGATGCACTGGGCCAGGGACAGACTAATTTGCATATAGCCAGGTTCTGAGCTGGGATGGGGCAGTGAGCTAAATAACGGTGATGGATCAAGCCCTGATCTTTGGACTGGGTAAGAGTGGTCTGCTTAATTCAGACACTCTGTTCATCACCACCCCCTTTTCTGAATCGTTTTTGGCCACTATAGGTGTGGCAGGGTATACTCAGACATGAGTCCCTTGCTCACTGCTCCATCAGGATTCAAGCAAGCTGGGCCGACGAGGCTGAAATGCCAGAAACCGGTCCCCGGTAGCTTGTATCCTTTCTGGTGAAGAATTGGCTTGGTAGTTTGGTCTGCCCTGTTCCCATGATGCACTGGGCCAGGGACAGACTAATTTGCATATAGCCAGGTTCTGAGCTGGGATGGGTCAGTGAGCTAAATAACGGTGATGGATCAAGCCCTGATCTTTGGACTGGGTAAGAGTGGTCGGCTTAATTCAGACACTCTGTTCATCACCACCCCCTTTTCTGAATCGTTTTTGGCCACTATAGGTGTGGCAGGGTATACTCAGACATGAGTCCCTTGCTCACTGCTCCATCAGGATTCAAGCAAGCTGGGCCGACGAGGCTGAAATGCCAGAAACCGGTCCCCGGTAGCTTGTATCCTTTCTGGTGAAGAATTGGCTTGGTAGTTTGGTCTGCCCTGTTCCCATGATGCATTGGGTCAGGGACAGACTAATTTGCATATAGCCAGGTTCTGAGCTGGGATGGGGCAGTGAGCTAAATAACGGTGATGGATCAAGCCCTGATCTTTGGACTGGGTAAGAGTGGTCTGCTTAATTCAGACACTCTGTTCATCACCACCCCCTTTTCTGAATCGTTTTTGGCCACTATAGGTGTGGCAGGGTATACTCAGACATGAGTCCCTTGGTCACTGCTCCATCAGGATTCAAGCAAGCTGGGCCGACGAGGCTGAAATGCCAGAAACCGGTCCCCGGTAGGTTGTATCCTTTCTGGTGAAGAATTGGCTTGGTAGTTTGGTCTGCCCTGTTCCCATGATGCACTGGGCCAGGGACAGACTAATTTGCATATAGCCAGGTTCTGAGCTGGGATGGGTCAGTGAGCTAAATAACGGTGATGGATCAAGCCCTGATCTTTGGACTACGTAAGAGTGGTCTGCTTAATTCAGACACTCTGTTCATCACCACCCCCTTTTCTGAATCGTTTTTGGCCACTATAGGTGTGGCAGGGTATACTCAGACATGAGTCCCTTGCTCACTGCTCCATCAGGATTCAAGCAAGCTGGGCCGACGAGGCTGAAATGCCAGAAACCGGTCCCCGGTAGCTTGTATCCTTTCTGGTGAAGAATTGGCTTGGTAGTTTGGTCTGCCCTGTTCCCATGATGCACTGGGCCAGGGACAGACTAATTTGCATATAGCCAGGTTCTGAGCTGGGATGGGGCAGTGAGCTAAATAACGGTGATCGATCAAGCCCTGATCTTTGGACTGGGTAAGAGTGGTCTGCTTAATTCAGACACTCTGTTCATCACCACCCCCTTTTCTGAATCGTTTTTGGCAACTATAGGTGTGGCAGGGTATACTCAGACATGAGTCCCTTGCTCACTGCTCCATCAGGATTCAAGCAAGCTGGGCCGACGAGGCTGAAATGCCAGAAACCGGTCCCCGGTAGCTTGTATCCTTTCTGGTGAAGAATTGGCTTGGTAGTTTGGTCTGCCCTGTTCCCATTATGCACTGGGCCAGGGACAGACTAATTTGCATATAGCCAGGTTCTGAGTTGGGATGGGGCAGTGAGCTAAATAACGGTGATGGATCAAGCCCTGATCTTTGGACTGGGTAAGAGTGGTCTGCTTAATTCAGACACTCTGTTCATCACCACCCCCTTTTCTGAATCGTTTTTGGCCACTATAGGTGTGGCAGGGTATACTCAGACATGAGTCCCTTGCTCACTGCTCCATCAGGATTCAAGCAAGCTGGGCCGACGAGGCTGAAATGCCAGAAACCGGTCCCCGGTAGCTTTTATCCTTTCTGGTGAAGAATTGGCTTGGTAGTTTGGTCTGCCCTGTTCCCATGATGCACTGGGCCAGGGACAGACTAATTTGCATATAGCCAGGTTCTGAGCTGGGATGGGGCAGTGAGCTAAATAACAGTGATGGATCAAGCCCTGATCTTTGGACTGGGTAAGAGTGGTCTGCTTAATTCAGACACTCTGTTCATCACCACCCCCTTTTCTGAATCGTTTTTGGCCACTATAGGTGTGGCAGGGTATACTCAGAGATGAGTCCCTTGCTCACTGCTCCATCAGGATTCAAGCAAGCTGGGCCGACGAGGCTGAAATGCCAGAAACCGGTCCCCGGTAGCTTGTATCCTTTCTGGTGAAGAATTGGCTTGGTAGTTTGGCCTGCCCTGTTCCCATGATGCACTGGGCCAGGGACAGACTAATTTGCATATAGCCAGGTTCTGAGCTGGGATGGGGCAGTGAGCTAAATAACGGTGATGGATCAAGCCCTGATCTTTGGACTGGGTAAGAGTGGTCTGCTTAATTCAGACACTCTGTTCATCACCACCCCCTTTTCTGAATCGTTTTTGGCCACTATAGGTGTGGCAGGGTATACTCAGACATGAGTCCCTTGCTCACTGCTCCATCAGGATTCAAGCAAGCTGGGCCGACGAGGCTGAAATGCCAGAAACCGGTCCCCGGTAGCTTGTATCCTTTCTGGTGAAGAATTGGCTTGGTAGTTTGGTCTGCCCTGTTCCCATGATGCACTGGGTCAGGGACAGACTAATTTGCATATAGCCAGGTTCTGAGCTGGGATGGGGCAGTGAGCTAAATAACGGTGATGGATCAAGCCCTGATCTTTGGACTGGGTAAGAGTGGTCTGCTTAATTCAGACACTCTGTTCATCACCACCCCCTTTTCTGAATCGTTTTTGGCCACTATAGGTGTGGCAGGGTATACTCAGACATGAGTCCCTTGCTCACTGCTCCATCAGGATTCAAGCAAGCTGGGCCGACGAGGCTGAAATGCCAGAAACCGGTCTCCGGTAGCTTGTATCCTTTCTGGTGAAGAATTGGCTTGGTAGTTTGGTCTGCCCTGTTCCCATTATGCACTGGGCCAGGGACAGACTAGTTTGCATATAGCCAGGTTCTGAGCTGGGATGGGGCAGTGAGCTAAATAACGGTGATGGATCAAGCCCTGATCTTTGGACTGGGTAAGAGTGGTCTGCTTAATTCAGACACTCTGTTCATCACCACCCCCTTTTCTGAATCGTTTTTGGCCACTATAGGTGTGGCAGGGTATACTCAGACATGAGTCCCTTGCTCACTGCTCCATCAGGATTCAAGCAAGCTGGGCCGACGAGGCTGAAATGCCAGAAACCGGTCCCCGGTAGCTTGTATCCTTTCTGGTGAAGAATTGGCTTGGTAGTTTGGTCCGCCCTGTTCCCATGATGCACTGGGCCAGGGACAGACTAATTTGCATATAGCCAGGTTCTGAGCTGGGATGGGGCAGTGAGCTAAATAACGGTGATGGATCAAGCCCTGATCTTTGGACTGGGTAAGAGTGGTCTGCTTAATTCAGACACTCTGTTCATCACCACCCCCTTTTCTGAATCGTTTTTGGCCACTATAGGTGTGGCAGGGTATACTCAGACATGAGTCCCTTGCTCACTGCTTCATCAGGATTCAAGCAAGCTGGGCCGACGAGGCTGAAATGCCAGAAACCGGTCCCCGGTAGCTTGTATCCTTTCTGGTGAAGAATTGGCTTGGTAGTTTGGTCTGCCCTGTTCCCATGATGCACTGGGCCAGGGACAGACTAATTTGCATATAGCCAGGTTCTGAGCTGGGATGGGGCAGTGAGCTAAATAACGGTGATGGATCAAGCCCTGATCTTTGGACTGGGAAAGAGTGGTCTGCTTAATTCAGACACTCTGTTCATCACCACCCCCTTTTCTGAATCGTTTTTGGCCACTATAGGTGTGGCAGGGTATACTCAGACATGAGTCCCTTGCTCACTGCTCCATCAGGATTCAAGCAAGCTGGGCCGACGAGGCTGAAATGCCAGAAACCGGTCCCCGGTAGCTTGTATCCTTTCTGGTGAAGAATTGGCTTGGTAGTTTGGTCTGCCCTGTTCCCATGATGCACTGGGCCAGGGACAGACTAATTTGCATATAGCCAGGTTCTGAGCTGGGATGGGGCAGTGAGCTAAATAACGGTGATGGATCAAGCCCTGATCTTTGGACTGGGTAAGAGTGGTCTGCTTAATTCAGACACTCTGTTCATCACCACCCCCTTTTCTGAATCGTTTTTGGCCACTATAGGTGTGGCAGGGTATACTCAGACATGAGTCCCTTGCTCACTGCTCCATCAGGATTCAAGCAAGCTGGGCCGACGAGGCTGAAATTCCAGAAACCGGTCCCCGGTAGCTTGTATCCTTTCTGGTGAAGAATTGGCTTGGTAGTTTGGTCTGCCCTGTTCCCATGATGCACTGGGCCAGGGACAGACTAATTGGAATATAGCCAGGTTCTGAGCTGGGATGGGGCAGTGAGCTAAATAACGGTGATGGATCAAGCCCTGATCTTTGGACTGGGTAAGAGTGGTCTGCTTAATTCAGACACTCTGTTCATCACCACCCCCTTTTCTGAATCGTTTTTGGCCACTATAGGTGTGGCAGGGTATACTCAGACATGAGTCCCTTGCTCTCTGCTCCATCAGGATTCAAGCAAGCTGGGCCGACGAGGCTGAAATGCCAGAAACCGGTCCCCGGTAGCTTGTATCCTTTCTGGTGAAGAATTCGCGTGGAAGTTTGGTCTGCCCTGTTCCCATGATGCACTGGGCCAGGGACAGACTAATTTGCATATAGCCAGGTTCTGAGCTGGGATGGGGCAGTGAGCTAAATAACGGTGATGGATCAAGCCCTGATCTTTGGACTGGGTAAGAGTGGTCTGCCTAATTCAGACACTCTGTTCATCACCACCCCCTTTTCTGAATCGTTTTTGGCCACTATAGGTGTGGCAGGGTATACTCAGACATGAGTCCCTTGCTCACTGCTCCATCAGGATTCAAGCAAGCTGGGCCGACGAGGCTGAAATGCCAGAAACCGGTCCCCGGTAGCTTGTATCCTTTCTGGTGAAGAATTGGCTTGGTAGTTTGGTCTGCCCTGTTCCCATGATGCACTGGCTCAGGGACAGACTAATTTGCATATAGCCAGGTTCTGAGCTGGGATGGGGCAGTGAGCTAAATAACGGTGATGGATCAAGCCCTGATCTTTGGACTGGGTAAGAGTGGTCTGCTTAATTCAGACACTCTGTTCATCACCACCCCCTTTTCTGAATCGTTTTTGGCCACTATAGGTGTGGCAGGGTATACTCAGACATGAGTCCCTTGCTCACTGCTCCATCAGGATTCAAGCAAGCTGGGCCGACGAGGCTGAAATGCCAGAAACCGGTCCCCGGTAGCTTGTATCCTTTCTGGTGAAGAATTGGCTTGGTAGTTTTGTCTGCCCTGTTCCCATGATGCACTGGGCCAGGGACAGACTAATTTGCATATAGCCAGGTTCTGAGCTGGGATGGGGCAGTGAGCTAAATAACGGTGATGGATCAAGCCCTGATCTTTGGACTGGGTAAGAGTGGTCGGCTTAATTCAGACACTCTGTTCATCACCACCCCCTTTTCTGAATCGTTTTTGGCCACTATAGGTGTGGCAGGGTATACTCAGACATGAGTCCCTTGCTCACTGCTCCATCAGGATTCAAGCAAGCTGGGCCGACGAGGCTGAAATGCCAGAAACCGGTCCCCGGTAGCTTGTATCCTTTCTGGTGAAGAATTGGCTTGGTAGTTTGGTCTGCCCTGTTCCCATGATGCACTGGGCCAGGGACAGACTAATTTGCATATAGCCAGGTTCTGAGCTGGCATGGGGCAGTGAGCTAAATAACGGTGATGGATCAAGCCCTGATCTTTGGACTGGGTAAGAGTGGTCTGCTTAATTCAGACACTCTGTTCATCACCACCCCCTTTTCTGAATCGTTTTTGGCCACTATAGGTGTGGCAGGGTATACTCAGACATGAGTCCCTTGCTCTCTGCTCCATCAGGATTCAAGCAAGCTGGGCCGACGAGGCTGAAATGCCAGAAACCGGTCCCCGGTAGCTTGTATCCTTTCTGGTGAAGAATTCGCGTGGAAGTTTGGTCTGCCCTGTTCCCATGATGCACTGGGCCAGGGACAGACTAATTTGCATATAGCCAGGTTCTGAGCTGGGATGGGGCAGTGAGCTAAATAACGGTGATGGATCAAGCCCTGATCTTTGGACTGGGTAAGAGTGGTCTGCCTAATTCAGACACTCTGTTCATCACCACCCCCTTTTCTGAATCGTTTTTGGCCACTATAGGTGTGGCAGGGTATACTCAGACATGAGTCCCTTGCTCACTGCTCCATCAGGATTCAAGCAAGCTGGGCCGACGAGGCTGAAATGCCAGAAACCGGTCCCCGGTAGCTTGTATCCTTTCTGGTGAAGAATTGGCTTGGTAGTTTGGTCTGCCCTGTTCCCATGATGCACTGGCTCAGGGACAGACTAATTTGCATATAGCCAGGTTCTGAGCTGGGATGGGGCAGTGAGCTAAATAACGGTGATGGATCAAGCCCTGATCTTTGGACTGGGTAAGAGTGGTCTGCTTAATTCAGACACTCTGTTCATCACCACCCCCTTTTCTGAATCGTTTTTGGCCACTATAGGTGTGGCAGGGTATACTCAGACATGAGTCCCTTGCTCACTGCTCCATCAGGATTCAAGCAAGCTGGGCCGACGAGGCTGAAATGCCAGAAACCGGTCCCCGGTAGCTTGTATCCTTTCTGGTGAAGAATTGGCTTGGTAGTTTTGTCTGCCCTGTTCCCATGATGCACTGGGCCAGGGACAGACTAATTTGCATATAGCCAGGTTCTGAGCTGGGATGGGGCAGTGAGCTAAATAACGGTGATGGATCAAGCCCTGATCTTTGGACTGGGTAAGAGTGGTCTGCTTAATTCAGACACTCTGTTCATCACCACCCCCTTTTCTGAATCGTTTTTGGCCACTATAGGTGTGGCAGGGTATACTCAGACATGAGTCCCTTGCTCACTGCTCCATCAGGATTCAAGCAAGCTGGGCCGACGAGGCTGAAATGCCAGAAACCGGTCCCCGGTAGCTTGTATCCTTTCTGGTGAAGAATTGGCTTGGTAGTTTGGTCTGCCCTGTTCCCATGATGCACTGGGCCAGGGACAGACTAATTTGCATATAGCCAGGTTCTGAGCTGGGATGGGGCAGTGAGCTAAATAACGGTGATGGATCAAGCCCTGATCTTTGGACTGGGTAAGAGTGGTCTGCTTAATTCAGACACTCTGTTCATCACCACCCCCTTTTCTGAATCACCTCAGCAGTACTTAGCCATGTTATCCAATGGGAGGTGGATAACATGGCTAAGAGCATTAGCTCGATAATGCATGAATATCGCTGACTTTTCAGCGATATTCATGCATTGCGGCCGATTTTTATCGCATTTGCGATAAACCTTGGTAATACCAAGGTTTATTTGCGACAAAAATCGCCGCAGCTCAGCTGTAAATTTTTGTCTCTAACCAAGCAATAGCGATAATTATCGCTATTGCTTGGTAATATGCCCCTAGGTTGTTTGTGATAGATAATTTTGATGTCTCCACAATACATTTTTGGCCCTTTCCTGCCACGGGTACTTGGCCCACCCACACAAGTGAGGTACCATTTTTATTTTTATTGGGAGACCTAGGGGAATGCTGGGTGGTAGGAAATTTGTGTCAGCCCAGTGATCCTATAACTTTTCCCCACAAAAATGTGAGAAAAAATACTTATTTTCAGCTATATTTGAGATTTGCAAGGGATTGTGGGTAGGAAAATGATGGGGCAGCACGCAAATCATACCACCCTGGACTTCCCCAGCTGTTTAGTTTTCAGAAATACCAGGTTTAGGAAGGTTTCCCAAGAAGGCCGCTGAGCCCGGGACAGAAATCGCAGGTGACACCCTTGCAAAACCAGGTTGGTTAGTGATAGATCATTTGATGTCTCCACAACATGTCTTGAGCCCTTGCCTGTCGCAGGTAATTGGCCCACCCACATAAGTGAGGTGCCATTTTTTGGGGGAGACTTAAGGAAAGGCTGGGTTATAGGAAATTTGTGGTTTCTTTCTGAAGCTGAAAAATTCTGGCACAGTAGTGCATGGAAAATGTGACTTTAGTCACATTTTGAGGTTTGCAGGAGATGGTGGGTAAGATAACTTGTTAGGTTACACACGAGACATAAACTGTGTACTCCCCTGGGTGTTTAGTTGATGAAAATATCTAAAGTTTGTAGATTTTTCCGAGAAGGAACGTACACCTTGGCAGAGAACAACAGAAAAGACAAGTATTACTGCACAACAATCGTTCCTCAAGCACACTCACATACTGGTTAGATTTGGCACGAGGGTGAGTGATGGTTCAGTATATAAAATGTTATTAACAAGAGATTTCACAAAAATTAAATGCACTGTTAATAATTGAAAGGACAAAAAACGGAATGATTAACTGATCAGCTCGTGAGCTGTAAAACCACGTCAAGGCCCCCAACCGCTTTGCAAGCCATTCACACACCTTTTGTACGTGATACAAACAAGACCATTCACTCTGCCAGCCTCCGATCCAACACATTACAACATTCACATAAAGGGACAATGTACACCCTGCCAGAGAAAGACAGAAAAGACAAATATTACCTCACAACCATCTATTCCTCAAGTACACACACACATGCTGGTTGAATTTAGCACGAGGGTGAGTGATGGTTCAATTTATCGAATTCTTTTAACAAGAGAATCCAAAAAATGGAACTGCACTGTTAATAATCGAAAGGAAAAGAAACTGAACCAGTGACTCACAGCTCGTGAGCTGTAAAGCCACGACAAAGGCACCAACCTCTTTACAGGCCATTCATACACGTGACACACACAAAACCATGCACACCTCCAGCCACAGGCCCAGCACATAACAATACTCACTTCAACAGACAGCTCCATTCAAGGGTCATTCACTTTCACATGCCCATATGCCTGACACAGCAACCACACTGCCTGACAGATTGTGTGGACTGGCATTTAGCTACCAGTGTGTGTAGTGACAAGCAGTAAGTGAGTACTCACACACCACCAGCTAAGCGCAAGTCCACACACACTGCCAGCCAAGCGTCAGTCCACACTCATTGCCAGCCAAGCACCAGTCCACACACACTGCCAGCCAAGTGCCAGTACGTTGCAAACTGCCTGCCAAGCGCCAGTCCACACATCCCACCAACCAAGCTCCAGTCCACACACACTGCCAACCAAGCGTCAGTCCACACTCATCGCCAGCCAAGCACCAGTCCACACACACTGCCAGCCAAGCACCAGTCCATGCAAACCGCCTGCCAAGCGCCAGTCCACACACCCCACCAACCAAGCACCAGTCCACACACCACCAGCCATGCACAAGTCAACACACACCGTCAGCCAAGCGCACCATCAGCCAAGCGCAAGTTCACACTCATGCCAGCCAAGCGCCAGTCCGCGCACACCGCCAGCCAGGCCCCAGTCCACATACACCGCCAGCTAAGTGCCAGTCCACACACACCGCAAGCTGAGAGCCAGTCCACACACACCGCCATCACATTTAGATTTTTTTATATACAAAAAAGAAAACACAAGCACGTTGTAAGTAGATACAAAACTGCAAACCCAAAGCTGAAACTAAATACATCGCACTAATGCCAACTTTGAAAGTGAACACAAAATATAAAACAATACAGACCAGGCAGTTCACTTTCCCACTCATGGATGCTCCCAAAAATAATTTTGAGTGTGGTACATTCTAAAACAAGCAGGCAAAAACAGCGCAGGGTTAGAAGGACACTCGGGCAGAACATACAAATATCCTTCCGCACACCTCTTCACCAACAGACTCTACATCTCCTACTGGGAAAGTCTTTTGTGGGTGGGGGAGAAATGTAATCAGGAAAGTGGGGATCGTTCAACCTTTTCACATCCTCCACCACCCCAACTCTAGGAACACTTGCCTGATCCACTAGAACAAGGCTGCCTATCACAGACTCCTGAAACTCATCAAAAGTCATTATTGACTCAGGAGAACAATCCTTAAATACAATAAAACCACTAAAGGTTGCCAAGTGGAAAGGATGGATAGCCAACTTCATATACCAAATGAAAGCCTTACGAACAGCAGTGTCAGGTTCCAACCTCTGAGCTATCAAGACCACCTAGGTCTCTATTGTAGTCCGAAGTGCACACAGGTGTGCGCAATTCAGCAACCTGACCCCAATCAGTCACAGGTGAAGTGGTTTCATCATGGATGGTAGTCAGCATGTAGATATCTTTCCTGCAAACTTCACAGCTAGAAGATCCTCACTACACAACGCACTGCACTGTCCCCACTCAAGCTTTTGACAAACGATCCGCTCTAACCTTTACCGTTAGAGCGGATTGAACTGCAAGCAACAGTGTCCACTTTGGCCAATTCCCTGAACAACTGCACACCATTGTAGAAGTTATGTACATATAAATGGTGACCCTTGTTAAAAAGTCCTCTACCAAGTTCCCACACAATGTTCTCACTCACTCCGAAATTGGACAGACAAACAGGGGGGTCAATCCTGGAATCGTTACCGGTGATCACCCTGAAATTAGAGGCATATCCAGTCCTATTGTCACACAGCATATATATCCTAATTCCATAGCCGTCCCTCTTGCTAGGAATGTACTGCCTAAAAACAAAATGGCCCTTAAACAAGACCAAAGACTCATCCACAGCTATTTCTTTCCCTAGAGCATAGATCTCAGAAAATCGATCTACAAAGTGATCAATGACAGGCCAAATCTTAATAATACAGTCACAATCAGGGTGATCTTGTTGCAATCCTAAACCATTATCGACAAAATGCAGCATCTGAAGCAGAAGCAAATACTGATCACGACTCATGATTGTTGGAAATATAGTTGTTGCCATCAAGGGACTAGTAGACCAATATGAAGACATCAATAGCTTCCTTATCAAGCCCATCAAAAAAGTTAAACCCAAGAACTTCTTTAACTCTTCCAGATTTGTGGGAGTCCACCGGGTAGATCTAGAGTGGGGCCTAAGTCTCGCACTATTGTCCCTCAAATACTGTTCAGCATACAAATTAGTCTGCTCATCAATCTCTGCCTAAAATACATTGTCCATAAACAACTGAGAAAAAGGTACAGGCAATGCCATCTGCACCATGCCTGGGGAAACCCAGAGCTCACGTCTTCCAATCAGAAGCCTTGCAGCCCCAGGCTGCAGCCCAGATGCAGAAAATAGGTACAAATATATGTCCCCATTGGAAATGACTCTTGCCCAATGGGTCAAGTCCATTTAAACAAAAATAATCCCTGGTGCCTAGTGAAGGCATTCCGGCTGGACGATCGCTACCCCATGTGTGATCATGCAGCAGAAATGCCCTGCAAAGAGACATCAGGGGAGAAGAGAAACTCTTTCCTCTCCTCCATTGCCTCGATGTACCGAGACCTCCCCCCCGAGCAGGAAACACCTACCTGCTTCACTGGACAACTGGAAGCAAATGGCTTTCAGCGCATCTGGCTGCTCCTGATGATGTCAGCAGGGTGGTGGTCGGGGGTGGCAGCGGAAACTCTTCCGCTGCCATCCATATTTAGGGTGTAGATGGGCTGCCCATGGGGGGAGCGTCAGAGATTCCCCCAAGGGTGGGTGCCATGACGGAATGGTTCTTTCATGAGCACACACCCACGGTGGCTCATGGCGCAACAGTTCCGTCATGAACCATGCATAGAAGGGGTTACATTATTTTTATTATGTTTTACATAACAGAAACCAATCAAAGAGGCACAAATAAGAAACATATCAGGCAAAGGTTAAAACATAATGGACAAATTAAACAAAAATAGCCAAATAATACCATAGATATTATTGTAGAACTAAAACCATAAACCCATAACATTAAGCAAAAAAAATAGACAGGTGGGGGAAACTCCACAAAAAGACCCTATAGAAGCTAAAAGCTGAGTGGACGGGTCATGAGGACCAGCCATTAGCACTAACCAGCACCAGGCAGAATCCCAGATCTGGCCTAGCCGTTTCTTCCAAGTGTCATTCTCTATTAACACCCTCTCCAGCCAACTTAGATTCAGGAATTCATGCCACAAGATCCAAGGATTGGGAGCCTCTCTAGAGATCCAGAATCTATTCAGAAGCAGTAAAGCTAATGCTGTAGAGGAAAAAAAAACTAGATTACATTATACATTTTAACCAACAGTTATAAGGCTGTGTCATTTTAAGGGATGCTGCACAACAATTTATTGCATATAGAGGTGAAAGTGTCCATAAAGGAAATATTTGATTATAGTGACATATGTGCGAGACATATTACATCCAAACATACATTTACACATGTAAATGTAGTAGGAGAAATTGTGTTGCAAAAGGATTGTTTTTCATTCTTTGTTCAGAGATGAGTTGTTTTAGGGAATTCAAAGAATAGCTGGGTTAACTCTTCATAAAACACAAGTACTGATAAAAACAGAAGTATAAGTGTTTACATATCTTTTTATTTGCACTTATATTGCAACGACCCAACCGACATGAAAGGTGAAGGAGTGTGGCGTGGGTTTCTCTTCTAATTGGGCAGGGAGTGTCTTGAGGGCCTAGTCTGGAAAGGCAGGCCCTGGTACTACTAAATGAGTCTTTAGACCGGGGCTACTTACCAACCAACCTGAAGGAAACTAGGGTCACCCCCCTACTGAAAAAAACGGGGGCAGACATGACAGCTTTAAAAAACTATAGGCCCATTTCTCAGCTCCCCTTTGTAGCTAAAATATTGGAACAGCACGTCTTGAAATAACTTGCAAAATATTTAGACGATCACCATCTGCTCCATTCTAGACAGATGGGCTTCAGGACACACCATAGCACAGAGTTGGTGATGGTGTCTGTCTTGGATGAGCTCAGAATTAGGGCCGATAACAAACACCCGAGTGCTCTGATTTTATTAGATCTGTCAGCAGCATTCAACACGGTCAGCTTTAACACACTGCTGAGCCGTTTGTCGAACCAGGGCATAAAGGGACAAGCACTTCAATGGTTAAGATCTTTCCTGACTGATCGCACTCAGAGAGTTCAAATGGGGGAGCAGTTGTCGGCCTTGGGCTTCCTGTCCTGTGGAGTCCCCCAGGGTTCTGCATTGTCCCCACTTCTCTTTAATATCTATTTGCAGCCCTTGGTGGAGGCTCTCACACGCAGAGATTGCCAGGTATTCAGCTATGCTGATGACACCCAACTCCTGGTCCGACTTGACAACTCCAGTCAGGCTCAAGAATCAGTGAAAAAAATCTACTCAGGTTCACTGTTAACTGGATGGCAGCCAATTCTTTGAAGGTCAACCCGGATAAATCCGAGGTGCTTATTATTCCAGCTCAAAACAGCCCTTGGAGTGATCTTTTTTGGCCTCCGGAATTAGGATTGGCGCCAACTCCAGTGCCAGTAGTAAAAATCCTGGGCCTGAAAATTGACTCGAATTTGTCTATGACCTGCCAGGTTTCTTCAGTTGTGGGTATCTGCACGGGCTTACTTAGGCAATTACGGAAACTTGTCCCTCTCCTCCCTACTTCTGTACTACAATCAATTGTTTCCGCCACCGTCATCTCCCAGCTGGATTACGGGAATGCCCTTTATTTCGGCATCCCACAGAAGCTTCTGAGGAGACTGCAAGTGGTACAAAACGATGCGGCCAGGCTCATTTTTGTCTCCTTAGGAGAACGTGAGCCACTCCACTACTATACAAATTGCACTGGCTGCCCATAGAACAGCGCGTACAATTTAAGAGCCTTTGTATAGCTCACAAGGCCATTTATGGGGATTCGCCAAAATACATAAAATATAGAGTGCAAAGGTACGTTGTCGGCCGGGCTTTGCGCTCATCTGAGGCCTGAAGACTAGCCTCTTCCAGGTATAAACTTAAGACTAAAGGGGGCAGAGCATTCTCGGTTCTCCTTCCACAGATCTGGAATGGTCTACCGGAGAACATGCGCAAGGAATCGGCCCTGCTCCCCTTTAGAAAGACCCACCTGTTTAGAGAGACATTGACATCTGTCTAAGCTCCGCCCGTGCAGCTATGCTAGTGACCTGCTCTTTCTCTGAAGCGCTTAGAGACTAGTGGGGATTTGCGCTATATAAAAATAAAATAACATAAAAAAAATAACATTAGTGGAAGATCATGTGCTTTTCGAAAAGATGAGTTTTCAGTACCCTTTGGAAATAGGGAAGTGAATGAAAGTTCTGTCGTAGGATGTTGTTCAATAGAATAGGATATAGTATCCCTTATAAAACCTTCCTCCCATCATCATAAAGTCCACCTCATGCTCAGAAAATTTTACCTGGTCGCCAAGCATTCCAGCACTAGATGCATTAGACTTTCAGAGGAAGCACACTTTTGCGATGCTCACTGACAAATTGCATACTTTTGACCTCTGACATGCTTATTCTGTTTTGAGCCCAGTAATGCAGTGCGCAGCCCAACAGTTATGAATGTGCTGCATGTGTGCTCCATTAATTTATGGAGAGCTTATTTTAGGTGTGTTATTAGGCCAAATGGCGTGCAACATAGGCTGGTATAGAAATGGGGTATAATCTGCACTGCAGTTGTTCATGAAGGTCAATTAACCAAAATGCCAGGGTAGCGGAAGTGACATCGCATGCCATTTAACCTTTGCTTTCACTCACACACACACACTTACACATACACCCACATTCACTTACCCACAACCTCTCTCTCACATTAACACACCCACCTGCAGGTCCGCACACAACCTATATTTATGTGCGGGCCTGCATTTTTACTCACCTCAGCTGCCAGGGACGGTCATATTCCAGCTGAATGTAATCCATCTGCTACAATACTAATAGTGAATAATATATTACTTTTCACTGTTAGAGTAATCAAGTACTGACAAAAAAAAGGAAGCTAGAGCCCCAAACAATAAATACGGACGAGCTTCTATTGTGTTCTTGGCACTGATTTTACCCCCTCTGAGGCCAGGGGTCGCAAAGGCAGTGCCAGGGGTCCCAAGGGGCAAGTGAGACCCCTGAATGCCTTCCATGCACCCCCTTTAGGTCCCCAGTCTAGCATTGTTGCCTTGCAGGGCCCTCACCTAACAGCGCAAACAGCACCACACCTTTTGTTGTGGGCAGAGTCAGACTGAGACAAAAAAATAGGCCTGGGCACCAAAATAAAAGTGGCTCCCTTAAGGGAACCAGCTATCTGAAAAACTGGCCCACATTTGCAAATCAGTCCAGTTTAGACCTTGTAATGAAAGACAAGCTGTTTTGTTACTCTACAAGTTATGGGAGATTTGTGTATGATGCAGGCAATGCCTGTAGTAAGATCAGGGAAGTCAACAAATAAAAATAGCCCACCAGGCGACAAAAACCGCCCATAAATGGCTACAATTCTGCCCACACACTGCTCAATCAAACCAGCCCATCAGACACTACCTGATTGCCCTATAGGCCAGCAGACACTGGCTGTGGGGACTGTATTTCTCCACTCTTGCATAAATTGTGGCTGGGACTGTACAGGTTGGGAAACGTGTAGCGGGGTCACCTCTCTGCATTTCTTTTATGCCTAGCCAAAATTCTCATGAAACTAAAAACATGTGGTAAGGACTGCTGTGCTTTCACTGCGACGCAGCGTAGTGAAAGCGCAGTGGAGCTTTATTTAGAAGGGCCTTGAGCGGGAAAAATACAAAAAGGGTTAGAGAAAACTGGATTTCAACATTTATTTCCAATATGATAACTGCACTTCTTTTATTGATGTGGAAAATTGCAACCCACGGCAATAAATGCAGTTCAGAAATGCCTGTGGCGCTTGTTATTGGTTAGGACAAGGAATAGTTCCTAGAGGCTGACGTAGCTCCCCTCCATCCTTCATGGGCAAGGCAGACACTTTAATATCCAGACACAAAAAGAGAGCTTTCTGCTACATCTACTCCCCATCTGTCAGCATTTAAGTGAAAGTGCTGCAACGTGAATATTTCTGATCCATGTCGTTATAGATGCAGCCCACTGATACATTTTAATCACAACAGATGTTATTTATGGCTCTAGTCGCAAACCTCTTACGAATAGCTGCACTTAGAAAATGGAAGTAATGCGGTATAGTTCGTGCCTGGATCTATTTTCCCATTCTTCTTTTGATTTACTAAAACCAAATAAAATCATTTCACTGTCTACTACCCCGATGCGGAGATTTGATGTATTGGGGGTGTCAGTCTAAATGTTACTGCTGCACATTAAGATGCGTAAATGCGAGACAGCTTTCTTTTTGTGGAGCCTTCTTGAATACGTCTGAGCACACAGGCCAGTAAATAGCAGGTATACTTTGACCTAGACACTCTGTAAGGAAACAAGAAGGGCTACGACTCGCCTCATGTTTATGTCTCCTATAGTTACTGCACTGTCAAGTAGGGTCCTCTGCTGGATGTCTGCCATTTTATAATTCAGGCTTATGTTTCACAGTATCTTGTCCCAAATCCTTTCCTATGTTTCACAGAGACATTTTATAGACACTGGGCATTTGGGAGGATGGGATATTCTGTCAATACAAGATGTTTATCCCATCCATCATATCATAAGTCCCTAGGCTTTAATACAGTTGTAATATGGCTGCCAGGGACAACACTTTTACTACTGTTGCAATCATGGGAGTGGGAATAGTAAAAACAAAATTTCCCCGCAATCCAACACTTTTCCTACTATTGTACTGACTGGAGTGGGAATAGTACATTATACCACTCCGCAATCCAACACTTTCCCTACTGCTGTACTGACTGGAGTGGGAATTGTTACCCTCTGCAATCCAACATTTTCCCTACCCATTGTACTGACTACAGTGGGAATAGTACATTTTACCTCTCCGCAATCCAACACTTTCCCTACCGTTGCACTCATTGGGGTCCGATTAGTAAATACACAAACATCTAAATAAGGCCCTTTCTCTTGAAACCTGAGAAACAAAAAAAACCTGCCCATATCAACATTCCAGTAAAGCATGCCCCAGCTCCATTACTCAAGCAATAATATTCAGTTGGATGGGAACTGTAATGTCTTTAATCACAAGAGTGCACCTGAGGTCGTACTCCAATCCCATTTAACAACTACAAGGAACTTCCCTCACCCTTGCATGATATTTCTATTGTAAATGAGACCCTTAAAATCTGTGGGGAAATTAAAAAAAGTTTTGTTAGATCGTGTTTTCTAGTCTACTTTTTAGGGGGAAGGTTACATGGAACACACCTGTTGGATGTTTTTGGTGCTAAAGCCCTCTTTGTATGTCCTATTGAAATGCATTCTAGTGAATAGCTGAGTTTGAAGGTTAGAACCGTGCAAAATGTACTGTACTATTGTATCTATGCCAACAGCGGCAACCACATATAACAAATGTATGTTTTATGTATATAAACCTCATAAAAATAAATTAAAAAAAGAAAAAGGAACATATAGTTTGAAGGTTAGAACCGTGCAAAATGTACTGTACTATTGTATCTATGCCAACAGCGGCAACCCCATATAACAAATGTATGTTTTATGTATATAAACCTCATAAAAATAAATTTGAAAAAGAAAAAGGAACATATGGAAAGGAGAGCAGCAGATTTTAGTCGACATATAAATCATTTAATTTGGTGCCTTATTAATTTTAGGCATTCTGCAAAGTCTGAAATTATTTCCCTATTCTGACCCTTTGCTGAGATTTAATCAACCATCTTTGATGGTAGCAGTGATCTTGCACACTTTTCGTATGGAAGTTGTGGCTACCTTTTCTTGAAGCTTGAAATGGGGACACATTTTCTAAGAATTTCAATATCTTTCGCATCCACATGAAAAAAAGTCTGATAAACTGAGTGAAAAGTACTTCCAACAATAACAGCAATTTGTCAATTGATTTTCTAGCTTTCTACTACATCTTAACCATAGAGTGTTAATGAACAACTAGAATGGAATGCGACCATTCTGTATTCATGACAAAGGTGAGGCCCACCTAAACATCATTTTGCTGGAATCTGAACTGTATAATTGAAAGCATTTCCTATCAAGGAGACTCTGGTGAATGAACATTACGAGGGGTTTAATTTGTCATAGAAATTATAGTTATTGCACCAAAAGTTAAATGAGGACATATTTTTCCATAAAACTCTCAAGTATCTTTCTCGTTCATACTTCCAACAGCAACAGTTAGTGTGGTAATTCCCCATTGTTATGCTATGTTGTTATGCTAATCAGTTTATAAAGGACAGTTGTTACCTATAGAAGTGTCCAGGAGCTGGATGAATGCCAAACTGAGAAGGGAACAATGACATCAGCTAAACTTATAGAGTCAGTTTATGAAAGCGTTTTTAAAGGCTAGTAAATCATGTGCTTCTCATAGGGGAAACAGCAGATTATGTCATAAAGAATCACTCTAAATGAAAAAGATCTACCTCCCCAACGTTCCCGTCTGAAGTTTGGGATAATCATAAGATTAGTGTCTGATAAGTGCGTTAAAGAATAGGAGTATAGTGTTCAAACTTATGCTGAAGGTATAATGGACATGTAGTATGCAAGGCCTTATGAACAAAACAGAGATATTTAAAAATAAGTCTCTTCGACAAAGGTATAATTAATAAAGCATTCAGTGGAATAGCGAGGTCATTGTAGTGCCATTCTGGAAGCAGCATTTTGAATTTTCTTATGCCGCTTCAAGTTGCTAACAGGGGAGTCCAATTGCATTAGTCCAACCTGTGCAGAATGGTCGACTCACCAGGGAGAGCAGGAACAGGAAGAAGTGGCAAAATGGGAGAGAAGAACCAGGAAGAAGTGTCAACATTTTACTCAGGACACACACCAGTGAAAAACAGGTGACTGACAACTGATTTGCATGACTGGTCAAGGATAATGTATTATCCTTGTAAAGCCAAGGTTCCTGACTGATTCTGAAGGTGAAGAAGTGGAGTCCCAAAAATTGTTCGGATAGTGGGTAAAACCTTTAATGTATTATTGTTCGAGCAGCACAAAATCTTCATCCTGCCCACATTACATCTGAATGAATTTTGGGATCTCCAAAAGAGTTGCTTCAGTCATGCATTGATATAATGAATTAAAAGGATGAGACTCAGTGTAATCTATGGACGCAAGCAACTGTACGTAATTCGCATAGTTCAAGAAGCTCACTCTATGCGATCTAATCAGCTGGGCCAAAGGATGGATTTACAGATTAAAAAGAGTGGGACTGATGTCTGACCTTTGAGGAGGTCCCTAGCCCCTGGCCCTGAAGGATGACTGATAAAGTGGAAGATGAACTACCTGACATTCCTTCTCGAAATAAAGCCTGCACCATTATAGGGTGTTACCCTAGGTACCAACATCTGCCAAACTTGAAAGCAAGATGGTATGGGATACTGCATTGAACATGGCAGATGAATTGGGTAAGACAAGAGCGACTAAGTGATCTTTATCTTGCAACATTCTTAGATCATTCAGGACACAAGCTAAAGAAGTTTCAGTGCCATCTACAGTGTGAAATCCAGATTCCGCAGGATCTAGCAACTGATAGAGCTCAATGAGCCCCAAGATACATTTGTTAACATTTTCCATTATTTTAACTGGAAAAGGCAATAAGGATATTGGTTGAAAGTTTATCACAACAGATTGGTTAGCATTTTACTTTTTTATTAAAGGAACCACCAGTGCCCTTTTCCACAAAGCTTCTGCCAAAGATCTATTACAGATATCCAGCAATGGATTGACCAAGGAAAAATTAAATTTACTCTGGACTCTAGGAGGCAGTGGATCCAGCAGAGAATCTGAGATAATGTAATAAGTTTATTCCATGAACTTATTCTAGAGTCTCAAATTCAAACAAACTATGTTTCTTATTCAGAACATTAAGTCCATTATCCCTGGAACCATTATCGCTGCTCACCAGCACTACAGCCTTCATTAAAGGAGTAGCTGCATGAGCTAGGCTGTCATACATTTTAGCAATTTTCTCCTCAAAGAATTTAGACAACTCAGCACAGAAATGTTATCTTATTTTATGTTGATTTGTATATCACCTGTGAGGGTATCCTGCTGCTTGGGCAGGTGTGTCAGCGAGTGGTCCTTACAGCGTTATTCAACTAGCCAGATCTTCAAACTCTTGAAGAACTCAAGAAGTGAGGAGGAGGCTCTGATGTGTTGAGGAAGTTCATTCCAGGTCTTGGGTATTATCTAGGAGACTGAGAAACCTCCTTCCCTGTTTTTGTGAATGTGGGGAATGTGTGCGAGTGGGAGTAGGTGTTTGGTAGGTGGTGAAAGTGTATGCTATGTGTTGTTACCTGAGGTTGCTATAATGCATCCTCTCCATAGTTTCTCAGTTCCCTGCTGCTCTGCCAGAGTGGGTGTGATGTAATGGAATGTTGATGAGTGCCTGTGCCTGTAAGAGTGTCAGTTGGACAGAGTAGGCTGAGCAGTGAGGATGCTGCTCCTGGTGGGGCATTTATTTATAACCTGTAACCTAAGTGACATCTTCTTCAATAAACCTACATTTTGTAACCTACATGAACTGGCTACCTTAATGACAATACAATGGTTGAAGTATGCTGGTCTAGTGATGGCTTTGTGTATAAGGCTTTGTGTGTGAAGAGTTTGAATTGGCTGTGCTTGTGAATAGGGATCCAGTGAAGCTCCTTGAGGTGTGGTGTGATAGGGATGCGACGTGGGAGGTCGAGTTTGGGTCTTGCATTGGTGTTCTGAATGACCCGGAGTTTCTGTAGCAGTTGATTGAAGTTGTCTGCGTAGAGAGCACTGACTTTGTCCAGCCTGCTAGTGACGAGTACCTGTGTGAGGGTCCTTCTGGTGCTCTGTGGCAGCCACTGGAAGATCCTTTGTAGCATGAGAAAGATGTGTGTGATCAAATGTCTTTTTGATAAACAAAGATGCAGACAGAGAACACACTATGGAGACATCTCTTTGGAGGGATTGAGAGAACTGAAGGTTTTGTTAGAAAAATAGTCTACCTTAGTGGTAATAACTAGGGCCAGATGTGGGTGGCTAAATACCGGTCGGTAACGCCGAAATTCTGTAAATTTCAGCAATACCGACCGGTATTTACCCATGTGCGATGTTGGTATTACCGAGCGCCATCTGTAATAAGGAATCTGTAAAAATAAGGGAAACCAGTTACCGATTCCTTATTTACAGATTGGCAGATACCAAAACACAAAAATACTGTATCAGTAAATAAGAAATCGATAATTAATCGCTAATGCGGTGTACCAAAAATTGGTAATACCGAGTTTGCCAAAATTTGGTATGTAAGAATCAGTAATTACCACTGACTCCAAGCAGGTGGTAATCAGGTGCACTGCATAAAAACAGCCCCAAAATGCAACTGTGTGAACACAATGGTGGCTGTCTACGCTATAGCAAGGCGGCTACGTTTGCGAGCAGCAGGACTGAGGATCTGGAGATGGGAAGAGCGTGTGCACCGACTGCATGTCACACTGTTCCAAATGAGTGAGGCAGAAATACATGAGACGTACAGGCTACACCCACAACCCATCCTAGACCTGATACGGGACCTGCAACCATTCCTGGAGCATCAGACACTAAGGGTGCACGCCATACCAACACATGTGCAGGTGCTCTGTAGCCTTCACCTACTTGCATCAGGAAGTTACCAGGGTGTGATAGCTGTGGCAGGTGGTGTGTCACAGAGTTGCCTGTCCCATTTCTTCAACTCCTTCTTGGATGCCATGATGCAGAGAATGCATCACTACCTATGCTTCCTCAGCACACAGGCGGAACTGCAAAAGACAAAGCTGGATTTCTACCAAAAGGCACAGTTCCCACATGTAATAGGGTGCCTTGATGGGACCCACATACCAATCTGCCCACCTGCTGCTACAGAATACATATACCGCAACCGCAAATCCACGCATTCCACCAAAGTGCAGGTGATATGTGATGCAGACAACATCATCCCTGACATCGTGGCCAAATTTCCAGAGAGTACCCATGACTCCTACATATTCAGGAACAGTGGGATCTACACACATCTGGCTGGTGGTGAATTTGGAGAAGGATACCTGCTAGGTAATTTAATGAGGCACACCCTGATGTATACTTTGGATGAATGTATTGGTGACTCCAATTAATGGCACTTCCTTTCCCATTTAGGTGACAGCGCTCATGCCGTGCGGTCATTCATCTTAACGCCGTACTTCAACCCCTCAACCCCAAGTGAGAGAAGATGCAATGTGGCACATGAAAGCATGCACAACGTTGTGGAGCGCACCTTTGGACTACTAAAAAGCAGGTTCCATTGCCTCCACAAAAGTGGAGGTGCACATCAGTACCGCCCCATCATCTGCTGCAAAATAATAGCAACATGTGTAATGTTGCATAACCTTGCCACAAAGAAAGGAACAGCACTGTAACTAACTGACTCTGAGGATGAGGCTGAGGACTGTCCACAGCCAGAGCACAGCGCAGCAGGTGTGGCAGCTGCACCGGATGGGAGATACAGATGGGCTGAGATAACACACAACTATTTCTGAGTAAGTAAGGAGACATAGCCAGTTACTGTATGTGAGTGATGGTATTTAATGATCACAGCACACCGCCACAACTTGAAGTGTGCCACATGTTAGGCATGAATCAAATGCAGTGTCCATACAAAAAATGGGTTACATCACCCATTTCAGTAAAACCATGTCATGGCTGGCTCTACTTCCTGAGACATACAAGAAGAAATACAGAAGCAAGCCGGGAGACAAGTCAATCCAGGTGGAATCTGGAAGACTGGATCCTTTTTAAATAGCCTTGACGATGTGGAGGGCCATAGCTCCGGTGGTCAAGATAATTTGGACCTACATAACAGTTTAACCAATGAGGCGGTGGTCCCTGGTTGCTGGTTTTCTAGGTGCCGGTCAAAGAATTGAATAGGACTTTAAAAGAGGCCATTAAGGGAGGGCAGTTTGGCCCCTATAATGAGTGTCTACTTTGCAGTTTACTGAAGAAGGCGACCGATCTAGTGAAAAGGAAAGATATACATCCTCCCATAACTAACTAATTAATGGATTAATAATGTGGGAGATTCAATTAAAGCACTTGTTAGCCCGATGAAGGTGGTGAACCATTAGATATCACCAAAATGAGTCGCTTCTGTGTCTAAAAGAATACCCTAACAACATCTGGTCTGAATAAAGCTGGCACATTTTAATATTTGAAATAACATCTTGTTTGGACAAAGGAAAAGATATATTATGTATACATCAAATGTGATACACTAGTATTATATCCTATGTATCTGAAGTGTCCTCAATGTGCAGCAGGTTGTTGGTTTTGGGGCTTAGAAAACACTTTTAAGTTCTCTCTTTTCTGTAAATGAAATATTTTTAAATATGTGTTTTTAATATTGTGTAGTGAGTACTTATTTGAATTTTTTTGTGAAAAAAGGAGTATAAATTTTGGATATACAGCTAATAAAAATACATGACTTTCTTATATTGCGCTCTGGGTTTCTAATTGGTCCTGGTGAAAGATTTATGATTGGAAGCAGTGTGACTGTGGTATATGTTTTCAAAAAAAGATCCCAAAGGGATCATTTTACTTGACTATAGTGTCTACTTCCTGCGCCCATGCGCTGCACTGCCACGTTCCTTCACCCAACTGTCCGCACTGCCAGTCTGTCCAGTGGCAGCGCTGTGGTGTTCACTGTGCCTCCTGGAGGCGACGTGATGCTAGTAGCCTCTTCACTTTCACCCCCATCACCTGTAGTGGCCAACTTGTCAGTTTGTAGCACTTCAAGTGCACTGGTCACTGTGACCAGCCCCCTTGCCACATCACGGCTGCAGTGTGCCATCTCCTCCTGCATGGCCACCGAGCGCCTGCACAGCTGAGAGGTGGCATTGGAGAGGCAGTTCACCTCCTTGGTGTAATTATCAAGTTTCTGCCTCTCCCTGCGCCTTGACAGACGGTCCTCATCTAATTTGCAGCACAGCAGCCTTACAGCCTCGGACACTTTCCTTATGCCCTCAGCCATAGTAGTGTTCATGGAATTGATGTCCTTCTCAATACGGTGCATGTGGGCATTCATGTGTGCCATCTCCCGCTGCACTGACCTAATTGCTCTTCCTTGCAGGTGCTGGACCTTCAACATGTTCCCTTCAAAGTCAGCGAACACAAATTCATCTTCTCACCGAGAATGAGGACTGGCTGCCCTTGCCCTGCGGCGTCTGGAACGTGTGTGGGTGCGCTCCTTGGTGGACTGTGACCCTGCCCCGTTGGCATCCTCAGCCACCTGGGACTGTTGCCCTCCTGTGCTGTCCTCCTCGGACACATCCATCTGCTGGAGGGTGGCCACTGCATGCCTCCTGCCTCTCGATGCTGGTGGCGTTGATGGTGGCGGTGGTGATGGTGGTGGCGGTGGTGATGGTGATGGTGGTGATGGTGGCTGTGGTGGTAGTGGGGTGGTGTGCCCTGCAGGCGACTGGACCTCCTCCTCTTGTCCCCTCTCTGTCCTGGGAGCCTTTACCTTGCTCCCCTCTGCTGCCCTGCAAGATGGCTCGCCTGTGAAGACAGCATGTACATATAATCAGTTATCTGGCAGCATTTGCATTGTAATAAATTTCATGCCTGCCAATCACACTGACTGTCCTCTGCTTGCTAATTGCTAATTGGTGTCACATGCCTTTGGGTTCAGTGGACTGACTGTTCTGACATGTATTACTTCTGACTACATCTCCCATAATACATTGCAGGGGAGAGGTGTTGCGCCGTGGCTAGGGCGTCTGACTCCGGAATCTTGGGATCATGGTTCGATCCCCGGCACCGGCGGCAGATTAGTCCAGCACCATGTGACTCTGAGCAATAGCTTGCTTAATCTTCCTGACGCCCCCCAGCGCCTAGAGACCCTTACGGGTGATTGTGCGCTTTACAAATGTGGATTATTATTATTATAGGTTTTAAGTAAAACTTGTACTGGAGTGGGGATCTCTAAGCCTCTTTGGGGATTCGAGGTAGGGAGTGGTGGGCACAGCATGCTATGAATGCATCTTACCTTGTTTGTTGGCAGCTCTGGCTGAGCTGTCTGCATCGCCAATTCCACTCACACTCTCCGGCTGGAGGGTGGACTCAACCAGGATATCCAGAGCAGTTGGTGCAGGTGCTGTGTTCCTCCCTCCACCTGCGCGGTTGGCTTGCTTCTGCCTCTCAGCCAGCCTCGCCTTAGCAGCCTTCCTCAGATCATACCATCTTTTTTTCAGGTCCTCAATGAAGCGATGGGTGACTCCAATAGCATTTATTTTTTCTTGGATTGCAAGCCAAATATACCTTTTCTGTGACTCTGGGACATGCAGGGACTGTTTGCCAAACAATTTTTCATGGTCCTTGGTCACATCCTCAATTAGGACCTCCTGCTTCCTCTTTCTTTCACGTGCCTCCTTCTCCCTCTCGTCCATTTTGCACAGATTTCACTCCAAAATTCAGTGAAGTTGCTCCTGGCTTCTCTGCTCAGCTCCCTGCCTCACAATCAGCTCCAGGTTCAGTTCACCTGCATGGGTGTGGCCACTTCCTGTTTGGGAGGTAATGAGGATGCACAGGTTTGGCTGATTCGACAATTACCGATTTTTGAAATTACGGAATCGCTAATTACCGAATCGGTTTTAAGGATCCGGTGATAACGAATCGGTAACGAAGATTCAGCATTTTTTTTTACCGATTGATTCCGAATTGCTATTTGTTACCGATTAATACTGAATCGATACATTTTACCAATTCATTACGTACATCTGAACTTCCGAGTTCCTAATAACGAATTGGTAAAATTTGCTACTACAGACTCAGTATTTCGGGATTACCTACATCGGGCCCTAATGTTTTGTAAGCTGTACATGCCTTTTTAACTCTAGTTTAGACTCAACAGAGTAGGGAGATTGCCAGATTCTTTCAAGCTTTTTGTGGCCTGTGTTTTCTTCTTTCAATGCAGCCATTACACCATGGGGCAGAAGAGTGAGTACGGTTGTGCTTTAGAAACATTAATGGGAGGGATTTATCAAGAGCCTGATATAGCCACTTATGATAGTTCTGGTACTCTATATTCACTGAGCATTGAGATGTAAACTAGGGAGGCAGACAGCTTTTTATTTGACAACTAGCAGCACATCCCGACGTTGTCCGGGTATGAAATAGAATGTGTGTAATGTGTGTATATGTCAAGGGCAATTTATTTTAAAATCTCGCGGTAGACAAACTTTTTTGTTTCATTAGAATAGGGACGGAGAAGGCCCAGCTGCAGCCCTGGTTGATGTTAGCAGGCGCGTGTAATTGGTGTACTGATCTGCCGCCTGAGCCCGGCTACAGCCCTGGTTGATGTTAGCAGGCACGTGTAATGTCTTTGAATGAGAGAGTTCAGTAACAGCGCGCAGGAGAGACTGCAGTAACGTTACTTACCAGGCCTCCAGGTGAGCACGTTTGTCAGGCCCCCAGCACACGGCCACAGCAGACGATCTTCTGATTAATGTACGACCCACATGGCATGAAGGGTGGAACGTAGCACACGCCCCCAGCGCTTCTCACGCCCCCAGCGTGCCCCTTGATGCGGTGCAATTGCGTTCACATGGCATGAAGGCCAGACACATGCCCCCAGTGTTTCTCATGCACCCAGCATGTCACGCCCCCAGCGTGCCCCTTGATGCTGTGCAGCAACGTAATTGGCGCTTGTATGTACGACTCACATGGCATGAAGGGCGGACACACGCCCCCAGCGTTTGTCATGCCCCCAGCATTTGTCATGCCCCAGCACACGCCCACAGCCCACGATGTGATGGCCGTACCACACGCCCCCAGCGTTAGTCACACCCCCAGCCCACGCCCACAGCACAATGCAGACATGCCCACAAGGGACTACTTTGCTGCCACGTTCTTTTACCTTTTAAATGTATATGGTGGCCGTCTGCATAGCCTATGTCTTTCTGCTGCAACGGCCCTTTCCAAAGCTGTATTGGGTGTTGTGATTGGTGCTGTGGTTACTGAGATTACCCGCCTCAAAGGTTTGGGCTCTCTCTTTATAATATTAGTATGGATTAAGCCCAGGACCGAACCATGGAAGGCTTGTTCTTCATTGTTTTCTCATAGCTTACCCTGCACTGTCCTTTGATCTTAAAGTAAACCAGGGTATGATCTGTCTAGACGTAATGAACACTGCCATTGCTAAATACCAGGCATGTGGTGACAAAAATGAAGTTTAATATGTGGCCATCCTTATGAGTAGAACCTGTAACTTCTTGAGAGAGCTCTAGAGCTGCCAATGTTGAGGGCTAATATTCTATTTATATGACAAAACTTAATACCATGATGCTTGAATAGGAACCGTTGAATGTAAAGCATTTCCAAAGAAAATAATTAAGTAAATGAAAGCTGAACGATGAACTGTTTAAAAAAATGTACCAGGACCTATGAGTTTTTAGTAATAGATGCAGCTATATATTTGTAAAGGCTTAAAAATTGTAAATGAGAAAGATCCCCTCAGTCCAGAGTCCTCTTTCCTCACCTGTTTCCTCCGACTATCCATCCTCTCTTTAAACCAAAGCTCTGTTTACACCCCAGGTTCATCTTTTTCTTAGAAGTGCCACCTCTGGACATGAAAGGAAATAAGTTGTCTTCCTAGATGAAAAGTACCCTTTGAGACCATTGAGATAAGCCACAGGATGCACGCCTATGAATAGAGGGGTGATTCTCGTATGGGACTTGATGACTAGCTTTTGAACACAGCATCAGTTAACTTTTTTTGGAGAGGATGTAATAAAATCTGCCCAATGCTGTGTGCCAAAATACATCCAGAAATAATCTTCTGAGACCCTAGCCTACATGATAAACAATGGATTTCAATAGTTAGGCATACAAACAAGTAGATTCCCCTGCCATTAACCTTCCACGCTGGAGAAAAAAGGAAGGTATAAAAGCCACTACGATTTAGAAGAGTTCCATATGGGCAAAGGTAGTGGAGGAAGGTACCTAAGAAGATACTCATATGAATGAACCTAACCATCAGCTAATTCATTAAAACTTCTAAGCTTCTGGAGATGGAGTTTCAATTTTAACTTCTAATACTTTCAACTTCCTGGCTCCAATGCATTACTATTTTCATATGTTCTCTTTGCAATCTCACGGTTACAGCAGTTATTGAAGGAGGGAAATGTTGTGTGTTAAGGAAACAACATGTGAATTGTCAACATCTGTAAATGAAGAAAAGTGTGTCAGAGTTTACCAGACACAGTTATTGATGGTGGTGGAGAGGGGAAATAATTGGTATTTTTCCAAATCACATTTAATAAGTCAGAGGAACATTTTTGAGAATGTATTAAAGCTGCGCTAGAACAATTAACATTTTTGGCATAGTTCAAGGTAAAAATGAAAAAGTAGCTAGGTATGTGCTTTATGTGGCTGTCTTAAGTGCTGATTCCAACACTTGTGAGTTTGAAGATTTTTGTGATCTCCTCATCTGAAATCAATTTGTACATTGTTCAAATAATCAAAGAATTCAAGAAAAGTTTTCAGATAAGAATCATGACTTAAAAGATGCAATTAGCATCGCTAAAATGTTGAACACACAGTTGATTGTGTTAAGGAGATGAAAATGCCAGAGTGGTTATCACCACCTGTTTTCTCTGAAAAGCTGGAAGGAAAGGGATCCATCTCTGTGTGGATCAGAGACATCTAAACGTGTTTATATATGGATGGATCTCTGCCCACTCACTAAGATTTGTAAAATACTTAGACTGGTGGGAAATGGCAACTAGTTTAGTGTCAATTACCTATCAGCTGCGTACCACCAAGTTAAACTAAATGAATATTCTAAGCCGCTCACCTCGTTCATTACACCTGTTGATGCACACAGATTTGATAGAGTGCCTTTTGGACTGGTCTCTGCTGCTGAAGTGTTTTAGTGAATTATGGGGCACATTTACAATGATTTAGATATAGTCTTGTGTTTTCAACATGATCCACTAATATATGGAAAACTATTCATAATCATGACTACACTCTTAAGGCAGACTTAGAGAGGTGGGACTGGCATAAAGATAGATAGGTGTCAAATAGAAGTATGTTTTGCAACGTGTGTATTCCGCTCGTTGTCAAGGAATGAAGTCTAACCAAAACATTATCTTGTAGAAGTTGTTATAAAAGCTTCAGCCCCTTGTTGTATGGATGAAATCATATCCGTGTTAGGGATATGCCTAAAGTTTGTAAAAATGTTGCTGGCATTGTGAAATGCATGAGTTTGTATTACTAAAAGGTGTACAATTTGGGGTGAGTTCTGTCAAAAAGTGTTTATACCGATTAAGGAGGAGATTGCTAAGGCATCTTCCTTGGATGATTTTGATACTGGATGCAAGTGCCAAAAGGTTTGTAACCACATTGATTCAAATTATTGGAGTTAAAAAAGAACTGTTGCATTTACTCATTTGCTCCCCAATGGTTGAGAGGAGCTGAGTCAGGTTAGTCTGTTGTGAAGTGTGAGAACACCTGCATATTAAAGGGTGGTCAAGCATTTTATGTTTTTTATGCGACCTGCATTTTGTCAGAGAACAGATCACAAGCAATGGCATTTGCCTTTACCGAAAAACGAGAGGACTCACCACTCCAATGATAACCTGGTGGATTTGAATTTTAGGGTTTTTTTAAAATAAGAATGGAATATGTATGAGCGATGGTGAATGTTGCTGCTGATAACCTTTCCAGAATGCCATTGAGCACGAAACAGAAGGGAGAAAAATGCAATGATGCAGTTCTAGTGGCAAAAGTGGTGAATGGACTACAAGAATGGAAGAGAATTACAACACAACAGGTGTTTTGGAAGTGTAGAGATCTTTAAGAGAATTTAGGTAAGTCTGAAACAAGTTCTGCTTGGTCAATCAAAACACATGGGTCACAAATTCCAACCTACCTATAAACCTCTTTATAGCGCAAAAACTTTGTGATAGGAAAATGAGTATTCTCCCTCTGGTCTTGGAATATGATGGTATCTGGTTTGTTACAGCTAGTTATTCTTTTTCTTTTATTTCTCACGGGGAAGGAGATTGGACCGGTGCAAGGTATTGGTGATACTGCCTCCTTTTATTCTCAATAAAGTATGCCCTAATTTATCTCCAGTAGTCTTCTGCCTCTTTTCAATATTCTCAATGAAAGTTTATATCTCGTTTTGAATGGTTTTCGTTGTCTTTAGATCTTTGTTGTCTGCTTGTTTTCATCTTGTTTGCTAAAGTTATGTTTCTTGTTTTCCTTTTATTTTAAGTTACTCGTTGATGTGCGCCTAATTGCAAAACCATTTTATAAATATGTTTAAAGTCATTTTTTCAAATAATATTTCCTAAGTATAATTTTGTATATTGTATTTTAGGCATGCCTGCATATTATAATTCATTTAATCATTTTTGAGAATTTTGATTCAGAACTGTTTTGGTTGAGGTTGATGAACTTATTGCGTTCACTCTTTTCTTAGTTGGCACCTATTATTTTTAGTTCCATGACATGCAGACAACCAATATCATCCTATGATGTAATGCACTTTTATATTCCTGGCACCTAGCTGTAGATGAAAGCAGGTATGCTTTGGTGATAGTCAAACAAGAGATGTGTTGAATGCGTACTTGTGGTTTATAAGCAAATGATTAGTTTAACCCTTACTTGTATTATGTGCTTTTCAGAGCTGATGCGTTTCTGTAGATTATTTACTCTATTTCTAAAGCTTGTGATTAATCATCATTGTTGCTGTACCTGGAATTGTCGAACTTCATATTAGAGACATGCTTCAGCCTATCTGAGTCTCTGTGCCACGTTTAGATCTAACAGTATAGATCGTTTTAGCTGTCTGTCAAAGGTCATTTGATGAATGCAAAAGAATACATATATAGAGGTGTTTTTTGTAATCCAGTTTCACAATTGCTTTGGGTCAGACTCCCTAAGACACTGCTTGATGAAAAACTCATTCAGATTGACATCTTCACTCTTTTTTTTTTTTTTTATTATTTAAAATATATTTATTAAATGTAATAATAATATATATATATATATATTTTTTATTGAACAAGACAGTAGGAAGACATTGGTACATTTGATTCTTCGACTTTAGATAAAATTTCCATACAGTAAACAAGAGACAAACCAAACATATACATTATTAATAACGAACAACTAAATTAGTCAACCTTAAAGTGCTAGTGCAAAATGGTGTAAGGAAATCAGTTAATCCAATATATCAAGGTTCCTGTTATGTTGTACACAGACAAGACAAATTAACACAACAAGGGTATCTTTACCTTTCTTTAAAGTGCTAAAGCAGAAGCATAGAAGGTTGACCAATATAACAACCATTAATGAAAAATTAATAAAAATACCGAAATTGTTATATGATTTATCAAAAACAAGAGCAAAAACAAGTGTAATGAGCTGCTAATTTGTAACTGCAAAAATGTTATAGCAATATTAAAGTGCTAGTGCAAGAACGTGCAAAATTGACAATATACAAGGAAGGCTAAGATAAATCATTCAAATTTCTATTATAGTTCCTATAGCCCTACTAGTTTAAAGTACAGAAACATCCAATATAATAAAGATATAATTCTAAAGTGACAGTGCAAAAATATACATCGGTAATACTGGATGGTTCATCAAATACTGGTATAATAAAATACAAAACCCACCAATTAAAGCAGCAAAGTTATTGTTGTAATTATTAAAGTGCTGCTGCAGTAAAGTGCAAAGTAGCAGAATAAAGTGCAAAAAGTGCAATAGCAGCTAGTGTAAGACAATAGTAAAATATCAATTTCCTTTTATAGATTCCAACTTCTCTAAATATTTCCAATTCCTTTCAAATCTTGTGATCGCACCCACCCTGCCTGCATAAGCTCTCTCAAAATTACGTGTTCTTTTCATTTTATTGACCCATTTTAATTGACATGGGATTACCTCGGATTTCCAGTTTTGTAAAATCATGGACCGTGCTACAATAGTAGAAATAAAAATAAATGCTTCTTCTGAGTTATTAAACCTATTCCTATCTTTACAAATGCCAAAAAGGGCCACTTCTGCTTCAGGTAGCAGTGTTTTCCCAGTTGCCAGTTCCAAGTCAGTGAAAATCCCCTTCCAAAAAGATTCTAGCTTTGGACAGGAGAAAAAAATATGATGCCAGCCGCCCTGACCATTGGTTTTGCATCTAAAGCATTTATTCTCATAATCAGGGAATATTCTCTGCAAGGCCTCCGGGGTGTAATACGCCATCCAGCGGGAGAGAAAGGACATTCGTTTATAATTAGCTGCCCGGAGTGCTTTATTTCCTAGCTGACATATTACTTCCCAGTCTTTATCTGACAAAACGCACTGTGTCGTGAGGCTTATTTTATCTAGATGTTTAAGGATTACCTTAGGAGGTCCTGAAGGGAGTAGCCTTTTATACCAGAATCCTATACCCTTATGTTTTTCCCCGTATAAAGCTGTTAACAAGGCATTGGGTAAAGTGTCAGAACCCCCTATCTCTTTTCTTATTAGATAAACCAGTTGTAAATAAGCAAAGAACATAAGCCGCCTAGGATATGCTCTATCTAAAACTGTTTGCCAGCTAATTACCTTATGTTGAGAAAATAAGTGTCTTATTTCACAAAAACCAGCTGATTCCCATTGTAGCAGATGATTCTGAGATATCTTAAGTCCCATTTTACCACATTCTAGTAATTTCAAATAACTAGAACCATCTGAACCACATTTTTTATATAAAAGCCGTAATCTTGAGGAGTAGACTAGTAATGTCTTATATCTTGTTTTCTTAGGCAGCTTTGCAGTTTTTTAAAAAGAAAAAAATTTGAGAACCTGCTTCCTCTAGCATTTTATCTAAAAAGAAATTGTCTCTTGACTGTCTGGTCCTTAATAGTCCTGCCACTATATCGAAACGGGCTGCTTCGTAGTATGTTTGACATCTTCACTCCATAGCATTTTCTCTTCATCCTGTTGCCATTCATTGGTGCATATGTTCCGGAGTCATTTTATGGAGTGGTTCCACAGCTACGCATGGGGTGTAGTGTGTTTTCACTGCAATAGAGGCTCATTGTTGTCATGTAAGCTAGAGCCTGAAAATAGAACAGTGCCACCCACCACACACCTGGCTCAAGCTCTACTGACCCCTGAGCGCAGCCAAGCAAAAGGAACAATTAGCTGTTCTCATGAAAGTGCAATCATAAGCCAATCCAAAATGACTCTAACTATATTGTGTCCCTGTAGTCATAATGCCAATTCTCTGAAGCACAGGGCTGCCTTGTATTAATTGTTGGTCCTTTATTTTGAGTGTATTCAGTGTATGTATGTGGTATTTGCATAGCTCAAACCTCGCCAAAAGGCAACATAGTGCTTTACAGGGTCAAAGAGAAAGAAACAGTCAATGAGTGGTGATTGATGGTGCAGGTGGATTTATGTATGTATCTTTGCATGTGGTGTTTGTATAGCGTGAACCTAGACAAAAGGCTGCTTTTGTGTTTTTGTTGTTTTTGTTTTCGCGTGTACTTTTTTAAAAACGTTTTTCCATTTAAAGGCTCCATTGCCTTCAAACCCAGGGTGTCGCCAAAACATATAACAGCGCAGTCCTTCGTGTGGTGACACTTTTATATCTTAAAATGTGAATAATCTTAACCAACACCTTAACAGCTAATGCTCACTATGGTCTTTCAAGCAAGAAAAAAGGCAGGGGTGCAAACAATAAAATAAGAAACTCTAACATGGCCAATAATGTAGTGATTTTAATTAACATGGCAACAGTTTCACAATTCCGCTGTCCTTGACTTAGAGAAAGGGACAGTACCTATACATTGGTCACTCCAAGAAGGGCAACATTGTCGTACAATTTTAACCCAGAGCAGCTGATATATTTTTGCCAGTGAGAAGTAGAGAAAATACACAGTAGGTTGCCATGATGAGCATAGCAGTCAGCAAATGCTGGCAAGTCCCAAATAAGAATACCAAGAACGAATGCAGTCCATGCTGGACCCAAAGAGGTGATTATGTCTTTATTTGGGAACATAAAATAACTCAGACAACTAAAATGTTTGACTAGAATTCATTTTCCTTCTGGCATAACGTGTGGTCCTAAATGAAGAAATTTTTTAACTTGCAGCACTCTTTCAACATTATTTACAATTTTGTAGATACTTTAACTAATTGTTTTTACCCCTCCTTCCCTAAAGATAAATTATTATATATTTTATTAGCAATCGTCTTTCAGCAAATTATTTTTTACTGGAAATCTTCATCTAAGGGTCTTATTATGAGTCTGGGGTCCCCGGACCGCCAGACTCACGGTGATGGTCTCCTGACTGTCCTATTACGACTAGAGTGGTTAGGTCACCGAGGGACCACCGCAACGGCCGCAACCACCAGAGAACAGCCCTTCCCTGGCAGTTGTGTGGCGGTCCTGAGGCCGCAATATGCTTGCCGGGGCCGCTGTGACCCCACCAAGCATATTACGAGTTCCCTCACTGCCAAACTTTCCATGAAAAGTGTGGTGGTGAGAAAACAAAGAGAGCCCAACAGGGCCCCTGGTTCCTCACACTATATGGATGCACACAGGGGTGCACAACATGTGCCCCCGGTGTGCATGCACCCCAGTACTTGCACGTACCCTGCAAGTACCCCAGTACCTGCATGGCATGGACTGCAGCAGTCCATGCTGTGCACGTACTGCCTTTGATGTTCCCATTGCGGCGCATGTTTCAAAGCACCAACCTAAGAACTTCAAAGAACCGCCTGCCAGACCAGAGACCAGGAGAAAACTCCTGCTCTGGCGGGCAGTTCCTACATGGGTTTGACAGTGCGGGAGCGCGGCAGTCCCGCTCTCACACCACCAAACTCATATTAAGGCCTGAAGTTATCATACAAGGTGTGATGGGATTGTGGTTATTCACATCATCAATTGGATACTATTTATAATAGTCAATACTTATCCCCTCGTAATGTCCAACTGTTATGGTTACCTCTAATCACTCTCCTTAATCGGATTGGCAATGATGTTTCAACCACAACTGCTACATTATCTGAAAATGTTCAACCTCCATGAACATATTAACTCTATGTTCCTTATTCTTATTTTATTATACTATTGTGTTACTGATTGAATGCTATTGTTATTCTATAGAGTATCATAGTTGATGAGTATGTATTATTTTGCTCTCTTTTTTATATATATATATGATGTTTTTCTCTTTTACATGATCCCTTCCCTCTTCTTCACCTTCCTCCTTATAAAATATAAAGACTTTAATGATTATTCCAACCTTCTTGTATAGTATACTGACTGAGAATTTTTCTTAGTGTTTATTATAACAATAATCTTCATTCTGTGCTGTACATTGTATTAAATAAAGGGCCTTTTTTAGATCTCAGCGAATGGAATACTCCATCACAAACGTGATGGATATCCCTTCCACAGTATTATGATCTCTATAGGATATAATGGGATTGTAATACGGAGGCCAGGATCTCTGTCCCCTTTGTGACAGAGTATTCCCCTCTGCAAAGATCTAAATTACACTAAAGTCTTTTAAACAGAAAAAAATAAAAGGTTTGCTTTAAGAGTAATTAAATGGCATTCCAAATCCATATCCACCTGAAACCCTAATAATACTATTTTGAGTTCTTTGGTCCACCTGGAGCGCAAGTCCCCAGTGCAGTAATACATAGACTGTTTCACGTGCTTTTGCAATATTCTTACTTCCAATGTGTGCGTTGACCCGACAGTGCTTGACATAGCACCGAGCAGCTCCCTGAATTGGGAGAGGGTAGGAGCTGTTCTGATATCAGCACAGGTGTTTCAAATCCTGGGAGTATAGAAGAAGCCTGTCTGCAGTTTTTTCTTACTCGTATATTTTCATCACTAGTTTGGCAAAGTCTTTGCAACAGTAGCAAAATCTTTTCCAGCAAAATTAAGGTGATAAATGGCTAGAGTGGTTTGCAACTTCTCGTGCAGTCAAATTCAATTTAATTTGGAATTATCTCACTGGCAATTGGCTGAAAGCAATGCTCATGGAAGATTAATTTCTACAGAAACGTTGTTTTATTTCTCTTTTCCACGTTCCCAAAACATGGCAAATCTGAACATAAAATAAGGATTATTGGGAGGATGGTCTAAATCCGGGCATGGGGTTAAGATTTTTGAGCAATGGTGCAAATCTGGAAACACATTAAAGATTTCTGAGGCTCAGTGCAGATATCAGCATTATACTGATGATTGCTAATTGATCCCAAAAATCTGAGCATATACTGGAGTATTGAATAGTGGTGCAAATCTGAACATTTATTCAGCATTATTGAACAGGTGTACAAATCGTGATATGTAGTCAGGGCCTCTAAGTGATGGTGTAAATTTGACAGAACACTTCTCTGGATTTTTGAGTGCTAATTGGAACATGCATTTAAGATATGCAGTTTCAACATTAATTATAGATCACAGAGTACTGTGGCAAATTTAAACATGTACAAATGAATATTTACTAATAGGGCAAATCTATATATGCAGTAAAGATCCATATCTAATGGTGAAAATCTAAACCTAGTTTAGACCTGTCATCCTTAGGGTGGTCTTCCCCCAACCTTTTGCCTGCTTACCGCCACTTTTTGTTATATTTTTTTTTGGCCTCCGGACTCTCAGCTAAGCACCTTACCAATGCTAAACTGTGCTAAAGTGCATATGCTTCTCCCATAAACATGGTAACATTGATGTATACCTGATTGGGATATTTAAGTTACGTGTAAGTCCCTTGTAAGGTGGTATAACATATAGCCAGGGCCTATACTCTAAATGCTAATAGTGGGCCTGCAGCACTGATTGTGGCATCAACACAAGTAGCTTTTCACACCTGCTGTTAGGCCTGCCATTGCAGTGCCTGTGTGTTCAGTTTATTGCCATTAAGACTTGGCATTTAAAACCACTTGCCAAACCTTAAACTCCCCTTTTATTACACATAAGTCACCCCTAAGGTAGGCCCTAAGTAGCCCTAAGGGCAGGGTGCTGTACAACTAAAAGGTAGGACATGTGCTCATAAGTTTTACATGTCCCGCTACTGACAAACAGCTAAATTCATTTTTCACTACTGTGAGGCTTAATACTCCCGCAGGCTAGCAATGGGAATTCCTCACTGCACTTTAAGCTGTAATTCCTGATTAGTAATGAGTAGCTGCATCATGTTTCATATCTTTGGAATGGTAATGATAAATTCTCTTTAATGGTAAAGTTGGATTTAACATTACTAATTCAGAAATGTCACTTTTAGAAAGTGGATATTTCCCTGCTCTTACTGCTCTATGTGCCTTGCTTCCGGTCTCCAATACATGTCTGGGCTGGGCGACAGCTACACTATGTACATTTCCTCTAGACAGCCACAAAAACAGGAAGGGCAGGTGTGACAGAGGACTCGTATGCATTCATCTGCATTCTGATAGCCTTCCGATGAAAGAAGGGGCAGTGGAAGCTGATACTTACATCTAAATAGGCAGTGCCCTGTGTCCCACACAAAGGGTTTATTACCCCTCACAGATAAACTGGCAGACAGGGATGGGATGAAAAAGGACATGTGCACTTCAAAGAGCTGCTTTAAAGTCACCCCACCTCAAAGGCACATTTGGGTATAAGTACTGGTGCTCTGACCCCTCCAAGACAGTACACTACTGGACTTGTGAAGAACTCTGCCAGGAGTAAGGACTACTGTGCTACAAAGATTGGCACTCTGTTTGACTGACTGTTCTAAGGAACTGCTTCACTGCTGTGCTGAGCTGCCCTGGTGCCTGCTGATCTCTGCCCTGCTGAGGACAAGGGTTAAAACCATCTCACTTGAACCCAGAGTCACTCCAAGGGCTTGCTGGCTTGCCTTCTGTTTTCTGATGTCTCGGGTCATAAAAGTCTTTTAGCAACTCTGCTGGTGCTGCTGGACTCTTCCATCTGTGAGTCCTAGCCTTGCCTGAGGTTTCTCCTCCAGTCCAAAACCTCTGACATGGATTCTGCTACTGTTTTGTTACAAAATTGGTGCATTGTCACCACTGCGCCAATCAGAACCACTGCAGTTCCCTTCGACGCCGATGCAGTGCTGATCCAAAGACATCTCTGCTCGGCGACGATGCAGCCCCGAATCATGGTCCCGACTGTGAGGCTCGACTTCGACGCTTCGGCCCGACTGCGTGAATTGGAACTGAGGTAGAGTACTTTTGACAAATACACTTTGCTCTGTCCAAGGTACTTTGTCAGCTGGACCTGTTTTGAGTCCTATAGTCAGCCTGCTCTCCATCGTGGTTGGTGTGAACTTTGGATTTACCCCGGTCCAGCGCGACCTAAAGAAACCATTTCGCGCTATTGATTTCTAAACTATATTTTTGGTTTATTCTTTAAAAATTCATAGCTCCGGTTCTACTAATTGGATATTTGTCGTTTTGGTCTTGATTTTTACATAAAACATTCCCTTTTGCTCTAAACCTGTGTGGAGTATTTGTGTTGTTTTTACATTGTGTTACTGTGTGTGTATTGCAAAAATACTTTACATCTTGCGTCTTTAGATAAGCCTGACCACTCTGTGCCAAGCTACCAGAGGGTGAGCACAGGCTATCTTTTAGTATGTATCTAGTTTACATGGACTAGAGTGGTGGTTCCTGCTTGGACAGAATGCATACCTCTGCCAACCAGAAACCCGAGTTCTTACACAAGCATTATGGCTTAGTGCATGATGATGCAAATTTACACCTGCATAGGTAGCAATTCTGGACATATTATCGGCATTAATAGCACAATAGTGCACACTAATGTTAGGGTTGTACTGGCATGCTTATGGCAATCTTTGAAGCATTGTAGCTGTGGCTTGCACAATTGTTCCTAAATGGGTTGAATGCTTTTACTGGCATAACATTGATAAGTCTTAGCATTTTCATAATAATTTCTGTATTGCTGTCTGAGGCCTCAGTTTATAAGACTGTGAATGAATGAACTTCTAAAGGAAATGGTGTAATGTTAGCAAATTCTCTAATGTCCCTATATGCGTGTTTAACTGGAGTGGAATGAAACCGTAGGCTGACTCAGGTGTGTACAAATTTAGGGGCTGATTTTGTGGCTTTTGTCCACTGGTAAAATTAATCTTCTGACTTACAAGAATTTTCCAGAGACCAATCCCTTCCAGTAAAAGCCACATTAAGACTGTATTTGGAGAAGTTTCCATGAAACCAGTTGGTAAACAGTTTTGAAGAACAGGCAGACGCTCTGAGCTAGAGCTTGTCACCTTTGCATGTCAGGCTGATGTGATGCAGGATCATTTCACATGGTTAGTTGTATCTTACAGACTTAATAGTGCTTGAATCTCTTCAGTGAGTTTTGGCAACAGACTAAGAGCCTGATTTACATTTCGGCAGACAGGATACTCCCTCACAAACATGACGGATATCCTGTGTTTTTTATTGTAAGTGACAAAAGTCCCTTATCACCTGATCACACTGTATGTGAATATACCAAAATAAATCTTTATATAGACAATGCTGTGTTGCTTACAATTTATGTACACCTTAACAGCAATTTTCACTTTAATTGTGACAATTATTCTATGAATTGTATCCATTTTTAACAAACATACATGTAAAAAAAATACAATAATTTGTCTAAATGATCAACATGATCACGAAAATTTGAAGAAATAATAATAGATTGGCCTATTTAACAAATAATGTTACATTTCCAGGCGTTTATTTGTTGATATCCTGTATCTCAGATTCCAAGTGCATTATATCCTATGGCACTTGTAATACAGTGGACGGGATATCCTTCATGTTTGTGATGGAGTATCCCATCTGTCGAAATATAAATCAGGCCCTAGGTTCAACAAGCATTGGGCGAGTACGTGGGTGAGTACATGGCAACGCAGTTTAGCAGCTTAGGATTTACTGTACTGAATGGGCACCTCCCCACTGATATCCCACCCGCATGGACCAGGTCAGATGGTTGAACCCACTTTTTTCTGGACTTTACCCTAGGGAGTGGAGAAATATTGCCCCTGATCGAGAATTACCACATAGCACCACAAGGTGAGAGTGATCACCGGGCACCAATAATAACATTATTCACCCCCATCCCATGCTATCAAGAACTTGCCCACACCCACTCAGGCAGTCACATGGAGGACTTAAAGTGGATAAAGTGGTCGGACAACAAGCTCCTTTTTGAATGCAAAAAAGTAAAGCCTTATTACATAAATCCCAAGAGTCACACACCCATGTAGTCAGCGACTGGACTTCCCTCACAAACCAACTACTTAAAGAAATGCCACTTAGGAGGATCCCCCAGAGCACAAATCTTCCAATTCCGCATTTCAAAAGCCACAAGGAAATTAAAAACCTACAGAAACCAAGCGCTTCGACTGTCAAGGAAGAACCCCAGCTATAAAGACAACTTTAACAACTGTAAGCAAGCTCAAGCAGCTTTTAGGATCAAAATACGAAGGGAAAAACAAGCGGCCCTGAATCACTTCTGGCTGAAGCTCATTTACAAAAGTAAAAATCCTAACTGAAAGCAATTTTGGTCCCTCGTAAATAGGAATACACAAAGCACAAGTGGTTATGGTAGTGCAAACATCAGTGGAGCCTTATGGAGCACGTTTTTATCACTCCACTTTGGAGACATTAACACAAGGGATGCTTACACCGAACCCCTCAGTCTGGTTAACATTATGACTCCACCCCCGGCACTGGAGAGCCCGAGATGAGTTCATCTCGCATAAAAATCAACAGAAGAACCAAAACACATAAGGAATTAGCAAAAAAGAACGATACAATGTTAAAGACCATGGCGACACCAGACGACTTAAAAAATAAGATCTTGCGCTTTATAACAAAAGCCAGAGTTGAAGAAGCCCCAGGGCCTAATGGTCTCCCCCAGGCCATGTTTAAATCTGCCGTTAACCTATGGTCAAAATTCCTGACCCCCCTGTTCCTCCATTGTAGACTATTTAACACTGTTCCAGAGTCCTGGAGAGGCGCAATCATCCTCCCAATTTACAAAAATGGGAAGAGAAATGAGCCCATAAGTTACCGAATGATTGCCCTTTTCGACGTGGAGTCCAAGTATTATGCAAGTATCCTACTGAAAGAGCTACAGGCCTGGGCCGAAACAACTGCGTGACTTCCTTTAATCAGACGGGCTTTGTGGCGAATTCTGGAACTACAATCAACTTCTTAACGTTAACAGTCCTGATGGAGAAAGCATCCGTCCAACAACCCAGCTGAATTGTTGCTTTGTAGACTTTAAAGCGGCTTTGACCACGTGCCTAGAGGCCTGTCATGGCAGAAAATAAAATTGTGGGGCATACCCCTTCCTCTTTTATATGCTATAGTACAACTCCACACAGAGACATGGATCAGAATAAAGCTGGGTGTAGGCTCCCATGTCTCTAGGAAGATACAAACTGAAACTGGTGTCAAACAAGGATGCGTGTTGACACCACTTCTTTTTAACTTGTTTATATCTGACCTATCTCCAGTACTCGATAGTGTAAATTGCCATCCTCCCCAATTAGATGGAAACAGCATCAGCAACTTGCTGTACACCAATGACTTGGTGTTGTTAAGCCACATCAAAGTGGGTCTCCAGAGGTTATTGGATGAACTGCTCCCCTACACGACAAGAACTAAACCTGTCGAAAGCTAAAACAATGTCCTATGGGAAGCAAAAAAGGTCAACAGAAAGGTAGTATTTTAATGACACAAAGCTAGAACCAACCTCCAGTTACAAATATATGGGCATTCATCTTGACACCAGATGTACATTTGTTAAGTATAAAGAAGCGTTAAAAAACAAAGCCCTGTCGCTAGAAGCCGCTGCAGCAAAACTGTCAAAACAGTTACTTGGCCCGAGCCTAATCCCCATGCTTAAAGTGATTAAGGCCAAGGTAATCAAGTATTTGATGTACGGGCAAGAGATCACCAAGGGTACAACCAGTACATTAATAAACAAGCTAAGCCAGCCCAAGTCAGACTTGAACTGGGACTACAAGATCACTATGGAGTAGAGGCCGGCGCATTAATAAAACTGTATCATAGACTGCGCCGTGCCGGCAAGTACTCCCTGGAGTCCCGACTATGGCAGGAAATACAGAAAAACCAGATCTCTGGGAAACGAATCCCACCTTCCCGGTGTTAAAGGTCGCCATCAAAAAGACTGTTAGACTGTGGTCCTTTCACTAAGACAGAGCAATACTGTCAAAAAGGAAACATGCTTGGGCTGTAATCTCCAATTTTAAACTAGGTGTTCAGCTGCCCTACCTCTCAAGTACATTTGCACTTTATTGGAAACACAAATTTTTAGCCCTGAGGATGGGCGATTGGCCTTTTTTAAAGAACCTTCCTGAATGGCGCCACCCAGATAGTAGCATTGAATGGGGTTGTGTGGGTATCACTCAGAAGCAATAGAACACATCGTCTGTGCATGCCCAGCATTGCTCATGGCCAGACGGTCATTGTTGCGGGATCAATGGATCAGGCTGGGAGTTTGATCCTGCCGCCAGGAAATAATGGTTGTTCTAAATCACGCCAACATCAAGTTGAACATTGGGTTTACGAAATTTGTTCATAAAGCATCAAAACTACTGAAAGGCGCAACCGCAACCAAACCCTCTTCATCTTAGCACGGCGGCCGAGTTAAAAGGCTAAATAATCGAAATAAAGATTATAACATCAGAACAAGAACTAGGCCTTTTAGCAGAACATCATTAGCCAACAAAGATCTTTCCAATTTTAGTAACTTATAATCCCACTAAACTACGACCTCCTCTTGAAAACTGTGTCAGCAAAATTGCGTCGCTGGCATCGGCTCCTGCTGAGCATCAATGGGAGCTGTAACAATATAAGAATGAATATCCTCCCAAAATTTCTATGTTTATTTCGCTCTATACCATTGCAGGTCCCTTCGTATTTCTTTAAGAAACTAAACAGTATCATTGGTAGCTTCATTTGGGCATATAGGCTCACCCGACAGGCACTCAAGTTTATGAAATTAACCTATGCACAAGGGGGTTTAAAGCTCCCAGACTTCCAGCTTTACTTTTGGCCTTCTTTCGTCAGTCGGATTTGCGGTTTGCTCTGTGGGCTGGATGCTGGCCCAACATTACTATGTCATCAACTCGCCTGCAGTTCGTCGGTGGGGTTCACGCAGTATAAAACTTCTGATCCTAACTACTTTAAATGAGTAGATGATAAGGTAATTAAAGACATAACTCAGATCTGGTTAGACATATGTAAGCAATACTCTCTTCCGGTGTAGCATCAATACACGGTGCTATGGGGTAATCCTATGCGGCCTAATATATTCCAGGACTGCATTGGCAAAGACTGGCCATGTAAGGGTATTACCCCGCTGGGTCAACTTTAGGATGGACGGGGGTTTCGCTCTTTTGCCACTCTCAAAGATGAGTATGGTCTTTTGTAAAAAAAAAAAATTGAAATACTTACAGGTTAGGGACTTTTTCACACGTGGCAAAAAGCCACTAACAATGTCAAACCCATCCGAAATACTAGTCGTAATATATACATGTCTCGGCAGAGGGGCTATCGGCTCAACCTATCAGAAATTCCTGACTTGTGCTAATGATGATAGTTTGCTGATCGCGCCTAAACTAAGACGGGTTCTATGGGCTGAAATGGCGTTAGAGGACATACAGGAGTGCATGCATGTATTAGATCAAGAGGTAACATTAGTCAACTTGAAGTTGCAACAGCATCAGGCAGTATATATTTGTACTACACACCTGAGATTATATCTAAGTGGGCCTCCCGATATTCGGAAAAATCATTCTGCTCGAAATACCATCTATATGCTGTAGCTCAGGCACATGTTTATCGACTGTCCAAAGCTTGACGGGTTTTGGACTGGGGTCTCCAGTATTCTCAGCCCAAATGTTCAGTTTACAGAGAAATAAATATTCCTAGGGATTAGAAGTGAGGTTGCTGGTGGTCGGAGTCTGCTGGCAACTATTGTTATCGTATGTGCCCAATTATGTATTGCTAGAGTCTGGGTAGATAATGTCAACCCGAATGTTAATGAATTATGGGTATTACTCAGACAGGTCCATGAGATGGATCTTGGCTAAAGCAATAAATAGATATAGGGCTACGCTCTTGGCTCAAATTCAATCAGATATGGACTGATTGTCTATGTGAGTAACACGATGTTGTTCACCCATGATATTCTCTCTCATGGCTGTATGATAAATGTTCTTCCCTCTTCTTTCCTTTTTCTTTCTTTTATTTCTTTCAGAGGGGAAACCTTTTCGTCTCTTCTAAAAATGTGGTCATGGTTGGTTCTTTTTTCTTTATTTGATCTAGGTGTTGTTTCTTCTACTTCACTACTATTTGGTTATAATAGAGATTTCTGAATTGTCTACACTTCTAATGTTATTTACATAATGTTTGTCTTACTTTTGGCTCAAAATAAAAAATAAAAGGAATTGATTCAAAATGAATAGTGCATGCATACATAAACATATATGTAGTGAAAATATTATATTCCTACCTAGTAAATTAAAATACTTTCCTTAAACTGCGATTTAGGGATAATTGTTATATTGTGAATCCTTAAATACGTGCTTCCATTGAGATTAGTCCCCATGTTCTCAGTATCATGTTGCAATTAAAATATTCAGCCAATTAAGTGATCAACAAATTAAACTGAACTGTGCACTTAACAGTAAGGCTGTTAGTGCAGTCATTCTTCTGTCATTTTGATTGAAAGGAACCGAGTTGCTTTATAATGTCTGCTTCTAAGTTATGTCTCGATTTATCTATTACAGATTAGGTAAAGTGAGTGGCCGCAGCTCTGTCCATGGATTTAATTCGCATAAGAGGTTTACTTGGATTATTGCCAGAAAAAGTATGTCAAGGCAAATTATCCCGGACCTGAGTGGAGAGGCTAATTGAACTCTCAGTCAGAACACTCGATGGGGAGGAAAATGAATAGCAAATACCACAACCCAAGTCATTGCCTTCTTCAGTGGGGTTTTAGTGATAGGTTGAAATGGGTGATTTAGAAAAGCATCCTCCTGGGCCTTTCTGTTAAAATAATCTTTCAGTATACCTTACTATTTTGCAATACACGCATGTCTAAATCTGTGGGCTTTTTCTAATTTACATTTATATATCATCAAGGAGCTGAGATGACCATCTCTTCTCCTGTTTTATGACACAGCATGATCTTTAAAGTAAACAAATGTAATAGGAAAAAAAGACATGTATACGACACCCCAAATGTTCTGTCCTGCTTCCGGAGTTATTAGGCAGATCTGTACACTTCTCCCTTCTAAATTGGCTTAAAAATGTGGATCCAGGGGGACTCATGAAGATGATTCCAATTGTGGAGATTTATAGTAGGATCCATGCCATGGGAAAGTGCACAACGAGGAAAAGCTGGCAATATAATTTTACAAAACAGACGTGGATGTCCTTACATCTAATTTTGGGAAAATATATGAGGACACATGCTTGACTGACCAACTCCCTCCCACCCTAAGAGAGGTTGTGATAATTACACTCCTTCAACCTGAACAACCGGGTATTTTTTGTGCACCTTACAGGCCCCCAATGCTAATAAATATTGGCACCAAAAATTGTGCCAAGCTGGTGGCCAACAGCCTTTTGCTCTTTTTGCCAGGTCTTGCATTGCCTGATTAAGCTGAGTTTGTAGTGATGTGATCAATGGTAAGCAGTCTGCATACCTCGACATTGGATCTGAGCAACCCGGATGTCTAGACCGTTGGTGATATTTTTAGACAGCGAGAAGGCAATCACATCTTTGGAATTGAACCATATGTATACTTTGCTAAGATGAATGGGCTGGGGATGGGCTTACTATTCTAGATCTCTTTACTTCATATGAATCTGTTGCCAAAATCGGAATTAATGGTGAGGTATCTGATCACTTCCCATTTACTCACCGTACCCATCATGGCTGTCTGCTTGTGACTTTATTAGACACATTGGCCATGGAATCATTAGTTGGCATAATTTGTGAATAACACTCTCAGATGGAGCTATGCTTCACTAGCTCAATTATCATGCTTTCTCTTTCCGCTAATGACATCCTGTTCTACTTGCATAACTGTGGTATACACCTATTGCAAACATTTCTAGACTTTGGTAATATTTCAACCTTTGGATAAACTGGGGCAAATCCTTCAACGTTCCATTGATACATGGAACTTAGTGATGTAGGTTGTAAATTTCCCTCCTTTGGGAGGAAGTACCTGTTCATTATTTGGATATATGGGAGCATCATAGTCCAATGGTTGTATTCAGTGAAAGCCATGGCATTGTACTGGCCAGCTTATTGGACCTAGCAAAGAGGTGGATTTAACTACTTCTATATATGGCCAGGCTAATTGCCTAGGTTTTTCTACTTGTTCATCAACATCCCTATAGTCCTGCCACAAGTTTAAAAAACATCTTACGTCTCTGAAGAGAAAGCCTGATTTGACAGGAAAGCAATTTCTATGAACTGGAACACATTGACTTTGCTCGCTTGTGCTGGCAGTTTCTCCACTCTCAATTTAAACCTATATTACTATGCTAAATATGTGGAATTTGTGCACTACTGGTGTCATTGCCCCCAGAGTCTTCTACACCTTACTGCAGAGAGATATGCGGTGTCCCATGCCCACTGACGACCCTATAGACTATATATGACTCTTTAGCTTCTCAGCCAAACACACAGCTAATGAACAACGGACCTTCCGTCACAATTAGAAAAAATGCATTTCAATGAACAGTAGAGACAGACTAATCCGACTCAAGTACATGTAATGTTTCAACTACACACCAGATAAGTATAAGCGGATTGACTTAGTTGCAGACTTCATGCACAGTAGGTGCTCATACATGGAGGTTGACTTTATGCACCTAACATGGTGGTGACACCGAATAACAGCCTTTTTAGAACTGCACTTAATGACACAGCGCAGAATTGCACCTCCCCTGTATTGGCAGTGTCGGGGTATGTACCAATCTTCTGTTAACATTATATAACTCTGCCCCTGCTGTAAGCTAAGTGGAAGGTGTCTTTTTGTTGAAGAAGAGAACCATCCCAAAAGGCCTGCAGCAGGGATTAAAGATCAGATTAACTGCATTGACTCCTCGGAACCGTATAGTAGTACTCCCCTCCCGTTTCCATCCTAAAGCTATATAGGCTCCACTGAGGAACTACTTGCAGCTTAGGGGCTTATTCACAAAGATAAATATACACAGGTAGATTTACTCACAAATATATTTACTACTACACCTAGATTAAGTCTACATTTTTTGTCATTCACCATTTCGAGATGTAGATATTTCTAAGTGTAGATATATGAGTCTCCACACCCTGGTGGCGCCTCCTACAGCAGGATTTAAGAGTGTAAATGTACTTTTCACACGTAGGCGGAGAACTTCCCCACTGTGGCCAATGCCCACCAAAGGGAAAGTACAGGTAAAAATATTAATGTTTATTCATCGTAAATTACGTATTACAAATATTTGAATATAAATGTAAAATCATTTAGCAGGCTGATTATTAACCTAAAACTAATAAAATAAAATGTTACTGCACATTAACCCATTACATTAGGCCCTAATTATGATGTCGAGTAGACTTGAGTCCGCTTGACACCGCTTCGATGGGGGAACTGACCGACTGTAGGTTGCCAGTTCCGAACACCCTATTACATTGTGAACGCACCAAACTCCCATATCCCTAAGGAGCTTGTACAGTGGTCGGATACAGGCCTCAGCACAAGCTCCCATAGAGAAATGGGAGTTTGTGTAAATCCCTGCACCACGTGGTAGGCAGCTCACGGTGCCTGCCACAAGGTGCAGGGATTTACAGGAGGGCACCTGCTACGGAGGCTTGGGGGCCCTGCTGGGGGCCCCAAAGTCGCTTTCCGACAGGCTTCTCGTGTTGGAAAGCCCGACATGAAAAGCCTTTCGGAAACCGGCATCATAATCATGAAGGCAGAAACGTCGTCCGTAGGGGGATTCTGTGTGGCCTCGGACTGGTTGATGGGCTCCTTAAGCCCGTCGGTAGCCAGTCGGTCCGACCGGCTGGTTTAAAATCCGACTACCTTGTAATTAGGCAGTCGGATTTTAAACCAAGGATGTCGGTCGGAGAGCCTCTGACCTGCAATCAGAGGCTTTCCGACCGACATACTAATGAGCCCCTTAATGTTTAATTAATATTTAATTAAACTATATTTACTTCATTAATATTTAATATTTTTTAGGCAGTCATTTATAAAAATTCCGCCCACAGTAGCATTTTTTTAAATTTAACGTTTGTTACATAAGTTAAATGTAACGTTTGTTACATTTAAGGTTATTTGTTGAATCCATTAAATTGTTTAATTTCCTAATAAATGTTTCAGTTGAATTTAAAGTATATTGCTAATTAAATTTTAAGTTAATACAACACTTTAACATTAAACATAATATACTTAGTTGGGGCTAGTTACACAGATAAGTTACACTTGTGAGAAGTTTATTTTTGACTATTCAAAAAATCTATGTGTAAAGCTACTTAAAAGTGTAAACTTACAGACTCCCCCTGAACAAGGGGGAGTGGAGCTAATTTTACCAGTGTAAGTTATTACTAAAGACACAGTAGTGAGAGTTGCACCACAAATAGTCAACCACTGAGACAGCAACACCTTCCATAGGAAAAAATGGAGGAAGGAACTTAAATGAAAATTCCATTGAAATAACGTTCTTTTAAATGAAATACTTTTAAATAGTTAACAAATACATACTAATAGTACGTATTTACACTTTAATTTTAAAATATTTGTATAATTTATCTGCATTTAAAAATAAATGTAACAATACATTTTATAAAAATATGAATAATTTGCTTTTAATTACCATTGAATAATAAAAAGGCTTTTTGAAACTTTATGTGGGAATGCACTGGGGAACACACTACAAATTGGAAGGAATTTAGGGGAAATTTAAGGGGAGATTTAGTGAGAAACAAGCTACTCCAAAGCTTGTCCGTGTTTCTTGCCCCAAACTGCACCCTCATGGCATCAGTGGGTATTGCAGATAGTGGAAGATCCAATTTACTATTTTAACTCCTGTCACAGAACAGAATTCATACTATAGATACTCCTGCCCTGATGGTCCCATAAAGCAATGAAGAGTGGACTGAAACGTTGACTTTTTGGGAGTTTTGTTTAGCATTTTATTGTTCAGTGTGAATTCTATACATGTAGAAATGTTGCTTAAGACGAAGTTAGTGAAAGCCCATACATAAGAACATTACTTAACTTAAGAAAAATGTAATTTACATCCGTTTTGATGAATTGGTAGTATATTATTACTTGCATAAACTGGAACAAATGATGTGCCTCGGTACTGAGAGTCAATAAAACGCGCCTGGGTATTCTAACCTGCTGGTGATTTGATTGTAAGCTATACTTTTGTGCTGTACATTAGACAATTAACTTATGCACATCAATTGTGTTTATCTTTTCGTTTGTGAGTGTAGCCTATTTTACGTATGTAAATGAAGCTTTTGGATTGGTCACAAGAATGCTTGAGATCAAGGTAATCTTTTGTGAGTTAGGCCCTAAACCGCTGTAGCAACGAATTTAGCAATAATCACAAACAACAATGTGTTACCTATTTGTGCCCATAGTTATCAATTTTGAAACCGACAACTGGGAGCCTCAAATGTCTCCATCAGCGCCAGTAGAAAATGTTTCTTGTATAATAGGGTCCCACTCAATTGTCAACGTGAACTTATAATAAATAACCCATTTCAATGTTTTATTGATTATGAATTTTTATGATCCCTCGCAGTCCTTTCGACTAACTTTCAAAAATATTACATAACACATACAAAACACTCAATATGTTTGCATTGACTTGTCATTATAAATTGTAATATAATCAAACACATATTAAATTTCATTCATGGGATTTTTTTTATTCACACTTTTTAGGAATATTTACTCTGCCTGCATAATGTTTTTCTTTACGTTTAACTTGTCCTTGACAGCGTAATATTTTCAGGCATGGTTAATTTCCCTTTGTGGACTACATCTGTGTGTTCTCCAGGTGTACATATTCATTTATTTAATCTGTGAACGATAAGGAAAATGAACCCAATATTACCACTGTTCATAATACCATCCTCCTAAAATGCTCAGCAGCAGGCTGGAGAGTAAAGACCGCATATTTACAAATGAAGTAATCATTGCTCAGGCTTCCTGCTTCCCGCGGCTCTCATCAGTATCACCCAGAGATGGCTCATGAGAAATTGATTGTTGTTCCGGGTCATCATCTTGCTCCCGAAGATTTCTTTCTGTAAACCGTTTTCCATGGCAATGTTATGCAACATTACACACGAGGCGATGATTTTACAGCATTTGTGCAGATCATATGTTAATGGGACTTCTGATTTATGTAAGCACCCAGCGCAATACTTAACAACGCCAAGTGTGCACTGAATCGGAGACCATGATCTTCTTTTTCATACAGAGTTAAGGTGCCTCGAGGAGCATTTTGTTTGCTAGATCTAAAAAACGGGTCATTATTCAGAGATGAATGCCATAAGCACCATCACAATCTTAAGTGAAAAAGCTTTTCATAATCAGTGATTTACAGACACGAATTGTAAAAGCACGTTTCATAAAACATGTAATAGATGGTGAAGATATACTAGGCCTTCATTGCCTTGTCATGTAAAGTAGGTGCAATATGGCGGTAGCCTCTTTTCACAGTTCAAGACGCCTTTTTCTTCAAATGACAGGTCAAAGTTTACAAGGTTGTGAAATACTATTCAAAATTTATTTTTCAAATAATGCATTTAATAGTTGTTCTCGTTGGTAGGAATAGTGACAAGCAAAGTGAGGTGTTGTTTTTAAAATAACCGGCAAAACATTGATTATGTGCCCTACTCCTGTATTTATTAGGAGTGTCCTGCTACTGACTGACTTAACTAACTAATTAGGAGAAAACCATCTTGATGGATGTTATGTTATGCTAATTTTGACTTGTAGAGCGCTTAATACCTGCAGGTCTCTAAGTGCTTCAAGAAGATCTACGGAAGTTCCAGGAAGAGTTCTATCACAGAGGGGAGTGTTACACCCAGGCTTCTGTAAATAATAGGGTCTTAAGTTTCTTCCTGAATGGAAGGAGGCAGCTTTCAGAGCGGAGCTGACCAGGCAGCCTGTTCCAAAGTTGCGGCATAAGGGCCGAGAAGGCTCGACAGCCTTTAGATGTGTAGTTGAATTGTGGACATTTTAGAAGGCCCTCCGTGGAGGACCTTAGTGAGCGACATGGGGCATATTTCTCCAAGCGTTCCTTGATGTGATTGGGTGCCTGTCCAAACAGGGCCTTTTGTGTAATGCAGAGGCTTTTGAATTTGGCCCTCTGCTCGATGGGTAGCCAGTGCAGTTGTTGCAGTAGGGGTGATGCCCGAGTGCCCCTGGGTAGCTTGAAAATCAACCTGGCAGCATCATTCATCACCACCTGGAGTTTGCCCAGCAGTGAGTTTGGTAGTCCGATATAGAGCGAGTTCCCGTAGTCAAGCCGGGCCAGGATCAGGGCGGCCACCACTGTCTTCATGGTTGAAAAGGAGAGAATAGGGGCGAGTCTCCTCAGCTGCCTAAGTAGGTTCACACAAGTTCCGAACACGGTGGTGATTTGATTGGCCAGTGAAAGTTTGGCATCTATCTTGATTCCCAAACTTTTTACCTCCGGGGCTGGGGTATCACCCATCTCGTGCTGCCAGTAATGGGAATTCCAGGGATTGCTGTCATTGGTGACGGCCAGCACCTCCGTTTTGTCCGGGTTGATCTTGAGTGAATTGGCTGTCATCCAGCTAACCACAAATCACAGTATGTCTTTCACCCGAGAGTGGGCTTGAGGGGTGTTATCTATTTGTACAATGATTTGCGTATCGTCCGCATAGTTGAATACCTGGCAGTTCATCAAGGCACGATCCTTTATCAGAGGTCTGAGGTATATGTTAAACAATAGAGGGGACAGTGCTGACCCTTGTGGAACTCCACAGGGGCTTGACCCCCTCTCTGACACCAAGTCCCCCATCTGAATTTTTTGGGTGCCGTCTGTCAGGAATGAAATAATCCATTGGAGGATTGACCCTTCAATACCAATGTCTTTTATACTTTCAAAGAGTTGTGAATGCTTGACCGTGTCGAATGCTGCCGACAGGTCTAGGAGGACTAGCAGGACTAGGTCACATGGCTTCTTGTTGTTTGCTGTGATCCTGATTTCATCAAGTACAGATAGCATCACCAACTCCGTACTATGGTGAGCCCTGAAGCCAGTCTGCTTATTTCCAAGTGGGTGATAGTCCTCCATGAACCTGGAAAGGGTTTGCAGGACATGTTGTTCCATGATTTTGGTAAAACAGAATACTCTCCTCTGGGCAACTTAATTTACTTCAGCAAGCATTCTCACCAGCATAATCATACAGACAGCTATAGCACCAGAACATAACACATTCCCCTCAAAGGCCAAGTGATAGAAAAGATACTCCAAGATTTATTAATCATAAAATATTCAAAGAATTTCTTTTAAAAAGGAGTTGAAAACAATGATTCAGCACTTAATCAACAAAGTAATACATAAAAACAAATATCATCACAAAATCATAAATGGACAAAATTGGGAGAACATGCAAGACATTTTTTTTCTAATCAACTAAACAGGCATATACATTAGAACAATTCAATTGCATGACATTCATTAGCTATGCAATTCATTCAAACATAATAAAGGAATGTCTTTCACAATCTATAATATGCCTGTTGACACTAGGCGTCGACGCGTTTCGGTGGGTGTGACCACTTTAAACACCACCTTCTTCAGGACAAGGACGATATCTCCCAAACCACAATTCCAATCTGTTTGTATTCAATCCAGTCCGAACTGTGGAAACTGTCTCACATCACATGAAAAAGTCCCCAATTCCACTAGTAGGATCAATTTCCGTGTGCAGAGAAAATACACTATATACACTAACAGACGGAGGAAGGTTTTTACCCGCACATGGATTGTATTCTGTAAGCTTGTATGAGGTTTCATTAGTAAACATTAAAACGTGCTGCCTTCGTGAGGATACAGCCCTTCAAACTGACGTCCCAAAGAACACATTTTAAGTGCCATTTTTATATAAACACGATCACGATGTTTGTAGCACTATCTGATGTACTCTTTCCACTGTGGAAAGAGTACATCAGATAGTGCTACAAAGATTGTGAACGCAGGAGTTGTGTTTCCCTGCCATACATGATCGTGTTCATATAAAAATGGAACTTAAAATGTGACTTTGATTACTTAGCAGCAAGCATCAGACTGTATAATGTATACGTAAAATATCTGGTGGACGATTTAAACTGTCCCAATTGTATCTAATATCTTCAGGGTTTATATATTCCAGCATTATGTAATTGTTTGGGTGGGGAGCTCCGACTTCAGTTTTGTTGTGATACATTGATAGAGGCATTCTGGGCAATGGAGTTTAATAGAGGAGCAGCATTAGAGTGAGAAGTGACGTAACTCCAGTAATCCGGTGTCGAGTTTAGTATGAGCTTCATGTCACGTGATAGTGCAGCTGATGGCACTTGGGGTAATAAAGGCGAGCGTTCACCACTATTGGTTTGTTGAAGCTTTTTTTGATAAGAGGAGTGGGAGCAGAATGCAGTTTTTACCATGAGATGGATTTGAACAAAATGAAATATGAGAGGAAATTACCAATAACTGTTGAACTGGAGGTTTAAACAACACGTGTCACGGCAAGCGCACTTCAGAGAATTCTTTTAACTGAGATCACAAATGGGCTCCAGGGGAGAATAGAAAGTTCAGAAACCGGTCAGCATGTATGGATACCTGGATTTTAGACATGAGAGGTGATCGGGAGTTTAGACATTTAGCTTGGGTAGTGCTTTAAGCTATTGATGAACCACAGATAGTGAAAGCAAACTTTCATGTATAATTTGAATAACTGAGAGATATGGGTGAGGTTAGTCTGCTTATTGTATTATGATTACTATGGAACTGATCAAGATTTATTCTTTTTGTACCTTAGAAACCCCCGAAGAAGGGATTTTCCCGAAATTCATTGGGGGATTCTCAATAAAAACATGGCATGTGGTAAAAGTGATTCTCCTGTGTTTTTATGAAAAGCAAAGAAATAAATGAAAATGAGTATAATGGATTGAAGAAAAGCAAAGAAACAAAAGGAAGAATATTACTGGATACAATTGTGGAACAAATGAAGGGTCGATTACGAATTTAATTCATTAAATTAATTTAAACAGGAATAAAACACATTGTGGTACCACTTTGGGCCTTTACCGAGGTGATATGTTTTACCACATACCACCTGGAAAGGCCTGAAATCAGGCCTAAACATGTTGATTTGACCTCCTTAAAATGATGCACAAAATCGGAAGCCTAAACGTATGCCCAAAGAAAACTGCTCAAAAGCATCAGTCTTTGCCAGAGGTAGTGCATCGATTCATCCGTGTCTTTATAGAGATGGTGTGGCGGGCTATACTAGTCTTTAAAGGCCTGTTTCAGCTTTTTGACTCAGCTATACCAATGGAGCGGGACCTCAATAGTCAGTATAGCCCGCTACAGTGGGCTGTCAGGCTAGTAGAACATTCCACCCATGAGGGAGGAATTCCTCCCAGGAGGCAGAGGGGAGTTGAAACCCCCGCAGCTTTGAAGCCTTTGTTTCACAACTGTTGCTGTAAAAGTTCAACAATTACTGACATTGCCTTGGCCACAGCTGTTAACTGTTGAACCTGCATAGCAACAGCTGTGCAAGGGGCTGAAATCAGCCCTTAATTTTCCCTGGGTACAGCTGAACTGATTTTCTGCATTCAGCCAAGCCAGGGAGACCCAGGAGCTGAGTAGGATTCCCCGCAACAACCTTCCAAGGCTCCAGTGACACTATAAGCTACGGGAGAAGGGAAGGGGAAGGGGAAAGCTCATATATACCCTGATCTGCAGATTCTTGTCTCTCTTTTTCCCCTACCCAATAATATATCCTGGAGAGCCAGTGGAAAGTAAGAGGCAGAAGCTGTGGATTAGGACATTGTACTATTGAAAGCATCTGGCCTATCCTATACCAGCATTTATAGTCTGGTGCTGCTCCATTGTCTTCAATGGCACTCTCATCATCACACTGTTCAAAGATATGTTCCCTGAAACAAGCCAGACACTGGGTCCATGTATCACAAAAAGAACATGAGAGGAGCTCAGTTACCTACCCACAATCTTCCCTAATGGTTACAATCGTGCAAAGCTGGTCTGCAGATGTTTTATAGGGACAAGTATTTAAATGTAGCCTGTAATAGTGTAAAAGTCATAAGAGATAGGACAAGGACAGTTCACCCACTACTGATTGTGGCATGCTTCATTATTGGTGTCCTCTCCGCCCAGGTAGGTAGCTACATCCTGGGTGGACTCAATCACATTCAGGAGTTCACCAATGTTATAAACTGGAAAGAAACAGGAAACAAAATCATTTAAAAATGTGTAGGGTTATAGCCATCTGACACAGTTAAAAACAATTGTCAGAACCCCATTTAGAGGGCAACAGGGCAAGCAGGGGCAGTGGGCCCAACTGTGGGGGTTGTGGCCTTTAACTTTTGATGTCCCAGGGTGCAATGTACTATAGGTCCTGAGCAACTGGGACAAGTACCACTTCAGCATTTGACACTCAGTGATAGTGCAGAACAAGTAGGGGAGAGGAGTTGGCCTAACGGCTAGGGCGGTCGACCTCAAATGTGGGGAACTGGGTTCCTGTCTCGGCAATGACGCTGAACATCCTGTGATTCTGGGCAAATCACTTAATCTGCCCGAACAAAAATGTATGTGTCCTCATGTAATGCGACTGGTGCTATATAAAGTGCTCCGATACCTGATTCGGGTCAAGTTTGCGCTATATACAACTCTGTAAAAAAAAAAGTAGTCCAAGGATTCTGGGGGGAGGAGGACAGAGGGTGTGAACAAAAGCTCACAACTCAAAATATGCTTCGCGATAAATGATTGCCCTATCAAATATTTGCTTTTATGAAAAAAGAGCATTTATATATAACCACAAAGTGAAATACAACATCCACAAAAAATACACCCAGTCCCCTGAGGTCAGGGCTCTAGTACTTCATAGGTGGGTCTCTGAGCCCCACTCCATTAAAGCTAGCAGTAGAGGTTTTCCCATTTCACAATAGGTGGCATTCAGGTTAAGCCCCACTAGTAGTCTAATTCTCAGGAGCCCCACTCCGGCTCCGTACTAAAGTGGAAAGTGTTATAGCACCACAGTGCTATCTGGCAAGCAAGTTCCCCGAGGGCTATCTGGCCCTAAATGAGTCTTACCCACACCCACAGGATCCAAGTGAGCAGGGTCTCTGAGCATGCACCCTCTGCAGGTACTGGAGCTGCAGCAACTGTCTCTGGTAAGTCTTTCTCACATGGCTCAGGCGAGCTGCACTTGGCTGTCCTACAGTTCCCCAAAACATGGTCCTGCAGAGGATGCAGTCTGGGAGTTTGCATACCTCCTTCAAGCTGGGTAGGTTCTTTGGTTCCTCCCACCTAGTATCGTGGTGCTGGTGCTCATTCACAGCATTAACCCACTAGGGTCCCTATAGCGGCCTATCTCCTCCGATGATGATCCCAACCTGTCCACACTTCTTTCTTGGTCCCAGTGGCCCCCTCTGGCATACAGGATCACAGTACTTCCAATGCACATGGGCTCCAGCACTAATCAGCACAGCTGCAGGCTTCATGGCAGTCGCCGTAGCATAAGGGGTCTTCGACTTAACAACGCACATGGCCCGCTTGACATGGTAGCATTCTTCACGGCAGCCCCACCTGACATATGGGGTTGCTGACTTAACCCTGCTCATGGGAAACGCCCTGCTCGGCATTGCAGCACTCTTCAAGGCAACCACACCATGCACACAGGGTTGCTGACTTAACACTACAGACGGGAGATGTCCCATTCTATGCTTTAATGATCATGCCTCAATTCACAGCGGCCCATCTCTGGCATCTGGGGGTCACCAACTTTTCCTGCACACCAACAACGGGCCGGTTATTTCAGCAGCTGTCTCCTCACACCACTCTAAGGGAATCCACTGGTAGGGATTCATCACTATATCTCACTCCCTTCAACACTCTCCTCTTCCGCATAGGACTCACTGATCTTGGCATGCATGCATGCACTGGTGCTCAAGGGTCTTGGATTCCGTGGGTGATGACCCCTTAACCCAGTTGGGAGACTAGCCGGACCTGGCAGTCAGTCCTGGTCACAGGCAGAATCCTTCCAGAGCTTCTCCTCGCACAGCTTGACTAGCTGCTTGATAGTTGACAGTTTTTGGGGTCTCAAGTTCTCCTTCTTATAGTCCATTTCTAGACACTCTATGTGATTTAGCTTCAGAGTCTTTAAAGTTTATGTTGGGGGATATGCTTCCTTTTGAAGTTCCCACACCTCTATTTTCTCTTTCTCCAGAAAGAAGTCTGTCACAGCAGGAACAGCTCCAAATCTGATAGCTTCACAACACAGGCCAGGGGAGTGACTAGATGTTCACACCTGGATGTCACCCATAATTATATGTGTATCTAAAGGTTAGCACAGGGCTTTAGCCCTACTCTTTATTCCTTTGAAGCATACTGAAGAGTCTGACTCTTCCTTCCTCCAGTATGTCCCACTCAGCTTACAGGAATGCAGCATTCCACAAATCTGTTTGGGGAATTACTCTACCTCCTCTCCTCATGATCATTTAGTCAGCTCTGGGTCTCCCAAATGGAACCAGAGTCTTCCATGTATTGTATCCTCCACAAGCATATATAAAACCAGCACATGCAAACAACATACACAGACTGTACAGTACTGCATTAGCCCTGTATTGTACCATTCATAGGCACACATGCACCCAGCACATTGATACCACACATGCACTGCACAACACTACACATCAAAACAGATGAAGGCCATGGGTGAGGTAAGCACACAGCAGCAGAACGTTACATGAGTGAGCCTATAGGCCTCACTCCAGTAACACAGGTAAAAAGGACCTGTTCAGTCCTTCTGATCACTACACAGTATACTGCCATCACTGTGCTCATGCTGCTTAACAGCCATAAAGGCAGTAGCCTTTCACCCTTAAGAGGGTAGTGCTTTAGGCGCCAACCCGTTTCAACAAGACCACAATGCGTGAGACAGCCCTATTTCATGGCGCACATGTATGACCTGTGTTTGCCTGTGACCAGATAAATCAGCATTTGGGATCGAGATAGCATTACAGTTGTGGCATTAAGGGCAGAAGTGCACATCGTTCATCATGCAAGGGACTTTTCTTTTCCAACAACAATTATCCTGTGCTGTCTACTGAAAGTGATATTTTAAGCATCCATATTCTTTTGCCTACATGTTTCAGCCTCAAAACTACCTATGAGGGTTAATGGCCTTCTTCAGGGCAATAGGATCCCTGACACGTGTACACTCACTAACATGCAAACATAAGTGCAGGCAATATTCTTTCCTACCTGGTAACAGTAGCGGCTCCTGGAGGGAGTGCTGCAGGGTGGTGGGGCAGGGGAGGAGCAGAGTGGGGGTAGTAAACTACCGCATACACTACATCAAAGGTAAGTAAATACATAAATAAATAAAACTAATTTTGTTGCGGCGCTGCATCGCATTTGGCAATGCAGCACGCACAATGAATTGTTTTTATTTATTCATTTATTTACATACCTCTGATCTGCCGTTTGCAGTAGTTTACTACCCCCCACCCTGCTCCTCCCCCGCACCACCGCACCGCCCTGCAGCACTCTCTCCAGGAGCCGCTACTGCCTGGTACTTAAACCAGTTAATTTTCGCCTGCAACACAAATTAAAAACAACTGTAATACCTTCAAATATATGAATGACAAATACATTTGTTCCACATTAGCATAATTTGACAACCCTCAAATGAGCACATTAAGTCCACTCATGTGTATTCAACCCAAAAACAAACAGTAAACACAGCACTGCATGCAGACTTTGTTTATCTCATGCATATAATTCACCCATTGGTTCATCAACTAACCCAATATCTAAGTGTAGCTATGCAAAACTGGCATGTGAGGGGGGTACTTCCCTGTAGTAAAACACTTGTGAATGGAAAGATTAGCACATATATTTGCTTTGCCAGCTTGCTATTCTTTGAGGGATGAACCTCCAACCGGTGGTGGAATTTTTGTTTTTTGTTTTTATATTGCAGAAACTCGACCCGAAGGTCACAGAGAGATTTACATGAGCACCAGTTGCGTTACAGATGGACACATTCATTGTTGTTAGGCACAAGATTAAATGAGTCGCCCAGAATCACAGGATGTTAAGCGTTCCTGCTGACACACAAACCCGGATCCCCAGCTTCGAGGTTGACCGCTCTAGTTGTTAGGCCACATCCTGACCTTTGTTTGACCTTATTGCACCAGGAGCATAAAAAGGTGTTTTTCTTATGCTGATGTATGGGGAGAACAATAGCCTGAGAATGAATGTCACAATATGAACTTGCATGTATGGAAAGCACTAATATGCCCAGCATAACATTGTATTACATTTGCAAGCATGTATGAAAGGAAGGCACACTATCATTAAAAAAACATTTTTTTAAATATAAACCAATATAGCATATATCTGGCCAAAGCCATAGGTCACACATCATAGGCCATAGATTAGATAAGCCATAGGATAGAGGATAATGTAACCTATGGCCTATGTAACCTATGACACATCATGGGCTAATCAAGTATGTTATCAAAAGGTCTGCACCATTTATATAACATAAGCAGTGCAAAAGCACTATGATACCATGAGCAAGTCTGAGCGCCAGGATACCCGTAGGGTGACAGCATGCGACAGCATGCGCTATACAAAAGCCTAATTCAATTCAATTCAATTCAATTCAATGAAATTACACAAAAAAAGTTGACAGAGAAAATGTAATAGGCATTCAGTGATCAAAATGTACATTTCCTACTGCATGCAGAGTCGTTTAAGTATTGGAAAAATGGAGCAAAGGCTAGGATTGGGTTTAATGTAATTTTAATGCCCTTCAGCCAATGCATCCAAATAATTTATTTTCAGTGAAGCTGGGGTGAATCTCTGTGGCAGAAGGGCCAGTTTACCTGCTAAAAAGGTTGAGAGACTAACCTTTCAGAAATCGAATAGCTTGTGCTTCAAATTAATATGTGGTGCCACACTATAATCAATGGATATAGAGATGCATTTAAATCAAAGCATCATTGCTGAACTAGCAGGTTCATTTTCTGCTGATGATGAATGAGACATTCACCACCTACTATCTTGATTTAACTCTGCAAAAATACCTGACACATAGCATTTACCAACAACACAAACTTTGGCAAAATCAATGCATTTACTTAGAAATCTGAAAATTGGCTTTGTTGTAACATGGATTCTTCAAGGCAGTGCTGTGTGGCCTATTTTGTACCTCTTTCCATACCCCTTTCAAGCAATAATGCACGTTTCAGATTATTGAGTGAGTAGTAACTCTGGGGCCGATTACAATGCTGCCCATAAAAGGCTCTGACCGATGGTTCGAGCCTTCCTGGACGCATCGTAATGGGCTGCTCAGTTTACTTTGCGACCACTGCATTATTATGCTGGCAGTCGGAAAGTAAACCGGTTGGTCATTCTGGTTGGTTTACGATGGGCTCATGGAGCCCGTCGGCCAGTCAGAGCCGGCCCGTAATCCCAAAGGACGGGCCTTTCCGCCCTTGGGATTATGATGCATGGTTTCCAATATGGTTTCCGTGCTGGCCTGTCTGACATGGAAACCATGTCGGAAAGCTTGTTTGAGGGCCCATAGCAGGGCCCCCTAGGGTGCACGGCCTCCGGTTGGGGGCCGAGGGGGCATCTATGGTGTCGCCCTGTTGATCTCAGCACCTCCCATTTCCCTATGGGAAGTGCCAGACGTATGGATAGTAAGTGCTATACAATGCGCATGCAATACAATACAAAATGTATCACTTGTACATAAACAAGATTTGTTTTGATCATATTAAAATCTTTGTTTCCATTACTTCAGAATTACACAACACAGTGTGCTTCATTAGTGCTTTTGTAACTGCTGGTATATGTTGAAATATGTGTACAGTTCATGTACAGGTATTTACATTTTATGTGAAATAGAAACAAATTGACATCTGCAATATTTGATTCACACTTCCTGTCCACAAGGCCACTGGATTTTTGTGATTCTGCAGCCGCCAAATGATGCGATTCTCCTGCTGCGGTCTTTACTGAATAATTATTAATTTATCTACATGCTACATAATCCATCATCTGCTGCATATTCTACGGATTTTAGCGAAAAAGCAGACTTAGTTTCTAGCTCAAACAGATCAAAAGTTACTACAAATGCTGCAACAAGTCCAGTGGACAGTCCTTCACATAGGTTGACTGGTCACCTTTCACTTACTTACAGTGAGCAGTATTTAGATGTGGAACTTGGTAAACAGACATAATATCAACTACAAAATATCAAATGGACATAATATCGAGTCCAAAATATAGGCTGGACAAAATATCGAATGGACAGAATATAGACATCATTTTGAAGGTTAAAAATATAGAAAGTTAAAATATCGAAGTATATAATATAGGTTATTAAAATTATCGAATTTTTAATAATATCACATTTTTTATAGTGTTTGTTATGTTATTATATGTGTGAAAAGTATGTATTTATGTTATAATTAATTGTAATTAATGAATTTTGTTTTTTTAATTTTTGCGTAATGTAATTCTGTAGCGGGTTGTGGGTTTATAGGGGAATAGGGTGGGAAGTAATTTAATTATAATTAATTAAATATGTAAATTTATATATTGTTAATCATTTTTAATTAATTGTTAATTAATTTATATTTGGTAATTAATTACATTTTAATTGGCAATTAATTTTAATTAATTAATTAATTGCTAATTATGTTAATTTTACTAATTCATTTTCTGTAGCGGGTTGTGGATTTATAGGGGAATTGGGTGGGAAGTAATTTATTTATTATTAATTAAATATGTAAAAATATTTATTGGTATTTTTTTAGAACTAATTGTTAATTAATTTTTATGGGTAATTAATTAAAATTTAATTGCCAATTCATTTTATTTAATTGAATAATTGCTAATTATGTTAATTTTACTAATTTATTTACTGTAGCGGGTTGTGAGTTTATAGGGGAATAGGGTGAGAAGTAATTTATTTATAATTAATTAAATAATTAAATGAATTTAGTTGTTTTTAATTTTAATTAATTGTTAATTAATTTTTAATTGTTAATTTGTAATTAATTTGAATAGGTATCTAATAGTAAAAATTAATTGTAATTTGTCATTTTAATTGATTAATTAGTATATTATATTAAATTGGTAATTACTTTTAATACATTTTTTATAGATATTAATTTATACTGTTTTTAAATACTATAAGAAGTATTTACTTTCTCTACTGTTGCACTCTCTGGAGTGGGAATAATAATTTTTACCCCTACGCTATCCAACGCTTTCCCTACTGTTGCACTCTTTGGAGTGGGAATAGTAATTTTAACCCCTACGCTATCCAATGCTTTCCCTACTGTTGCACTCTTTGGAGTGGGAATAGTAATTTTTACCCCTACGCTATCCAACGCTTTCCCTACTGTTGCACCCATTGGAGTGGGAATAGTAATTTTTACCCCTATGCTATCCAACGCTTTCCCTACTGTTGCACTCTTTGCAGTGGGAATAGTAATTGTTACCTCTACGTTATCCAACGCTTTCCCTACTGTTGCACTCACTGGAGTGGGAATAGTAATTTTTACCCCTACGCTATCCAACGCTTTCCATACTGTTGCACACACTGGAGTGGGAATAGTAATTTTTACCTCTACGCTATCCAATGCTTTCCCTACTGTTGCACTCTTTGGAGTGGGAATAGTAATTTTTACCCCTACGCTATCCAACGCTTTCCCTACTGTTGCACCCATTGGAGTGGGAATAGTAATTTTTACCTCTACGCTATCCAACGCTTTCCCTACTGTTGCACTAACTGGAGTGGGAATAGTAATTTTTAGCCTTACGCTATCCAACGCTTTCCCTACTGTTGCACCCACTGGAGTGGGAATAGTAATTTTTACCCCTACGCTATCCAACGCTTTCCCTACTGTTGCACTCACTGGAGTGGGAATAATAATTTTACCCCTATGCTATCCAACGCTTTCCCTAATGTTGCACTCTTTGGAGTGGGAATAGTAATTTTTACCTCTACGCTATCCAACGCTTTCCCTACTGTTGCACTCTCTGGAGTGGGAATAGTAATTTGTACCCCTACGCTATCCAACGCTTTCCCTACTGTTGCACTCTCTGGAGTGGGAATAGTAAATTTTACCCCTACGCTATCCAACGCTTTCCCTACTGTTTCACTCTCTGGAGTGGGAATAGTCATTTTTACACTTCCGCTATCCTACGGTGATAATATTGCATATTATTTATTTATATTATGTTACTATATATATATGTTTTAACAAATATGATTGTAAATTTTTTTTGTATTACTTTTATTAATTATTTGATTATTATAAGGTAATTTAAGTATTTTTAAGTATATTTTAGTAATTAATTTTTAATATTAATTTAATTTTTTTTTTTTTTAATAAAGTAGATATTTTTATAAACTATATTTTTGTAAACAATATTTTTTACTCGATATTTTTGTACTTACCTGTTTGTAGATACAAAGTCGATATTCTGTCTGTCGATATTTTTTCGCCGATATTTTTGATGGTCGATATTATGTCCCTCGATATTATCCCAGTGATCTGTGGAACTTATACTAATACAGTGAAACCTTTGCCCAGACAGTGCTAACATGCAAAAATGAAGTGATGCTATTAAAAAATGCACCAGATTAAATAAACAGAATCATTTTTGTTTTCTTTCCACGTACTTTAGTTAGTATTGCTGCATAATTTAGACTTCCACTGCTGCCTATTTCCTGTGGCCCTGCCTGTAGGACAAAGAGTTTGTCACATAGTTCACTTTACAAAATCCTCTCCCTTTGCAGACAAAGAAAAAACCGAAACATCTCCACAATCAACAAATGGGCATCAATTTGTCAGAAGACAGCCTGACATTTATTTAACCTGTCTTGGAACACGCAGCAAATGTAACAAGACAAAAACTAAATTTAAATGCGTTTTATTGCTTATTACCCTTGTGAACTCCCTCACCGCTATATTGTGTCAAGTACCTCTGTCTTTTGGAAGGGGGTAAAGATTCTTATGACCTGGCCTGGCCCTCAAATGCCCCATGTGGCTACATTCTCTGACTCTCAGCAGGGAAATGCTGTTATAACTTGATGATCACTGTGCTCTTTCAGAACACTTCTTTATTCTCAACTAAGATTCTTGGTGCTAACTAGTTCATCACAGATACATTCACTTTAAATAGATACACCAGGACCCAATGTGTAGTTTTGCAAGACTTATTGGTGTTCTCCAAAACACGTATGAGAAGCTAGAGATCCTGTGATAATTCTCAAATAGGAACACATTGTTTCCTGTCCTCATGGCTATTATGATGTGTTTTTTAACTTAGTGATGATACTGATAGGTCCACTGAGCCAGTAGCCATTTGTGTAATCAGGATGTGAGATCTGAAGGGTAATTCATATGCCCATGATTGTCATTTGGCTAGCCTGAGAGAATGAAAATGATATCACATGATCCTCACTTTATTGTTATACGATCAGTCCCTTTAGGTCAATTTGTGAACAAACAGGGACCCCCTGAAGACAATAACAGCTCTCAGCACAGGGGAAAACAATACTGTATAAACAAAATCCCTGAGCAGCTATGGTGATATCTACACTATAAATATGGGTCACAGACACAAAACTTGGATTTTTGTTTTTGTTTTTTATGACTTTTACTATAAACGAATTATCTTATTTTATAAGGACACCTTGATAGAACAAGTAATGGATAAATTACAAAATTTCATCAAATGACAAGACAACACACAATTATCCATGCAGTCACTTCAGCATACAACATAACATCGCCAGTAGATAGTGATTTAGAATTAAAATATAATCAAATTACATGATTAGAGAACATTTCTTAAGTAGAAATAATGTCACAACATGATTACTATAGGACAGAGATATATGGCTCTAGGATGTTGATCATCTACATGCGTCTTGGCGCTGATGGAGCGAGATTCAGAATGATATTTTGTTCTGACTCGCAAAGTTAAACTTCCATAAAACAATAACCGTATTAACTGATTTGTGATGAATTATTAACCAACATAGTTTTAAAAAAATGCATTTACACAATACGAGGGACTAACTCATGTGCTCTATGTTGCAAAAGCAAGTGCGTATATAATAATAAACTAACCTTGTCTATTGTCTTTGTCAGTATTAAATGCGGCTGTTTAACTAATGGCATGTGCTTATTTGTGTGCTTATGATATGTCTTTACGTCTTTTATGTGGCATAAGCTTGTGGAGAATCCTGCGGCCTGTAAGAAGAAGGTAGATATAAAATGCAGCTTTGTGTCCACAGCTAGGTAACATAAATTAATGGGTTAATAATTAGCAAAAAGGGGGTGGGTAACAGAATGGGTCTCAATTCTCTAATTAATTGATGTCTTGTGTTTGTTTAAATAATAGTTTTCGAGTGAGGCCTAAAGGGTACATTGAAAAGATGGCGTTGTCAAGTCCTGTCCAGAAAGAGCAAGAGCCCTGCATGGAAGTGGAAACGTTTACCACATTGAAAAGTATTTGCAAACTCAAATGAAAATTGTGTTATACGTGCTCTTGGAGAGACAGACTCAAGGACAGGAAGCGGCAAAGTTTGCCAAGCTTAGGAAGTCACGGACTGCAACTCGTAAAATGTTTCATTTTCGTGGAAGCCAAAAGTCACGGAGAATAGTGGACAATAGAGTCAAAGAAAAGGCTTGATTTTGGTATGGAGACGTGATGACACCATATGAGCTGACATCAGTCAGCCAATTAGGACACTGGATGGCAAAGAAAAAGTGTACATTTTAGTGAGATTAGCTACGCAGAAAGATATAAAACTTGGCCCTATGGGCAGGAGGGCGCTTCTCGCTTTCCGATTCCTGAAGGGCGTGTCGTGCTGTTGGACTCTTTGGCGCACGTAAGGATAACAGGCTTAAATGATTTTCTTTTTAGGTGAAGAGAGATTTAGACAGGGAAATAGGATTTAGGGAATGGAAACTGTTATTTTCTTTAATTCATGCTAACTGATTTGCCTTTGAAGTGTTGGTCTATTATGCTTTCCCCTTAATAAACGCTGCTTACATTTTGCTAATAAAATAAAGATTTCCAAATGAAAATACTCTTTCCTGAATAATAAAGTTAATAAAATTAGATTTTTGAAGCGACAAGCTGGTTTTGTTTATTCATGGTCAAGTTACCATCAGCTGATCCATTTACCTAAGTGATCTAATTAAAATGATATTTGCTTAAAACCAAGGTAAGAAATGATAAACTGCAGTTGTATATAAAATTGTAAATAGTTTGTGAATAGTCTTGTTTAATTAGGTCACATGATTCAGTTGCCCAAAAATTGTCTCGTTGGTATATGGGCCTTGTGAGTGATTTATGAAAAATGGTGAGTATTGTGGAGTTGGGTAGCGTTGGTGAGACAGTTTTTCCTTAGGGGCGCTGGATCAGCGCCAAGCGCCTTCATCAGGAAATCCACACTTGGAACTGTAGGATACCTTATCTCTATTTATGCACAACACTAGAATACACTTTAGAAGTGCTAAAAACTGGTGAATGTCCAGCTATAGATGTTCAGAATAACCACTTTATTCATTGTTTATCGAAGGTTAAAATCTTAACAAGTGGGGTCCAGTAGCAAGATGCCCAAAAATGCAATATAGTATATGATAAACTATAATACACTCCAGTGCTACGGAATTCCCCAATCACTTCTGTATCGTTTTGGTGAAAATACAAATTTAGGTGTACCTGCAATACCCCAGACTTAAGGCATGGATTAGTGCACATGGCAGGATATAACTGATAACCATTTAAAAGTTAAACTGCATTTCGCTGGTCCGTGAAACGCACTCCAGTTTGAAAGACAGCTGTACCATATATATTGCATGTATATATCCATAGCTGCTCAAGGATTTTATTTGTTCATTATCAGTCCCTTTAGATTACATTGCTTTTTCTAGAGACAACATAATATTCAAATTCTCTTAAAGTTCTGCATTATTCTTTGGTAGACAGGGATTCGAGATCAAAGCTAAATCTCTGCCCAAATTGCTGAATAATAAAGTCAACCTCTGAATGTTGCTGGATTTCATAGAGTCATTTAGCAAATCAAATAATCAATCAGGTGCCTTGTAAACTGTGACCACTCACCCAAAAGGGTCTAAAGGTTCTGGTGGGCGGGCTGCTGGTTAATTCAAAGGCACTGTGGTTCAGTTGAAGAGCTAGGTCCTGAGGTCCTTCCTGAACCGAGGCAGAGATGGTGATTGCCTGAGGTGGAGAGGTAGGGATCTCCAGATCTTTGCTGCGAGGTAGGAGAAGGATTTCCCTCCGGCTGTGGTCTTGTGGATACATGGGACGGTGGCCAGGACAATAAGTAGGTAAGATTAAACATCCTCATTTCCCAGGCCTTCTGCAGAATTTAACAAGCCAATGTTTACTTGGTTCTGCAATAAAGCAATCTAGTAATTCCTGTATTCACGTCATTGCTAGCACTCTATACATTTCTAAATGCTGTTGGCATCATCAATTAAGTATGATTGTTTAGCATGGTGATGTCAGAACCCTGTTCAGAGGGCCGACGGGCAAGCAACAGTTTCTGGGCCCAAGCATGGGGCTTGAGGCCTTTTACTTCTTATGTCCTGCGGTCACACCTACAACCTCATCCTAAACAACTGGGCCCAGCACCCCTTCAGCACTTGACTCTCTGTAATAGCATGGGCAGAGCAGTCTAAGGCTCCCTTGGGGAGGAAAGTCGATTCAGGGGTTGAAAACAGGCTCACAACTCAAAATAACCACAGCAGCAGCTATAAATTACTGTCAAGGGCAAAAACTCACTTATATGGAAAAATAAGTATTCTCTTTTATTGCTGCAACACAAAGGGAAATCCAACATTCACAAATAACTTCAACATACCCACTATGTCAGGTCTCTGTTGTTTCTTAGGCTGTTCCCTGTGTCCCACTCCCTCCTCACTCTAGCGATAGTGGTTATTCCCGATTCACTGTAGGCAACAGCCAGGGTAAGCCACACTAATAGTCCAAGTCTCAAGCATTCCATTCCAATTCTTAAAGTCCAAAGTATTCCAGCGCTGAAGCATTATCTAGCAAGCAAGTTACCCTTGGGCTGGCTGGCCCACAATCAATCGTACCCGTATCTGCAGGATCAGCACTACTGGAGTTCCTAAGCATACCACCTCCGCAGGCTCTGGAGTGGCAGAAGCTTGTTCAGGTGAGTCCTCTGCATGCGGCCCAGGCGGGCTGCGCTTGGTGATCCTTGAATTCCTCACACCCATTTGTGCAGTTGTAGTGACCTGCAGTTCGTCCTGGATCCTCCAAGCTGGGTAAGTTCTTTGGTCTATCCCACGGTGAATGGGGTGGTGGGAAATATTGTGAAGGTCTTGAGGCTGATTTTCTGACATGGTGTCATGGTGCAGATCCACGGAGGTCCCCAATGCAGCCTCTCTCCTCTGGTGATGAATTTGACCATGTCACACTTCTTGCTTGGTCCTGGTGATCGCCTCTGGCATACAGAGGTACTATCTTTCAACCGCACATGGGATCTCACTCAATCAGCACAGCATATTCCTTTGCGGCATTCCCTCCTGGCATTGAAGGTGGCCAGCCCAACCCCGCACATCGGGCTCAACCCACTCAGCCCGATAATTTGTTGATGGTGGCCTCTTCTGGCACTTGGGGTCACTAACCCCTCCTTGGACGTGGGTGATGACCTGTTCGGCACAGCGATAAGCACAATTCACTTCAAGGTGGCAGCTCCTGGTATACAGAGTTTCCGTTTCCTCATAGAACATGAGCGATGACCAGTTCAGCAGAGTGATGATTACTGTGGCATAAGGCGATAGCCAATTACTCGATCGGTGACGGAGCTGTCTCCTTACACCCCGCAAAGGGAGTCCACTTGACAGGATTTTACACTGGGCCTCGCTCCCTCCAACAATCTCCTCTTACTCACAGGTCACACTGGTATTGGAAAACAGACTGGCGCTGGTGCTTTAGGACAGTTGGTCTTGGATGTCCACTCCCTCAGCTGGGACAATAGCAGGCCTTGGCACCCCTGCCATGGCTACAGGCAGAAGCTGTCACATTTCACCCTGGGTTTCCTGTGCGAAAGAGGAATGCGTGAGAATGATTGCCACACTACATCGCCCAGAATGCTCAGGGTCGATGTCCTTTCTCTCTTTTCTATTTCCTACATATACTCCTCCTTAATCTACAGTCCGGTGCTTGTCACCTGACCTCAGGAGTAAGCTGTGTTGTTCTTTGCAGCCCGGGAGTCGCCTTGGATTTATGAAGAATATTCCCCCGGTTTTATAACTTGTTGTTGCTCCTTCTAGAAACTGTTCGCTCTGGTAAGGCCTCCTGAATTTTATGGTCCCTGCCTCGATCGCGCATTGAACGCGCTGGGATCTGAGGCGGGCGCGGCCAATAGCCGGAAGACGACCGACAAACATTTACGAAAATCGTCAGCCTCACGGTAAGGCATATTGTTCTGATTTCAATCGCGTTTCTCACGCGTCGGCTATAAGAGGAAGAGCGGCTGCTCTAAGGCTTATTGGAACAAGATAAAAGCATTTTCCTGACTTACCTCTGGAGGTTTCTTCCTTCGTGTCACGAACTCACAAAGTAGCACTGGGTTATTTTGGATTGAATTAGTACCTTGCACATTTCCTGGTTCACTAGGAAGGAGACTATTGGATTCTCCGTTTTTTGCTATTCATTGGATATGTATTGTGTTGTAACAGAATATCCCTACAGACATTGCTTGTGCTGCTTACCTTGACTTTTATTGAGTTACTCAGGAGCATACGTTCGTAATTGCCAGAGAATTTTATGGTGACTACACTTATACTATTCCGAGTGTCTTGCTACCTTTAGGACTGTTTCTTTACTTTTATGCTTTATTTTTCATGTTTTTGGATGAGTTGATTGGGATTCTTGCGGCTATGTAAACTGTAAGTTACATTCACACATAGTGCATTGATCTTTATAGGAGGTCTTGAATGTATGAATGATACCTTGTCTCTCCCTCTGCAAGGTCTACCACCAGAGATCAGAGAGTTCATACTTCGCACAGATATCCGAAGTTATCTGACACTTTATTTTGAACAGCTGCAACTTTTTGTTTCCTTTGTCCCTTTTTTTCCCTTCCCTGGTGGTGTTACTCTCTGTGGTGTTTGTTACATACTCACAGGGTGTGCCATTGCCTGGGGATAGGGAGGAGTAGCTTTGGTCATCGCTCCCGCTGTACCCAACTAACAGGTTAGTGAAACCTGCATGGAATCACGACAGAGTGACAAGCCCACGGTTTAGTACAGCCCGAGCGATGGACACCAACACTGTTTTAACGTCAGTGCTGGAAACTATGTCTACTTTAAGAATGGAGGTGGATGCCTTTAGGGGGGAGAATTCAGAAATGAGGAATGAGTTAGGCACACTGCGTAGAGAGGTAGCTGGACTCACTCGAGCTAGTCCGACAAGTACACGAGGAACCCCTTATATTAGGAATTGGACTCTTCCTCCTCCCTCACCCCATGATGCAGTGCAGGCACAGGCAGGGGGGTCTGGGTCATCCACTATTCAAGTTATACAACCTTTGCAACTGCCACTAGCCCCTCCCGAAAGATATTTCGGTGATCCAAGAAAGTTCGGCATATTTTTGGGGCAATGTAAGTTGCACTTTATGTGCAAACCAGCGGTGTTTCCGGATGACCAAGCTAAGACTGCTTTTGTTATGTCTTATCTGGGGGGAAACGCTGCCAGTTGGTCCTTCCCATTAATAGAAAAGAACGACCCGGTGCTGCGCAATTTTGATGATTTTTGTGAAGAGATGCGTACGCTTTTTGATAGGAAGGCACACCAATTGTCATTAGATAGAGAACTCATAACGCTGAAACAGGGTTCACAGGATCTGATAGCGTATATCACCACATTTAATAGGCTAGTTATAGAAACTGATTGGCCAGTGGGAAAAAGAACATTACTATTCTATCAAGGCTTAAGAGGCGAATTGAAGGATGTGTTAGCACAGGTTGTTACTATGCCTTCATCCTGTGATGAGTTAATAGATTTGACGGTCCAATTAGACCATCGTCTCCAGGGGAGGAAGGGAGATAAACAGCGGACTGACTCTAGGTTCCTGTTTGCCAGACCAAAACCCACTTTAGAAGAACGTCCTTCGTCCGGGGATGGAGTGGAACCCATGCAGGTTGGTGGAATCAGAGGTCCCTTTAATTCCGAAGAAAGACAGAGAAGACGGAATTTACGGCTCTGTATGTACTGTGGTAAGTCGGGTCATTTTATCAAGGACTGTCAATCCAGGACGAGAACTCCCTACAAAGATCCTCAAGGAGGAAAAAAGGCTTCTGCTATTGACTATCAGTTTGAAACGTCGGAAAACTAAGGAGCGCAAAAAAGCAGGAGACCCCTTGTTTGCAGCTAGACGATTACGAGGTCTTCCCTACCTTGGCCAACACTGTACAGACTTCTGTCGCTCACATAAATGTATGTGTGGTATTGGAGATTCAGGGTTATGGAACCATTCAAGTACATGCCCTATTGGATTCTGGGGCTACTGGAAACTTTATGGATCAAAGGTATGCATACGAGTTAGGCATCCAGTGCATTAAAAAACTGAAACCAGAACCTGTTAAAGCAGTGGATGGAACTGCTTTAACCTCCGGACCAGTGTGTTATCACACTCAGATGCTGCCCATGCAAATTGGGTCTACTCATTTTGAGACATTGCAATTTGACCTGATTGACGCTCCTAATTTCAAGCTCATTTTGGGAATGCCTTGACTCACTTTACATGATCCATTGGTGAAATGGGTGGCCCGCACGATAGACCTCAATTCTTCCTACTGTGCTGAACATTGCACTCGAGAAAGGACCAGTTCCTCACAGAAACAGGAGACTCCTGCATCCCTATTAGCTTCCGGTTGTACCACTCCTTCGGTGTGTTTCCTTGGATCTATACCTGAAGAATACAGGAAGTACAAGGAGGTGTTCGATGAACAGGAAGCAAGTAGACTGCCTCCCCATAGGGAGTATGATTGTGTCATAGAGCTGGAACCTGGAGCATCTATACCCTGCAGTAGGATATAAGCCCTAACGGAGGCCGAAAACACGTACTTGCAATCATATTTGGAAACAATGCAGAGTTCTGGATTCATCCGCCCATCCTCTTCTCCTGCATCGTCGCCACTCTCCTTCATACCAAAACGGGAAGGTGGCTTACGCACGTGCATAGATTATAGAGCCATTAATAGGATTACCAAAAAGAACCGGTACCCATTACCTTTGATTCCTGTATTACTTGATCAACTAAAAGGATCCACCATCTTCACAAAATTGGACCTCAGAGGAGCATACCATTTGGTACGAATGCGGCAGGGGGATGAATGGAAGACGGCCTTTCGTACTAAATATGGCTTGTACGAATACCAAGTAATGCCCTTCGGTCTTTGCAACGCCCCCGCCGCATTCCAATATTTTATGGATGATGTGCTGAGGGGACTGCTGGATGTATGCTGCATAGTCTACATAGATGACATTTTGATATACTCCGCTTCTCTGGAACAGCATGTGCCTCATGTAGCAGCAGTATTGGAAAGACTGAAGCAACATGCCTTGTATGCCAAGTTAGAGAAGTGTCTCTTTCATACAGAAGAAGTTGAATTCTTGGGGTATGTGATTGGGCCAGGAGGGCTCTGTATGGATAAAAAGAAAACGGATGCTATAGTACAATGGGAATCACCCTCTAGTGTGAAAAGTCTCCAGAGTTTTCTTGGGTTCTCTAACTTTTACCGCCGGTTCATCAGAGACTTTTCAAAAATCATTCAGCCTATGACTCATCTATTGAGAAAAGGAGTACAGTTTTGTTGGACCGAAGAGGCAGAGCGCGCTTTCCAATCACTAAAAAGGTGTTTTACCAGCGCGCTCATTCTGAGACATCCTGATCCTAGTCAGCCTTTTGTAGTGGAAACGGATGCTTCTTATTACGCCATTGGAGGAATACTATCCCAGAGGAAGCCAGACACAGGCCAAATGCATCCGGTTGCTTATTTCTCAAAAAAGCTCTTGCCATGTGAAGTGAACTATAGTATCACAGACAAGGAGTTGCTGGCAATCAAGAGAGTATGCGCGGAATGGAGACACCATTTGATGGGGGCCAGGCATACAGTGGAGATCTTTAAGGATCATAGGAATCTACTGTTTTTGAAAAGCGCAAGGGCATTGACGCCTAGACAACTTCGGTGGTCATTGTTCTTCGCTGATTTCGATTTTATGATCAAGTTTAGACCTGGACCACAAAATGGTAAAGCCAACGCCTTGTCAAGACCTTCCTCTGGTATGAAAGAGACCCTAATGTTACTGGAAGAACCCCCTATCATCCTACAGAACGCCTCTTTTGACTCGGTGATTCCAGCTGTGACAACAGTAGATGAATTCCTGGAAGAAGTAAAAACCTACTACCAACAAATGGACGAACAGGAGTGGTTAGATGGAGCCCCTCAGCACAGAACGAAGTCTCATTCCTTGTTGTTCCACAACAGGAAGTTGTTTATTCCTCATGTGTCTTTACAACAAAGAGTGTTGTTATGGACTCATGATTCTCCCCTAGCTGGTCATTTGGGAATACAAAAGACTTTACACATCCTGTCTAGATACTTTTGGTAGGACACTATGAGGAGGGATACAGAGACTTATATTAAAGAATGTTCTATTTGTGCTCAATCTAAGTCCAGGCATCAGCCTTCTAGTGGTCTGTTGAGACCCATACCCGTACCTCCTGCACCCTGGCATACTGTCTCCATGGACTTTAAAGTGGAGATGCCTCCTAGTCGGGGTTATGACACCATTTTCGTAATTATAGATCACTTGACTAAAATGGGCCATGTTGTATCATTGCCCAAATTGCCTACGTCAGGAGAGTTAGCGATTACATTCCTCCACCAAATCGTAAGACTACACGGTATACCTTCTGTGTTGATTACAGATCGAGGACCTCAGTTTACTTCTAGGTTTTGGAAGGCACTATGCTCAGCCATGAAGGTAGATGCAAGACTATCTAATAGCTATCACCCCCAGACAGACTGCAAAACAGAAAGGTTGAATCAAACCCTAGAGCAATATCTTAGATGTTTCACCTTGCAGCATAGTGAAGAATGGAGTATGCTTCTTTGGACAGCCGAATTCGCATATAACAATGCGGTCCATTCTTTGTTAGGCTGTTCTCCTTTCTATTGCCTCAACGGATTTCATCCGAATATGATTCCCTTTGAGCAGCCGGTTACCTCCATGAATCCTACAATACAAGAGCATCACACTCATCTTCGAGCAGTCCTACAAGAAGCTAAACTACACCTAGAATTATCCAGAGCTAGGGACAAGAACCAGGCAGACAAGAAAAGAACACCCGAACCATTGTACAAAGTGGGAGACAAGGTGTGGCTCGACACTAAGCATTTGAGGTTTAAGGGAAACACAAGGTTAAAACCTAAGTTCGTGGGTCCCTATCCTCTTAGCTGTGTCATCAATCCTGTGGCCATGAAATTGACTCTTCCATCTTCCTGGCATATTCACCCAGTGTTTCATGTTTCCCTTTTGAAGCCCTGTCCCCTTCGCACTAGGTTGCCATCTAAACCAGCCCCCGTGATAGTGGAGGGTGAGGATGAATATGTGGTGAGAGCCATTCTTGATTCCAAGTGTGTGAGAGGGAGGGTGTTGTATCGTATTGATAGGCAAGGGTATGGCCCTGAGGACTGGTCTTGGGAGCCTCGTGTCAATTTGCATTGCCCGGCATTACTAAGACGTTTCCACACTCGTTTCCCTACGAAGCCTGGTGGACCGCCGAGACGTCGGTCATGGAGAGAGGGTTCTGTCACATTTCACCCTGGGTTTCCTGTGCGAAAGAGGAATGCGTGAGAATGATTGCCACACTACATCGCCCAGAATGCTCAGGGGCGATGTCCTTTCTCTCTTTTCTATTTCCTACATATACTCCTCCTTAATCTACAGTCCGGTGCTTGTCACCTGACCTCAGGAGTAAGCTGTGCTGTTCGTTGCAGCCCGGGAGTCGCCTTGGATTTATGAAGAATATTCCCCCGGTTCTATAACTTGTTGTTGCTCCTTCTAGAAACTGTTCGCTCTGGTAAGGCCTCCTGAATTCTATGGACCCTGCCTCGATCGTGCATTGATCGCGCTGGGATCTGAGGCGGGCGCGGCCAATAGTCGGAAGACGACCGACAAACATTTACGAAAATCGTCAGCCTCACGGTAAGGCGTATTGTTCTGATTGCAATCGCGTTTCTCACGCGTCTGCCATAAGAGGAAGAGCGGCTGCTCGAAGGCTTATTGGAACAAGATAAAAGCATTTTCCTGACTTACCTCTGGAGGTTTCTTCCTTCGTGTCATGAACTCACCAAGTAGCACTGGGTTATTTTGGATTGAATTAGTACCTTGCACATTTCCTGGTTCACTAGGAAGGAGACTATTGGATTCTCCGTTTTTTGCTGCTCATTGGATATGTATTGTGTTGTAACAGAATATCCCTACAGACATTGCTTGTGCTGCTTACCGTGACTTTTATTGAGTTACTCAGGAGCATACGTTCGTAATTGCCAGAGAATTTTATGGTGACTACACTTATAGTATTCCGAGTGTCTTGCTACCTTTAGGACTGTTTCTTTACTTTTATGCTTTATTTTTCATGTTTTTGGATGAGTTGATTGGGATTCTTGCGGCTATGTAAACTGTAAGTTACATTCACATATAGTGCATTGATCTTTATAGGAGGTCTTGAATGTATGAATGATACCTTGTCTCTCCCTCTGCAGGGTCTACCACTGGAGATCAGAGAGTTCATACTTCGCACAGATATCCGAAGTTATCTGCCACTTTATTTTGAACAGCTGCAACTTTTTGTTTCCTTTGTCCCTTTTTTTCCCCTTCCCTGGTGGTGTTACTCTCTGTGGTGTTTGTTACATACTCACAGGGTGTGCCATTGCCTTGGGATAGGGAGAAGTAGCTTCGGTCATCGCTCCCGCTGTACCCAACTAACAGGTTAGTGAAACCTGCATGGAATCACGACAGAAGCCTTGCAGAGCTCTCCTCCTTGCTCAGCCTGACTAGCTGCTTGACAGTTGACCATTTTATTGGCATCTCATGCTCCTTCTTAGAGTCCATTTCCAGGCAATATGTGATTTAAAGTCTGAGTCTACAAAGTTTGTGTTGGGGGTCTGCTTCCTTTTGAAGTGCCTACTCCTCCACTCTCTCTTTCTCCAAAAACCAATCTGTCACAGGCGGAGCGACTCCAAAGCTGAAAGCCCAGGAACACAGGCTGTTGGAGTGACTAGACATCACATCTAGATGTCTGCCACAGTGATATGTGTATCAAAAGGTTAGCCCAGGGCCCCAGGCCTACTCTTTATGATCCTCTTATCAGCCCTATCTCCTTTCTGAGATGTGCTCAGGCCCCTTCACTAGTTGTATGCTTTTAATGTTGACCATAGTATGAATTTATGTTGTTCTTTATGGTTCAATAGTATGTTAAAAAAAGTTATGGTTCATAGTATTCATAGTAAGGTAAAAGATTGCTCTATGGTAGACGCAGCTGGCATCTCTAGAGTACCCCTTTGTTTTTACTATTGTTTCACTTTAAAATCATGTGATGATGAGGTTGCCTATGAGACTGTGGAAAGAGGAATAACTTCATGAATTTAAGATCCTTAATGAGATTTTGTTGTCTGATTATATTATTGCAACACTTGAAGGATTGTAAGTGGATTCAACAGTTATGCTATCCAGGTTTCGTGGCTATATGCACTTTATGTTGACCACAGTATGAATTCATGTTGTGCTTTAGGGTACATTAGTATACTAAAGGATGGCCACTATGATGGATGCAGCTGATATCGCCAGATTACCCCTTTGTTTGTTTTTGCTATTGTTTCACCTTAAAATCACATAGTGTTATCATTGTCTGTAACCCATGCCAAAGACTGTCCCCGAAACACATAAGGTTTTGCTAATGCTGGTGTAAATAAATACTTTCTACATTCTACCATTTGAGAGTGCATGTCTCTTCTCTGGAAACTTACAAGGAGCCTTCTGGCAATGTGATAACAGACTCTCACATCGGTAGCATGAGCATGCTTAACTATCAATAGAGTTGAGAGGCTCTGTGAGAATCTGTGGAATATATGTTGCGAATGGTAAATGTTGAAAGAGAATTCCACGTAGATTTGAAAACATGGAGAGATCAGGGGATTTTAACACATGAGGAGTTTCATTTCCTAAAAACAGAGAACCTAGTTACACCAGTGCTCTATCCTATCCCCAAGATCCAAAACAACATACATAACCCACCTGGTCTTCCCATTATCCCTGCCATAGGCAGTACTTAGGAGAATACATCCAAATATGTGGACTACTTTTTGAGTGACTTCGTACGTAGTCTCCCATCCTATGCTCAGGATACGGGTAACTTCATACAAAGAAGTTATGTCTGCCTGTGGTAAAAACACTATATCCTACTTACTATTGATGTTTCTGCATTGCACACTAGTTTACAACATCAAGACAGTCTTAAAGCTGTGAGTTACTTTAGGGGAACAAACCTCTTAACCTGTGAAAATATACCCAAATGCTATTGGCCATGATTCAGAAATGCCTTAACGGTAATTTTTTTCATTTTTTTTTTTTTTTTTTTTATTATTTTGTGGCAGAGGCATAAAACCTACAAGGACAAAGCAATATCTAATCAGCAGCAGTCATTCACATAGTTTCTGTTACATTATTGTCATAGAGAAAAAGAAAAAAAAGAGATATAGAATATGAGATATATCTTTACATATACAATTGTTATTAGATTCAGATCCAATTGTCAATAGGGGACCATAACTTCCGAGCAAAGGCCTTCTTTTTCCGTCCCTTCAGTTTATAAACTGCTTTGTCCATTCTATAGATGTTTAGCAACTTTCCCAGCCACTGTTCAAATGTTGGTGGATCTATATCCAACCATCTAGAAGTAATACAAAAACGATATACAGACATTCCGATAAACAAAAAGTATTCTTGATCAACAGATAAGTTTTCAGGAGGAAAATAAATACCAAAAATAATCACAGAAGGACAAAGCTTAATGTTGACATTGAGCAAGTTAGTCAAAAAATTTTCAATCTTATCTATATATAACGCCAGTTTGAGACAGCTGTAAAACATATGACATGTGTCCGCTGCTAGGATTCCACAGCGACTACAGTTAATACCTTTCATGGCCTTCCATTTGGCTAGTTTGGCAGTTGTGTAGTAGAGGTCCAGAGTAGACATATAGGGGTCGATTAGGATGGCGGACGGAAACGTGTACCGTCCGCCGCGGAAGGTGGCTAGATACTCCGGACCTGTCCGCGGAAAATCCGCAACAGCAATTAGGATAAAACATGCAAAAAACGCCGACCGCGGCGTACGGAGCACACCAATCCCCGTCCGCGGCGGTCGGAGTACACCTGAGTCCGCGGCAGGCGGACGGAACAGTAAAAACACCGACCGCCGCGTACGCACATGACCGCGAATACATCCACCACCCCCGCGATACCTGCGCAATGTCCGTGTCCGCTATTAGGATAACTCCGCAAGTACCCCGGTAGTCACCGCCATCCACGTCCGCAGCGGTACAAATGCACCGAGAATCCGTGCACCACAGCGGAACGACAACACAAACAACATCCCTACTGTCAAACCAATGCCATACATTGGCACGGAAGTTAATCACCAAACACACGAAAAAAAACGCCCACCCACCGCAAACATCCAAACCAATCACAACACACAATGATCCACCGCCAAGCACCACACAATCCACACCTGGCAACACTCCCACCTAGCACCTGACTGCCAATACCCATTCAGACACGGTCTAGACACACACCATAAAAGAACTCCCACCCACTCCACAACTCCTCTGCATCACAGCATAGCTGCTAGCAGGACACACCACTGAACTGAGACCAAAGAGAAATAGCATTCACACAACCCACACCCAAACACACCCACCACACAAACTTCCACCACACCATTCTTACACACCACACACCTGCACCTCCCCATCCACGCAAACCCACACCCCGAGCACCACACACCATGGCACCAAAAAAAAACCCCAAATTCACTGACACCGAGTTGAAGGTTATGGTAGATGAGATCATCCGTGTGGAACCCCACTTATTCGGGGCCCTAGTGCAGCAGACCAGCATAGCCAGGAGAAACAGCATGTGGGACCGGATAGTCACCAGGGTGAATGCCTCCGGGAGCGTCCCGAGGACGAAGCAGGACATCCAGAGGCGGTGGCACGATCTAAAGACCCGAGTCAAAGCCATACGAGCCAAGAACCATCTCCGGGCTAATCACACCGGCGGTGGAACCCCTCCGGAGCCCTTACCCTACACCGAGTGGGAGGACAAGGTGATGACCATCATCCACCCTGAGAGCCTTGATGGACTTCCTGAGGGAGAAGAGGCTGGTAAGTACAAACCAAGCACCACGAGCACTACTACATGGTGTGCCTCACACAACTGTGAAGACACATCTCCCAGACCCCAACCCATGCATGCAGTCCACATACTCACCAACGTCGAAATCACTCCAACAGGCCCCCATGTCCATAGGGATGGCGGTGGTGGTGGGTGTGAGGGGATGGAACTACAACTCCCAACAGGCCCCCATGTCCATAGGGATGGCGGTGGTGGTGGGTGTGAGGGGATGGAACTACAACTCCCAACAGGCCCCCATGTCCATAGGGATGGCGGTGGTGGTGGGTGTGAGGGGACGGAACTACAACTCCCAACAGGCCCCCATGTCCATAGGGATGGCGGTGGTGGTGGTGGTGGTGGGTGTGAGGGGATGGAACTACAACTCCCAACAGGCCCCCATGTCCATAGGGATGGCGGTGGTGGTGGGTGTGAGGGGATGGAACTACAACTCCCAACAGGCCCCCATGTCCATAGGGATGGCGGTGGTGGTGGGTGTGAGGGGATGGAACTACAACTCCCAACAGGCCCCCATGTCCATAGGGATGGCGGTGGTGGTGGTGGGTGGGGTGAGTACCAGTGCAGACAGAATCGGCAAAAAAAGTGAAAACAACCTGTCAAGTCCACATTACTCATCCTCACATTTTTGTTTTGCAGGTCATCCTAATCTGACAGCTGGAAGCAACACCCGCCCTCCAGACTCGCCAATCACAGACGTCTCAGGGGACGATTGGCCAGCCACCTCCGGGGCAGAGGATGATCCCGGCACAAGCAGCCAGCCAGGGCCATCTGGCTCCCAGGTCACCCCTGCACCAACAACTACGGCCTCTGCCATTGTGACAACACCGGCCACTGTGACCTGCACAGCCACCACCAGCACCACCTCCACCACCACCACTACTACTACCACCACTCCTGCCCCTGCCACCCTGCCCAACCCAACGGCCAACGCCGTGCCAGCGCCATGCCAGCCACGCAGGGAGAGTGTGAGGCAAGGCAGAGATGCAAGTCCAGATCCGGCAGGCAGGAGCATACGCCAAAGAAGACGGGAGGATACCAACACACCCAATCCAGTGCAACAGTCATTGGAGGCACTGGGCAGGGTGGAGGTGAGCTACCAACGTGGTCAGGCACAGGCAGACCGGGCCCACCAGGACTTTGTAGATAACACTGCAATGTTGGGGGCCATTGAGAGGCGGCTTGGCCAACTAGTGGACATCTTCACCAGGACAATCAGGCCACAAACAACGCCACCGCCACCGCCACCTGCGGCGGATGTGGTACCCGATGCCCCAGCGCAACCAGCTGACTCCGTACCGGCACAAAGACGGAGGGGCCGTCCGAGGCAGGAAGTGGGCGACAGCAGTGTGGAAGCAGCTGCCACACGCTCCAAGAGGAACAGAAAATGACTGTACCAGTACCTGCGCATGCCATTCACCCTGGCAACTATCCGGTCCCACCTGCCACAGGCCTGCTGTACTAGGCAGACACCACCCTATGTGGTGTCCGCACGGAATTTTCATCTGCCATAACCTTCTACTCTCACTCCCCCACCCCTTCACTCATTTGTAAATATGCACCTACACCCATGCACAATTTGTAAATAAAAGCCACTTACTCACTCAATCATGTGTTGCCTCCATGTTTATTCACATGAATGCATCAGAAACAGATGTTACTAGGTACAGGTATCCAACTGGTACAGAATCATGGCGCTGCGGGAGTGACCTAGGGAAAATAGAAACCGCAAAGACACGTCAGGAAACATGATCACACTCATCAGAACACACTGCAGTGCAACATATAACAACCCACACGCATCACAACAGTAATGGATGAGACGACACACATCATGGAGACGTGCATTGGCCACAATTTAGCACACACACACACATGCATGCATCACATAGCAGAACACAGAGATGAAGCACACCACTATGCCACAACACCAGCACACATTCACAGGGCATACCCAAGCAGCACAAGAGGAGCACACTCACAATCAAGGGAAGTAGCGATCAATGATCTGGCGCCTCTGGTCCACACCTTCCTCCTCACCACTATCCTCATCAGTTGACATGGCTGGGTCGGGAGGGCGAGGAACTTGCAGTTCATCAGGGTCCAAGAGCAGTTCAATGTTATAGCGCACAGCCAGGTTGTGAAGCATGCAGCACGCTATCACGATCTTGCATACTTTGCCTGGTGAGTAAGGCAGGGCCCCTCCAGTCTTATCCAGGCACCGAAACCTAGACTTCAGCAGGCCAAATGTCCGTTCTACCACTCGACGTGTCCTACCATGGGCATCATTGTATCTCATTTCTCCAGCTGTAGTGGGATTGCGTAAGGGACTGAGCAGCCAAGGCCTGTTTGGGTACGCCGAGTCGCCTGTGTTGGTGGAAGAGAGAGAGAGAGAAACATCACAACCTGCATTGTGGGGCACACCATGCCACACAGATATCACTCCTGTCACCACAGCATACTCACCAACAAGCCACGCTTGTGCCGGACGCAGATTAGCCATCAGTTGGGGGACCATGCTGCTCCGCATGATGTGGGCGTCATGTGCAGAGCCAGGGAATCTTGCACACACATGTGAGATGATGTTGTCGGCCTGGCACACCACCTGCACGTTCAGGGAATGGAAGTGTTTCCGATTCCTATACACCTGCTCACGTGCCCGTGGTGCAATGAGAGCGATATGCGTGCCATCAATGGAACCCACAACGTGTGGTATACGACCCAGGGCATAGAAGTCAGCTTTGACCGCTGCCAAGTCCGCCGCCTGAGGGAAATGTATATAGTCATGCTTGTACAGCATCATGGCTGTCAGTACATCCCGGAGTACCGTGCTGAACATGGCCTGTGACATTCCCCCGGCATCTCCAACTGTGTACTGGAATGTGCCTGTTGCAAAGAAATGGAGTGCCGCCATCACCTTTTGCGTGGGTGTCATGGAACCTGGATAGTTTCTTCGCGGCTGCAGGTGAGGAGACAATAGGGTCACAAGTTCCAACAATCGACGGCGATCCAGCCTGAATTTCCGGATCACCTCCTCGTCCACCATATCCTCCAGCACAGTGTATGGGCGATGGACATTTGGAGCCCTCCTGTGTGGGAGTAGATGGAATGGAAGTCAAATCACATACAACGCATGTGTGTGCACCTCAATCACATGTCAACGCCCTCTACCAACATGTAGTATCCAGTGTATGCTTGTCATATGTGTGACTCCTCTGATTGTCAGGACAACATGGATCGACGTGGCAACAATGTGCATCCACTAGCAACATGATGTTTAGCAACATGTGCAATGCACACTGTCTCACCTCAACATCACTGCCAACCAGACATGTGACATGACCCACATGTGTAGGCCCAACATCACATGCACACATGTAAGTACATGCACACATACTAAATTAAACACCCCCCCACCCCCCCATATCATGATGCACCAATGGCAACACCAGGAATGGTGGGCATACAGACATCACATGCATGGGGACACAATAGGCAACACACATGTACAGTACACAACAGAACCCCCACCATAGTCATCATCTGACACATACCACTCACTGACAACTGATTCACAGGTGCCCATACATACGGGATCTACTGTGTACATGTGAGGTACGACAAAATTGTGTAGGGTACTACCCGATGTGGACATGCACACGTGATGGACACTTGTGGCTCACCGATGCCCATGGTATGGACACACATGGGATGGAGCATGACATGTGTAGCCACGCAATCACGCACACAACCGTGAGCAGGCAGCTGCAGACAATGGTACAAGGTGCATCATCGGCTAAGATGCTAACATTGACCACGCCATGGCGGTGCACTGCATCCGCTGTTTACGTCTGGGCATACGCGGGCCGCCTTCGACATTCACATTTTCTGCACGTGCACAGACCGTCACGCCCACACACCGGCAAGTGCATGTGCAAGGATCCGGGACGGATGGTCGATTTGCAACAATGTTGTATCACTGGCGCCTCCATGGCGGTGCACGTACACAGCGGGGGAGGTGCAGGCCTATACACCCTGTAGATGTACTCAATGGACATGCCAGTTCATGACCCCCCTTACAGTCACCTTGCATCATCCACCGTACACCGGCCGGAGCGGCCGGCCCTTCCACTACCGCCGTGCCAGGCCCTGCCCAGGACCGCCGTGCCGGCCATGGCAACAACCGCCATTGCACGGCCCTTCCACTACCGCCGTGCCAGGCCCTGCCCAGGACCGCCGTGCCGGCCATGGCAACAACCGCCATTGCACGGACCGCCAGGGAACGCCGGTAGTGGAAGGGCCGTGCTATGGCGGTTGTTGCCATGGCCGGCACGGCGGTCCTGGGCAGGGCCTGGCACGGCGGTAGTGGAAGGGCCGTGCAATGGCGGTTGTTGTCATGGCCGGCACGGCGGTCCTGGGCAGGGCCTGGCACGGCGGTAGTGGAAGGGCCGTGCAATGGCGGTGGTTGCCATGGCCGGCACGGCGGTCCTGGGCAGGGCCTGGCACGGCGGTAGTGGAAGGGCCGGCCGCTCCGGCCGGTGTACGGTGGATGATGCAAGGTGACTGTAAGGGGGGTCATGAACTGGCATGTCCATTGAGTACATCTACAGGGTGTATAGGCCTGCACCTCCCCCGCTGTGTACGTGCACCGCCATGGAGGCGCCAGTGATAGTACATTGTTGCAACTGAAGCATCCGTGCCTGAGGCTTGCACGTGCGGTTGCCGATGTGGGCCCGTGACGGTCCCTGCACATGCAGCCAATGGGAAGAGGGACGCTGGCCGCATACGGCCAATCGCAAGTAGCGGAAGCTGTGCACCGCAACAACAGGGCCAGTCATTGGCCCATTTCACGATCACGCTTCCAGGGCTGACCAATTGCTGGCGACGTATGCCACTGACACGTGCTGAGGGCCCTATATATGTGTCTTGGCCAAAATGAAACTTCCTACCCTGGGGACCATTGCTGCCTGTGACCATCACCTCGACCTGCTGCTGCTGCTGAGCTGACCACCGACTGCTGCTCTAGTGCCATCACCTCGACCTGCTGCTGCTGCTGAGCTGACCACCGACTGCTGCTCTAGTGCCATCACCTCGACCTGCTGCTGCTGCTGAGCTGACCACCGACTGCTGCTCTAGTGCCATACTCCGTGATCTTGCCATGTCGAGAGGCAAAGAGATCCGGTCTCGACCCTTCACCGCCGCGGAGCTTGATGTCCTCGTGGACGGTGTACTCCGCAACTATGGACGCCTCTACGGCGCACCGGGACGGGTGGTAAGTGCAGTGTGGGACATGTTGGTGTGCATGAGGGGGCCAAATGATCAGGCCTATTTCTATCTTAGCTGTGTAGTGTGGGCTAGACATATGTTCCTGATTGTGCATGGCTGCTGACAGTAACGTCTTGCCCCTATGTGTGTGACAGGCCACCTGTCCACTGACTTACACCCTTTTGTCTCCCATCATGGTAGGTCAAGCTGCACCTTCGCAAGGACCTGTGGAGGAGCATAGCACGGGAAGTACGGGCATTGGGGGTGTGCAACAGACGACATACACACTGCCACAAACGCTGGGACGACATTTCCAGGCTGAGCAAGAATGTAGCGGAAGTAACACTGGGCCTGATTCCAAGGACGCCCCGTCTGTCCCGACGCTCCATGACCCCTCTCATGCACCGTATCATTGCAGTGACGCATCCTGAACTGGCCGAACGTCTGAGTGCCGATCAACAGCAAACTAGCGGTGAGCATACTGTCTGTGTAGGAAACTTGTGAGTGCTATGCATGTATTGGTGCACAGACACACTATTGAGTTCCGTGTTGCGTATGTATGCCTGTGAAGCCATTTTGGTCCCATTGGGTGGTACTCATTTGACATCCAGGTCCGCCATGTTGACACGCCACTTGCTTAGTAGTTGAGTGTAAAAGCACATCCCCTAGTGGTCCATGGCCCCATGGCAGAAAATGTGAGGATGACTGGTAGGGGTGGGCCATGTGCAGGATGAGGGCTCCTAAACCTTTGTCTGCTATGTGATTTGGCTATCCTGTTCCTTCTGTACGTGAGTGTGCCCATGACTCACACATCTTTTCTGTGCATTTCAGCTTTGACAGAGGACACTCAGCCACAGACGGTGGAGAGTAGCCGAGGAAATGAGTCCGGCTCAGACTTCGCACACACGCAGACTGACACGGAGGAGGCCAGCGCCGGAGAGGGGGACAGGACCGTCCCTGAGGACTCGCATGTGGAGACACCATCGTCCTCCTCGTCGGACACTCGTGGTGAGCCTGCACTGTTGACACAGACTGGGAGTGGGCACTCATCACCTTCTGTCGTAAGACAGCACACAGGGCCCACACTTCCGCCAACTGCACCATGTACTGTTCGTGGCCGGAGGAGTAGGGGGAGCAGAGTGGCGTTCGGTGCAGGCACCGCTGCCCCTGCCACGGTGAGCCAAAATGCACTGTGTGCTGAGGCCGTTGATCTGCTGCGACAGCTGTGTGTGGGGCAGACCAATATGACAAATGCTTTCCAGGACCATGATAGGAAGTTGGGGCAGGTGGTGGCATTCATGGAAGGGATGCATGGCGATCTTGCAGGTCTACACAGGACAGTGCAGTCATTGGCAAGCAGTGTGTCGTCTGCAATAGTACAGTCGAACGAACAGGGTGCTACTTCTGTTTCACCATCTACACCGCTGGATGTCTCAGGGGGTAGTGATTATTCTGAGCAGGACTCAAATACAGGTTATTGCACTAGAAGCAGCGTCAGACAGCACGTCAGGGCACGCAGGGCACAGACCCCATCCCCTAGATCAGCTAACTCTGTTCACGTAGACGACGTCAGATGCACTGGAGTACACACACAGGATCCACAAGTGTTGTTGGGGGACATGCCTTCCGGAGCTACACAGGCATTCAACACGAAAGGTACTCCCAAGGCAAGGGATACTCACATGTCCATGGACTGTTCCTTGGACAAGGCCAGTCAGAAGACTAAAGCACCTACTAAGAGCAGGGAGACTCCCAAGAGCAGGCCCACAGCAGAGGTAAGGGACACTCCCAAGGACAGTGAGAAGACTAAGGCACCTACTAAGAGCAGGGAGACTCCCAAGAGCAGGCCCACAGCAGAGGTAAGGGACACTCCCAAGGACAGTGAGAAGACTAAGGCACCTACTAAGAGCAGGGAGACTCCCAAGAGCAGGCCCACAGCAGAGGTAAGGGACACTCCCAAGGACAGTGAGAAGACTAAGGCACCTACTAAGAGCAGGGAGACTCCCAAGAGCAGGCCCACAGCAGAGGTAAGGGACACTCCCAAGGACAGTGAGAAGACTAAGGCACCTACTAAGAGCAGGGAGACTCCCAAGAGCAGGCCCACAGCAGAGGTAAGGGACACTCCCAAGGACAGTGAGAAGACTAAGGCACCTACTAAGAGCAGGGAGACTCCCAAGAGCAGGCCCACAGCAGTGGATAGGACCACTCCCAAGGGCAGGGACACACACAGAGAGCAGGTGTCTGCTGGAGACAGGTGCACCACAGACGACAAGTCTGCTGGCAGGAACAGGGCGGCGAGCAGGGCACAGGCTACATCCAGAGACAACACTCCACCTAAGGATAAGGCACATCCTACGGACAAGGCATCTCGCATGGACAATGGCGCTATCAAGGACAGGCATACATCACTGAGGCTGATGTTTTCTACTAAACGCCAAACTGATGTCTCCGCGGCGGAGTCCCCCCATACCTCCACTCCCATCCAGGCCAGTCAGAAGCAGAGGAGGGTGTCCCCTGTTGTTGCATCCCCCATTACACATCATTCCGAGTCCAGGCGGCAGGCACAGAGCAAACGGCAGGCAGGCTCCAGCACGTCCCCCGAAACAAGATCCCCGGCAGCAGTTGCTCCACCTATGCTGGGTGGTGATTCTTTGGAGTCCCCACCACTTGGCAGTCCTGTCCTGTCCAGGGTGCACTCACACCTCCCTAAGAAACGCAGACACACACCATTGACACCTGCCAACCCCGATTTGGCTCTAGGTGAGCTATCCCCAGCTCCCAGGCCCACCCTGCCTCCTGGCCCATACAGCCCTGTGGCTCATCATTTCAGTAGTCCCAGTGGCGCTGGTGCAGTTGACTCTCATGTATCAGATGGTGGCACAGTGTCAGTTGTGCCCTCTCCTGTTGCAGATCCTGGCAGGGTATGTGGGTCTATGGCTCACGTGTCAGTTAGGAGATCTGTGTCTGTGTTGCACACTCCTGTTTCTGGTGCTGGCAGTCTGTCTGGGTCAGTGGCTCACGTGTCAGTGACTACATCTGTGGCTGTGTCTCACACTCCTGTTGCTGGTGCTGCCAGTGTGTCTGGGTCCGTGGCCCATGTGTGTGTCACTCGGGCTGTGGCTGTGTCTCACACTCCTGTTGCTGGTGCTGCCAGTGTGTCTGGGTCCGTGGCCCATGTGTGTGTCACTCGGGCTGTGGCTGTGTCTCACACTCCTGTTGCTGGTGCTGCCAGTGTGTCTGGGTCCGTGGCCCATGTGTGTGTCACTCGGGCTGTGGCTGTGTCTCACACTCCTGTTGCTGGTGCTGCCAGTGTGTCTGGGTCCGTGGCCCATGTGTGTGTCACTCGGGCTGTGGCTGTGTCTCACACTCCTGTTGCTGGTGCTGCCAGTGTGTCCGAGGCAGGTAGTTCACGCAGTCCCCCTGATTCTGTGATGTGAGGTGCTGTACACTTCACTCAAATGTTAGTTCACATGGTGTGTCCATTGAGAACTGTGTGGCACTCTTGTGGTCCCTGTGACGGTTTGGTAGGGACACGTAGTTGTGCTGCCTCTGATGTACCTGCTCTGTACTGCACAATGCCCTGTTGATGCTCTGATACTGCATGCTGCCCTCTCGTTACCTGCCTATGATGTACCTGCTCTGTACTCTACAATGCCCTGTTGATGCTCTGATACTGCATTCTGCCCTCTCATGTGCTGCCAATGATGTACCTGCTCTGTACTGCACAATGCCCTGTTGATGCTCTGATACTGCATACTGCCCTCTCGTTACCTGCCTATGATGTACCTGCTCTGTACTCTACTATGCCCTGTTGATGCTCTGATACTGCATACTGCCCCTCTCACGTGCTGCCTCTGATGGGCCTGCTCTGTGCAATGGACTGTTGATGCACTTAGCCCCTCTCACGTGCTGCCTCTGATGGGCCTGCTCTGTGCAATGGACTGTTGATGCACTTAGCCCCTCTCACGTGCTGCCTCTGATGGGCCTGTTCTGTGCAATGGACTGTTGATGCACTTAGCCCCTCTCACGTGCTGCCTCTGATGGGCCTGCTCTGTGCAATGGACTGTTGATGCACTTAGCCCCTCTCACGTGCTGCCTCTGATGGGCCTGTTCTGTGCAATGGACTGTTGATGCACTTAGCCCCTCTCACGTGCTGCCTCTGATGGGCCTGCTCTGTGCAATGGACTGTTGATGCACTTAGCCCCTCTCACGTGCTGCCTCTGATGGGCCTGCTCTGTGCAATGGACTGTTGATGCACTTAGCCCCTCTCACGTGCTGCCTCTGATGTACCTGCTCTGTACTCTACAATGCCCTGTTGATGCTCTGATACTGCATTCTGCCCTCTCGTTACCTGCCTATGATGTACCTGCTCTGTACTGCACAATGCCCTGTTGATGCTCTGATACTGCATACTGCCCTCTCGTTACCTGCCTATGATGTACCTGCTCTGTACTGCACAATGCCCTGTTGATGCTCTGATACTGCATACTGCCCTCTCGTTACCTGCCTATGATGTACCTGCTCTGTACTGCACAATGCCCTGTTGATGCTCTGATACTGCATACTGCCCTCTCGTTACCTGCCTATGATGTACCTGCTCTGTACTGCACAATGCCCTGTTGATGCTCTGATACTGCATACTGCCCTCTCGTTGACTGCCAATGATGTAGCTGCTGTGGTGCCCACTTTGCCCATGCTCACGCATACACTGTGATTTAACCCCTATTTTGTACAATAAAGGTAGTCTATCAGGTCTCGTGGTCTGTCGTTGTCATTCCTGCTTGCGTACTACTAATGTGTATTTGTATTTGCTTCTCATCAGTGGTTTCGGTAACATGACACTCCCCCTCCCTACGTCACGTCCCTTACTGGTATTCCCCTGCAGACGGCCAATGGTTTGTGCCTTACCTGCGTCGTCGTCCATGGTGGGCCATGACTAGGACGTGGTGGATCGCGAAGAGCATCGGGAAAGCGTGTAGCGCTGGGTCCATGGTGTTGGTCAGCTTGCGGTGGGTATCTCTGCTATGTCACCTGTCTTCGCAGTGGGGATTCCGCCGTGTTCAGACAGGTTGTTTTTCCGCTGCGGTTTTATGTGTATTTTCCGCCATCTTGATTTGGGGGACGGTCTTCGACGTCAGTACGTACGGCGGGGCATCCGGATGTGTTCCGTCCGCCACGGTCTCGTGTGTAGTTCGGCGGCGGAGCGTGCTATTCCGTCGCGGACGGAAATTTGACACGTTTTCCTATCCTGATATGGCGGACGGAGTATCCGCGGCAGGCGGACACGGAAAAGGCTTTTTCCGCCTACTCCAGGGCCGCGGTGGCTCTTCCGTCCGCCATCCTAATGAGCCCCATAGTGTTGACTTTTAAGAGAGCTATTAACTAGTACTTTATTACTCATCTCAAAAGCCCTTACCAAGTCTATTCCTTCTATACTCAATTTTCTTTGCCATTTCTGGGCCTGCTGATCAAGGTCATCATGCATCCTGTTAACCATTAATTGATAAATCGTGCCAATACGGCTATTCTTCCTACAGCTCTCTAAAATATCAATAGTCTCCATAGCATCATTATATAACAGATTTTTTTTTTCCAAAAAGCTACGGATCTGCAGATATTTAAAGAATTCATTCCTAGAGAGGCCAAATGTTTCTTGAAGTTCAGAAAAGGACATAAAAACCCCGTTTTGATACAGTTGCCCCATAGAGTGGATCTGTCTCATATGCCACCGATATATTGCCATATCTTGAAAAATCCCCGATAATGACGTATTGCCAAAAATAGGTGTATAAAAATTAAACTTTAAAGTTATCCGTAGGGTTTTATTGATTTGTCTCCAAACTAAAAAGGCAGATAAAAGCACCTTGAATTTTGTTTTTTTGTAGTAGCTTGGTTCCATGAACTTCAGTAAACATTGACGCACGTGAGCGCCCATTAGCATTTCAAAAATAGAAGGTGCCATAGAGGCTTCGGTGACATGGTCATGAAATAGTAGCACCCTGATTGCTTTAAGAGTAATAGCCCAATAGTACAGTCTGAAGTTCGGGAATCCCAACCCAGCACGTTCTTGCGGAAGAGTACACCATTTTAAAGATCTTCTTGATCGACGGTACCCCCACAGAAATCTAGACAACATCCTGTCTATTTTATTAAAAAGAGACATTGAGAAAAATAAAGGAATGGTTCGAAAAAAATAGAGAAATTTTGGAAAGATCATCATCTTGATGACATTGGTGCGTCCATATAAAGATAAGTGTAAATTATTTATCCTTTCTAGAGTTTTGTTAGTAGATATAAGTAAAGGGTCCAAATTTAATCTAACAATATCATCAATTTTAGAAGAAATAATTACACCGAGATAGGTGCCAGTAGGATTTAATGGGATGTCAGTAGGTGTACCAGTCTCAGAATGTATGATCTGGGTTTTTGAAATGTTGAGTTTGTAACCAGAAAATTTACCATATTCTCGAGCTACTTCAATTATTTTAGGTAACGCAGTAGTAGCATCAGAAGTTACAATGGCCACGTCGTCTGCGTACGCTAGAATTTTATGGTCTACCTCGTGAAGCTGAACTGGTGGGATATCAGGTTCCGTAATTAATCTATTCAAATAGGGTTCTAAGTAGAGAGCAAATAGGAGCGGGGAACAGGGGCAACCTTGTCTAGTCCCCCTAGTGATTGAAAAAGATCTAGATGTATCAGTGCCTAGTCTTATTATACCCTTGGGATTGGAATAAAGTGCTTGTACAGCTTTAATAAATTGTGACGGAAAGCCCTTCCATTGTAGTACAGTCCAAAGGAATCCCCAGTCAACCCTGTCAAACGCTTTTTCAGCATCGAGTAGAATCACCCCAACTGGGGATTCCTTTGCTTGAGCCCAATCTAATAGTGTAATAACACGTTTGACATGATCTGTAGTATCCCTATGTCTAATGAAACCATGTTGAATATGAGAGACCAAGCCTGCCATTACATCATTTAATCTATTTGCAAGAATTTTAGAATAAATCTTGCTATCTGCGGTAATAAGAGAGATAGGACGGTAGGACCCTAATTCTTTTGGGTCCTTATTCTTTTTAACAAAAACGACTATAGTGGCAGTAGACCAGGAGTCAGGAGGTTTACCTTGAAATGCTAAATTAAAATTTTTTAACAGCTCTGGTTTCAGCATGTGTCTAAATGACCGATAGAATTCAAGAGGTATCTGATCTGGCCCATTTGCTTTGCCTGCCGCAAGACTCATAACGGCTATCTCAATCTCATCCCAGCTTATTGGCCTTATAAATAAATCTGTCTCTTCTGGACACAGTGAAAGTTGATTAGCGCTTCTAAGATAATCTACAGGATTAAGAGTCTTATCAACTTCATTGCTAAGATCATTATACAATGTCTTATAGAAATCGTGAAATGCTTCTAATACTTCTTCCCTACGTTCGTGAAAAACACCATTCATATCTTTAATACACTGTATTTCGTTAATTGAGGCTTTTTGTCGCAGGCGCTGGGCTAAGACTTTTCCGGTGCGTTCACTGTATTCATAACGTTCAGTTTTATATTGCTTGAATTTTACCGCTACTTCGTCAGCAATATGGATACGCAAACCAGAGCGTTCAGTAACTAGGCGTGATTGTGCATCCTCTATTCCTACATTATTTTATTATTATTTATTATTATTTTTGCAAGCAATAGATAGATCCATCTCGGCTATCCTAATCTTATTTAGCCTCTCCTTAAAATCTGTTTGGATTTTCTTCCTTTTATAATTTGCAAAGCTAATTGTCTCACCCCGTACAATGGATTTAAAAGAGTCCCACACTACTTGTGGAGAGGCGGTATCGTTGTTTATTAAAAAATAGTCTTTAATAATTATGGCCATAAATTGGAGGCAGTCTTCATCTAGTAGCAGGTTTCTCTGAAATGACCATAGTCTAGTTGAATTTTGACAAACAGTGGGAAACTGAATCTCAGCAATCATAGGATTATGATCTGAGATAACTTGGGGTAATATTTCAATATGGATTTTCTCCAAAAACAAAGAAGAAACAAGGAAATAATCTAAACGGACGAATTTCCGATGAGGAATGGAGAAAAAGGTATATCCTGGATCTTTACAATAAAGTTTGTTCCACACATCAGTTAGCCCTTTGTTTAACACCAGATCTCTAAGTGCGCTGTAAGTTCTAGTCTTGCGGCCCGTGTATCTCATCCCTAATTTGATATTCCAATCAGCTGCCAAATGGATATTTAGGTCCCCACACACTATTATTGGCTGTGTCCACGTAGCTAGCTCTGCATTCATAGTGTTGAACACCTCACCATCATAAAGATTAGGGCCATAAATACAGCATATAGTAAATTTGCAGCTTCCAATTATTAATTCAGCAAGCCCCCATCTGCCCCATTTATCAGCTGATGTTTTCAAACACTTCCCGACTCCCTTTCGCATACATATTGCAACGCCTCTTTTTATACCCATTTGTTTAGACGTGAGCAAGACTTCTAATCCCAAATTATTCAAAAGAGAGCGCTTGTCCCATGAAATGTGCGTTTCCTGAATACATAGTAAATCAATATATAAAGTCTGAAGCATTGTTCGAAGCATTCCGATCTTTTTTAAATCATTAAGACCATTAATATTAATAGTACATATTTTCACCTTTTTATCCATATTGAAAATAATGAGAAAAAAAATATTTAGCAATTATCATCACTACATGCTCTTCAATATTATCGTTTGACTGCCTTGTATTCATCCTTGTATTCATCCTCGTGTTAAACACCTCTGCCTTACACCCCCACCACCAACCCTTACCCTTACCCACCCCCACCCTTTTTCCCAGAGCCCCTCCCCCCACCCTCCCCACTATAGGAGGCACAGGAACCATCAGTTCCTGAAACGTATGGGCGCCGTGTCCCTGGCCCATAGCATCCTGACGAAGAGAAAAGAGAGAAGAGAAGAAACAAAGGAAAGTATGAAAGAGAGAAGAAAAAAGAAAGAAGAAAAAATAGATAAAGTGAAAAATGAGAAAAAAAGAGCGATCCTGCATATTTAAACAGCTGTGAGACAATTCAATTTCTAAGCTTACGATCTAATATTATCAGACTACGCATTAGTTCTTTCAAAATGTTCTTCATCATACAAGATTATTCCAAAAAAATGTTCTTCATCATACATAATTATTCAAAGAGAATCCAAGTATTCCTTGGCTTTGATTGTGGATATAAAGTATTTTACTTGGCCTTTGAATATAGTCTTCAAATTTGCAGGACCTTGGAGGAACACTGTTACTTCTTTCCTTTGAAAATCAGGGATCAATTGCCTTAATTGCCATCGTTGAGCCACAGTAGCTTGGCAATAATCTGGTCGCACAAAAAAATGACAGCCCAATCCATCCGCTTTCTTATCCGGTCTTGCATTTAGATAAATAGCTTCACGGGCAAGGAAATTATTGAACGAAACCAGAATGGCCCTAGGATAGTTTTCTTGGCCTTGTCGTGGTTTCCTCGCTGTAAAGGGAAATCTATGTGCACGCTGTATCTCCCGTGCCCAGTCCCAATCTGTTAACTCAGGAAAAGCATCATTTAATAAATTAATGATGAACCTCCTCGGGTCAGACCCTTCTTTATTTTCAGGGACCCCCAAAAAGCGCAGATTACTTCTGCGGGCCTGATTCTCCAAATTTGCTAGCTTATCGGATAAATCCTCCTTTTGGGCTTTGAAGTCACCCACTTCTTGTCTTTGTGCCATACATTCTTCTTCTAAGACAGATATCCTAGCTTCTGCCTCGGTAACCCTGTCGGCGGTCTCTGAACATATCTTAATCGCACGTCGTACTGCATTTTTGACTTTGGCGCAAGTCATCTGCGTACGTTGGTTTTCAGCCTTACTTTCTGCCCTGTGATTCATCATGGTATCATAGATTGTTTTCAATGTAATTTCTTCATTGTTTTCTTGTGGCGGGGCCGAGTCAGTTACAGAATTATGACTGGACCCAAGAGTAGCAGTGGCAATAGTAGCGGTAAATACTTGAGTAGGAGATGAGGGGTTCGCCCCACTTGGTAGATTGGGAGCGGTCTCTTTGCTCGTCGCACGTAAAGATCTTTTCTTCCTCAGCTTCTTCTTAATGATAGTGGCCGCGTTAGCGCTGTCAGGGCTCATGCTAGCCTCGCCATCAGAAGATATACTTTCACAACTGTCATCTGCCCAGTCTTTATTCAAGCCCATTACTTCATCAGATGATAGTTCTGATAGGGAATACAAATTTTCAAGAAGCTCCTGATTATGTGGCTGCAGCATAACTTTTTCTGCGCTCTGTAGATCAGTTATTGATGATAATGATAGTGAGGGAAGAGAGCATGCTCGATTGATTATAGTCCCGCCAGAAACTACATCTCCCATAATACCCTTCTTCTTCAGGTGATCAATTGTTATGAGTTATGGGATTATTCTGACTATCAACATTTTTAGCCGATTGATTAAGCGGTTGATTAGTGGCCAAATCTGTGTTTTGGCTGTTATTGTCAGTTATTTTCTTCCTGGCAGCATGCTTCCCAAACAAATCTGGTAATGTTTGTAGTGTTGTGTTCTTCATACTTGAAGCTTCATTAGATTTCAATACAGCCCCCTTGTTAGAATTCTTACCCTGTTTTGTGACAGTTTTACCAAGGGTCGATGGAGCTGCCTCTGCCATCTCGTTCTCGTTGTCCGGCTCCACTCCTCCCAAATCACTTCCAACACCGTTTCTCTTGTTTCTGCGCGTGCAAATGGGGGGTGGGAGCGGCGTCCCCTTCTTCCTCCGAGAGCCGCCTCTACCAGGGAAAACGCTACTCTGTGACCAGAACAAACAGAGTGTAGCACGCCACAGCGGGACCCGCCGATTGAACTCGAAGAGATTCAGCAACATTCGTGCATTCCGTCACGGAGATAGTTAGTATCCAATTAACACCACAGTACGATACTGTAGCGCAGTTAGCTCCGTTCTGCTCTGTTAGTGCCCGCCTCAGGCCGCTCTCCTCGGCACCTTCCGGAAATGGCCAACGCCTCCGTGTAGCACCGTGTAGCTCCGTGTAGCTCCGTGTCCCTCACTCCCAACGGTCCGGCACGTAGATCAACCACGCCCACAGGCAGCCTTAAGCGGCCGACCAATTCCAGCCGATACGGTCAGGTAGAATGAAATTATCCGACATATACGACTATGTAATCACTTTTGGTACAGCGGAGATGTAAAAGTGAGGTTACGGCCAATTCCCACGTAGATATCATGGCAAAAAAACTGAATTTTTCCTCTCCTTCTCTCCCGGACGCCAGGGACCAGGGAGCTGGCTGCTTACACAGCCATCCTCACGGCAGCCATCTTGCCTCAAGAATGCATACCAATTTTTTTCATTTTCAATAAGGAACTGTTCCATCATGAATGATGAACCATGATGGGCACCTGCTTTTCTCCCAGCAATGTAAATTTGCATATGGGCTGGTGAGAGGAGCAGGTGATCCGAAGCGAGTACCATAAAGAATGGTGGGAGAATATTGTCCGCTGGAGTAGGTTCATGGACAATCTTTTCATTGTATGGAAGGGTTCGGAGGACAGTGTTCAGAACTTATTTAAGAAAATAGAGAACAATGGCTTAATCTACACTTCACAAGTGCAATGAGCAATGAAGAGATTCATTTCTTAGATCTTTCTGTATATGTAAAAGGGGATAGATTAGAAACAAAGGTATATAGAAAACCCACTGAGGAAATACACTATTAAATTTGACGAGTTTCCACCCCCACAATCATATCAGAAGCATATGGAAAGACGTTAATGGTCAGAAGAAACTGTAGTGAACAGGGGGAGGAGGAGAGTGCTGAGGAAGATTCAGAGTTAGAGGTTACTCCAACAAAACAGTGGAGGAGGCTATCACAAAGGCTAGATCCATAAAAAGAGACCAGATTCTGTTCAATAAAATAAACAGTGAGAAACTTGGAAAAATAGACCCTCACTTTTGGCTTGTAACTAATTTTAACAAGAAGGAAGCCGCCATTTTAACCATTCTATACAAGTACTGGCACCTGATCCTCAACAACCCAGTGGTAGGAAGCGAGGCCCCTAGGAGATCGGGGATTACTTTCAGGAAGTCAAGAGCAATGAGGCAGGATCTGGTCAAGAGTAACCTAGAGAGCAGCACTTAGAGTCAATCCTGATGGTTAACGCAAAGAACAGGATTCAGGAAGTGTGGAATATGCAAAGCATTTCAGCACAGAAAGAATTTGGTGAAGTATGAATCCCCCTTCACTACATGTATGAAAAACATCAGGGGCCAATACAACTGCAAAACTGAAATTGCAGTCTATATGCTGAAATGCCCCTGTGGGCTATCCTACGTCGGAAGTACTATCTTGCAGTCCATAAGACAATTCTGCAACACATAAGAGAGATCAAGAACTATTACAGAGCATACCCGGTGGCTCGCCATTTCGAAGAACTCCATGGGGGTGAAGCTTCAGGCCTCATGTATTCTGTCCTTGACTCCAGTCCCATCAATATGCAAGGGGGAGACAGAGAAAGAAAACTGAGACAACTGGAGTCAATATATATAATAGAGATGAATATGAAAGCACCCTGGTGCTTTAATACAGAATAGGATCTGCATACACATCTTTAGACATATTAGAGAGTTACAGTAGATACTTTCCTCCAGAACTCTAAGTAGGGTAATAATATATTCCATACATATATTATATATTTTTTACATTTTTCAAAAAGCATTTTGATTTTTGATAAATTTAAGGGCATAGGCAATGCGCAAGCATTGGGGGTCACTTAAGGGCACTAGTACACATGCAGTTTTAGACTGGGCTTGGGAACCTCAGATATTACAAAATAGGGAATCAGAATAGGAGACAAAGTATAGGGGTTCATAGGCTGACTTGGGCATTCCTACAGGTAAAGGTATGACTTCCAATACCATTTGCTTTGTGAGATACCATACGAGACATCGCACACTTGAGTGACTATGGGTTTATGGCACTGACCAAGGCACCCAAAGAAAAAATGACCCACTTGGCTAGTGCACTGTGCAAAGTTGTTATGCCTAGTTACAATGCAAACAGGCTACACTCAGATGCACAACCAGCCACATCATGACTTGAATTTTCCATCAGGGAGCTATACCTAGATGAACCCAGATTCATTAAGAACACACCATTTGAAAAGGTACCAATTGTTATCGGGCCCTCTACCATTTTGCAAAAAGAATACAAGTTGAGCTGAGCATTGCAATTCATCATATGGGCACATTGTTGAGTGACAGCTTTATTTATTCTCAACTACCTGGCAGTTGTTAAGAGTATGACATTGGTCGGCAACACACTGAAGGAGAGAGATCAAATGAGAGAGAGAGAGGAAAGTGGGAAAAAACAAACAAAAGCAAAAACGAAGAAACTAAAAGGTGACTCTGCCTGTAAGTCTGTTAGCAAACAAATAATAAGCCCAATGCTTTAATAGAGCAACTATCACATATGTGTATGGCACATTTAAAAGCAAATATTACGAAATGTCAACATGCAATTTTGATGGTAATAGAGGGTGGAGCTGAGCATAGTCTTTTTTCACTTACCTGGAAAGCATGTGTTTTTAAAAATCCCCCCAAAATAGGGCCTCGTCATCAGTGAGCAAGTCTGCTTTGACGTCCGAAACGTGTTTGATGTTTGCTGATTAATAAAAGTTAATATTCATAGCTCTTGCACGGCGTGTCATTTCCCTTGGAGTCAAGGGGGATGGAACATATATATGGCGGTCGCCAGTAGGTAGTTATAGTCAGGACCTTGGTTCTATAGGGAAAGCATTTTTTCTTTTGCCAATATCTTTGCTGTCATTTCACGAATCTTCATGGAAATTTCAAAAATAATGGGGCATTGAGGTCAGATGCTGTGCTGGACGTTTTGGGGTTATTCGTCAAGTGGGGGCCAAGAAAAAAAGGGAACTCCAAAACACGTTTTCTCCATGTTCAGTTCCATAGGAAACTTTAGACACGGATAGAGCCGGTACTGCTGAACGGAATGACACTAAATATGACAAAAAGGTTCAGTAAGCACTCTTTTTGTTAAATGGTCTAAATCCGTTCAGTAGTTCCTGAGAAATGTAAACATTTCTCAGATAGACAACTGTGGCCGCCGTGTATCAGCAAATCTTTCCGCTCTTGAGCCTGCAGTCTGATTGGCTGCCAACACTTCAAACCAGGAAGTGTTGGCAGCCATCTTGTGACAACGGTTGAGCTACAAGAAAAAAGGTTACAAAACCTGGAAAAAAAAATAGAAAAGGGGTCAGGGTAGAAACACCCTGACCCCTAGGCCTGCTCAGGGATAGGCTTGCTATTTGGGTCTCTTTCGGCCTGTGTATTGAATGCTGTATTGGATCATTTACTATAGATTAACATGTCAATCGTGAAATGTCCTGATTGCATTGGTCAAAGTTGTTCTAAATACCTACATGTGCATGACCCTATTTTTTCATGGGTTCATCATTGTCATTAATTGTGTAATTTAAGGGTCGGGATGTGACATGAACGTTAATTATTGGCAGAACATATCGTGATTTTACATGTTTCTCCTCTGTGTGGTTTTTCTTATTTTAAGAAAATTGCTCATGTTTTGTATAATGTAAGCCATCACTGACAGAGGGTATACATATCTTTGCTTTTTCTCCCACTGTTTATTTTGAGTATTTTTTTTGTGTTTACCACAAATGTATTCTTTAAGGGAGGTTGGGCACGATATTTTGTTATTGGGCCGTGACGAAGACCCGGAAGGGTTGAAATGCGTTGCCATTAAAATTTCATGGAATCATCACGCTGTGTGCAGGATTTTGAATCGTGATTATTGATCAGGATTTCTATTTCCAATTTTGAGTGAGTCCCACTCTCGCTGATCTGCACTCTCCCCACTTTCGGTGGATGTGGCCAACTTTGCTGTGGGAACAGCGATAACATATATATAGATATACATATATATATAGATATCTATCTGTAATATGTATATATAGATATATAGATACATATATAAAATGATATTTGAACACTTCAGAGAACAACAAAATTCTACAAACCAAGTAGGTAAAAATAATAAAAAGCTAAATCTAGTTTAAGATGACAAATAAATAAAACATTGCTACATATTTATTTCTCTAACATAGAGGTGCATCCACCAGAAGAAGGAATATACACAAAAAGGAAAAGAAATGCAAGGACACCAAAATACTTGAAATGCAAAAAAGACCACCTCCAAAGTATAAATTGAAACTAAAGCAGAATCTAACACTGAAAGTAAAATCTAACATTGAATGTAAAAATAACGGTTAGGCAGAATAAAAAAATTAACTAAAACTAACAAACTGTAGACTAAAAACTTCAATTAAAAAATAAATCAACCCATCTAACAAATATATTCCTCTCAGCGGACTACAACAAATTAAAAGTGTTCCAAAAACAGCACCAAACATGCCAGCAAAACAAAAGTCTACAAATAAACAAAGTAAAGACAACACTCAAAACACAATTAAAAATGTTTAGTTGCAATGTCAAAATGTTAAAATAAATATAACATGTATTATATTTTTAAATAATTATTATATATGTGTATACTCTAAAACCTACAGAGTAAATGCCAGAATTGGCAAAATACACAAAATCCAGTGAAAGTGCACACTTGAAATGCACAAAATATTATTATAAAACGTGCTATGGCAGGGCTACCACTAGATATGAAATAGTAGAAGGTGTTAGGTAACATATCCATCCCGTCAATATTACAGAAATGGAAATTAGAAATATTTTATAGGACGTGAAAGAGGCCAGTGCTAGCTGACAAGACCCAGAAGGAATGCTACTTAAAAATATACTAAATGTTTCTGAGTAGGAAACAGGCCAACTCCCAGGCACGCCAAACCTAAAAATATTAATTACCAGAACATGTAGAACATTGAGAGAAATGCAAGTCACATCTAAACATAAGAAGAAATAGACCTACCCCACTTACAAATCATACATTAAAAAACCTTTTTTATTATAAGACATCCAGAATAATTATAATTTATGCTGCTTACAGCAATTTATTGAACTTAACACAATGTAACACATGGATGATGGATGACACTTTTAAGTCATGCCTTCCATCACTCATTCAAAAATACGCAATACATGGTCAATTTCAAAAAACAAACATCCCATTAGTATAAACATGATTATGTACCGAAGCACAACTTACAATGAAATGCTAACACATTTAAGCAACAGGTCTTCAAAAATTCAACATATGCTTTGAATAGTCAATGATTTCCATTATACTTACAATCTGCTCACACACTGCATTTCAGGGGTGCTACTATTATTTAGGGGTGGGCAGTAAAATCCACCCCGCCGGGGGAGTTTGCAGAGTTTTGCCACTCCACTTGGAGCACAGAGTTCGGCAAAAACTCTGTCAACCACTGCGTGGTGAAGTTCACTGAATACCCCTAGAATGAATTAATCAACAGCACTACCTTTTTTACCTCATTCTTATTTTAACCCTACCCCCTGCCTGAATTCCTTCCCTTTTGCACCCCAAGCTACCATCTTTGTAGCCCCTCCCTTTCATCTGGTATTGGCCAAACAACTGAAGGGGTGCATTTGCAACAGTGTGTGAGAAGAGTGGACAAAGCGGACTGGGGGATTCCTCACGCCAAAGCAACAATCATCCAAATAAAGCTGAAGAGGGCGGGTGACCAAAGAATGCCACCCAAGTGTAAGAGTGTGACACTGGCCAATAACTGAAGATATCAGGCACCAGTGTAGTGAATTGGGATACTGAGGGGCGTTTAGTAAAGAGGAGCAGCAACACCCCTGTAAGCTCCTTACAAGGGCAATGGAGGAGTTCCCAGCTTTTGAAGAGCTAGTCTTTCTTGCGTAATGTATCCTGAACAAGCGGTTATAGAAGGTGAGCAGTGCAGTGGGAAGGAGGAGGAGAGGGGAGGTGAACTTGGTGACGGGTGGACCGTAAAATAGTATTAGTGGTGTAGAGGGTAAATGATGCACTGAAGCAAAGAGGGGTTGAGAGGGGTTGGCCTAACGGCTAAGGCGCTCGACCTCGGACCTGGGGATCTGGGTTCGAGTCTCGGTAACGACGCCAAAAAACCCCTGTGATTCTGGGCAAATCACTTAATCTCCCCGTGCCTAAAAAAAAAATACAAAAAAAAATAAATAAATGAAAGTGTGTCCTCATGTAATGTAACTGGTGCTATGTAAAGCGCTCTGATAACTGATTCGGTTCGGTTCTAGTTCGCGCTATATAAAACTCTGCAAAAAAAAAAATCCAATGTTAAAAAAATATACAAAAAGGTTATTTAATAATATATTATTAAATACTGATATAAAAATGACTATATAAAATGTTTAAGAACTGTATAACTACAAAAAACGTATGTACACTACAACAATTTCATTTGTGGAATATTAATTATATAGAAGTTAATCAATTCTTTTTTGTTGTTATTAAAAATAATAAAGAAAACATGTAATTCTTGCAAAATAATGTACAGAAAAAATGCTATATATTAAAAGAGATGCTTAGAAAATGTGAAAATGTGAATAATAAAACATATAAAAATTATACTTAGCAAAACATATATTATTGAAGAAACAGACAATTTAAAGTACTATAATGATTTATGGTACAAAAGAAGAAATACAAACCAATGCTAACACTTTACAGATATCATATTTATTATTCCTACTAAAGAGCCAACCTCATTGGAGACGTTATTGTACTATGGTGAAGCTTTAATTAGCTATTTCCATGTAACTTCGGAGGGGTCAGATTCACTATTTCCACTTCAAACTTAACCACACTGGGAAACGTGTTAGGCTTTGGTGGGGGGCACATTTACTATTCCTACTCCAAACTTAAAAACGTTGGCAAAAATATTGGACTTTGGTAGGAGTCAGAATTACTTGTCCCACACCACACTTAAGCACATTGAGCAAAGTGTCAGACTTTGGGTGATAAAGGTTAACTATTCCCTCTCCAAACTTAACCATTTTGGGGAATGTACTTGACTTTGGAGGGGTCAGATTTACTATTCCCACTTCAAACTTAACCACATTGGAGAAAACATTGGACTTTGGGGGTCAAAATTACTACTCCTAAGCCACACTTAACTATATTAAGCAAAGTGTTTGAACTTTGGGGTGGATCAGTTTACTATGGCCATTCCAAACTTAATGACAATGGGAAGTGTTGGACTTTGATGGAGTCAGATTTACTATTCCCACTGCAAACTGAATCCTACTGGGGTAAGTGTTAAGCTTTGGGACGGAGTCAAATGTACTATTCCAACTCCAGACTTAACCACATTGGGGAAAATGTCAGACTTTGGGGATCAGAATTTCTATTCCCACATCAAGCTTAACCAAATTGGGCAAAAGGTTGAACTTTGGTGAAGTCCAGATTTACTATTCCCATTCCAAACTTATCCACAGTGGAGAGGTTTCTCACTGTTCAAAGGGTCATTGTTCATTTTTCTTCTTTGCTCCTCAATGCCTTAGGCCAGAGTGATTTGCCAAGTGTCAAAGAGTACCATCAAATGAAGAAGGCAGTTCTACAACACTAGTCGGCAGCCTTATTGAGCTACTACAACACACTAGTACCTTTTTTTACACACAGACACAATCTTACAAAACTATACACAAAATATATCTCCATATTTGTACATAAAATATGCTCATTATTGAAAAAGTAGACCAGCTAATTATATTTATGCAGGTACTCTCTGTTCAAACGTTGCTTTCATTTGTGAGATGTATTTTTGGAACTGGCCTTGGAAAGGAGCTCATAATTTTATCTTCACAGCTGAAAAGCACAAAGTTGAAATGCAAAGAACAGAGCATACACCCAGAAACAAAAAAGGTCATTTTCAAGTGCAACAAACTGGTGCCTATAAATAGCTTACTAAACTAAAAGCAAGCAAAAAAGGAGTTCACTCAAAGCAATACAAAAGATTAACAACAGTTTTAAATACTCAGAGGAGAGTCTCAGTTTTTCACATCTATGCATAGGTAAAACTAATGCACCTAAAGGAAAATCCAAGCTTAGAGGAGAGGATGGTTCTAGAGTATAATGATTTCAAAAATCAAAGAATTCCATAAAGGCAAATAGAACTGGGCAGGAAATTAAAGAGGAAGGTATCAGCATTGCAGAGGCTCGGTCAAGAGTCTTCCTGGATCAGGGAAGTAAGTGTTAGCCTAAGCCACACTCAGGAAATAATCAAGAGAAGTACAGAGGTCAGAAACTCTCGTCCAATGAAAAGTGTGGAAAAATCAGACAGTGTAAACTTCAATTATTCACACCAAAATTATTTGGGTTCGCATCATCAGGGGTCCATTGTCTTTTTCCCTTCTCTTGTTGCAGACTGCAACAATCGCAAAGTATTCCACAATGGACTTGGGAACGACATTGTCTTCTCATACTCAGGTTAGGTGGTAACATTGCTGAATAGGCATTTCAATTAACGCTCTGGCTCTCTATGTTCTTTTGTCAAGGTCTTCTTCTCAGGCTCTCTCTCTCTCTATCACTAGTACAGTAATGTATTGGTTCTCAAGCTAACAATGTGTATGAATACCTCCAAGAAATGTCATGTTAGCATATCTTGATGGCCCAAAGGGTCTCTTGGATAGGGCCCAGTAGGAAAACTTTTGAGGGAGACTGCGTGATTATCACCTTCAGATACCCTGATCTGGCATGAAACATCTTGAAGCACTCATGCTGGTCCTTATCACAACATACAGATATAAAACCATTACTGCTGGGCTTCTTTTATAGACCTCTCCCTCATACCAGATGTGAATGTGCATGGGTGGGTTGCAGGTTACTTCTAACCCTTATGTTCCTCTGGCGGACTTTAATTAACTAGACTGACTTCTAGTGAATGCCAGTAGAAGTACGGTGACAGGCCTTTCTATTCAGCTTCCCCTACAGGACGCGCCAGATATAAAGGCTGTGCCCCATGTAAATCCGGAATACCCTTCAAACATGGTATCCATTAACATGACTAATGGCCAGCTTGTTGGCTCCACAGCCCCTCATTTAAGTCACAATCAGGGAACTATGGAGAATCTAAGCATCGTGTCCTGGAATGTGGCCGCTCTAGCACCAAAATTCGCTGACGATAGATGGACCTCGTTTCTTAGATCCTTTAACATTATTTGTCTCCAGGAAACCTGGGAAGCGGAAAATAATTTTTTTATCACGCGTTTCAAGGCCTTTTTTCCGGCGATTAGCTCTAGAGCAGGTAGAGCAAGTGGAGGTCTAATAATTTTTGTAGCCCTCGAATATTGAGGGTCAGTGAAATTACTGAAAAATTCGAAAGTACTCCAGGGCCTTGAACTAATAGTGGAAAGATCACTACGATTGTTATTAATTAACTTCTAGAATTCAAAACGGAAGAAGCAATGGCTGTCTATTGTTTCAGTTTTAAGTAGCGCCCTTGAGTCATTACGGGGAGAAGGTCTCTCCCGGGAGAATCTCATTGTGGTAGGGGATTTTAACTGACACTCATGTCCTGAATCATTATCATACCAGCATAGACTGCAACCGTGTATGATTGCAGACGGACTGCACATGGAACGTTCTCCTGAAGGTCTTGAACTGAATGGTCTCACACTTGCTCATGGTTTAACTTTCACCTTAGATAAGTTTGGGTGGTGTCCATTCCATTTAACATACTACAGAGCCCTTTCAGTGACCATAACCCCTTGACTTTAACTATTGAAGTACTGGGCACCCAAATGGCACATCCTTGCCCGTCTGTGGGCACGTTATCTCTAACTGATCAATGGAGGCATCTGCGTTTGTCGCAGTTAGACACAAAATCTTTCAGCCACTCTCTTTTTAAATCGTGACAAGAGATTTAAACTTCTTTAGATCTCTCAACCTCTGATGAAGACACTGCATGTTCATTTAACCATATTGCACAGTCAATCACTAGCCTGTTAACAGTCCTGGTAGTTACACCCGAAATGGATTGATGCTGACTGTTCCCGGGCCCTCCGTCTTCTAAAGGAAGACCGAAACAGATTCCCCAAGGTCAAATTTTGTTGGAAAAATGGCATCACAATTATAAGGTGGCCCGCAAGGGACAAAGGCATCAGTTACAAAGACAAACCTGGGATGAGTTAACTCAAGCGAGTGAGCAGCGGGATTGTACTTTATTCTGGCAAGTCATAAATAGACCCTGTTTCTCAGAGCCATTGTGACTGACAGTATGCCATATTATGACACCGGAACAATAGCTTGCCCATTATGAAAATGTCTATAATTTCGGACATAGCGAGGATTCTACTAATGAGATAGATACTTGCTTGATTGATACTCCTGTCACCTTTCTTTTGGATGAAGTAAGGCTGAGTATCATGGGATTGTCCAGGAATAAGGTCTGAGGTCCCAATGGGATTCCTCCAGTCTTTTTTCTGGACAATACTGAAGTTTGGGCTCCAGTTCTGACCAGGGTGTTAAATGCTGCAGCAAGGAAGGGTATGATGCCTTCATGGTCCACTGCTATTATCATCCTACTCTTTAAGAAGGGGGATAGGGACAACCCCTGTTACTACCGCCCCGTATCCCTCTTTGATTTCACAGTGAAGGCCCTGGGTTGGGTCTTATTAAATAGGCTCTCTGCTTGGGCAGACATAAACCAAATCATCTAAGAAGTGCAATATGGGTTCTGTTCGGGTAAATCAACTACAGAATACTGCCTAAAACCTTTACCTTTTATTTTCCAAATATACGGTTGCCCAAGCTGTATCCCTTTTCCTGGGTTTTATGGACCTTACCTCAGATTTTGACTGGTTGAACCACAAGAAATGATGGGCTTTACTCGTCTCTCTAGGGGTTGACCCAGGTATTGTAAATATATTATTGACCCTCCAAGCCCATACCACAGCTGCAGTCAGATACTCTCATGGAGTGGGTCTGACAAACTATTTTAACTGCTCCAGGGTGTATCCTTGTCCCTTTTTTATTTATGGTATACATTAATGGCTTGGAATCGGCCCTGACAACACTACAGACTGCCTGCTCTAGAGTGGGTAGGAAATCAGTACCAGTTTTATTATAAGGTGATGACGCAGTACTGATGGCATATACACCAATGGGATTACAGTCCTTGATTGATGGTTTTGTCTAATTTATGAATGAGCTGGGCCTGTCGACCAACTTCACAAAATCATATGTCATGGAAGTAGGCACCAGGTTAACTTGATCTAAAATCTTTAAGGCAGAAATCCACACTTTAGCTAATGTCCCGGCATTCTTCTATTTGGGAATTTCATTTGATGCAAAGTTAAATTGGAAACACCAGATGGAGGGGAAGCTAGGAGATATGAACAAATCAATGGGAAGTATTGCTAGTTATGCACAGAGATTAGACACTTAGTCCTCTGAGGTGATCTTAAAGCTTTACTAGTCCTTCTTTGCCTCCTAGGTCCTGTACGTATGTGAGGTCTGGGGGTATATAGCAGTTAACAAACTGCAGACCGCACAAAATAGGTATCTGAGACACATACTGAGAGTCCCCCAGGGTACCCCAGCATTATCAGTACATGAAGAACCGGGAGTTAGGTGCCTAACTGACTTGGTGGCAGTAAAGCATTTATTGTGCTGTGTGAAGATATCGTTGAATGCTGAGTCATAAGGTAATCACCTGGTCATCTCAGACTGCCTATTACTTGATCATGCACTCAAAATCCCCTAGTTACAATATGTTAAAGAGGCCTTCAATGCCCTAGGAAGAGAAGACATTTTGCACAATCATGACACATGAATTCCCGAGATCTGTTATCAGTAAAAGAGTTTTTAAACGTGCTGCATTAACCTGTGAAGATTATGAGCTTAGCAAACCATTTGTGAGAGGGCATGCTCTTTGGAAATCAGTCCAAGGCATGGAGAAATATCTCACCATTATAAAAAGTGCTTCTGACAGGCTTTTGATAACCAGATTTAAATTTAATTAGCTTCATCGTCTTTTGGTATCTCTGGTTGGGTTTGTCACACATATTGAGGAAAGAGGTGGCTGCGACGATAGGTCTCCACCTGATACCCTACATTTTGTCTTTTTATTTAAACATCATACTTTTCCAAGAAGATTGTTTCTTAAGCCCCTTTTGAAAGATATGAGTTTTAGACTGGCCCGTGTTGCCCAATTGTACTTGCAGCTTCTGCCTAATGATTACACGTGTTTTGCAGTTGTAAATCTTTTGAGAGAGGAACTTAGGTCCAGAAATTCTAGATGCGATTGAGGGTAGTTAGGTCATTGTGTTTTTGCACAAATCTTAAATGTATTTTAATTGTATTGTTGTTGCTTTTTATACTTTATGAATGTGAGCACTTCCGAAAAAGATTATTATTATTATTATTAATAATATATCTCTATGTCTATCTTCTACTAAATTTATTAATTTCATTTCTACACTTGTTAAGGAACAAGTTAAATTGCACCTATGCACATCAGCAGTGTCTAATGTCATGGTGGGTCTCAAGAAATGTCCCACTAGCTCAGCGTTTTTATCATCAGGCTGCTGATTTAAGTGCTTCAGCACAGGAACTTCTGAAAATACCAAGTCATGATTGAAGTAATAATATTGAAGAAGACCCTTTCCATAGAATAAGCTTAGCAATAAGCTACAGGTAATTCCATATGTCAAGGGGAGGTGAAGATATATACTTCCCTCGGCACTGATGCAGGTAACTGCATGCAAATGTAGCAATCCCTAGCATCCATAGTGTCAACATATTCATAAAGCAATTTCAAATAAACATTAATTGAATAATCTCCTCTGGATGCATGTAAATCCTTCTCATCTATTGTAAATAAGCTATTGTCAGTAGGAAGCGGCATTTGAGGGGCACTTGTAGATGTAAGCTCCTCCACATGTGAAGGATGGGGCAGACTAATGTATTACAAGCAAAGCTATCAGTACTAATGTCCCAACTACAAATACTCCAACATATAAGGGTCTGTGTTCCCAAGTGTTTGGATTAGGCTCCATGACTTCTCTGATGTCAGACTGTTTAAGTAGAAGATTGCAACCGTTCTTTAAGTTACTTTCCAATTGTGCAAATAGCAAGGCAAAGTTCAAATGTCTTTGATACACAAGGGTGTACCACAGCTCCATATGTACACCCTTGAGTTCAGAGAACACCCTGCTCTGCAGCATGTAATCTATTTTTGCTTCATGTTTTAGTTGTTAATTGAAATACACTTTTCACCAGAAACTCTGCTACAGCCAAGGGTATTTGAAATGGCCCGATCAGCATCATGTTTTAGCCCCGTCCCTCCATTCACTCTACTCCTGTACCTACCAGCCTGTGGTCGAATGGAAAAAAACACAGTCAGTAGAATTTCTCTCTGTTGCTTCTATCTGTGAAGGAGTTGACTAACATGTCGAACCATGTCCTACCAATGTTTTCGGACTGCTCCATGATTGGCGGTTATCCGTTTGCAAAACATGTTTTCCAGCAAAGATGCTTACAACCTTTCTTTAAAGCAATGGTGTGCCCAGCTTGCAAGTTGATTTTGACTGGGATTGTCTTTATCTCAGAAATGCAAGCTAGGAAGGCAAAATAATGGTGCTAAATCCACGAGTCTCACTCGTTCAGTGTACTAAAATGACAGAGCAGCCTTCTTCCATAATCCACCTGTTTTGTCTTTGATTGGCTCCACAGTCTACAAGCTATTCAGCGCACAAAAACTCCCTTTTTATTATCTTTTAAGTGGACCATAATAACATCAATGATAATGCATTAGTATCATATACTGAGATTTTCATAGATAGCCATTACTGATATAATATCCAATTTTACAATTATGAATATTAGTACTCAGCATCCGATTAGGAGCATATCTTTATACATATCTTGTAGACTACATTACAAACTAAGGGCCTGATTCACCATGGTAAATATGCACTTTTGTGTAAATTAATTTGTTTTTGTTTTCACAAACCACGAGTTTAGTTTTACTATTAGTAAAACTAAACTCGTAGTTCGTGAATACCAAAAAATGGTAAATTAACACAAAAGTGGAAGTGTAACTTTGTGAATAAGGCCCTCAATAATTTTAACGCATTGTACAAGGTTCGATTCTGACATTACTTTGGCCAATTTAAATATTTCTAACACGCTGGTACTATGGAGATTGTACAAGGGTGTACTACGTGGAACCTGCCATTATGTACATTTCTGTCAAATAAATGGTACTATGCATGAAGTTTCAATGGAATCCTAAATAATAAAATTTTCTTTAATTGAAATATGACATTGAAGTAATGAAGAGATATAAAAAGTGCTGAGCGGATGAATTTAAATGACTCATCTAGAAACTAGCACTGCACTCGGTTTGAAGGAAACATGAGAAAGAGGCTACTTAGAGTAATTAAGCCGTGATATGATCAACTTTCAAGGAGCTCCTTTGAACGCCGGACCATTTTAGCGATCTTACATCTGATTGCTAAGGTGCTCTGCGAGTGAGGGCTTGGCAGGGTAATTTTTGCAGTCCATATGGAGTGTTTTTAGTTTTCCGTCTAATACGTCTCAGAGTTCCAGGTGCCCAAGTTCGCCCTGCTGTCATCCTCTTAAACCATTAAACAAACGTCCCAATAAACTTCCATCAAAGTATGTGGCAACCACATTTAATGACGAGCCGCTTTGAGTGTTAACAGCCTGTTAGCCAACAAACTCACCATGAGCTGGTAATAACCCCTGCTTGCTTGCTTAAGGACTCAATTAGCGTTAGTGGTGGTCAGGCAGCCCAAATCTTTTCTCTTAGTTTTTATGCAATGTGTTTTGCACACCAGATGTTTTTTTACTCAAATTGCATGTTCCAGCCACAAAGGCTCACAGAACAGATCGGCGCAGCTGCAGTTATGACTTGTGTTTGAAAACTGTGTGCTAGCACTGCCCAGGTCAGGTAAGTCTCCTTCATACAGTCCTGGCTTTTTAGGCAACAATTCATTGGTTCCTGGGGCATCTAGTAGCTATAAAAATGTAATAGGCGAAGGGTATTTGGAATGTTTTGAACGCATTGTACTATACATGACATGAGATTAAATGGCATTTACCTGGCATGTTTTTTCTGTTGCTAAGGTATTTATTGTAAAATAACATGTACTTCAAGAGACCCAAAGTTTTGTGTGCAGCTGTAAACCATGTGTGCAGCTGTAAACCAGCCATCCAGCCATGATTTTATGCCGCTCTACATACAGTTGCAAAAAACACAGTTGATGGACAGAATGTAGAACAATGTCATACATTCACCCCAGTACAAGGATCTGGGCCTAAATCCATCGTTTTTTTGCACTCCACACCACCCTGGGTTAGACACTGGCTATATGCAAATCAGCTCTGACTCTGTGCCTCATGGGAACAGTCCAGTCCGGACTACCAAGCCATGTCTTTCCCAGACCGGAATCAAGCATCCAAGGACCGGTTTCTGGCTATTAGCCTTCATCAGCCTGGATAGCTTGACTCCAGTGGTGTGGAGAGCATGGGACTCACGTCTGAGCATCCCCAGCCCACTCGGGGTGAAATTGCAAAAAAAACAGTTGATGGACAGAATGTAGAACAATGTCATACATTCACCCCAGTACAAGAATCTGGGCCTAAATCCATCGTTTTTTTGCACTCCACACCACCCTGGGTTGGATAGCTTGACTCCAGTGGTGTGGAGAGCCTGGGACTCACGTCTGAGCATCCCCAGCCCACTCGGGGTGAAATTGCAAAAAACACAGTTGATGGACAGAATGTAGAACAATGTCATACATTCACCCCAGTACAAGGATCTGGGCCTAAATCCATCGTTTTTTTGCACTCCACACCACCCTGGGTTAGACACTGGCTATATGCAAATCAGCTCTGACCCTGTGCCTCATGGGAACAGTCCAGTCCGAACTACCAAGCCATGTCTTTCCCAGACCGGAATCAAGCATCCAAGGACCGGTTTCTGGCTATTAGCCTTCATCAGCCTGGATAGCTTGACTCCAGTGGTGTGGAGAGCCTGGGACTCACGTCTGAGCATCCCCAGCCCACTCGGGGTGAAATTGCAAAAAACACAGTTGATGGACAGATTGTAGAACAATGTCATACATTCACCCCAGTACAAGGATCTGGGCCTATATCCATCGTTTTTTTGCACTCCACACCACCCTGGGTTAGACACTGGCTATATGCAAATCAGCTCTGACCCTGTGCCTCATGGGAACAGTCCAGTCCGAACTACCAAGCCATGTCTTTCCCAGACCGGAATCAAGCATCCAAGGACCGGTTTCTGGCTATTAGCCTTCATCAGCCTGGATAGCTTGACTCCAGTGGTGTGGAGAGGCTGGGACTCACGTCTGAGCATCCCCAGCCCACTCGGGGTGAAATTGCAAAAAACACAGTTGATGGACAGAATGTAGAACAATGTCATACATTCACCCCAGTACAAGGATCTGGGCCTAAATCCATCGTTTTTTTGCACTCTACACCACCCTGGGTTAGACACTGGCTATATGCAAATCAGCTCTGACCCTGTGCCTCATGGGAACAGTCCAGTCCGAACTACCAAGCCATGTCTTTCCCAGACCGGAATCAAGCATCCAAGGACCGGTTTCTGGCTATTAGCCTTCATCAGCCTGGATAGCTTGACTCCAGTGGTGTGGAGAGCCTGGGACTCACGTCTGAGCATCCCCAGCCCACTCGGGGTGAAATTGCAAAAAACACAGTTGATGGACAGAATGTAGAACAATGTCATACATTCACCCCAGTACAAGGATCTGGGCCTAAATCCATCGTTTTTTTGCACTCCACACCACCCTGGGTTAGACACTGGCTATATGCAAATCAGTTCTGACCCTGTGCCTCATGGGAACAGTCCAGTCCGAACTACCAAGCCATGTCTTTCCCAGACCGGAATCAAGCATCCAAGGACCGGTTTCTGGCTATTAGCCTTCATCAGCCTGGATAGCTTGACTCCAGTGGTGTGGAGAGCCTGGGACTCACGTCTGAGCATCCCCAGCCCACTCGGGGTGAAATTGCAAAAAACACAGTTGATGGACAGAATGTAGAACAATGTCATACATTCACCCCAGTACAAGGATCTGGGCCTAAATCCATCGTTTTTTTGCACTCCACACCACCCTGGGTTAGACACTGGCTATATGCAAATCAGCTCTGACCCTGTGCCTCATGGGAACAGTCCAGTCCGAACTACCAAGCCATGTCTTTCCCAGACCGGAATCAAGCATCCAAGGACCGGTTTCTGGCTATTAGCCTTCATCAGCCTGGATAGCTTGACTCCAGTGGTGTGGAGAGCCTGGGACTCACGTCTGAGCATACCCAGCCCACTCAGGGTGAAAATTGCAAAAAACACAGTCGATGGACAGAATGTAGAACAATGTCATACATTCACCCCAGTACAAGGATCTGGGCCTAAATCCATCTGTTTTTTGCACTCCACACCACCCTGGGTTAGACACTGGCTATATGCAAATCAGCTCTGACCCTGTGCCTCATGGGAACAGTCCAGTCCGAACTACCAAGCCATGTCTTTCCCAGACCGGAATCAAGCATCCAAGGACCGGTTTCTGTATTTTTGCGCTCTACATACAGTTGTCAGGTGATTTCATGTCACCAAAGATACAATGCTCCAGTCAGCGGCGGCTCCTCCTCCAAGACGGAGGGGTGTCGGCCCACTGCTCTGCGAGCAGTTTAAAAAGGAAAACTAAAATGATAACTAAAAATATTATCATTTTAGTTTTCGTTCCTGCTTAGTTGCGAGCAGGGGCCAGGGTAGGAGTGTTAGGCACACTCTAAAGGGTGGAGGACAATTTGGCCGGCCCTCTTGGGCCGGCCAAACAGTCTGGCACACTTTGCATACTCCCCACCAAGCTGCATTACACAGCCTGGTAGGGAACATACCAGTTTGGTTTATATCAGCATTGTGTGAAGGTTTACACCCTACATTCCTCTGGGACAATTAATCAAAACTTGAGTCAGCTGAACCTCTTAAGACTCTTCCTTTGGAACTCACTTTCAGGCATAGAACACAAATTACACTGACATAGAATGGCTGGGTCTGCAGGTCATTGGAAATCCTTGGATTTGCCAAGTCGGGGGGAAAACCAAGATGGCGGATTGAGGACGCCGCCCGGTGCAGCCTGAAAACGCAGCTCCCACTACTTCGCTGACGGCAGATAGAGAAAAAGCCTTAATGAAACTTTGACAAATAAAGAAAGCGGCCATAGAACTACCTGGAATCCATTCCTGCAACTGAGGGTACAGCCGAAGTCGGATGCGGATTTTGTTTGCGGGAGGTCGCTGTAGTCGCAGTAGCCGCGAGCTGTGGACCGAGACTGGGTGCACACGCTGGGCTCGCTGGACTCTGCTGACGTGGCTCGGCTCCTCGGGACCGGGCTGCAGTGTGTTGCTCGCCGCGGCACTCGGGACGAGCGTCTTGTTGGCTTAACGACCGGGAGCTGAGGAGACCTTCGCTTGCAGGAGACTTTGCTGGCAAAGCGGCTCTAAGCACGGAGATGGCTCCGAAGAACCCACCGCATAGCACCAGGACCACGAAGGGGGTAGCAAATCCCGAAGAGAACACTACACAGGCAGCCTCAGCTGCTAGCAATGCTGTGGGCGAAAAGAGGTCGTCGGCGGCGGCTGTAGCCGACAAATTGAGAACCCCAGCCAAGTCCCACGGGAAGGAAGGAGATGCAGCTGGTGTACAGAACTTGTTCGCTACCGGGAAACAAGAGAAAGCTGCATTAACGGCCGGTAAGCAACAGATTCTGCGACCTCCAATGCTCATTGCTGGCGATAAAAACAATGTAACTAAAGCAAAGGGCGCTAATACAAATGTAAACTCAGTGGTATCAGTGGTATCAGTGAATTGCACTAATATTGAGGATTTTACACAAACTAACAAGGAAACTAATGAGACAATGGTGTTTGATATGCAGAGCATTGATAGAACCGATATCAGCACTGCTGAGAATGATGTAGCGACTACAGAAATGCTTGCAGAATGCTCGGAAACAGTTAATACAGATGATTACAAAGATATAGAAAAAGATAAGGTCAAGGTACAGTCACAGGTACCAACCCTGGATTCAGTGGCTACGGATTTAACACGAAGCTCGGATACGGACACGGATATGGGCTGAAGAAGCGATGTAGTTAACAATGTAGCTAACAATGTGCTTACTCAGGTGCACCATGAAACTTTTGCGGGTGAGGCAATAGATACGCATAGCTTAGTCTCAGGACATGAAGCTAAGGGTTTTTCTGGTGACCGTACAGAGGGATGTAATGAGAAACAAGCGGAATCTAATGATGAATATGAAGAATTGATTGATGAGGAGGAGATCAATGAGGTGAACTTTTCACAGGATGATTGGAAAACAGTGGCACGGAAAAAAGGAAGAGGGAAGGCTAAAAATAAGCTAAAAAACAAGAAAAACACTAATCCTTCTACTCTTTCCTCTGCCATTACCTATGCTAATACCAGAGGCAAACCAATTATTGACGACAGCCCCTTACGCAAGTGGATACAAGCTAAGGGAAGGTTTATCAGGAAACAGCTCCACGGGGTCATTAGTTCCATTACAAGACAGCCAAGATGCGGATAATGCAACCCCGTCTACCCCTTCAAGTCAACCAATCGTGGAGGATCCTATGGGAACACAGAGCCCTCAACAAGATAGTAACTTAAGAGAAGTAAATAACGAAAAGGCTCCTGATTTAAATGATCTTGTTGGCACGGCGGTTTTGGCTAAAGAAACAGACTGCATTAGGAACGATTTGAAGGATCTTCCTCAGGAGGCATCACCTCCTGATGTGGGACCCCCTCTCTGGCTTTAATCTTAAATATGCTGACCGAACAGAGGCAAGAAGCACAGCAACACTTTTTGCAATTGAAAGAGGATAATACCAAAACCCAAACGTATTTACTTGAAGTCACTAGTAAAATGAATATGATAACACAAGAAGTGGAAGAGCTATAAAATAGAGTTGGGAAGATAGAAGAAACTTCGGTCAAATTTGAGCAGAAAAATTCCCGTCACGATGAGGAGATACGGGCTTTACAATTTAAGATTGAAGATATGGAAAATAGACAAAGAAGACAACATCTCAGACTCTTTGAGGTCCCTGAAGGGGCTGAAGGGGCAGATCCTAGGGCTTACATAGTCAAACTTTTCCAACGTGCATTTCCGGATCTCGCTGACTGGGATTGGGACTCTCAGCTACAATAGTTCACAGATTGCCACTAGTTAACAGAAATAGAAGCAATAAATTTCCTCGCCCGTTTTTGATTTATTTTGGAAACTTCTTACTGAGACAGGCCGTTTCTCTTAAAGCAAAACCCAATTCTCCCATTATTACAGAAGATGTGACTTTTTTTGTCCGGTTAGACCTTTGTAAATCCACCATGGAGAGACGATGGAGCTTACGCCAATTAATTGACTCCTTTAAAGCCGTAGGGGCTCAGGTTTTCCTCCAAGAACCTGCGTGCTTAAAAGTTATTAAAGCTGGTCACACTTATTATCTTTACCAGGCTAAGGAGGCAGAAATGGTGTTAGAAAAAATCACTAGGGCATAAGATACAAGTTACTATATTCATGAGCGTCAATTCCATGAGATCGTCATTTTAAAGGGTTTGACTAATTTTGACAAATCATCTATAGTTGAAGGGGGACGGGGAAGGATATACTTAAGGAAGTAGGGGGCAGGTATGCGGATGGCAGCACCCACAAGAGGCTGCCCAACCAACGGCAGCAGGTATAAAGGGGGGGTGTTTTCCTATGTTACGGGGGTGGGCTGCTCAGAAGTGGGGAGAGTGGGAGGGAGGAAGGGGGGAGAAAATTAAAAATGGCAGGGCAAGTCATAATGAAGATAAATTGCTATTAGCAAGAAAGAAATCTTTAAAGAGTGATAAGAAAGGGGCAGAGTTTGTTGATTTTTTCTACTTAAATGATGTACTGTAGCTGCCTTGCATGGAACGTTTCAGGCCTGAACAATAAGACCAAAAGAAATTTTGTTTTTCAAGAATTGAAATTGTATGATGCACAGTTGGTTATGCTATCCGAAACACATATTTGCTTTAAGGATAAAAAACTCTTGAAACAATTGGGATATGAGCTGGTGGTTTGCACAACATCAAATGCACCAATAAGAGGGGTTGCAATTTTAAAGAAAAGACATCTACGGGGGGAAGTAATCAAAACTGCAGCAGAAAAGGGGGGCCATGGGCGATAATGCAAATACGGTTGGAAGATAGTATTTATGTTTTTTGTGCCATCTATGGCTCTAACAAAGATGAGCCACGGTTATTTGATTGGCTGAATATAGAATTACTATTATGGGAGGGGGAGCTCATACTAATGGGAGACTTTAACTGTGTATTAAACTATCAACAGGATGCAACGAAGAAAGGGCTACCTTCACGCATGCGTAAAACAAGAGCAGCAATACTAGAATTAGCAAAAATACATAACATAAAAGACATATGGCGCAGTCTCCACCCAGGCATACCTGGATATACATACTATTCATCTCCTCATAAACTCTTTTCCAGGATAGATTTGGCGTGGGCTTCGGACGAACTAATGAGTAGGGGATCTATGCAGGTTATGCCAAAAATTTCCTCTGACCACAATCCCATAATATTTACATTTTGTTTAGCCTTAAGGGTAAAAGAAGGGCGCCCTTTTACGTTCCCAAGATATTTACTATCAGATGAGGTTTTTGTAACTTCCCTTAAAAAACATATAAAGGAGTTTATTTCATACAACATGGATACGGCTAGTGTTCTCTCAGTCTGGGATGCTTGTAAGGCCTCTATCAGAGGAGTAGCACAACAATATATTCTCAAACAAAATGCAATAAGGAAAAAGGAGACAAAGATACTGACGGATAATATTTTACATACTGAAAAGCAATTAGCTGATAGCCTTAGCACTGGGACTAGGAGTAGTCTGATATTTTGCTTCTGGAGAATAAACTGCTGACCTTACGTACAGATATCAAAAGTTCTTTTAGAGAGAAAAACAGCTGTAAGATACTTACATACAAAATCTCTAAATATGAATGTGGAGATCGAGTAGGAAAGATTTTCTGGTGTATAAGGTGGCCGAAGACCGAGCATCAACACTAATCAAATCTATAAAAGGATCCAATGATATCCTGTACACGCAGCCTGTACATATTATGGAACAATTTGCTTCTTACTATGAAAGATTATACACTCCAGGGACCAGGGCCAGTGCAAATCAGATCCAATCTTACTTAAATGATAAACTTCCTGCAAAACAATATATAGATCAGGTTTCTCTAGATAATTTGGAAGAGAATTATACAATAGAGGAACTTCGTTTAGCCGTGTTTTCCCTTCCATCCAATAAAGCGGCAGGGGAGGACACACTTCCAGTTGAATTGTATAAAATCTGTGCGGAAGAAATACTTCCTCTCTTTTGTCTAGTAGTGAACTCAATTGGTACAACAGGCAAGGCCCCGGAATCCTGGAAAACTGCGAAAATCATGTTTTAAAAAAAAAAAAAAGAAACCACCGACGAAATGTGGGTCATATAGGCCAATTTCTTTAATAAATACTGATGCTAAGGCTTATTCTAAGCTATTATCAATACGATTGGCACCTTTTATGCCACATTTAGTTAACAAACAACAACATGGTTTCATAGTTGGAAGGGATACCACGGCTCATGTCAATATGGCAATCACGGCATTTGATATAGCTGCAACTAATCTCACCCCACTCGGCATGATACTTCTGGACGCAGAAAAAGCGTTTGACCGACTGGGGTGGGATTATTTGTGGAAAGTGCTAATTCAGTTTGGGTTCAAAGACCGGTTTCTTAGAAGTATACAGGCTATATATAGGGATCCCAATGCCAAAATTAGCTATGCGGGGTTACTCTCACCAACTTTTGCAATCTCAAGGGGGACTAGGCAGGGGTGCCCACTCTCACCCCTGCTGTTTGCTCTCTCCATGGAACCCTTCATTAATGCTCTGCAGAACCAAGAGAAGATAATACCGGTAAAACACGAGCATAAAACTCTTAAAATAACTGCATATGCGGACGATCTAGCCATATACACTACAAACGTAATAGATGCATTAACTGGAATTACAGAGGAAGCAAAAAAATTTGGTGATATTTCAGGCTACAAATTAAACTTTAATAAAACACAAACTATTATGAATTATCAAACCAACCAAGTAGTCACAGGGATATGCAACTCGGCCGTGTACTTAGGGGTGAAAATCTCTTCTAAAACTAATGAAATAAATAAATTAAATTACGACTCTTTACTCAAACAAGTTACAACGTTGCTTAAAAAATGGCATAAAATTCCACTGAATATCCTGGGTCGAATCAATCTGATTAAAATGAATATTTTGCCCAAATTTTTATATCTCTTTCGTTCTATTCCCCTCTATTCCCCAGGAATCTGCAGCAGTTTTTTTTTTAGCTACAAAAAACCTAGGAGATCGATGGCTATACTAAAACTATCTCTAGAGAAAGGAGGACTGGAATTTCCGGACTTTAAGTCTTACTTTTTTGCATCCTTTCTAGGACGGCTCAGGAGTTTATTAGATAAAAATCAAACCTTTTTTTTCCACAAATTTATGTTAGGTACAAATTCATCACAATTCTTAGCAAGAGTACAAGACCCAAATTTTTTCAAACGAGTTAAATTTAAGACAGCAAGGGACTCGGTAGGGATTTTTAACTTGATCATGAAATTCTGTGATACTTCCTTTTTTCATACAGACTTACCATTATGGGACAATCCTGGGCTACCTGCTATTTTCAATGATAGGGCGGGGAGAGACTGGGCCATCCATGGAATTAAGATATTGGGAGATTTATATGGTCCAGCTGGCTTTCTCCAGTTTTCTACTTTACAACTGCTTTATACTCTGCCAGGGGGTATGATATACAAATATATGCAAATTAGGGATGACCTAATACGAAAATGAAGCTGAAAAAAATCACAAGTTCGGATATTTGGGGATGTCTGTATAATACAAAAAAGAAGTTGCTAATTAGCATGGGTTATAAACACCTTAGTCAGCATAATGCGGATGATTGCCCAAGATTGTCACAAAAATGGACGCTAGAACTAGGAATCAATGTGACTCCACAGAATATATCAAGTGCTTTCGTTAATATTAATAAATTAGTTCACTCTTCAAGCTTAAAGTTACAACTATATAGGATGGTCAGCCAACTATATCATACTCCGCTGAAAATTTCCAAATGGTCACAGAACAATTCAAACTACGATCGTACTAAATGTCCTAAATGTGATCTGGTGGCAGCAGATCTCATTCATATGATTTACTCATGCCCTATGCTGGTAAAGTTTTGGCAAGACATAGAAAATACTTTACATCAAAAACAATTTATCTTTTATCCACTAACTGCACCTATGGTCTTACTTTCTTTACACTCGATGGGCAACAACAATACAAGCTGGCTAAATATAGCGCTGTCCTGTGCTAGGTTGGTGGTAGCTAGAGCCTGGATCTCACCAAACCCACCTTGTAGGACAGAGTGGTTAACTTTATTACATGAAATATATACCATGGAAAAGGCCCTTGCTAAGAATAGAAGTCGAAAGTCTGTAGCTAAAATGGAAAAAAATTGGACTAATTTTGTATAATGGATACAAGATGAACCTCTTCGATTTTTAAGTTTAAAATGGAAAGCTTACCGCTGTTTTTCCTTTTTTTCTTTTTCTTTCTTTTTTTGTTGTCAGGCCAAAACTGTATTGTATGATGACTATTGTGATACTTTGATCATATGATTTTTCCTTGTTATCACTCTAAAGAATGTATATGTTTGGTATATTGCTTTCTTAATGACTTGCTTGCCAAATAAAAAAAAAAAAAAAAAAAAGACATAGAATGGCTTGGTGGAGGGGACTGCTGAAATCTTGGAAGGCAACAGTATGTTGTTTTTTAATTCTACAAAAATGATTCCCCTCACACTGTGGCCCAAGACATCATTCCAGATTCAGTACCTCAGTTTTACAATGAAGGCAGAGGCTCTACGGGTATTTATTTTAAGAGTCAGCTGCTTCTTACAGCATTTGCAGTACATGTATTATTCATCATAACAGCAACCTGCACTTAAGGCTAGTACTGCATCATAGGTTTTGTTGGGTGTGGTAGAAGGCATGGACATCAGAGGCAGGCTCCCATAAATGGTCTTTGGGACCATATCTCTGCAACTGACCAGGAACTGTAGCACACTACAATTCTCTTGACCGCATATTCAAATTTCCCTTTATAATCAATAAGTGGTGTTAATGTAGTATTCTGCAAGGCAGGACTTGTGGGTTTAGCAGTAACAAATGAAATACACAGATACCATATCTTCTTTACCAGGCTAGTCTCACCTCAAGGTGCAATGTTGATGATCCTATCCACAAAATAAAGATCGACGAATCAAGGTTGAAACTTGTAGGATCTCACAAGTGCCGATACTTATACTTAGTGGATAGCCATACACTGTAAACACTACACAATCAATCAATCAGGTTTCTTATAAAGCACAACTACTTCACCCATAAGGTTCTCTGAGTGTGGGGGGTGGAGATCTGCAGTTCAGTCAAAGAACCAGGTCTTGAGGTCCTTCCTGAATTGCAGAAGAGATGGTGATTGCCTGAGATCTAGAGGCAGGAATTCCAGGTCTTAGCAGCAAGGTAGGAGAAGGATCTTCCTCCAGCCATGGTCTTGCAGATCCGTGCGATGGTGGCCAGGGCCAGTTGGAAGGAGTGGGGATGTCTGGTGTGAGTGTAGAAGGATAGGCGGTGGTTGAGGTATGCGGTCCGGTGTTTGTAGGCTTTGTAGGCATGCATGAGGAGCTTGGAGGTAATTCTTTTGTTGATAGGTAACCATTGAAGGTCGCTCAGGTGGCTGGTGAAGTGGCTGCATTGTGAGATGTTCAGGATGAGTCTGGCGCGGGGGTGTTCTGGATGTTCTGCAGTTTCTTTAGGAGTTTCTGGGGGGTGCCAGCATAGAGTGCATTGCAGTAGTCGAGTCTGCTGCTCATGAGAGCATGGGTGACCATATTCCTGGACTCAGTGGGGACCCACTTGAAGATCTTATGAAGCAGGAGGATGAAACAATGTTGATTTGGCAGTTCATTGAGAGCCAGGAGTCCAAGATTATGGAGAGGTTTCGTGCATGGTCCAAGGGTGTGGGGGGGTCTGAATGCTGCGGGCCACCAGGAGTCGTCCCAGGTGGAGCATGTCATCCCAGGTGGAGGGGGTAGAGTCCAGGATGAGGACTTTGGTCTTGGCTGAGTTAAGCTTGTCTTCATCCTGTTGTGGAAGTCACTCTTGGTGGCTTTGGGTTCGTCTGTGAGGGAGAGAATTTGCTGGGTGTCATTGGCATAGGAAACAATGTTGAGTCCATGGATTCTGACGATGACTGCAAGTGGGGCCATGTAGATGTTGAAGAGGGTGGGGCTCAGGGAGGATCACTGAGGCACTCCACAGCTGATCTCTGTTTGTTCAGAGTTGAATGGTGGAAGCCTATCTCTCTGTGTTTAGCCGGTGAGGAAGGAGCAGATCCGTTCTAGGGCTTTGTCGCGGACACTGGTGTCATGGAGTCTTGCACAGAGGCTGTGGTGGGAGACGGTGTTGAAGGCAACTAAGAAGTCCAGGAGGATGATGGCAGCAGTTTTGCCTCAGTTGAGGAGGGTATGGATGCTGTCTGCAGCAGCGAGGAGAGCGGTCTGGGGGCTGTGGTTGCTTCTGAAGCCTAATTGGGAGAGGTTCAGGATGTGCTTTGTTTAAATATACTCAGAGAGTTAGACATTGATGGCTTTATAGATTACTTTGGCTGGGAAGGGAAGTAGAGAGATGGGTCTGTAGTTCAGCCATATCATTTTCAACTATATTCTTGGATTACATTCAACTTTTCCTATGTGTGAATTCCATGTAAACATTTGTTGCTTGCAGTGAGTATCTCCTTGTGTTTTCCTGAAAATGATGAAGTTGTTTGATATGCTTATAGACTGATGGCATTGTCTTGATAAGTGTGATGATCATTACCATTAGGCAAGCTGTATGCTAATCATAGTACTTGTAAAAGGTAATAGGTCCTTGACAAGTATGAGTGCTTGTCTAGGAAAATTACACCATTCACTAAAGCTGTACCTTTTTGTAGCAACCGTCAGGTAGGAAGATGTGCAAATACTGTTCTGACTGAGTGTAAACTTGCTTGCTGAATCTATCTGTCTCCAGGTAGTATTGTGAAGGCAAATGAAAACTTACATTAATGCTGACCAACAAATCTTGTTCACCTTTGGGTTGCTAACTATCTGAAACAATCTAGTGCTACCTGAACAGTAAGAAGTCAGACATTTTGCTTCTGGGCCTAGTTGACACTTCATCTCTGTGCTTAACCTGGCATGGTACTATTTATCCACCTTTTACTCCAGTCCAGAAATTGCTGTAGTATGTTATTTATGCACCTATATGCGGTGAGCCCGCCATGAAAACTGTGGTGGAGAGAAAACAAAGAGGGCCCTACAGGGCCCCATGGCCTCAGGGGCATAGGTTGCATGCAGGGGAGCACATGTTTTGCATAATTTAGACAAAATATACCATATATTGATGAGCTGAAAGACTCTAACACAGTGTGGAACATAGTAACAGGTTTTGAAGACCTGGGATGACATATGTCTCCAGGCTGTGACAGTAAGTCTAATACTAGTTCTATGACGGATTCACTTTTTGAAATTATTTTGGTTTACCAATGATGGGTGGGCCATAATCTTTGGAAATATGTTTCCTTGAACAGAACAGGAATATCTTCTGTACCTACTGTTGACCCATGGGACCGTGACAAGTCTTATACCATTTAGTTTAGTACTCTTCTTTTCTGTTGACTTTTTTCTGGAAAGTATCCTTTTTGTCTTATTCTCTGGTGGTTAGTGATATAACCCATCACTTTTTCCTAATGACAATTTCAAAACCATGTTTTCACTAATCATCAAAGTGAAATCACATTGCCCTTATTTTGGTATACGCTCTCACCGAAACAAGCATTCTCTACTATTGCTCGTATGTTCTTTCAGCTCACGCTTGCACTGGAAATATTCACATGGTGACTTTATGCTATGATTCCCATTAATCATTTTCTCTAGAGTGGACTCACATTATGTTTGAGGAAATAAACAACTATATGTAGAATTTGACGAATATATATACAAACCATATGTGTAATTTACACAGATATTTACTTGTATATATATGTAGTTACAGCCTTGAAGAAGTCACTTTGTGGCAAAACATGTGTTGGCTGTATCATGGACTACAATACAAGATTCTACAACAAATGTATGCCTCCTGTTCTCTGATTCCGTGTTCTTTTTGACAATGCTGTATATGGTGACACACACCATTGATTTACTTATGTTGCTTGCTCTGGTAAATTCGTTTTTTACATGAATGGAGGTGTTTCACCAATTTTATTGATGCATATCGGGTAGTTTGATGTATCTGTACCTAGTAGCATCACATCCAAATTACTTCTTTCGTGTATCTTTGAAAAATATATTGGCACCTGCCAAATAGTGGTTCGACCTATAAAAAACCACCACTACCCAGTTTTGTAGATCAAGTGCATAGACAATGTAGGAAATTGGGATATTTATTGGTTGGGTGTGTAAAACCATACTCAAGCAGGAGCCACAATCTCTTTCAGGGTGAAGTCACAGGCAAACCCCAATTTAACCTGTGCTCAACCCTCTGGTAGCTTGGCACAGAGCAGTGAGGCTAAACTAAGAGGTCCAGTGCAAAGTGACCGTACCTGGTGGAGGGGCCCACGAGGCTCAGAGAACCGTCATGGACAGTCATTGATGTAGCATGAAGAGCAGGCCTGGCATCTCAGACGGTCATCTCTGTAGCGCGAACATCCTGTTGTCGTCACGAGCAGGTGGTCTGGAGCATCGCGGTGGTGCTATTCGCTAGCAGTCAATGTTGTAGCACGAAGAGTCAGGCTGACAAAACTTCGCTTTGTTGGGCTGTGCGAGGTTTTGGCGCAGACTGGCCCATTGCAAGGAGCCCAAAATTTCCATTCAGCCCCTTTGAGACAACACCAAGGGTCCAGGACCTGACGGGCACTACTTGGGGATCAGGGGCTTTCATCAGCTGATTTTGGGTGCTGGATCAAGTGGGTGGGAGCCTGGTATGTCCCTGTGGCTCTGTACAAGAAGCCAGCAGACTAGCCCTTGGAGTCACTCTGGGAGTCCTGGGTTCAGGTGCAGGGTCATCTCTCTGACATAGGTATGAGACCAGTAGGGCAGCAATCCAGCATGCCAGCAGTCCAGCAAGGCAGAAGCCCAGCATGACAATAATCCAGCTGGGCAGCAGTCCAAAAGAGTGGCAGTCCGTTCAGCAGTGCAGCAGTCTGTTTTCCTGGCAGAGTCTCCACAGGTCCAGAAGTGTACTAAAGAGTTGCTGTCTTAGGTTCAATATTTATCCCTGATCCTTACTTTGAAGTGGGGGAAACTACTAGAGGTTTTCCTTTGAAGTCCATGGGTGTCCTGCCTTCCCTTCCTTGGCTCCAGGCCAACTACAGGGGGATATACAGCCCTTTGTGTGGAAGCAGGACATAGCCTGTTCAAGTGTAAGTAGGGATGTGCCCCGCTTTACCTTGCCATCCGGCCTGGGATGGCCCATCCAGACACACCTAAGATCTCTATTGTGTGTGGCTGTCTAGGAGGAATACACGAAGCCCAACTGTCAGCTACACCCTGTCATGTGACGCAGAGAAAAGCTGCAGGCACCAAATTGCTAAAGCAGGAAAACTTTTTAAAAGTGTAAGAGAGGAGTTTTCATTACAATTCGAAAGAGGGTTACCTGTTCCCATTTGGAAATTACAGCTTATTAAATGTAATAAGGTAACTCCAATGTCATCTTCTGGGAGCGGTAGAGCTTGTAGTAGTGAAAAACAAATTTGAGAGTTTTTCACTGCCAGGACATGTAAATTTAAAAGTGCATGTCCAACCTTTTAAATACATTTCACCCTGCCCTCTGGGCTGTCCAGGGCCTACCCTAGGTGTGACTTATATGTATTAAAATGATGGTTTGGGCATGGCAAAAGGTTTATTTTGCCAGGTTGAAATGGCAGTTTAAAGCTTCACACACAAGCTGTAGTGGCAGGACTGAAACATGTTCAAAAGGCTACTTAAGTGGGTGGCACAAGCAGTGTTTCAGGTCCACTAGTAATATTTATTTTACATGCCCTGGGTACATGTAGTAACACTTTACTAGAGACTAATACATAAATTAAATATGCCAATTGGGGATAAGCCAATGTTTCCATGTTTTAAGGAGAGAGCACAAGCACTTTAGCACTGGTTAGCAGTGGGAAATTGCACAGAGTCCCAGCATAAAGCAAAACAAGTGGAGGGTGAAGAATAAAAGGTTTGGGGGTGACCCTGCAGAGTGGGCCAGGTCCAACAGACAGAGAAAATAGAACAGGTTGTAAAGGACCTCACATTCTAAAGTTTGGTAGTAAAGCACAGGCTGAAAATAAGATTCCCATCAAAATACACATTATCCACCACCTTATAGGAGGTAGTCATATATTCATTTAGTAGTGGATGGCTCTAACCACTTGTAAAACAATATTTTATTCATGCAACATGTTTGTAGAGTTGCCTAACCTGCAACAAAATTACTCTTGCCTTTCTCAACTGAGCGTACTCCTAAACAACAATGACATGACAAAGCTGTGTCTGGTACCCATGCATTTGAATGGTTCAAAACTGGATCCTCTCATTGCAAACAAAGGAATTCTGAAGACAGAACCCCTGAAGCCTGTAGTCCCTTCAGCCAATAGCTTTATTCCTTTCTCCATAATGCCAGAGAAATCAGTTATAAATAGCCAAGTGAAAAGTCACAAGCAATGGATCAGGGGCCAAAATGCACTGGCCTCCCTGCCCTCGTGTTGAGTATATTACCTAGTTTGCAACTCTACAATATGAAGTTAAAAGTAGACGCTTTGACAACAGGAATAAACCTGTGGAGGGGCGTGGCTAAGCGCCCGACGCGGATGGCAGCACAGGGGTAGGAGCTCCGTCTTTACCGGAGATTACCGGCGGTTCGCTTCACTCCAGCGCAACATGGAGACCTGTCCCCAACGGCGGAACTGATCAGGATTCACCAGAGCCGGACCTCGTTTCTCAACTGAGCCGACATTGCACACGAGCGCCTGCTTTGACTCCGGTCGCGGCTCTTCCCGGTCGCGACCGCCACTTTGTTTTCTTCCAGGCGCTCATATCAGATGTGCGTTTAGCCGTACGCAATACAAACGGCTCCCATGGCCCATCTTTGATGCTGTTCTCCTCCATCTCTTAACGACGACCTCCTATAATCATCACAGGTGACTTTTTTTTCCTTTTTCTGGCACTGATTTATGGTGTTTTACCGACTTTATCGCTCTCTTCAGGCTTGGCGGCCATTTTGTTCCTTTGAAGGCAGTTTTGCCCTGGCACGTTGTGGATGCTGATATTTCCCTGCAATTAACTGGACCTGTTGGCTGCTCCTCTTGGTTGTTTTGGTTCTCCTTTTGCTTTGACCCTCAATTGGCTTTATTCCCAATTTTGAGCCCTTGCCTTTTTATCTCAGCTATATTCCGCGCTACTTATGTGCTTCACTCACCTGCATTTCAATGGCGCAGCGTCTTGACAAGCCCCCTAAGCGCAACTTCGTCAAAAATTCGAAATTATTTTCGGCGCTGGCTCACTTAGAAGCCTCAACAGACCTTCCTATTGCTAACACGACAGCTGACATGGAGGCTTCTCCTCAGGTTGCAATCAAAACTAACCCTAAAAGGTTGAAGAAGGACCCACCCTCCCCCTCGAAATCCTCCTCGACTATTTCCATCGAACTACTCCTTGAAGAAATCCGAGCCCTGCGCCCTTACATGGAAGACACTAATGCCAAGTTGCAAACGCTCACTGACAACTGGTCTAACATGGACGCAAGGGTCTCCACCGTGGAAAAAGATATCTCATCTCTTTAGGAAACGGCAACCAAGGTCGCTCACATGGATCTTCAGATTTCCTCCCTTCAAAAGCAGGTTGAGGACCTTGAAAACAGAAATAGGCGCAATAACCTGCGTCTTTACGGCCTGAAGGAGGGCAGCGAGGGGAATGATCCTAATGCCTTTTTCTGGTCCTTTCTTCCCAAGCTACTGCACTTACCCGAAGATACCTCACTCAACATTCAGCGTGCTCACAGGCTTGGACGACTCCCCTCCTCTATCTCCACTTCAACTAAGCCTAGAGGGCTGATAATGTATTTTCTGGAGTACACGGACTTGTTGAAGGTCCTCTTGGCAGCCAAGGCCTCACCGCGTATTACTTGGTCCGGATCTACCTTATTCTTTGCTCAAGATTACGCTAAGTCCACGGCTGCTCGTCGTAAAGCCTTTCTTGACATGAGAGCGGATCTTCGTTCCATTGGAGCCAGATATGGACTTTTCCACCCTTGTCTATTTAAAGTCACCTATAACAACAAAACTACAACTTTTGAAGACCCTGTACGACTCTGAAGTTTCCTGAACTCTTGTGGTTCTGCTGGCATGGAATTCTCCAGTTCTTCTTCTCCGTTTCCACCATGACTTTTGTTGTTGTTTTCACTGATTATTCCATGCCATTTTGTTCATTGTTCACTCATGTTTACTTAGTTCCAAACTCTTAGACTCTCAGCCGAGTCTATATTTTTCTTCCTTGTTATCTGTTATCGTTGTATTCATTCCTTTTTCTTGTGTCGATATGATATTTGTTTGTATTTTCGCTGTTTATCGTTCTCTAACCCTGTTACTCTCCTTTCTCCACAGATTTTATCTAGCGTTCCGTCCTGTCCTCTCCGGTTGGACATCTCGCTGCCCTGTGTACCCGCCCTTCGTTGGTTGGTCTTACCTCCCTCCCGTTACTTCGGTATTGTTCCCCTTCTGTTCCGACTTTTGATCGTCTTCCCTCTTCGACATCCTTTGTAAGTACCTCCCCTCCCCTCTTATCTTAATATGTTGCCATTTATCGCATTTGTTCTCTTTTTTGTACCCTTCCTGACTTTTTCAATTATTCTGGTGTCATTTTCGTCTAGATTGTTCTTTATTCTCTTCCCACTTCTCTCTCTTCCTCTTTTCGCCGTTTTTTGGTTTCATTTCGTCAGTCCCTTCTTTTTCCTGTATTCTCTTTACACTCTATTTTGCGTCCCCTTTTATTTTACTTCGCACCTTTCATCTTGTCATTTCCCTGTTCCATTTTCTCTACGATTCTTCATGTTTCTCCATTCCGATGACTACACTTCATCCTGGTTTACACTTATTTTTCTATCACAGCTCAATCATTCTCCTACATCTTTCTTTTTCCTCATCAGAATTCTCGATATTGTTCTCCTTGGTGTCTTTTTTCTCCTGCTCTCCTTTGTTTTTTCTTATTTCTTATATCACTCTTCTCTATCGTCCCTTCCCTTTCCTTCAATCATTCTTTACGTCGCTATAGTCCTATTCTCATTTGTACCTTTGCTTCTTCTGATCACTTACTCCTTTCCCTTTCTTTGCTTCCTCTCTTCCTTTTTTTCCATTTTTCCTGGTTATGAGGCTTTACTTCCGTTCAGTATTTTTATTATGTTCTCCCTCATTAATTTTCCTTGATGTCAATACGTATTGTTTCCTGGAATGTTAAAGGTTTGCATTCTCCCATCAAGAGGCAGAAGATCCTCTCCCATCTAGCTAAATTGAATGTAGATGTTGCCTTTCTGCAAGAAACCCATTTATCTGACATTGAAGCTGCTAAGCTCAAGAGGGGTTGGGTAGGGACTGTTTTTTCTGCTCCTGGTGATGGTAAATGAAATGGTGTTGCTTTGTTACTCATTCAGTTTTGCAGTCTGAATTTGACCCTGAGGGTAGGTGGTTATTTGTTAAGCTTTCCTCAAAAGGTATCCCTTTTTCCCTGCTCAATGTTTATGCCCCCACTAGTGGGAATCCTATCTTTTGGAGTGCGTTTGCTTCCCGTATCACTGAATGCATTGATGATAATTTCATTTTGGCAGGCGATTGTAATATGCCTTTGGACCCCTTTCTGGATAGGCACTCCAAATCTCTTTTTGTCCCTAACAAATCTCACAAGCTTTTCACGCACGCCATTTCTCAACACAAGCTTATTGATGCTTGGCGATTATGCAATCCGACCTGTAAGGAATTTACTTTTTACTCCCCGGTGCACCACTCCCAATCGCGTATTGACTATATCTTCCTGTCTCACCACATGTCCCAATCCCTCACTCAGGCTGACATTGGTCCCATAATGTTTTCTGATCATGCCCCAGTTTTCATTAATATTGACATTTTGCCCAAATCCAGTGGACCTAAGAGGTGGCGCTTCAACAACACTCTTCTCCTTGACCCCAAATTCACTGCCTCCTTTACCGATTTTACTACCGAATTTTTTGTTCACAATGACACTCCCTCTTTAGCCGAACACACCATCTGGGATGCTTACAAAGCCGCGGCCAGAGACTTCATCATCAGACATGTTGCCGCAAAATGTAAAGCTGCCCGTAAACGCACTAGTGACCTTTTATCTCAGATCAAGATCTTAGAACATGCTTTCTAACCTCCCACACTCAGGAAAGTTTGACAGCTCTTGTTGATGCCAAAATGAAATACAACAAGCAATCCACTGAAGATGCCTCACTCTACTTACTGAAATCCAGTTCAAAATTTTATGGTGGAAAAAATAGGGCGGGGAAAGTTCTTGCTAATTATTTGAAGGTTAAGCAAAACAAATTGAATATTGAATCTGTTTTTGATGTTAATTCAGTCTTGCAACATAAAGATGTTCATATCTTGGAAGAGTTTTCTCGTTTCTACTCTACACTTTATTCTTCTGGAACTCAACCCTCTGCTCATTCTCTCTCCACCTTCTTTGCAATCATTCAGCCTCCTCCCAATTTTCCTACTGACCTATCTACCCTTGAAGCCCCATTACTATTGGCGAATTACATACCGCACTCCAATCCCTTAAAAAAGACAAAGCTCCAGGCCCAGATGGGTTTACAGTCGAATTTTACCAACACTTTGCAACCCTTTTGTTACCCAAACTACATTGTCTCCTCGATTCCTTTAAAGCAAGTGGTGCATCCTCGGGCACTTTTTCAGACGCATACATTTGCATTATACCCAAGGAGGGGAAGGACCCTCAACATTGTAAAAATTACAGACCAATATCCCTTGTTAACATCGACTACAAATTATATGCCAAATCTTAAGCCATCAGATTAGATCCTTTTCTTCCAGAGCTCCTTGGCCCCGAACAATCTGGATTTGTCAAAGGTCGCTTCATTACAGATAACACCAGACTCCTCTTCAATGTCCTTTCCAAATCTTCACGTTTTAGTGATTACCTAGCTGCAATCGCTTTAGATGCTGAGAAAGCGTTCGATAGAGTGGAATGGTCTTTCCTTTTTTCTGCACTAAAATGGTTTGGGTTTGGCCCTAATTTTATTTCCCTCATCTCCTTCCTTTACACGAACCCTAGAGCAGCAGTTTGCGCCAATGGCTTGATCTCTTCCTTTTTCAGCCTTGGCAGAGGTGTTCGCCAGGGATGTCCTCTTTCACCCTTCCTCTTTAACTTGGCCCTTGAACCTTTCCTATCTAAACTACGTCAAAATCCGAACATCCATGGTTTTCAACTTTCCCATTCGCAGGTTAAACTGGCTGCTTACGCAGATGATATTTTACTCTTCATTTCCAATCCCTCTGATTCCAATCCCGCTTTCCTTGCCAAAGTCCACGTTTATTCTCAACTCTCTGGATATAAATTGAATAACGACAAATGCGAAATTCTTCCCCTTACCAAATTCACCTTCAAATCTGAATTGAGGCATCCGACTTCAAATGGAGCCCGGCCCATATAAAATATCTTGGTTTGCATATAACCTCCTCCATCTCAGATACTATCTCACTTTGCCTTAGCCGATGTACCCAAAAACTATCAGATCTTACTTCCAGATGGCACCCTCTTTACCTCTCCTGGTGGGGTCGTCTCGACACCATCAAGATGATGCTTTCCCCAATTGTTATCTATACCATTTCAAATATTCCTGTTCCCATCCCTGCCAAATTCTTTACTAAAATCAACACTATCCTCTCCTCCTTTTTGTGGTCTGGTAAGAAACTGCGTATGTCCTTACTCCGACTGCGTCTCCCCAAATCAGAGGGCGGGGTTAACTTCCCAAATTTCCCTGCCTACCACAAAGCTTTACTCCTGAAACAAGCCTCCCTCTGGCTCAAAGACCCTACCGAGCCTCTCCCCCTTTGGGCTGAACTTGAACGTCTCTCTCTCTCTCCTTTTTCTTTTGCCGAATATCTTTCCTTTTCCCGCAAACCTCAATTCATTTCTACTCCGATTCACAAATATACTGTGAAACTACTCCTAGCTTCTGCTCCGGCTCCCCCTCCTCAGTTACTGATTTCCTTAACACTACTATTTGGTATAATAATAGCATTCTCATTAACCAGAAGCCATTTTATTGGAAAACTTGGAGGCAACGAGGCCTGATCTGGGTTTCCCAACTCTTCACTGGCTCTGTTTTCAAGTCTTTTTCTATCCTTAGCCGAGTTTTCTCTCTCCCTTCCTCCTTTATTCACAAATTCTTCTTACTCAGGACTGCAGTTATGTCCGTATATGATTCCCTTTCTCACTCCCCTCCTTCAGTTGTCTCTCTTAACCCAACTACATCACTCCATTCCCTACTTCGCTCCGGCCCCTCCGCCTCCTCCATCTACCATTCCTTTCGCAAACTTCCCTTACCCCGGCCGAAATCCACGGTGGAAGAGCACTGGGAATCTGACTTTGATACGTCTTGGCCTACTTCCCTTTGGGATAAACTTTGGACTAAGCTCCGCAAATCCTCTAGAGCTGCTTCTCTCACACAAACACTTTTTTTCATTTATAATCGACTCCTCTACACACCTTTTCTTCTTCACAAGGGGTTCCCCTTGGTTCCAGATCTCTGCTGGTCCTGCTCCACCCCCAACGCCACGCTCTTTCATATGCTTTTTCTCTGTCCCCTTACACACATCTTTTGGACTCAAGTATGGGACCAAATCAATACTATATTTCAAACTTCTATACCTTTCTCTCTTACTGATATCTTCCTTGGCTCACTTTCTTCTTCTTGGGCTGCTGTTGATTCAAATGTTCAAATCATAGACTTGTTACTAGCTGTTGCATTCCAACAGATCACTGTTAATTGGAAAAATTCAACTGCAATTACTTTTAAAGCCTGGTGGTTTAATGTATGCCATAATCATAGACTTGATACTGCATTTGTCTATCCACTTAATCTGGCCCCAAAAAGGCATGCCCTGTGGCATCCTATTACCCTTTACCTTGATGTTTGTGCCAAACGCTCTTCTCATTTACCCCCTTTTCAGCAAGAGGTTTCAAAACCTCCTTAAATTACCTTTCGCTCCTTTATTTTCTTTAGAACTTATTTTTCCTCACATAATATTTATTATCTTACCCCCATTTATACATTCTCATATATCTTATATCTCTAGCCTCACTTACACCTTTTTCTTTTTTTTCTCTCCCCCTCCAATTTTTTATTTTCTGATATTTATTGTTGTAACTTAACTTACCTTGCTTTTTTGCTGATAATGTATCTCATTTCTTTTTCTGTAATGACACCTTTGTTATTCTAATACATTTTTTCTTGAACTTAAAAAAAAAGGAATAAACCTGTGGCATTTATTATAAACCTACTAGCCCATATGAAATAAAAACATAGAAAGGAATTAGCACAATAATACTCTAAATACACGACTGATGATAGGAAGAGTGGTAATCAGTGGTTCATCAATATCCTTCAACCATAAACCTGACTACGCTACAAATTGAAAAAAAAGTATAAAAGCAACTTCTTTCAAGTAAAATGCTCTTTCTTCAGATCTCATTTGAACCAAGCCATAAAACATCCCTAAAACATTTTTTACGTTTGGAAACTAGAAACTAAACCTCCCACCATAGTCAAAAATAAAAAATAAAGGAGAGGAAAATGATTTGCATTGTTTGAGAAAAAGATGCAAATGATTGAATTTTCCCCAACCACACTATAGGTTAACAAAACAGTCTACATTCCAATTCCAAAAAATAATTTAGTCAAGAGCAAATATGGAATGCAAGCTCATTGAGGCTGCAAAAATTATTGGGACATTTTCTAATTTAATTTATACAATTTCTGCCACCGTACTAAAAAATGATCAGCTCAGCATTAGCTCCATACGAGATGAGGTTCATCAACCTTTCATTGGCTTAAGGCAATGATATAGACTGTCTCAAAACATGACAGGTCAACCTGCTCTTGAAAAAGCCTGGAGCTGGTCCTAAGGATCTTATTATGTTTTTCCTATAACTGCTCTCCTACTTTTAGTAGAAATCCCAGAAAGCTGTTTCACGTCACAAATCCAGCAGTACACTTACCTGACAAAGGTAACTTGTGTCTACTCATCCTCTTTGACCTTTCTGCAGCACCAGATGTGGTGAATTACTACACCCTACTTAACACATTCAAGGATAGGGTGGATGTAAATAGCACACTAATAAAATCAAAATAGCTAGAGAGCTATTTCTAACATATACAAGTCAGCGATTGTCTTTCAGAACCTTCCCGTTTAGGCCAAGGAGTGTCCCATGGCTCATATTTTATTCCCAACTCTTTTTACTGTGGACTTGATAACTCTGACCAGGCGCCACATTCACATATTGTGCTTTGTAGTATGTATGTTAGTTCTGCTGCTCATGCACTACTAAATGCTATTTAAAACCTATGGAAACAGACCTCCACCTCTGCCTCACTGGTTCTTTTCTATGTGGAGATCTCCTCCTTGGTGGCAGTGGTCTGTGCACACATAGGTATGAAAATTAGTAGTAAATGTAGGAGAGAATCGTGGAGAGGTGGGAAAATGAGTTCTAATTACTAACAAGTGGGATGGATTATGGGAAATTTGAGGAGACATTTGGGAGGGACATGATAATACAAAACACACACCCGCAATAGAGTCAGACAATTGAAATTTACAAAATGCGCTCCTAAAGTTAGTATGGCCCTAAAGCTGCCAAAACAGGTGCAGAACCTCTAAGTAAGTCAAGCACCACATATGGCCAACCACTAGTACTGCAAAACACTCCCAGAAAAATCAGGCCATAAAACCACATAAGAAATACTGTTAAAGAAATTAAATTCATTTAACATTTCAAATTATATAGATGTATATAGATTATTTTACTGTGTATTTATTTCATAACAAGTCACTAACACTTAGTGCAATTGTAGATGTATATTTTAAGTAATTAAGAAATATTTTATTATTAAAATGATAATATATAGTTATTAATACACTAAGGGCCTGATTTCGATGTTGGTCGGAGTTGTCGATGACCGACATCGCTGCGGATGTGGAACCAACCGACCTCAGGTCGGCGGTTTTGGCACCGCAATTAGGATGCGACCCCACATTGTGCCGTTGCGCACTTCCATTTCTAAATGGGATTTTGTGCACATGGCCAAAACCTCCCACAGCACAAGCTCCCATTGAAAAATGTACGTTTTTGCACATTACTGAACCGTGTAGGGGGTACCATAGATGCCTCCCAGGCCACAAGCAGAGGGCTAGGGGGGAAGGGGGCCCTGCTAGGGGCCTCCAAATAAACTTTCAGACAGCAGTTCTATGTCGGAAAGGCCAACATGGAACTGCTGTCAGAAAGTGCCATCAAATCCCAATGGCAGAAGTGCCATCTCTAAGGGATTAGCAATCAATCAATCAATCAGGGGCATTGTAAGTGCGCTGCTCACCTGTGAGGGTCTCAGGGTGCTGGGGGTTGGGGGGGTCTGCTGATCTGTTAGCCGAAGAGCCAGGTCTTGAGACTCTTCTTGAAGGTGTTCAGGGAGGGGGTGCGTCTGATGTCTGCTGGTAGTTCGTTCCAGGTCTTGGCTTCGATGTGAGAGAAGGATCTTCCACCTGCCCTGGCTCTGTGGATCCGTGGGGTTTCAGCCAGTGCGAGGTTGGATGATTAGAGGTTTCTTTTGGGTACGGGTACGTGGAAGTTGATTCTGTCATTGAGGTATTTGGGTCCATTGTTGTGTAGGCATTTGTATGTGTGGGTGAAGATTTTGAAGGTGATTCTTTTATCCAAGGGGAGCCAGTGTAGTCTTCGTAGGTGTTTGCTGATGTGTTCGTGCCGTGGGACACTGAGGATGAGTCTGGCGGCGGTGTTCTGTATTGTTTGGAGTTTGCAGAGTAGGGACCTGTTGATGCTGGCATCGAGTGCATTTCCATAGTCCAGTCTGCTGGTGATGAATGCGGGTGACTGTCTTCCTTGACCCAGGGGGGATCCATTTGAAAGTCTTGTGAAGGATGCGGAGGGTGTTGAAAGAGCTGGAGGTGACAACATTGGCCTGACGGTTCATGGTGGGTAATCAGTCGTGTACAATGCCGAGGTTTTTGGCATGGTCTGAGGAGGTAGGTGAGCTTCCGAGGGTGGTTGGCCACCAAGTTTTGTCCCCGGCTGAAGGGGTGTATCCAAGGATGAGGACTTCTGTCTTCTCTGTGTTGAGCTTCTGGCATCTGTTGGTCATCCAGACTGTGACGTCTTGCATTCCTTTCTGGAAGTTGAGTTTGGCGATTGTGGGGTCTCTGGTGAGGGAGAGGATGAACTGGGTCTCGTCGGCGTATGATACGATGTTGAGGTCGTGTTGTCGGATGATGGCTGCATGGGGGCCCATGTAGATGTTGAAGAGGGTTGGGCTCAGTGATGATCCCTGTCGGACTCCGCAGGTGATTTCCGTGGGATCGGAGAGAAGGTCGGGAGTCTGATTCTTTGGCTTCTTCTGTTGAGGAACGACCGGATCCAGGTCAGGGCTCTTCCTTGTATGCCGGCATCGTGTAGTCTGGCGACTAGCATGCGATAAGAGACAGTGTCAAAGGCCACTGATAGGTCAAGTAGTATGAGGGCTGTGGAATGGCCTTGGTCCAGGAGGGTGCGGATGCCATCTGCGGTGGCGAGTAGGGCAGCCTCGGTGCTGTGGTTGCTTCGGAATCCGGATTGGGGTGGGTTGAGGGCAGCGTTTTCCTTGATGAATCGCGTCAGTTCTCTTTTGACTGTTTTCTCTACAACTTTGGCTGCGAAGGGGAGGAGCGAGATGGGCCGGTAGTTCTTGCGGTCAGTGGGGTCAGCTGTGGGCATCTAGAGCAGCGGCCTGACTTCTGCGTGCCTTCAGTCGTCTGGGAAGGTGCCAGTTTTGAGGCCCTTCCAACTGGCCGACCGGCTCCTTGAGCCTATTGGAACAGAGTTGGATTTCCCGTCAGGTTTAAACTCTGACCACCGTCATTGTAATATGGCAGTTGGAGTTTAAACCTATGATGTTGATCGGAAAGCCTCCGACCAGCAGTCAAAGGCTTTCCATCCGACATTGAAATCAGGTCCTTAGTTTAAAAATGTATGTAACATTTCTATTCTTTTATTTTAAAAAAGTTGAAAAAGGTTTTTGAAATAATTACATTTGTAACGTTTAACAAAGTTTATTAAATATTAAATAAAAAGATAGTGAGTGTTTTTTAATTTTTTTGATTCATTAGTTAAAAAATAACCTATAAACGTAATAAATATATATTGAATATTTTATTACTTAATACACATCTAATTTGAGGGAGTTAATGTGCTGTAACATTATACTTTATTATTTCAGGTTAATAATGCATATTTTAATGAATTTACATTAACATTTTACAGTAAAATATACATATTCTACTTAAATAATACACAATAAATTTGCCTGGACTTTCTCATATGGAGATCTCAATCTCCAGGGCGGCGGTCATCACCTCATGGCAGACATGTCCACCAACTAAACAGAATGTAAAATATACCTGTAATGCTGCTTGCAGACATCGACAAGGCATTTGAGTCCCTTAGCTGGATGTACTTCTTTCGCTTCCTAGATGTCCTCAGCTTTGGCCCTAACATATGTGCGTCTTCTTTACACAGGGCTTACCGCCTCGGTCCGGGTTGCCGGCCAACGGTCCGCCCCATTTCCAATTTGCCTTGGCACACAACAGGGCTGCTCCCTGTCACTGTTATCATTTGCCCTTGCCAAAGAACCCTGACAGTGTGGGTGCGAGGTGACCCGGTGCTTAGGGGCTTAGACTGGGACTCGTCTAGATTGGATCGCATTACATTGTACGCGGACGATGTTCTTTTCTTTATGACCGACCCATGGTTCTCTGGCCATGTATCTTGCAGATCCTGCGCGTTTTTGGTCAAACCACAGGGCTCCACATGAACCCTGCCAAGTCTGTACTATTTCCAGTGTGCGGGCACCAGGGCCGAGAGAAATGGGCCGAGCAATTGCTGCGCGCGACTACAGGATTTCAGTACCTTGGTATCTTTATGTCACTGTGTCCTCAGACCTCGTGGGCTCGTAATATCAACCCACTTCTCAAACGCCTTAGGGACGAGACAACAGTCTGGTCCGCTTTTATTATATGGGCACTCAGCGATTTTTAAGATGGTGTCCTGGCCCAGAATATTCTACAGGCTCCAGAACTTCCCAGATGCCATCCCGCAGACCTGGTTCGCACAGGTGAATACCATACATAACAGTCAAAGTATTCTGGCGGTATTGCGGCAACAGACATTTACGCCTAGTACGCGGCCTCCCATCTGCAAGTGGTTAATGAATGGTGGTATAATTCACCATTGGGCCCAGTGTTTGTATTAGATCATATGGCAACGGGCACTGTTCCACTCCTTCAGCTTTTCTATAGTGCTCAGAACCTAGATGTCCTACCCCCTGCCAGCAGCACCGTTATCCGATTACGGCGGGCTACGGTCCGACAGATGGGGTGGCGCGGCCGCCTGACCCAGCCGACCCCGCTGTGGTACGGTACCATGTTGCGCTCGGTCGCGCATCTGGGGGGGTCCCGTGGATGGGACCTTGTGGTAATATCCACCTTGGGCAACGTGATGCGAGGCACAGCTGTCAAATCGTTCTGACAGCTCCAGACAGAATTTAAATTGCACAAAACTCAATTCTTTAGATATCTTCAGTTCAGGCATGCACCCATACTACCACTGACTGACACCTTGCCCAAATATCATCCCTTAGAAGGGCGCTTATTGGTGGGTGACATAGGAGCACATAAGATCCATCAGATCTATAAACCTTGATGACGCACAATCATACCATGCTACATAAGACCAGACATGCCTAGGAGGAAGACATACTGGACATAACAGATGATGATTGGGCAGATGCCCTTGCATGCCCCAGAGGTGTGGCGGTTTCCACAAGATACAACCTCATTCAGTTTAAATGTTTGCACCGAGTAGACTATACCCGATTCCGACTTTGGAAGATGGGGTGTGCTTGAGGTGTGGGACGGATGATGGGGCATTCCTACATACAGTCTGGGGATTCACTGCATTACAACCATTCTGGTGGAGGGTGGTGGCTTGCCTGAGTGAGGTACTGGCTTGGGATCTGCCTCTCGATCCGAAGTTACTGTCATTACACAGCACAGATAGTATCGCGGGGAATAGATACAAGCAGCACTTATTGTTCTTGGTGGTTACCATCGCTAAGAGGGATATTGCGCAGCAGTGGAAGAGTGAGTCTCCTCCGAAGATTAGTATATTGAAAAAGGCCATAGATTAATGTATGAATGCAGAGATATCGGTGTTGCAGGCCATGGGATGCCCCCAGAAACATGTGAAAATACCGAGGCATAGAATTACCTCCAGTTATCACCTTGGATCCATGATACGCTATGACCCAGTACTGGGATTGGCCCTTCTACAAATGTGAGGTTTATGTGAGCCCTTCGGACCACATATTCAATTGTGTGTTTATAACTGGGTGGGACTTGGGTGGATGTGTGCAACGTTGTCATTGTTCTTCATAGTTGTTTTTCAGATACAGCGATCCAGACTATGCAAAATTACAAATATGCATCAATATGTACCCTCCATGTCTCATCCTGGAATGTATCATGTAGAATCAATACAATCTGTTAAAAAAAAAATACACCTGTAAAGTTACTTGTAGTAATGTTATGGTATTAAATACATTAGTAGGATGCTCCATCCCTTAGTTGGAGAGGTTAGATTCATGTACGTCTGTTCCTAGGTGTAAATTTCTGCTCAGAAATGCTGAATAGCAAAAAAGTGGGATGTTACACTTGAGTGTAACAGTAAATATGCACATGAGTAACTATACATGTATATATCAACCTTTGTGATTCAGGCCCTTAGACATCTCATATCATCTGTATGTAGGTGATACACAGCGTTAGCTAAATGTCAGCACCCCAGAGTATATAAGGCATCTAAGGATTCAAGATTTGATGTCTTCTTATCACCTGAAATTAAACTCGCTTAAGACAAAATCCCTTCACATCTACTCACCTCTGAATGTCATCCCTATCCAATGATGGCTAAGCCTCTCATCAGTCATTGCCCCAAATCTCTGGAATTCACACTCGAATAAAAAACTGAACCTACATTCACACATAAGTACCACAGCAAAGAACCCTCAGTATCATGTATGATTTAACTTTAAAATGGAGGTTCATTCACTTGTCATGTCCAGATCCAACCAAGGAAATGTGTTACAACCAAGTTACACCTTGTTCCGGTGAAGTCAGTCCAGCATGCCACAGTGAGATTAGTCCCAGGAATAAAACACTTTGATCCCATCCCTTAAGTCCTCATAACTCTCAAATGGATCCTTCTATAGGTTTATTCAGAAATATACTTTGATACCTTTAATGCTCCTGGGCTGCACACCCCCCACAACTCCCAGTTCAAGAAATAAAGAATCTTTTCCCAATTGTTTTCATAAAGTGCTGCCAAAAATTTAACTTGATCCTCTCTTGAATACGCACAAATCCCTAATTTGAGGCTTTTAAAAAGGGACAGAAAGGGCTACTGCTCCAACAGTATCTCCAGCGTGACTTCGTAGATTGTAGGTGTTTCTGTCTACAAGGACTAGGTCACTGTTAAAGTGAGATGCAAGGCAGTAAAAGGTAAGAACAACTTCTTTTATTCTCACATTAGCCTACACCACCACTGCCGCTACGAAGACAGGAGCAACTGTCAACACTAACGACACATGGAATGTTGGCATCATGCGAGGCCGGCATGCAGCAGTAAAGTAGGGAGAATCCATAAAGAAGGGGGAAGAAGGGGAGGGAGAAAAGTGTGACAAGGTGCAGGTTGAAGGTAGACACAAGAATAAGGACCTTACAACAGTCACGCTAGCAACTTTCATGTATATTTGTACTTTTCCTTTTTATTTGTGTTAGTTCTGTTGTTGTTTCTAGCACTGATCATCTTTGATTCAATCCGTCTCGATCCTTCTAGTCTTATACTAGTTACCTATATAATCATCAGCACAAATGAGCAACAAGATAGCATAACAAAGCAAACAGCTACTTACTAATGTAATCAACAGAGAGTCTTCTATAGAGTTCTGTGAGGAGGAAATATGTGCTGCCATCCTTAGTCAAAAACTGTTGAGGCACCTGGCCTGGAAGGAGTATCAACCTCTACCTATTGTGCAAATCTATCAGCCTGGGTTCCTATCCTGACAACAGCTTACAATGTAGTGTGGGCCAAGGGGAGATCCAGGCATCTTGGAGATCAGCAGTTCTAGTACCACTACATAAAAAAGGCCCCTGCAAATTGCTACTGATTCACCTAGAAAACTGGGTAAAAGCTAATGGGATTGTTTCACCATTACAAGCCAACATTTGGAAAACCCAAGACACAATTACCCAAACCATGAGACTGGTCAATATTGCCCTAAAATCTACGCACATAAAAAACTCAAGGCTGTACATAACGTTCATAAACCTCAAAACAGAATTTAACTCAGGGCAAGGCCACCGCTTGGTGTAATTTATCAGATCTGTACCTCTCATAGAAACGTGTTAATGCCATAAAGCTACTCCATCAGGGAAATTCTCCTGCAGTCAGAAATGGCAGGTGGAGAAATTATGGCAAGTTTTGGGATCAATGCTGGTGTTAGACAAGGCTGTGTCTTGGCACCAGCCCGATTCAACATATTAATGAATGAAGTTGATACATTTCTACTGGCCTCGTACTTGGATGTACCAATCTGTGAGGGGCTAAAGATCCCCATTCTTTTGTTTGTGAATGACGCGGTATTCCGGGCTTGCACCAAGCTTTCAATTCACAAACTATGTCGAGGATTTGAAGATTACTGCAAAGCGAAGCATCTCATGAGAAAGCAAAGTTTATGGTTGTAAATTGCAGACACAACCTATAGAAATACAGATTTTGATCCTGGACCAACCACCTAGCAAAAAGTGAGGCTATCCTGGGTCAATATGCTAATGCTGGCCTAATCATTAAATATAAATGTGGCCACAGCTTAATCAACCCTGCTCTAGAAGCATACAGAATGAAGGCAGTGGCAGCAGGCTCTTATGGGGCAGAGATGTGGGGTCAGAAAAAGATTGCAGGACTGATTAAAATTGAAAAACAATTCTTATAACACTTATTATGTCTTAGTCCTGTGATCTCAATAGGTGCTCTTAAGGTAGACCTGGGCATGGCAACTACTGAAGCATTTTTGTCACTCAACCCAATTGTTTTTAATTGGATTTGTATCTTGTTAGACCTGTCAGCCCTAGGTTGGTCTTCCTCCAAACCAGTTGCCTACTTACCTCCATTTTGTAAGCTGAATTTCATTTTATGTTGGCCTTTGTTGGTCTCTGTCCATTTTACCACTTCTAGCCAGTGCTAAAGTTCTTGTGTTCACTCACCTAAACATGATTTAGTAGGCTTACACCTGACTGGCATATTTAATTTGCTTATACATCCCTTGTAGTGTGGTATACCATATACCCAGGGCCTACAGATTAAAATGCTACTAGTGGGCCTGCAGCACTTATTGTGCCATCCACTTAAGTAGTAACTTTAAAACATGCACCAGGGCTGCCATTGTAGCTTGAATGCATTTTTAAACTGCCAACTTGACGTGGCTATATAACCACCTTGCCATGTCTTAAACTCCACTTTTATTGTATATACTTTACCACTACAGAAGGCCCTAGGTAGCCTATATGACTGGATGCTGTGCAATAATAAGGGTGGGCATGCAGTTTTATGTTTTAAATGCCCTGGTAATCAAAAACTCCTACATTTGTTTTTCAATATGCTGAGGCCTACCTGCCCGATAGGATAACATTAGGTTGTCTTATTACATTTAATAAGTGCTACATTTTGATTGGGGCCAGGTAGCCAACCCATGTTTGGTATGTATAACATTTTAATGAAGAATCCTCTTCAATTATAAAGTCAGATTTTACATTACAATTTTGAAAATACCACTTTTAGAAAGTTGGTATTTTCCTTCCCTTTTTGCCTGCAGCCTCTCCTGGGTCGCATGGCTGGGTTTAACTGGCAGTTAGACTTTATGAATTCATCCCAAACAGTCACACCATAGAGGGATTAGGTGTGTCTGGATGGACCACCTGCTGGCAGGATGAGGTGGCTGAGATTAGTGTCATAGACTGCCCTAGGTGGAATGCATTCTTCTCTCTGCATCTAGTTACAGAGGCAGCATGGACCCTCAATCCTCGAAAGCATCCGACTGCCAGCGAATTAGTATGAACTAAGTGCTGACTGATACTCCCAAGGGAAGGGGGATTTGGAACAGACAAACAAAAAGGTTAAAATAAGAAACAGACAGAGAGGTGCACAATTGCCTGGTATGAAAGTGCTGCAACCAATAATGAAGTTGCATCCCAAAAGATAGCGTGGCCCCCCTGGTCAATCGTCACAAGGAGGAAGTGAGCTAATTTCAATGATATTGCAATTGTACAAACACATAAGCATAATATCGGGGTCACCAAGAACATTGTTATTTTTAAACACACTCTGCCACACACTATTTCACATACATGAAGTAACTCTCAATGCCAACAGTTTAAGAGTCCTTTGAAAATCTACACTTTGCCTTTAGGGTGTTTTCAGTGTTCTGGTAATTAACCTTTCCAAGATGTTGTGCAGGATCTCATGCTGTCTTTCCACATTAAGGGTTAATACAGTTCATAAATGGTCTCTCGCTACCTTCTTCAACGTAGCCCAAAACCAAAATTAACAGGTATACTCACTTTGAGTTGACCAAGGACTATTGTGATGGTAGGTCAGCACTCAACTGAAAGGAAGATGCCCAATTGTCCGGTCCTGAAGTCAGCGGAGGGGCTACAACATTAACAGGAAAGCAGACCATTGACTCCACACACCAGGAAGCTCAATGCAAAGCACTTTTCTGGATGGGCTTTAAATACCTGTAGGGAAATCAGGATGGCAACTGAGACTTGGAGGGTCTTGCCAGAGCACCTAGCACAGCCGCAGCAAGAAAGGGCATTCAACCAATGAATAAAGTAGCCCCAGCAACTAAAGGGCCATGCTGAACGAGGCAGCCTCAGCTGTAAAGGACCATCCAAACTACAAAGAGAGCTCCAGTAGTATAGGCCCAGCCAGGATACTGCAGAATTGGAGCTAACCAGAAAATTGACTGTCTGGGGGGCTTTCTACGCTGAAGGATCCTCCACAGTAGGTATCGGTAGTACAGTTGGAGTAAGTAAAATGTTTGCAAGTATGAATTGTTTTGTAATCTCACCTAAACACCTGTACACTAAGTCATCATGCATGCACCATAGCTCAATTGTATAGTGTAAGGAGTCTCTAATGCAAGCAGCTGCCCAGGGTAACATGGATTTGGCAGAGTCATGGGTGAGTAACCCCCAGACTCTGATGATGCAAAGGGTTTATGTGGTGGGACAATGGGGTTTGGGTGCATCTCCTGACATTGAGCAGAGCTCCACTTGCAACTGTATAGTCTGTGCTCTGCCTTCACACAAATGACTTATCACCTCCACCTTGTCATTGCAGCCAACTTGGAGCCACGGGAGTCAGGAAATTTCATGCACTACAAAGAAACTTTTCAGAAGCTTCTCCTACCTTCCTGAGGGAAGAGCACCAGGTATGGAAATTGGACCATCAGGCCCACTCTTCAGTTCACGCCTGGACTTGCGGCAGGACTCTCAGATGATTGGCTGCTGCTGTGACCTGCTGTGCAGTCTCCAAGGCTGCTTTGCTGTTCCTGGAAGGACTAATGTGCAGCCTGGAGCCTCCCTTGATCACTCAGAGGCCTGCACCTGCTGTTGTACCCTGCATCTTTCCCTGAACCCAGGATTACCAGAGGGACTGCAAGTGCCAGGGCATCCTGTTCAGAGCCACAAGGACACAAAAGGCTCTTGCCATTGCGAACACACACCTGCCATAGTGAGTCCTGAACCCCAAGCAGATTCCTACTGGTGCAGGCCCTTTGTTGTGGTGCTAAAGGTTCCCAGATGACCAAAATGAAAAATTAATGACTCCAAAAATGTTTCGTCAAAAACTGCTCCGGGAAGAAGGAGACCAACACCAACACCCACATGCTGGACCATGTCCCCAAGATGTATTGCCAGTCAGATTGACTTTGCAGCTTGTCCTGATATATTCTTCTCTCCATCAGTAAATCCTGTTCATAAGTCTTTCACCAAAGGGATATCCAAACCCCTGGAACTGCCTTCTGCTACACCCTTCTTGGCGGACAGGTTACTGCGTCACAACGGTGAAGATTATCCTGTCCGCCCAAATACAAATCCGATAGGATACAATGGGATTTATAGTTCAGAAGATGGACTATCCATCAACATTGTGACGAAGTAACCCGGGCAACTATGATCTAAATCAGGCCCTAAGTCTGAGCATAGAAATCTTCACCACGGCTGTGACCCAAGGATCCCCGACGACGACACTCCCTGTTCTGACACCGTATGCATCCTTGCCCCACTGAACTTTACCTTCTCAGAACATTTTTCTAAAAATGTATTCTAACTACGAAGGTAAGCACCTACTAGGCTCAATTCACTTCCTGTATCGGAACCATGCTCTATTGCAGCCAGCAATATTTTTAGACTTTGACAGGGTCTCACATGACTAGATGTCCGTGCTTGGCACTTTGATCTTTTAGGCTCTAGTTTTTACTACAAACATTTAAAAAAATCATACCTCTGGTCCTACTAAATGTATTTTTGTCATTTTGATGTCAAATAATGTATTCAAATGTACTAAATTTTTCTAAATTGGTGTGGGATTTTTTTTGTGTTGTGTTCTGACTTTATTACTGTTTGTGTGCTGCATAAATACTTTACACATTGCCTTTCAGTTAAGCCTCACTGCTTTTTCTGCCAAGCAACCCTGGGGTAAGCACGGGTTGATTTTGTGACTTTTTGTTGTTTACCCTGCAAGGGACTGTGGCTGCTCCTTGACCAGGGTTCACGCCGCAGTCAACCAAGAATTCAATTTCTCACAAATGTGGACAAAGTCTGAGCTTGTGAACTAGCTGAAATTTACACACAATCTGTGCAAAAATTATAAGTTCCACAAACTACCCTGGTACAAATATATTGTGAGCACTTTAACATCTTTAGGTTGGCCAGAATTCTGGAGAAAACCTGAGTTAATGTCGCCCTCTAATGTGCACTTGATTAAATATAAATACTGGTCTTATATTACAGCAGAGAAAGCCTGGCTTTTTAGATGTTTTTTAGGGAAATTGTGCTCAAAGGAGTACCATTTTACACAATTTCCTCAAGATTATCTCAGGATAGGTGAATCTACAGCAGTCATGAGCAGGGTAAGCCTAGCTTGGAACACCATCAAAGCACTGGGCAATTTTGTGAGGGCTTTTTTAGCCCTATGGCTTTGTTTTGTTTTATTCCAATGTTTCAGAAATATACCTGGAGTAGAATCCGTCGACTCCCTAACTCTCTTGAGGAAGGTAGAATCACTGTATTTGTCTGCTGCTCTTCTAATATGGATTTCACCAGTCTTTGGATGATATCTATGCTGGCAGTGTCGATGGTGGAAGTAAGTGGCGCCCTATGTGAAAGTGGGTGATGCCCACCTAAGAAAAATTGTGGACTTCTACACTTATTTTTTTTACAGTTAACCACTGGTATCTAGGTTGTATTGTGTGACGATGACACCAACATAGGGTACTGTGTAATATTAATTGATGAACATAAGCAGAAAGATATATTGTGTTGGTTAGACATGTTGGCTGGCGAGTAGGATGTGGATAAGATTCTGATAAACAAGTGTCATGTGTATTGTGGTCTGGGTCTGAGTGTTGAGATCAAGGAGGTACATGGTTTGTGAGATCTGTAACTTAAGGGTAATACATTTAAATCTATGGCCATGGAACCCTGAGCAGACCCAGGCAGCATAAACAGCCTAAATGTATTTCAGCACTACTACTGCTGCACTGAGCATCACTTTGTTAATGAACAGCTGTGGTAGCAGGCTGTTTGGCACACTGAGCATTATGTTTTAGCATCACTTCAGAATATTGAGCAGCACACTGGAATATTTCTGCATCATGCAAAAGTTCTGGAAGTACTCTGGCACCTGATAGCTGTCCAATTGTATGTAATTTGACTTCAAGAAAACAAAATAAAAACAGATGCTACCTCCATACCAGCAAGGATGGCTCACCGAATAAAACACTAGCTGCAGATAAGTGCAGTAATCTGAAAGTCAAGAGTCTGATTCGCAGCAAGGCAAACTCAACCTTGCTTCCTTATGAGGCCAGTAAATAGAATCCCATAGTTTGAGTAACAATGTAATCTGATATTTATAGTGCTTAGAAATGGAAGATGTGCTGTATAGAATTAAATTTAATGTAGAACTATAACATCAAATGCTGATATTTTATTTTATGACACATTTTTATGCCTAATAACTTGCAGATGAACAATAGTAGGAACACAGTATTGGGCACTAAATTTCTTGATGTACAAATATTTCTCTTTTGTTCATCAAGTGTATCAACCGCAGTGTTTCTAAAAGTTAAGTGCTAGATTTACTGATGCAAAATAACCCTTCTGTTATCCTTCGAGTACTGAGATGTTCCATACATTCCCCTTCAGTGAACATGTAAAACCTGATTATTAGCTAATTACATCTAAAAACCTTGTCATAAATAGCAGTTTGGTACACTTTGTTCTCAAATTGCCATGAAGGGGGAGCAACCTCTGCTTCCACATCTATTGAAGAGTTTGACTTGCCATTCATTGCAAGATATGGGTGGGGGTCTCTAGTTAACAGAGGTAGGTACTTTTGTCTAAGTAGGGACCCTTCTTCCTAGTCAGGGTAAGGGGGTTACTCTTCTAAAATAACCCCTGCTCAACCCCTTGGTAGCTTGGCAAAAGCAGACAGGATTATCTCAGAGGCAGTGTGTAAACCATTTGTGAACACATACAGTAATACAGTGAAAACACTACAAATGGACACCACACCAGTGACTTTCAAATGGTAGAGATAGTTCAGTTCAAAGCAAATTGCAGATGCAACACTTTCACACAAAGTACCTTGGATGTGTCATGCAAACAAACAAAAAGGGCCACAGGGAAGGTGATGCATCGGTTCCTTACACTCAGGGAAGGTGATGAGTCGGTTCCTTGCTCCGGGGGAGGTGATGTGTTGGTTCCTTACTGTGGCGCACAGGAGGTGATGCATCGGTTCCTTACTGGAGAGGAGTTGATGCATTGGTTTCTTACTGCGTGGGGAGGTGATGCATTGGTTTCTACTCTGTCCCCCAATTATGCGACAGACTTGGCACCTCGATGCGATGAGCCAGGACGATGTGTGGATTCTTGCAGCCGCACAGCATCGGTGCAGTGATCTCGGACTTCGGACTTCGGAGATCGTTACACTTGATGCGGCATGCAGCGATTTCTCGAACCACGGCAGACGCTGCAACGGTTTCATCGGTGATGCGTCGAAAGCAGGTACAGGTGCATCACGCTTCTCTGTGTTGCTGTGATTTTCCAGCTCCCCACGGAAAACAGTCTCTAGAGGTCCAAAACAACAGCAGGCACCTCTTTGCCGGTCAGAACTCCCAGCAGGTGGTGAAGTCTTTGTGTCCCTGAGACATCAGAACGGGAGGCAAGCTCAGTTTCAAGCCTTTGGAGATCTTCCTCAAGCAGGGGACACAGCAAAGAGGAAAATCCGTTCTCCTTTCCTTGGCAGCTAGTAGCCACTGCAGGCCAACCCCAGGCAGCAAACAGCAGAGGGGCAGTATTCCTCCTCAGCTTCTCCGGCTCTTCTCCTTGGCAATGTTTCCTCTTGATTCTGAGAAGTGATCTAAAGTTCTGAGGTCTGGACCCCAATATTTATATTACAAAATCTTTTGGTCTCTGGTGGCAGAGAAGCCCCTGTGTTTGGTCAAAACCAGTTCCGTCCTCTCTAGTTCCGCTTCCTGGCAGGAGGTGGAGACAGCATTGTGGAAGGCAGACCAGGCCCATTCAGGTGAAAGGAAATCTCCTTCACCTACTCTAAATGCAGCCCAGGTCTTTTCAGCCCAGCCCTGGCTCAGCAGACTCTCTGGAGTCACTGCCCCTCGCCAGCCCCTGTCATCCAAAGCCAGACATGCAATACACACACCTAGCAGAGGCACACTGGATGGCTAGGCAAGAAAATACCTACTTTCTATGAGTGGTATTTTCAAACACAGAATGTGGAAATCCCCCTCACTAAAAGATGCATTTTAACATGCTAAGTTTAGGCATACTAAACTTTATTTTCCTACCTTGTTCCCAGGGGTAGTTATGTTTAGAAGATGTTATAAGCAAACTCTCCATTATATCCCATGGTAACAGGTAGCCTTGGAATAGTGAAAAACGAAATTGGCAATATTTCACTATCAGGACATGCCACACACACCAGGGCATGCCCTACCTTTCACATACACTGCACCCTGCCCACAGGGATACCTTCGGCTTACCTTAGGGGTGCCTAACATGTAAGAAATGGGAAGGAAATGACCTGGCAAGTGGGTACACTTGCCTAGTCGACATGGCAGTACCAGACTGCACACAGGCTCTGCAATGGCAGGCCTGAGTTACATTTCCAGGCTGCTTATGTGGGTGGCACAATCAGTGCTGCAGCCTCCTAGCAGCATTTAATTTACAGACCCTGAGCACACACAGTGCACTGTACTAGGGACTGACTAGTAAACAAAATATGCCAATCATGAAATCACCAATCCATAACAATAATTTACACAGGGAGCACTTGCACTTTGACACTGAACAGCAGAGGCAAAGTGCCCAAAGCATCTAGACCAGCAAAACAGAGTCCAACACACAGCAAAAACACAGGAGGTCAAGACAAAAATACAGGTGAAACCCACATCAATGATGCCAGGTCTAACAGGTGGTATTTATGTCTCAACTGCAAACTAAATCACCTTGAGCCACTTCCAGTAATGGCAGAAAAGGAAAACAAGGTACAGGGAGTTTCAGTGACTTGCTTAAGGTTACACAGTTTAACGAATGAGGGTGCATCGATTCAAATAGAGGTCGTCTGCACATTACAATTACTAGGCAACCTAGGCAATTCCACATCTAAATTAGACTGTGTGTCTTTTCCAGTGGCACATGGGTGCACCAACAGATGGACTATTGTTCTTTAAAAAAGTTAAATGCATACCTGGACATAAAATAGTTTTAAAATTGAAGGGTTAAGCCATGGTGGTGACAGTATAGTCTTCAGATCTTTTTGAATGAATGTCATTTGCATCAGCATATTCATCCCAAAGTAATTACATAGAGACCCTTTTCTCAAGAGCTTCATTATTTTAAGTTTTTGTAAGGCCAGGTATAGAAACAGCCTCCATTTTGTAAATGAAGGTTTGGTATTACATGCGATCATGACAGCAAGACGTGTTTATATTTGTTAAGCGAATTGTGTCACTGAAACACCTGCTTCTGGGATTAGCATGGGGAGGAACTTGAACAGGCCAGGTGGCAGGATGATTGCATGCCCCCCCTCCCCCTATCTGTACCTTGCAAGGGGGCCCGTAAAGTGTCATTACAGCACTGGTGGAAGGGAACTTCCACCAGTCACCCCTATCATCCCCAATGGCAGTAACTTGCCCTTAGTTTATTTAATAATTGCCTTCGAGGTACTGAATGTTCAAAAGAGGTACAGAAATAGGCAGGCTACAAACGCTGTCTAATCTGTTGTCTACGTGTTTGCTTCTGTGGTTGAGGATTATCAAGGCTCGGACTGGCCATTGTTTCTACCGGGCATTTCCCTGGTGGACTGGAACCACTGGGGGCCGGTTTTTAAGGCAGGAGGCACCTGCTGGCGCCCCTGACACTTTCTCCTCTTACCCCAGGTCACTGTGTCAGACAGGGAGGAGGTTCTACAAGCAGAGAGAGAGAGATGAGAGCGAGGAGGTAGGGAGCAGGGCTGATTTTAGCAAGCACTGTTGTAATTAAACCCCATGAGTTTGCTTTACTGAAAGAGACGATAAATAGTCTACAAACGACTGCAATTTCCATGTAAAACAGGGCGCTCCATCATATTTAACTCTGGCATGCATGACATCAGCAGTGGGAAAGGAGTCCGGGGCATGTCAGGGTCCACATTAACCTGGTGACAGGGGACATGTCCTCGTGCGCTTTCCATGGGGCCAAGCATAACACTGTCTGAGCGCATGTTTGTCTCATCCGGTCTGGAGCGGGTAATCAAACAGCAAGTAGCAGACTGCGCAGCTTTCTTGACAGGCTCAATAGAATTTTAAAGAAGCACAACAAACAAAAAAAGAAAAAACAACACCAGCCACTCTTTTTGTAGCCAAGTGTAGTCATTGTACTTAGGGTCGTGCAGGGTAACATTGTGTGTGAAGGTGAATACAAAATAACTTTGCCAGAAGATTAATCGAGTGATTTTAATGTGCAACCATTTTTAATCCAAAGTAAATCTGCTGAAATGCAAGGGGACATGTGTTACAATTCTCCTGTTTTTGTTTTACCCTCCCATCTCTGCTGTTGCAGTTCTTAGTTTAAAGACTAAGGAGTGAGTCATCAAACCTCACATTAACAGAGACATCTACAAAAATATAAAAGGGAATGTTTTTTGAAGCATATCCAAGGGAAACATTAAATCAAGGTCGTTTTATGTGTTGTGCGCTCTCTCGTTGATTGAGTTTCCTTGATTAAAATATGCAGGAACAACACGCCCTCCCAGAGCAGGATAGATCATGCTTACAGGATTGTGCTGTACATCTAGCTGCAGAAATTCATATGATGAAGTATTTCTGGTTAGCCAATCTCAGGCTGCGCGTGGCCAACGCAAACTGTAGCCACCACTCACACACTGTATTCAGCCATCCCCTACCCCCTGTTATAGTCCGCTGACCATGGCTCTCTCCCCAAGCTATAACCTTAGCTGCTGACAATAGCCTATGACAAGGATGAGGATCTTTAACAAGTCAGAAGGGCAATAACCATGATAAAACAATCCACCCACTGAGGATAGAATGTTCCAAAGTAATCAGAAATACACTAAGGGCTTCGTTACGACCCGCTCCTGCCCTGCCAAACTTGGGGCTGAACCACCTGCCAAATTAGCAGCTTGTCTGGCAAGCGGTTCATTGGCGTTCCCACTGCAGTGCCAATGGAATAGGCACCGCAGTGGGGACGTCAAAATCAGGACCTGCATTACAAGGATTGCTGCAGTCCATGCTGTGCAGGTACTATGATGCATGCACACAGGGGAGCATAACATGGACTCTCTTGCATGCACCTCATGTCACTGAGACAACAGAGAGCCCTACTCTTTCCTCCGCGGAAAACCCTGACAGAGATGAAACTTGTAATATGCTTGGCGGAACCTCAATGGTCCCGCTAAGCATAGTAAGGTCTCAAGACTGCCGCGCAATCACCAGACATCACTAATCCCTGGCGATTGCGGTGGTCCCAGGGTGGCCTGATCGCTCTTGTCATAATAGGGCGTTGGGAAGACTGCCACTATTGCTCCCCCGCAAGTCTGGTTGTCTCTGGACTGCCAGGCTCATAATCAGGCTCTAAGACAAGCATTGGAATGGTGAAGCAGGGTGTCTAAGCCAGCCATTATTGGTCCTCAGCGGCTCCAGTGTCATCAATAGCGCTCCCAATATCCCAATTAATTAAAAACTATTTTCTACCCAGAACTCAGATGCACTTCCTGCTGAACTTACAGTCGACGTATGATAGCCAAGCAACAACTCTGGCTATTAACAACTACGGGGCTTATTTACAAGGCCCTTGCGCCACTTTTGCGTCATTTTTAACATGGGAAACGTGATGCATAAGTGGTGCAAAGGGCTTGTAAATCTGCCCCTTCATATGTGGCATCAGGTTATACTCAACAGAACTGTTAGGCTGTTATATTGCCATCTAAAGATATTGGGACACCTGCATGCCAAGGGATGTCTCACGGTACAGGAGTCCAAAGAAGTGAACACTAAATCACGTTGTTCTGCATGGCACGCTGACGTAGCCGAAGATTGGTATGTTGAGTATATAAAAAGCATTGGCAAAGCCAACAGGCCTGGTTTGCATTTGAGTCATGAATGAAACAATTTTAAAAAAGTCTACTGCAGTGAAAAAGCAAGGTAAAAAAATTGCTTTCTTTATATAATTCAATTTGTAATGAGTCAGATACATTTTACATGTAAAATAGTCCCACTCATACGTTGCAAGCTGCCATTAGCATGAGGTGGGAGGTGAAGGCTCCTCCAGGTGGACCCAAAGCCTACTCTGTAAATTGTAGAAATGTCAACAATATGTCAGGCAGACAGCCGCTTTATAAAGCCTGACATAAAAACTAAATAAACAAACAAACAAATAAATAAGCATGCATATGATTATATAAATAAAGCTGTCAATGTGGTTTCGAAGAAGTGAACTTCAGCACTAATTATATGGACGGTCGATACACTGCTGTGCATGCCAGGTCACACTATATGGCAATATTATGCGGTGCTGCTATGGGGACGTCACATACGAAAGGCGGCTTCCACCTTGACAAAACAACCTCTGCTTGTAAAAAAGTAAAAGAGGGCAGTATAAAGGGCAACCAGTGCACCGTGCATAAACAGGCGCAAGAGAGAGAGACCTTCTCTGTGATGGATCGACAGTGGTGGCATAACCTTATGTGCCTTCCTGCTGCACTTCCATATTAGTCGCTCCCTGGAAGGAGCAGATGTTGCGGCTATTTTGGTCACTCCTCACCTCTGCCTGCTAGGTGCATCAATCACTTTAATTATAATGGAACATGGAGCCAGAGACTGAAAGAGAAAAATCTACCAGAGCCCAGGAACAATCTTTCTTGATGGATTCTGCCCTAAATCGAAACAATTCGCTGGGTAACCCAGCTGGGGTTCATATGCTTTTGATTACTGAGGGCTATTTAGCTCTACAAAATGACATGCTGCTTAATGGACTTTTAATGGTTATAGGTTTCTCTCTCTCTCTCCTTTTAATGAGCTTCACCAGTTTGTTACTAATGCCCTGTGGAAATCTGGCAACTGGCCAGATACGATGATACAAATGTTCTAGTTTTGAAGTCCACGCGGTACAAATGTAACCCAGCTAGCAAGTGGGAGCGCGTGTGTTGCCAATCACAGGGTAATGCAGTTAAAGCAGGTCTAACTAAGTACCCTGCAGTCCTGTTCATATTTTCTACTATGAATACCGTGTGTAGTTAACACTTTACAGCTGGGGCATTTCCAGAGACCCTCTGTGTTTCCCCTCTACCGGAAGAAGACTTCAAAATGTTTCCTTACAGATTTCTCTTCGTGACCTTTATTTCAGGGCAGGTATTTTACTGAACATGCATATACTAATAACATTTCAGATCTCGATAACAGAGAAGTTAATGTCACAGGTAACATAGTAAAAGGACAACGCCAATATTTGTTGAAGGGAAAGTAGATAAGCAAGGAGAGGAAAGGCAAGGCATAGGCGTTTTGCTGGAAATCCATAGAACGCATGTGCTCTATGCAACTGCATCATATATACAGAGAACTATAAGTCAGGCACGCAGTAGAAGAAACATAGAACACTCAACATGCTAACACACATGATGCCGAACACATGCATAGACAGGCCGAAGTCTTTCTATGACCTCACAGAGCAAGACCCTGCGGAATGAGAAGTCTTATGTCGTGATTTTCCGAAGCAATTCCGGGGACATGGAATCTAGAAGTGGTTGTAAGGCCCTAGAATTTCGAGGTGAATCGTATCGTTTGTTTGATCCTGAGGTGACTCTGAGTTCATGGCATATTGAACTTTCTATTGAATCTTGGAAATCTTGAGTGATTTTTTTAGTCGTATTTGGGGTGTTCTTTTTAGCCATAAATATGTATGTGAGTATTGTACTTTTGACTGTCAATATTTGTATCACTTTACACATGCACCGAGTTAGAAACTTCCCACTGTCCTTCTCCTAAAGTCCACTATTGCCTCCATAAAGCGCCATCTACTTATGCCTCAGACGATACCACCTCTTCAGAACCTCACATACATTATTTCGAGAAATGACAGAAATACCCATTCCTGAGTGAAGAATATTGAGATTTACAACGTTAATGATATTCACCTGTTGTGTTAGCACCGCTTGTAAAAATAATTTTATTGCAAATGATACGCCCGTATTTATGAAGCTAGTTAAAATATCACGAGTTATGTTAGTTGTGCACTGTTCAGACTTGCTTTTATTGCACAATGTGGCACAGATTGCACAGGGCAGGCCATGTTCCATAGTCAACGTACCCTCATCAATCCGCGTGTTCACTCATTCAGTTAATATACCCGCGGTTACACAAACTTACACTGCAGAAGATGGCGAGATGTCTGCACACGTCGCTTGCTGTGTCAAGAAGGGTCGCCGTGTACCCTCTGAAGCAGAGGGCCAGATAAAAACAACCCTTTACACGTTTCCAATCAAACATTAGCCAGGAAGCCGTGCATCACGGCTGGAGTGTGCCGGCCTATTTGTGAATGTGACAGCATCGACTTGACATAGGTAATTGCCTCATTGCCTTAATGGAAGTTACACCAGCGAGCACATTACCAGCAAGTTCACACCAGGTCACGGTCACAGGCACGCTGTACTGTGAGCAGGGTTCTGTCTCTGTCCTCGCAGCAGCCAGGTAAAATTCGGAGTCCCACTGTTCAAAATCGTTTTAAGAGACGCCAAATTGATTTTCTGAGCCGAGGTTTTCAGCGATGAATTGTTCAACATTCTATGGCAAATGTTTTCCCTGTCACACTCACAAAATTAGGTAAAGAGAGCCCATTTAAAATAAAAAAAAAGGGGCCCGTTACTAAGCAACGCCCATGTTCTTGGGCTCAGGGGGCCAGCGGCGGGGTCATATTGCACATTAAGTTCAGCGGCCAATAACCCATAAAATAACCTCCGGGGACAAAAGCCAGGCGACGGCAAGACAAGCTCAGGGGGACTCTTTTGGAACTCATTTCATAAAAGAGCAACTTTCCGTTCGAGTGATGGTGTGAGTCGATTGTTTGATGATGCAAGTTCCTAAATGGACAATGTGGAGCATTGCGACCCGTTTTCAATCAGAGCTGCTAATAGTGCAAGCACAGCAGACCGAACCAATGTCACTTGAAAGGTCAGAGCCCATGCGCAAAGGAAGGATGATACAGTGGGAAGGTTCGCGTGTTTTTAAATGTCAGCTGTGCTCTGTTGTTTACGTATAAAATCTCTTCCTAATCACCTAGTTTTTGTTGGGGGGATGAGGTGTCACTATATTACATGTAATAAGTAGCATATGTCAATAATCTTGAAACAATTGCATCCACTTACCACTACATAAGTATAAGTAAGTATAATTACTTGACTAGTACCTTATAGTATAGAGATGTAGGTCGATACAGAGGATACAATATTTTTGTAGATCAGTATTAGTGATCAGATAGAGTGAGATAAGACCTAATGATAAAGCATTTGCAGTGATTCTAAAAGTTAAACACTGGACCGTAATTGATGTAAAGATGGTTGTGTCTCGGGGCCAGATGTACGAAGCAAACGAATACCGATTCGTAATTTACAATACTTATAGAACCACAATTTACAAATGTATTCTGTACGGATGTGTTCATTTGCCCTTTACCGATTTGGTACGAGTCTCATTCACAAATTTAGGAATCGCATTTAACAATTTGGTAAATAGCGAATCGAGACACAAATACAGAAGTTTGCTTTGTGCCAGTGAGTGATGACCTCACAAACAGGATGTAGTGTGGAGAAGTGTGGCTCACTGGTTAGAGCGGCAGACTCTGAAGCAGAGATCAGGCCCGGGACCAGGGTTCAAGTCCCGACGCGGCAGGGTCTTGAGCTCAATGTCCGCGGACTTGATAATTCTCACCTCGGCGCCTACTCTAATCATGGGTCCCACTCTGCAATTCTGGGCAATAGCTTGCTTAATCTCCACAACGGCCCCTACAACACTGGGATGCCTGGCTTCACCTTGGGGGTGCCCAGGAGGGGCTTCTCACAGGGAGAGCCAGGAAGGGTTCCACAGCGTTATACAGCGCCGGGACGCCCAGTTGGGGCAGCTGTGCGCTTTACAAAATACACTACATTTAGTGTAGCACAGGGCTTTAAGTGGCATGAAAAAACTGGGGGGTCTCTCAAGGGGGCGTGGCCAATGTAGTTAAGGGCGTGGCTTAAAACATGTCAGCTAACATGTCGGCTAAAATTTTGTGCTTAGCATAGTGTGCCGCCCAATTAGTATTTTGTTGTTTCTGTCATTGCATCCAGATATATGATACAACAAGTAATATCATACCTATAACAAGTCAGGATTATTGGCTTTGTCAGTGGTTGTGAGTTGCATGAGATAAATAAGCAGCAACTATGGCTTGTATATACTATTGAAAAAGCATCCACTTAAAGCCCTGGAGACACCACAACAATGTTGCTGCTCCTGAGTTCCGAAAAGAGAAGAGAAATCCAGAGAGAAAATTACTCTCCCGAAAGGATTTCCCTTCCCCTACAACGCTCGAAAAAAACGGACCTCCTGTGCCTTGGCACAAAACAGAGCCCGATAGAGACCCGTTTCGAGGCCTCCTGAAAAAAAATGCCGGTGCTCAGACCCGGTGAGACCCGGCCCACTTAAAGCCCTGGTGTAGCACCAGGCTATAAACAGACCGGAGAGCATTGAGACCAGTGAATGCCACTTTAATCCAATTAGAATCAGCACCAAATTCAGCCATTCACCCTTGGAAAGCATCTATATGTCTCAGCAGAATCCAGAGATGGAGAAGGCTCTTGGAAGGAGAAAAAGAAAATAAATGAAACATATCTGAGAACGAGTTAGAGATATTAACAGAAGAATGTGTACCCCCTCATGATGCCTTGTTTGACAAAGCATCCCTCACTGTGCCATCGGCACAGAACAAAAAATATGGCTCAACATATAGGAGGGGATTCATTCTGTGGGGGTCACACAGAGATCAATAGAAGAGATCGGGAAAAGGTGGTTAGCTCCAAGCCAGAACCAAAGAGAAGTTTGTAACTAATAGAAATTAGGCTAGTACAACAGAAGGAGGCACTTCAACTCAGCCACCACCGACTCCTCTTGAGGAAATGGTCGAGTCCACCCTGGAGCCAAAAAGTGTGTCAGGTTTCAGCATTATAGACCTTTCAGAGGCTCCTGCTACAAAAAAAGATAAGAGTCATACATACACTTACAGTATTACTATAATATATTTGTAGCAAGGTTTGAGATAACATTGCAATCTCATTAGGCCTGGTAACTGTTTATCTACAATATAGTATTTGTAAAACACCATTACAAGTGTTAGGCATACCGAAGTAGTGAATTATGGGATATGTAGTACTCCATTATAAACATCTAAAGCATACATCAAACTTATTGTAAATAAAATTATACAAATAAAGGTATACATAACTATATTTATTTTACAAATCATTTTCACATTACATTTCTAAACAGATATCCCAGCACAAACAGATCATGAGTCTGAAAGAGGGGGCAGAAAGAATCTCAAATGTGCCTAGAAGACGGGAATGATTCCAATATTCCAAAAACATCACCCCAGAAGAAATGTTTCTTTCCTGAACTTAGCAGTTACACACTAGCTATTGGTGAAGCTGATGATGCAGGGAGTCCAATTGATGCAGAAGAATTTTTAGTGAGGCACAGACAACTGAACAGGAGAAATCAAGACTGACATTGCTGTGTTATCAGTCAACCTATTCCAAGATCATTTAATTTCTTTAGTCATCCATGCAATTTAAATTGTATATATATTTTTGTATAGCTAGGCTGCATAGGACGGTGAATGATAACTGCGCATATTGCTCCTTTTAAATAACACGCAGTTTTGTTCCTCTATGTCACTGAAACTTTCTCTTCCTTTCACACTGAGCACCTCTCAATGTACCAGCACGTTCCCCCTTGGAGCAACCTCACTTTAACTGTTACTCCTTGAAATATGTAAAGAGTCTCCACCTGAAAATAAGTTTAATTAAATTGCTTGGTGAACACAATATAACATTTTTTTTGGGTCTGTTGTTGTATGAAAGTCTGATATTTTGGAAAATTGATTTATGTCTTGGTTAGGAGCTTGCCTTAATGTTGGCTCTCGGCTCTGTGTGTTAACACTTGAATCAAATTAACTATGTGCTCTAACTAAATTGCTGTTGAGAATAAGGTTCTAGGACCATTGCTTTCTGTATCACCTAGTGCCCAGGTCCAGGACTAACCTTGGGAATACCCCATTTTTTGAAATGGAGAAAGTAATTGGCAGCATACTAGCTAGATAATTAACCAAAGTGGTCACCATCATTTTTAAAGTCTCGGCCCTACCCCAGCATGAGAGATATTTAGGGGACCACCCTTCCAACAATTTGGTAATCTTTTCGTAGAGTAGAGTTTCATTAGTGTGAAGGGTAGAGATCAGGTCTTTGTCAAAGTCTATGCCCAGGTATGTAAAACATTTTGGTTGCCATGTAAAGCCGGAGTCTCCCATAATCTCTTTGCCACCGCTGTTATTTAGAAGTTTTACTTCAGTCTTATCTTTGTTTAGTTTATATCCGGACACCCTAGAAAAGTCATCTATTGAGGACATGAGAGCAGGGATAGCCTGTTAAGGGAGACAGCCATGATAACGCGGGCTTTACACCGCGCTGCTATTACGACGCTGCCATCCCAACGCAAGTCATTACAACGACTTGCACTGGAGGGCGCTCTTGGTAAAGGAATAGTTTTATTTTCTATTCCAACACCTTCCCTACTGCTACGTGGACTGGAGTTGGAATAGAAAATTAAACTATTCCACAATCCAGCGCCTACAGCGCAAGTCGTTGTAACAACTTGCGTTGTAATGGATGCGTCGTAATGGCATCGCGGGGTAAAGCCCACGTTGTCATGACATACATCCGCCTGTTAAGCTTCTTCAGATACCACCAAGACGTCATCGGCGTAAGCGGTAATTTTCACAGTGTAATCGCTAAAGTGGACCCCTGAGATACAATCATTATTCATAATGTGATACAAGAAGGGTTCAATGGCCAGCAAAATAGTAAGGGAGAGAGGGGATAGCCCTGTCTAGTTCCCTGCTCTAATTGGAAGGAGGGGGAGATCGAGCCACCTGCCCGGTCTCTAGCCGTTGTGCTAAAATATAGGGACATTACCATCGGCGTAAAATTTTCTCCTAGCCCAAATTTAGACAGTGTTGCTTCCAGATATGTCCAGTCAACTTTGTCGAATGCCTTTTCGGCATCGAGCGTGATGGCCACTGTAGGCGAGCTAGTGAGTTTATCCCTTTCCAATACGTGGGCTAAGACCCTTGTGTTATCGCTGAACAGTCTATTCTTTAAAAAGCCAACCTGTGAAGGGTGAATAAGTTTAGGCAAAACTTTTTGTAAGCGATTGGCCAGAATCATTGCGAACAGCTTACAATTTAGGTTAATGAGGGATATGGGCCTGTAATTTTTGGGGATTGTCGGATCTTTCCCATCTTTAGGTAACACAGCTATGATGGCTTCAGCAAGTGTTCGGGTGACTTTGCCTTCATTACTAAATTCGTGAAACAGGTGTAAGAGTGGTCGAGCTAAAAGCAAGGGGAAACACTTATAAAATTTGGCACTAAATCCATCGGTTCCTGGGGCCTTTCCACATTTAAGCGATTTAATTGATTTCTCAATTTCTGAGACGGTAATAGGGCTGTTGAGTTCTAACTGTTCTGGATCTGAAAGGGTTGGGAGGTCACATTCCTTCAGATAATCCTGAATTTTGGTGTTATCTACGTCTTTGTTTTTAGAGTATAAGGCAAAGTAAAAATCTTTGAAAATGTCAGCAATTTTGTCCGGGTCGGAATGGACTGAACCTTTATCATCTTTTATGCTTTTAATAGTGTTTTTCTGAACCATAAACTTTAAATACGCAGCTAGGCTTTTACCTGCCTTATTTGATTTGCAGAGCCTGAATTTCTTTTGCCTGTTAATCCGTATTCCACCCCTATTACTTAATATTTTATTCTACTCATATTTTTTGTTCACCAATTCGTTCATGGTCTAGACGCTGTGTGCATACTTTCTAGGGTAGAGATCTCCTTTTCTAAATCATCAAGGGCCTTGTTGAGAACCCTGTTCATGGCAGATCTGATTTTAATACTCTCACCCCTGATAGTGCTTTTCAAAGCCTCTCAGCAAGTGAGTTCTGAAGTGTCAGTTCTTTCATAGTTCACAAGGTAACTCTGAATTGCATTTTCTATGGTTTTCCTGTGTTGTTCCTTATTTAACACTTCATCATTCAGTCTACATTGTTAATGTCGGGAGGTCGGTTTTACATTAGATATAGAGAGGGAGATACATCAGTGGTCTGATACCACCCTGGGTTCTATTGACGTCTCCATGATTCTAGCAGTGGCATTACTTGTAATAAATAAGTAATCAATACGAGTGTAGGAATTGTGAGGTGCTGAGTACAATGCATATTCCCTGCCTGTGGGGTTTTGTAGTCTCCAAGAATCCAGCAGATTGAAACGGGAGCAGAGGTTAGTAAAGGCTTTATGGGATATGTTACAGCGATAAGCAGATCGCGAAACCCTGTCCAGAGCTGGTTCTAGAGGCAGATTAAAATCTCCCGCCAATATATGCATAGCCGAATTTGGGATATTTTCGATCTGTTTAGATAGTTCATTCCAAAAATCGAATTCAATAGTGTTAGGTGCGTAGACATTGGTGTTAAAGAACTACGTGTTGTCTTTAATCAATTTAGTCGTGATCCACCTCCCTTTTGTATCGGCTGTGCATGCTCCTATCTCAATGTTTGATTTTTTCGCTATTAAGGTCAGAACACAGTTTTTCTTACCCAACGCCTCAGAACCAACAACTTCGTTGTAAAATCTATTTTTAAGTGTGTTGAATTGTTTAGCATCAATCTTAGTTTCTTGTAATAAGAAAACTTACCCTTTCTGTCTCTGGAGATAGTCCAACATTTTCCTCCATTTAATCAGATGGTTAAAGCCTTTAACGTTAAGCGAAAGTATTTTCAGGTTATCCCGTATAGAAGTCCCTGAGGGGCATTTGGGAGTGGTGAGTGACATCATAAGTATGTCGTGAGTATGATCCAACTAAACCAATACCACTCTTGTTATTGTGGCCTCAGAACCTCTGTCCCTCGTGATCTGTGTATGGACCAAAGGTGAATATATAACAGTGAGTTTCCAACTGTACACTCAGGGAGATTATTAATTGAGATACTACCGCAAGTACCGGACCAAGCAGGGCAACCGAGCTGTCCACACTCTATCTCAATTCTTGAGCTCCCATAACATCTTGGACCCATCCCAGAACGGTTTTCGGCCGGGCCACAGCACAGAAACCGCCCTGCTTGCCACCACAGAACATCTGCGGACGGTTTTGTATGCTGGTCAAAGTGCAGCGCTGATCCTGTTGGATCTCAGCGCTGCCTTTGACACGGTATCTCATTCCATCCTTCTTTACCGTCTGGAGGCAGCAGGGGTGACCGGGACGGCGCTAAGGTGGTTCAGGTCCTTTCTAACTGAAATATCCTTTTGGGTGTCGGCTCCTCCGTTCTTGTCAAAATCCCATTCCATCGGACAGGGGGTCCCCCAGGGCTCAGCTTTGAGCCCTTCTCTGTTTAATCTGCATATACAACCTCTGGCTGCGGTTGCTAAAATATGGGATCTTACAATGGTGTCCTATGCAGATGATACCCAGCTGGTTATCACCTTAGCGGAGGGACCATCGGTAGTAGCCACCAGATTCAGAGAGGGGTTGACAGCAGTGGCACAGTGGATGACAGATAACTGTCTACAGCTCAACGCAGGCAAGACCGAGGTTTTGTTGGTGGGTAAGAAGGCTACCCTTTGGAATGAACACTGGTGGCCAGCATCCCTTGGTCCTACGCCACCGCCTAAAACAGTGGTCAAAAATCTTGGGGTCTGGATGGACTCCACTCTTAGCTTCCAGACCCACACCAAGAGAGTTGCGGCTACCTGCGTGGGGCTTATAGGAGGTTTAAAACCTCTCCTGAAATATTTCGACCCGGCAGTGCGTCACCTCATCATGCAGTCCACAATATTATCCCGCTTGGACTATGACAGTTCACTGCTCCTAGGAGCCAACAAAGCGGAGATACAGCGTCTTCAGTGAGTCCAGAACTCTGCCGTGAGAGCGCTGGTGGGCCTCCCTCGCCACTGCTCTGGGGGTCACCATTCAAGAATTACACTGGCTTCGGATCGACAAGCGGATCCAGTTTAAAGCGCTATGCTTGGCGTTCAAAATCTTAAAGGCCAATAGCCCAACACTCCTTGGTGGTCTTCTGAATCCCAACGTGCCTCATCGACACCTGCGCTCCCATGGACAGTAGCTGGTGTTTGTGCCACGTTTTAACCGTTCTAGGGCCGGAGGATCCTCATTCCGGTACCAAGCTGTGGAACTCTCTGCCATTAAGCATTCGTGCCTTGGATGATTTGCTTGCTTTCCGGAAAGCTATCAAAACCTTTTTGTTTTTATCTGTATAGAAATTGACCTAGACACTTGCTCAGTTTTCTCTGGAAACTTTTGTCTCAGTTCTGTCAGCGCCGGGACGCCCCGTTGCTGGGGCAGCTGTGCGCTCTAGAAATCCTATAACATAACATAACATAACTGGTGTGTGTTGGAAGTGAACTCGTACCAAAATAGTGGGGGATTAGCATAGTAGGACACTAAAAATGAGCGGGAAAGCTTCTTTTCATTCTCGCAGTGTCACGTAACCTAAAAGCAGCATGTCTGAAATAGTCCTACGCACTAGAGTCAAATGATCAGAATATATGTCATAGTGGAATTGGAAGCTGGCACTTGAGCAAGGAAAACAATAACACACAGAAAAAAAGAAAACAAACTATACTAGCAATGCAGAAAAATCTCCACTTTGAAGTCAAACCCAATACCCTCCCTTCCCTCCCCCTATCCCTCCCAACCCCACCCTGAAAGAAACTAGTAGACATGGTGACAAGGGAAAAATAGCTCACGTCCCATGGCAATTAACAAGATTGTGTTAGGCTAATGAAATCAAACCCCGTTTTCAAGAACAGAATGTAAACCAGTTATTGAAGTGGACTTAAGGCGGTACAGGAGACCCTAACCTGTTGGTTTTAACCAGAACATTCACAGGAGTAAGGCAAGTGAACTTTGTTACGGCTATGGTCGAAACCAAAAAGCTTAGAATGAGCTAAGAGTGAGTTAGTGTTGAATCGTTGTTCACTCATGAGTGGAAAGCCAGTAATTAGTACCTTCTCCATCAGTAGATTAAACTAAAACACAGATCCTTAAGTAAAACCTACGTGAACGTTGAATGTAAATAAGTCGGGTCAAAACTTTTACAAATAAAGATCGTACTTGAAATCCTACCAAGTTGGTTCAGGCATAAGTAATATGCTGCAACCGATCAGAATTATGAACACATTACAGAGTAGTGGACTCGCAACCATGTATTAAAGTAGTTAGAGAGATTCTCAGGTGCCTGTATTGGAAGGACCCGGTGTTGTTGTGTCCATTGAAAGTTCATCCGGACCATCAAGGAGTCTTTTGAGTCTTTGGGGATCCGTGAAGACCTGGGAAACCCCTTGGATGCCCACACGGACCTTGCTGGGCCTGCAAAACCGAATTGGTAGTTTAGGGAGCGTAACCTGGGTCGAAGAGCAAGAAAACCTTTTCTGATGTCCACCGTCTCTTTACTGTAGTCCTGGGAGTTAACGATTTTGTTGGATTTCCACAGGATATGGTTGTTTTGCGCATGAAAGCCAAGATCTGCTCCACATGTTGATAGCGCAGAGGTTTACAGACGATTGGTCTTGAACCTTTTTGGTTAGGTGTAATTCTGGAGGGAACCCTATGAGCCCGGTCAAATTCAAGTGGGTTGTGGAAGGACAGGTTAGTTGTTTGCGAGAACGAGGATTCCAAAAAGGAGATGCATGAACTAGAAATATCCTCTGAACCCTCCGGAATTCCAAAAATACGCAGGTTCCCTCTTCGATTTCTGTCTTCAAGCTCAGATAGTCTCCTAGTCAGGGAGTCCATCGTGTTTGGTTTTTGAGGGATTTGCAGACTTTCGACTCTGTGTCTTCCAGATGACTTATCCTGTTCTCTGTTTCAGATAGCCTGGCATTGGTGTCTCTGATGTCCTGTCTGATAGCCAAAATTTCCACCTTAGTTTATTTAGCCAGGTCATGGACCTCTGCTAACTTGCTCAGTATTGTGTCCATGGTAGCATTAATGTCTCTTTTGCCTTTGGTGGGTCAATCAGGATTGGGCGGATCGGCCTTAAGTCTCTTTAGGTTTTTTGCTTCTTTTTCACCCATGTTGTACAAATTGTAGTTAACAAGCTGTGGTTGCAAGCAGTAGGCTTTAGGTAGAATCTGTTTGACGCTGGGAACTGGCGATGGTGGTGTGCAGGTAAGAAATTGCAACAAGGCCTCAGAGTTAAGAACCTTAAAGGTAGTGAATGACTAGGAGATCATTGCGCAAATAGACCTTAGTGCTAGTTAACTGGTAGACTGATGATGAAGGTGGATCAGGCTTGTTAAGCTTGTCCCACACCGGCGGCCATTTTAGAGTCAGGCAAAGATATAGTTAGCAATAGATATCCTTAGGCGGCAGCCATTTTAAAGTCAGGCAACATGAGGTTAAGACGATCAGATAAAGCACCTTTTAGGCAACAATTACTGCACACTGGCACACAGACCCCAGCTTAGCTTAGCTGATTCATATGTATTTGGCAGTTAGGGAGCACTGGAGATCAGAGCAGAGGAGCCAGCAGGTGGTATGTGTATCAGTCACTGTGCCTTTCCAACAGATGCAGCAATGGGGTATTAGTATGCAGTGACTTACATGTTGCCTCATATTTTGCTTCCTATTGACCAGGTTAGTAATGACCCCAAAAGTGTTGGTATGCCCCTGTTTGATGTTACTTGATGTTACCTGCCAGTCAGGCTACAGGTCTTAGTTGTACAGTAGGAGGACGCCGCCGCAACAAGAGCATATCGGATGCATCAGGAGGCTCTTAAATATGGTATGATCGCCGTGGCAGGTGCATCAGAAGTCATCAAAGTGGGAATGCCTAAGGGCGCTGCGGGTCTCCTACTACACGCCGAATGCGCTGAGTGTGTCTGCCATTTTACATGCAGGCGCCCGTAACATACCAGCCATCCGTTTTCGGAAGAGAAAGCGATCCGAAATTCAACACCGGATCGAGGCTCCGTATAACGAGAATCTGCTGGGCATTTCAACGGACCGATCACAGGTCACATACGGCCACTTCCCGCCTCACTGCAACCACAAGCAGCTGCGGCGGGCTCACCAGCATCGTCTCGCACTCGCATAGGCTCCAACGTGGGCGAGTGAATGAAGCACAGGCCGCGCCGTACCCTGGGCCGATCTCCGCATGAAGCAGCTGAGTAGGGATCTTCAAGATAGGGTCAGAGATAGACACCGCATTCCGACGACGATTCCTGATGAGAAGAGCATCGCAGTCTCAGGATCGTGCACACAGGAGCAAAGGAAATTAGCGCCGCGGGAGGAGGTGAGAACTCACGCCGCCATCTTCGCCGACGTCCAAACCACATCGCCCATTGTTGATGATCTCTTGATGCATGTCAACTCCTTCCTCTTCACCACTATCATCATCATTTGTCATTTCTGGTTCCTCACCCGGTGACTCCTGTTGCTCTCAATCCTCTGTGATGAGAGGGATGTTCCGTCACTGTGCAATGTTGTTGAACATGCAGCAGGCAACAGTGATCTGACACACCTTTCCGGGTGAGTAGAGGAGGGCACCCCCAGTCCTGTCCAGACATCTGAATCTGGCCTTCACAAGACCAAAAGCACGCTCTACTGCCCGCCATATTCTTCCATGAAGCGGACCCCCCCTGGCATTGTTAGATTCCTCAGCAGTGTCAACAACCATGGGCAGTTGGGATATGCTTACTCTCCTAGATGGAAGACAGACAGAAGTGCAATATTGAGTCACACACTTTCAGAAGATACTACTTGACATCACACACATGGGTTGGACACATCATACTCACCAACAAGCCAGGCCTTCTCCGATAGTAGTTGTGAGATCAGCTGGGGTATGATGCTATTCTTCAATGAAAACGAGTCATGGGCAGACCCTGAGAATCTGGCACAGACATGTGAGCTGTTTAAATCTGATAAACAAACCACTTGCATGCCGATAGAATGGAAGTACTTTCTGTTCCTATAAACCTTATTTACTGTCTTGATGTGTTACCAAGGAAACATGTGTGCCATCAATAGCTCCAACCACATGTGGGATGCAACCAAATACATAGAAGTCACTCTTCACATTAGCCAAATCTTCAAAAATGGGGGTACTGGATGTTGCTGTCCACATGTCTCATAGCTGAATAGCTGGAAGCACATCATGTAGCGTAGTACGCCACTAAACATAGGTTATAGCGTTCCACCAGATAAAGCCACAGTGTACTGAAAGGAACCTGTGGCCAGGAAATGCAGTGTTGCCATGAAGTTCACCATTGGTGTCAAAGATGTGGCCTTATTTCTTTGAGGACGTAACTGAGGCTGCAACTGGTCACATAAATCTTAGATTGTCAGCCTATTAGGACAAAACTTCCTGAATACATCTCTTTTTTCCACAGTTTGAAGGTCTAGAAATGTCTGGTATCCTGGAGGCCGTTGTCTCCTCCCTCTGCCAGGATACCTATGTGTGGAGTGTACAGACATATGGATATTGGTCACAGTGTCCACACTAACATTTACCAAAACACACCCAAAAGTCATGTGACCACACATACCAGCATATATTAGCACTACACAGCAAAACCCTTCATGTTTGCATAAGCTAAAATTGCATACATATCAACATTTGGGATGAGGAAAGTCAGAGAGATGCTGGACAATGATCTAAAGTAGGGATTTCACCCACTGACCACTGTTGTAGGAGAGGCCAATCCAAGCGGACGACAGCCTCAAGTTTGACATTGATTGTCCTGACAAATACAAGAGTCATCCACATAAATCAGACCGATTATAATTACTGCAAATTCCACCTATCGTCCTTAATCTGGACTCCACATGTGTCTGTAAAGGCACTGTGCGCATCATTCATACTTCATTTGTATGGTGGACATTGTCATGTTGTGGTGTCTGCTTTACACACTTTTAACTACTGTCACCGAAAGTGTAGCGTACACAGCAGTAATTGTGTGTTCATGCACTGTAATGTACAACATTGACGTTTGATTATTTATTTTTTGGGGCAGTTTATATAGCACAAATTAGACCCGAAGGTATCAGAGCGCTTTACATAAGCATCAGTTGTGTTACAGACAGACACATTTATTTTTGTTAGGCACTGGGAGATTAAGTGGTTTGCCCAGAATCACAGGATGTTGACCCTCCCTGCTGAGACTCAGACCCGTTTCCCCAGCTTCGAGGTCGACCGCCCTAGTCGTTAGGCCACATCGCTCCAATTATTGGTATAGGCAAAGAAATGGTGTCAAACATCAGGTGACATGTTCCAACATAATTGCACTGGTGGAGACACACTTAGAAGATAGTTTTGTATGAGATTTTCCACACTGACATGGAGGACGCATGACCTCACTAATGGGTCAAGCTGAATCGCTGACCCGCGGCAGCTTTAAACCGCGTGGTAGGCAGCTTCCTCCATGGTGGTTGCATCCATAGGCTAATGTTGGATAATGTGACCACCGCAGTCCAAGGGTTGTGTTTGTCTACATAGAAGACCGCCTACGTGGATGCCTGACCTTGCTATCAGGACATTCTGATTCACCGACCACCAGCTGATTTAAACCACATGGTAGGCGGGTTCCTCCTCAGTGGTCACAGCCATAGGTGAACAATGGATAATGTGGCTGCCGTGGTCCAATGGCTGTAGCCGTCTAAAAGACTGCCTATGTGGTGTACATCTTTGTTGCGGTTTGAAAATCAAATCACTTGCCTCCGGACACTGATGCTTACAACACCTCCTCAATGTCAGCTGCTGTTTGCCATCTCTGTCATGGCATGCTGTACAGGGAGCATGGCCCATGCCTTCACTCCTGAGGAGCTGGAGACCCTACTGAAGTAGGTCCTTCCCCTGTATCACCAGCTCTATGGCTCACCAGAGGAGCAACAAATACCCTATCCATTAGGCCACAATGTGGCTCAGAGTTCCAGATTGACATCAGAGTTTAGTAAGTTAGATAGTGTGTCCCCTACATAGGACAATCATGTCATGTTCATGTGGCACAGTACTTTGTGAACTTCACATCACTATATTGATGTGTAATCAGTCCTAAATCCTACACCTGTTGCATGCACATATCTATGCATGTATAATTGTTATGTTGCCTATGATATAGTTGCTATTCTGTACATGGCAGATGGGCTTCCAAATGTGTAGGCCTTCAACCCTAACTTCTGTATGTTTCCTGAAAGTAGCAACGAGGGTGATGTGAGATATGTGTACAGTCCTACATATCACTCAACACACATGAGGCCTCACCAAAACTGTTGTCTGGGAGATACCAACACCTCGCAGACGCCTTCAGAATGACCCAGAATGGTCATGTCATATATAGAATGGCTACAAGATGTACTGTTATGTGTGGAAAATGTGGGCATATGATGGTCATGTTGGAACAGTATTTTCAGGCTGCAGAGAGCAAACCCTGACAATGAGTTGTGCCCTCTATGGTCCATGGCCCAGGCCATAGCAGAGATAATGTGGCTATGGAACTGATTCACAGAGCACTCTCCCTGTAGATCTGCTTATCTTCAGATGTAGCCTAAATTAGTGTATCTGGACCATGAGTTGAATTCACCTAGTATTACTACAGTTGGTATGGTGCATGTTGAGACCCCCAACCCGAGTTTACTGTCCATCGACCCATATTGTCACTTTGTGTCATTGCCATAGGACAGGTCCCTTATTCCCACATGTCTGGAATTTATCTGTCCTATGAGTGATGCTAGCATTGTACATGTACACTGTAGATAGTTGGTTACATCTGCAGGGCAGTTCAGAAGTGCATCATCAGCTGTGTTAGAATGAGCAATCATACAGTATGTCCAATGGTATGTTGATGTCATCCCATACACACTGCAACTTATGGCATATGGTGTGTTCTGTGATGCCAGGACTTCCCACACAAACACATGCAGACGTAGTATGATGTCCAAATGAGTAAATTACTTGTCCACTGATCCTCAGAATGAGAGCTCTCAGTGACAAACATGCCAGCCCTTTCATTGTGACCCAAGTCTTGGAATGTAGTCAATGCAATGGTAGCAGTTATGTCTCGGACTATTTAAATAAAGCCATTTGGCCACACTGTGCAGATGTCTGTCCAGTGATGCACTAGTACTGTATCCATCAGGACACAACGGTGTGCTGTGTTACATGTGAACTAATTTCACAGCACATTGTGTGGGCCAGGGCTACGTGATATCAATGAGCTGGCCTAGTCAGTATAGGCATAATCAGGATTGAGGGTATTCCTCAGATGACTTGAATTGTGTGTAGTAATTCTTATGTGATGCTCAGCATGTGCGCCTTATACATGCAATGTGTGCAGTATAGATCAATGGTTATCCTAGCTCTCTATAGCCTCTGTGTCACCCTAGCCGATAACCTATATCATGCATGTCTACTCAGTCTCTTCATCTATTGCATCCATACAGATCATAGATCACAGCCCATCAGAAGGTGTGCAAGTGGAAGGCTATTGGCCAGAAGGTGCAGACCCTGTGGTTCTCTGCAGAAAAAGGGGGGAGGACCTGAGATGCTGGACCCGAATAATATTGCAGAGGTCCAGCTGGGGCTGTCCTCACAAGACAGAAGGGGCAAGCACTGGACCCTGACCCCCTTAATGGCCCGCATACTGGTGGTGGCATACCTGGATCTTGATGGGCAGTTGTGAGCCCAAAGCAGCTAGGAGGGGGTGAGCTTTGACCGGAGTGAAACATTCTGCATGACCATCTTTCTTTTGCTACAGACACTTTTTCCCCATCAAGCTTGAAGATGGCTCATATTCCATACAATGGGAGAGTTGTTGCATGTATAGTTCTGGTAGTAGGTGCATGGTGATATCCATAGACTATTTTCCATGTGACCAGGAACTACGCAGGGTCCAGTCAATTGGCAGTTTCCAGAGTTGAACAGTCACATGGCTGCCTAATGTCACAGATCACCTATTTTATATTTTGCTGTCATTTGTGACATTGGTCTCAAACAGGCCAATTGTCATCCTTGTGTCTAGAGTTTTGCACCCTCACTACTGTGTCCCATGTGATGGTGGTCCACTTACTTGTAGCATGGCATACAATGTACTTAATATGCAGACACTGAGCACTAATTCCCCTTTGTAAGTGGGGATTGTGCAGTATCATGATGTGGCTAACTCCACAGGTGCCATCTGTATTGATGCCAACATGCTGGCATGTGTACCTTTTCAGTGCTGTACTGTCATATGTACAACTGTTCCACACATGAACTGAGGGTCTATAACACGGGTACTCATAGTACGGCCCGCGGGCCAGCGGCGGCCCGGCAAGCCTTCCCCTGTGCCCGCGGACCTTGCAGACATCTGTAATACCCACTGTGTGTGGACTCCTGCCGTGTGCACGATTATTACTTGTAGTGATGTTCGCGCGCCAAGCACTGCTAGATCTGTGCCATTTATCGCTATAAAGTTCCACCCCATATAAAATTCAAAGTAATTTCTTTAATTGAAGCCGACTGGTAATTCATAGCTTCACGGCTGTTCTTGCAGTGAGTGTTACAGGAGCGAGCGAGACGCACAAGGGGTTGAAATGCGTGCCCATTAAATGATTTTCGTCGCCCTCCAAAAGCTGTGTTTGTTTTGCTCGGAGCCTCGGCTGGCAGCAGCCCCGTGGGGCGCTGAGGGCCGCTCTGTGGAGCCTTTGAAAGCGCCCGGTGCCAGGGCCTCTTTCTGCCGAGCTGTGCCCTCGTGCTGGGCGGGGTTTGACGGACCCTTTCACTGTGTGTGTGTTTTTCTTTTTTTTAATGTAAAAAGTGTGTCCACAAACACTGCGGTTGCAGCAGCGCTCTATGGGGGTTGGAAGGTCAGAGTGGAAATGCAGGGGCGCTAAAAAGAGGCAAAATACAACAAAGCCTCATTAACAAGTAAGTGGTCTATTAAAGACCTGTGAAGTACTCGGGTGCGGCCGGCGAGCTGCCTCAGCCCTGGCTGACACACACGCACGCCAGGTGAGATGACAGAGGGAAGGAGAGGGAGGGTGGGGGAGGAGAGAGAGGCAGAGGAAGGGATACAGTTACTAGTGAATGTGGGTGTGCACAACTTTGCCCAGCATCACATTCTTATTGTTTAATCATTTTAGACTGTACACCTGCTTACTCTGTGCTACAACACTAGGGCTTTCTAGATTCCAGTTGTTTCTAACCTCTGCTGTGCTAGTGATTCCAGCAAGGAATTCATTTGAAATTGAGCATTTAGAGCCAATGCGATGCATGCCACCAGCATTACTATTACGTTTTTTACTTTTCTCACTGTTAGAGATTGTGACATGTAGTAAAGTAGAAACAACCATAGTCACTCGGTTTAAGTTTAAACCTTTTCCATCGTTAAATTGAGAGTTGCATCCAGAAAATTCGGTATTTGCTAGGAATGCAGATGTGACTTTTTTACCGTGGTATTAAAACAAAGATTGAGTAGCAAAGTTTTTGAGCCAGTAAATGGCATTTTTGAGCTGTGCTCTCCTACACCAGCCATCTAATTATGGACTAATAATATACATGGGCACTTTCACAATGTAAATGTGCCACAACCACTACCAAACAATTTGTAAACACCCATGTAGTTGACATTATTCCGCAACGCAAGACTAAATTGGGGATATGTTCGCTTGCCACAAAAAGAAGATAAAAATGAGAAATGAATGCACTGCAATGTGAAAATATGCATCATTTAAATCAGTGGTGGTCGTGAAGTCCCTCTCCTATCACCTTCAATTCTGGAACAATTCCTGAAGGGCTATCATTTAGAAGCCTACTGTCTTTACATAAAGGTTTACTAGCCAGAAGTCTGTAAATGGAAACGGAGAGGGAGGGGGGGGGAGACAGAGAGGGAGGGGGAGAGGGAGGGAGGGGGAGACAGAGAGGGAGGGGGAGATAGAGAGGGAGGGAGACAGAGAGGGAGAGAGGCAGAGGGAGACAGACAGACAGAGGGAGGGAGACAGGCAGAGGGAGTGAGTCAGACAGGAGGAGGGAGGGAGACAGAGGGAGGGAGGGGGGAGACTGAGACGAGGGAGAGGGAGACAGGGAGGGAGACAGAGAGAGAGAAGGAGAGAGAGGGAGACGGGAGAGAGACAGAGGTAGGTTGAAATAGGGTGACAGACAAAGAGAGACAGAGACAGAGGGAGGGAGGGAGACGGAGACAGGGAGGGAGGGAGAGAGAGAGACAGAGTGAGGGTAGCGGAGGGTGAGAGAGAGAGAGGGAGTGAGACAGAGAGAGAGAGAGAGACAGTCAGAGTGAGGGTGACAGAGGGTGAGAGAGAGAGAGAGAGAGAGAGAGAGAGAGAGAGAGAGAGAGAGAGAGAAATGTGTATGTGCCAGGTCTGGTGACTCAGTGGACGAAGGCATCCGCTGCAGGGGCCTGTGTTCAACCTCATGATAACAGTTTTTATTTTGCTCTAGCCCCGCCCCCTCCCCCACTGACCCCGCCCCCACTAGTGCGTCCCTCGGCCACAAACCAAACTGTAAATTTGGCCCCCGAGAGAAAGTTTGTGAGTACCCATGGTCTATAAGGTTTTCATTCTGATTGCGTCACATTTGTATGTGTTGGCCAATGTGTACATGGCCATTGTATTCCGTGATGGGTATACAGATTAGTTGTAACCATATACAGGAGTGTGTAGACCAGGGTGGGTGAGTCACACATACCTAATGGCATTAATGGATGTTAATATCCCGGTCAAATTATTGAGACAATGACACATATGGTTGGACGACGTTTAGTACTATCTGGCAATGTGAATTTGCATTTCATTAAGAAGGGTGTATTCCGTTAGGTGTGCTGTACATGTGCATTTGTGGAGGGTCATTCTGGGACTGGTAACAGGCATCAGGGAGTGGCATGCTGACATGTTGCGGTCATATGTGTATGTCAGCATTCAGTAGTGCATTGGTATTTGTGTTTGTGTGACAAGGAAGGCACAGTGTATTTCCTTCCCTTTTGGACATGAGTAAGACATCCTTATGGACTGGATATTTTCTGAGCCTCATGTACTTTCAGTGTTCTAATGGCATTGACAATTGCAATGTGAAAAAAGGTGTGCAATCTTGACTGGGGATGTTCTTAGGTATACTCATGTACAATGTTTCTTTGTGCTGAAAGTGCACACCACTTGTAGCGACAATCTCTAACTTCAACTCTTCTGTACTACATGTGACACCTAGCTGAGCTACTAATGTGCAGCTTTCAACCGCGTCATCTGGCAGTGGACAGATGTGAAAGTGTCACTTGGAAAATGTGAACAGTGTGGAATAGGCACTTCCATGTCACCTTCTTCTTGGTAGTCACATATTGCTGCAACGTAGCTGTAGTCGATTCCCAGCAGTTCTACATGTAATGGGTTAAGGACTCCGGAACATTTGCTGATTGCAGGGCCTTGTGTGGATAGGTAAACATTCATTCCATGTGGACATTCCATTTGATGACATAAAGTAACAATGGTATGCTACAAGGGCCTAGGTTGACAGGGTGATGATATCTCCTGCTGCCCAAATGAGGCTGGATTTGGGACAAGCTCACACATGCATTTGGAGCAGACTGTGGCACCATTATGTATGACTGTGCACAGTTCATGTAGCATTCATGCATGTGCTCCTGGCAATGTTGGAAGCAATGTAGTCATCCTGCTATGTGTTGTGATCTGTGCAATTGTGTAATGTGTTGTGTTATGATCTGTTTGCCCAGTGTGTTCACACAATTGAAATTAACCTATTTCTACTATTATTTCAGCATCAACCAAGGGCAGCAGAGGAGACAGGGCAGAGAGCATTGGGGAAGCAGGTGGCCACAGTGGTTCCCGTCACACCAGTGACACCGGGGAACCAGTAGCCCAGAGGGTGATTGGAGTGCCATGGAGAAGCTGTACACTGGCATCGTAATCATCTGAGTCAAGATCAAGTGACCACTCCCTGGTGGTGCCAGGCCACCTTGACCTGTGTTGGCAACATCCATATCTGCCACCTCGTTCCATCTCCACCCTCCAAACTGCTCTGCAGCCAGCTGTCCGGGCCCGCTCCCCAAAGATGGGTGGAGCCTTCCTTGCCACAGGCACTTCACCCCCTGCCCCTGTCTCCCCTGCTGCCCTGTGGAGGTAATGACATCCTGTGGCAGATCTCTGGGGTCACACCGTGGTTGCTGAATGCCATCCAGATGCAAAAACACCACCTGATGCAGATGGTGTCATACCTGGAAGGCATTCACACTGACGTCTGCCTTACAGTGATCTTTTCAGGCTTTGGCTTCCACACTCACGATAGTCTTTCACCAATTCCAGCTTTCCACCCAAGCTCCTGCCTCTTGCCCATCAACAATTCCTATTCCCGTACCTACCCAAAGCAGACGCACACATAAGCACGCATCCACCTCAACATCCACATGCAGCACACAACAACGGACCCATAAGGAAAATGATAGGCACACAACCACTCACCAGGCAGTTAACCCCTTCACCATTGTATCTAGTGACATACGCTCAGACAACACACCCACTGCACCACATAAGTCCATACACCAGACACTACACCAGCAGACAGAGCCACAACACACATACAGGCAGACACCAGACACAGCCGCTACACACATACAGGTAGACACCACACCACCAGACCCAGCCACTACTGACATCACACACCCAGACACCACACTCACACCACCAGCCACAGACACATCACACATTGGCAAGGAACCTGAACATTCAACACCCAAAAACACACAGAGATATGCACAAACAGCACATGCATCCAAATCTCAGGCTTCACATCCCTCTTCCCCCAACACCCAATGTCTTGGCTTACCTCCTCCCTAGTCTCCCATAGAAATGACTCTGTTTGCCCTCAACCTCTTCCCTGCCTCACCTGCCCCCCAAAGCCAAAATATCTTCTTACCCACCCCTACCCTTCCCTTCCACCCCTAAAACACCAGCCCCTCTCCTAAACCCCTCCCTACTCCATAAGGTCGTAAAAAAGGATACCCATCTGCCCAGAAACTGACCCACCCACTCCCAAAAGCCAAAGGACCTCTTCCCTACCCCACTGCAGATTTTCTAAGGTCAAACTAAAAACGAATAAAAATACTCCCATCCTCCCTATACCCATCACTGCCCTTCAGGCGTACTGAATACCCATATGGTGAAACCCAGCCCACCAAACCCGAGCTCGTCCCTCCCAAGGATCAACCCAGCTCTCCTGATCCCAACCCAGCCCACCAAAATAACATCATAGAGGTGCTTGAACTGCCCACTAGATGCGCCTTCCTGGGGTAGTTTCCCTGGCAGTGTTCTGGTCGGCAAGTTAGGTAGCACAGAAGTATGCTGGACCAAATCCTGGATTTTGGACTGATCATTGCCCTTTATTTTTGGATCTCAATTTGTACTCTGAAATAAACGACTTGCTTTGTTTAGAAAACCTATGTCCGGCCATTGCTACTAAGGCTACTTGTTGTTATTGCCTAATTTGGGAGATGTGACTACAGTTGTGTTTGCTCATGATAGCTGGTCCATTTACAGTGGTAAGTATGTTCAGATTTTGGGACAAGTCAGGGTGTTACAGAGGACGAGGGTCAATGTTCAATGGATGTATATGTGGGATGAGATCCAATTGGGGCTGAGAATGCATTGGGTGGTATCTGCTATGGTAAGTGTTGCAGCTTGACTTGGTCAGTGACCATTTTTTTCGACTTGCTGTGTACGAGATGTAGGGTGGATATTTGTATAATGTGTGCAAAGTAGGTATGTGTTTCGCCACAAACAGGGGTGTTGTATTGTCATACCTAATTGGCACTTTGGATGCACATGTACCCTTTTTTATGTGTGTTCTTTCCACATATTTTTATTAGATGTCTGAATACAGCTGTTCCTGTAGTGTTTTTTCAGGACTTAAACTTACACTTTAGACACATGTGCATGCCACTTTGTGACAATATTGGTTGTCCCTGATATACCTCATGTCACAGGTCCTGTGCACTTGCAGACATTGAAGCAGGTGCAATATGGACTGTGGTCTTGGCCCGTAGCCTTCCAGGAATCCCCTTGGTTTGGGTAACCCAAATCTGCAGGGAGTCTTTACATTGTGGCCTTTAAATGAATGAGACCAGGGGGTTTGGGAATCCCATTTGCCTGACTTTCCTTTTTCATGGGGTGATGTGTGAATGCCCATTACAGTGCTTTAGCAGCAGAGGTGTGTTTTCTTTTCCTGAGACATCCATACTGATGTATGTTGGAAGTCACAACAGGACCTAGCTTGTGAGCAATGTGAGGGTATCACAGAAGATGATTGCTACATTATTCATGAGGAAGTGCTGTTTTGTGACACTGTTTATTGCACACATCACTACACCAGCTTCTGAGATGTGCACACATGTAGAGTTTGCAAGTGTGCCTGTACATTGTCAATGACCTGGACATAGAGGGCATCGCGCAGATGTGATGGGAAGATACATTTTGTGAGGTTGCGTGCAGGGACCCACCAAATCTGTTTGGACCAGGAATACAACGCCCCTAGCCTTATCTATGGTGTTGTGGCTCCAGGGGGCAGGGTGTATGTAGTGTTACATCCTATGACTGATGTATCATGTGGGAAAAAGTTGGCTTGGAGTGCTTTCAGTCAGGTGATGTGCAGTATCTGTATATTTTCACCAGCGTGTTTGACCTGCCCACACTGACACATACACATGCTCTCTGTCTTCTTTGTTGCGGTGGACTTGTACAGTGTGGTGAAATTTTTCTTTCATTGTGGTTTTTTTTTCTCCACAAGAGGCCTATGAGTGGGATGGCTGTACTGGGGGGGGGGAGGGTCTCTCACAGGGGTGTGGGTGATGGACATGAGGGCGTGGCTTACAAGCATGTAAGCTGTACATCTGTGATTAGCATATTGTCCCGCACAAACAATATATTCCTACTTCTGTCATTGCACAACCTCAAGCTATCTGAAACAGTGAGTCACATAGCACCTACAAGAAGCCAGGACTATTGGATATTCCAATGGTTGATAATTTCATTAGTTATTGGAGCAACAACTGTGACTTCATTGCATAATATTATGACAATACTTCAGTTGTGACCTGACTACACTGGGAATGGACTTTACAAGTCTTGATGCAGTTTAATTTAATTTGCACACTGAGGGTGAGTGAAAATATGGAGAGTCCAATGGAGCCCATCTCTACATCTTCTTTCTCGACCTGCTGGTGGTAAGCACTGGCAGATCATTGAGCACTACAAGCCCTGGTACACAACAATCACTACTTGCTCTTTCCATTGTCCCTTCAGACCCCCTCATGTCCTGCTTCTCATGAACTATGTAGTGGCAAGGTGTCCCAGCCTGATGACCTGGAAACATGTTGCTCACACATCCCCACTCATACTGAGCAAGCTACACCCCTGCTTTTCCATGCTGGTGCATCGATTTGCTGAGGACTCCATGTACACGGGTAGGTGTGACACTTACAGCCGGGTGCACCCATGATGGTGTTGATTTTGTACATCATCAAGCAGGTACAGCATTGGCAGGATGTGCATGATAGACTCTATGTCAGCACAGGCTATGATGAGCTGTGTACAGGTGAATTTCAGGTTTATATCCCCACCTTTCTGCCGGGTCTGATGACGTGGATAGACTGCCATGGTCAGCTTGTCGGAAAAGTGCATCTTAATTGGGCAGGCAGTTCGTATCGCGGTCCGCTCTCTGACTGGCTCCATTGGTCCTTTCTGATGCCACCTTGGTCGAAGGAGAGGAAAATAAGAAGTCAATCTATTCATTCTAACCAGGGGTTTTATGCAAAATTTGTCCATATAAATTAACAAAATCACAAATTCAGCATGGTATGAATGATCATACCATGCTGAATTTGCAATGAAGTTATTTTTGATTTGCCAACGTGACCTAACCATTAGGTTAGTTCACATTGGCAAATCAAAAATAACTTCATAATTATAAATGTTCTTAACACTAACCCATTTCTTAAGTCAGCCACAGTCCGTGCATGTAACAGCAGTGGGTCGGTGGGCCGGGAAAGGGGGATTCTGAGGGACGATGCAGAGGGAAAATTAAATAAAGAATTTGTTTTCCCTCTGCATCGTCCCTTGAGATCCGCCCTTACCTAGCCCCACCGCTGTTACCTGCACGGACTGCGGCTGTTTTAAGGTAAGAGATATGTTCTGCTTGCTTCCTCAGCAACTGCACTACGGAGATGTACAACATAATATGAAAACTTTCACAAACATTACTTCATAGAATTATGTTCTTCTGCTCTCCTGGACTGAAACCTCTAATGGAAACCCTTTAAAATGATACATCAGGTACATGGTGAAATGTTTCAATCACAAAACACCACAAAATACAATAGCCTTTTCGCACAATGGTGCTCTGTGTTCTGCAGAAACTTCGGGGAGAGAAGACTCACAGTGTGTCACTGATTGGAAGGGGGAATGAGTAGGAGCAAAATTAGCAGGTCATCCATTAAAAAAAAATGTGTTTAAAATGTGGCATAGCTATACCTAAATGCAAAAAGAATTAGTTCATTGGTTACAAACATTTATATAATTGAAATTATTAATTTGCGCCAATAATGTTTCACCTAAATTGTACATCTGATTATTTTTTAATGATCACTATAACCCCATCAATAAGCTTTATGAATCAGCCATTACGTTGGTTGACTTTCATCTTCTTAGATAATCGAACATTCTCCTCCATTTGCTTTAATTGTTGATGCATTTAATACTTGTAGTTGTTCATTTCCATATCCATTGATCTTTTTCTTCTTCTCAATTTAATATTGCTCTTATTTCTACTATTATGTCTGCTAAATGTATACTCTAACAATTTCAGTAAAATAAATAATTGTTAAAATCCTCATATTTATTATAGGTTTTAAAACTGATTGAAGAACCCCACCACCAATGTTACTTAACCATTCACCTACTTTACCAAAGCTACAACCTAACTTCTTTACCAAAGATCCTACACTCTACCATAATTCAGGCACCTACAATAGTCTGATCACAGGTGTCAATTACTAATGTAAGCAATAAAAGAATAAATTGCTCCATTATAATCTGGTATGTAAGTACAACACCTCTTCGCCTTAATTACTTTACACTCCTCCCTCTTTTGCCAAAAGAAAACTTACAGGCTAGACGGTCCTGAATCATGATTGCTCTTTTTGCTAACATCTTTCCATTTACTAATTTAAAAGAGACTGCTGTATCTACAGCAAGTGTATTCACTACTGTAGATAATTGTCTAATCTTCACATCATTCATTGATACACCCATTGGAGGAATAATTGCACCTAAAAACGTAGTTTTACTCTCCGTAAGCTATGTTCCTCATCCGGTGTTTAGACAAAATATTGTTTTAAATATATAGGTAGAAACAGTGGAAAATTAATTTTGTGATACACAAATATCTTGATGCACAAATATTATTGGAAGAATATCATGCTTTGACGTAAATAATATAATTTTAAATAATAGCAATGTTATTAATATTGTTTTCAATAACATAGTGATTACAAATAATGTTTTTTGATTATTTGAAAGTCGTTTGGTTGATGTACTAATTTTATGTGTTATTATGGTTTACAAAAAGGTTATTTTTTATTTCAATATAAATTGTAATTTAGGGGATAATGAGAAGTTAATTAGCTATTAATAATTATAAATTATTTAACACATTTTATTTAATTACATGATTGATATTTAATATGTAAATTATGTCATACTGATTTATTTTAGTCATATGTTATTTGTGGGCTATTATGATTGTAGGGGTATAGAGTGGAAAGATAATTAAGAAATAATTATTTAACAATTAATTAGTAATTGTTATTTATTTATTTTATTTATGTAATCTAAGGAATAAATATTTATTTTACATATATTTTAGTTGCAGGCAGATAGGTTTGTAGGGGTCTTGGGTTTGAAGGAAATCAAGTAATAATTAAATAATAATTCATTATTTTGTAATTAATTATTTAATTATTTTTTATTGCATAAAATATGGAATACAGATGTATTTGACTCATATTTTAGTTGTGGGATGCTAGGTTTGTGAGGGTATAGGTTGAGAAGTTAGTTAATAATGAATTATTATGTGCAAATGTGTTATTTAGTTGAAATTTGAATTATGGAATAGTTGTTTGTTTTCATTTTTGCAGTTCATTAAGTAATGATTATTTAACAATTAAGTGTTAATGTTTAATTAATTAATTGATTTTAAATATGTAAATTATGGAATGCTTATTCTGTTTAGTTATATTGTAGATACAGATGCTAGGTTTGCAGGATTAGATGGTGGGACATTAATTGAATAATAATTATCCATTAATTGATCATTTATTTATCTAATAGTAATTATGTAGATTGATTATTTTTAAATTGTTTCAGTTACATTAATATATATATATCTATGTCAATTAATCATTTTTATATTGAGAGTTTAATATATTTTCAACATTCATAGTGTTACTTTTATATGTAATAGGTTTCCAGTGAAGTACTTTCCTTACTCTTGCTTAGACTGCAGTAGGGATAGTAAAATTAACATCTTTGTAATTCAGCACTTTCCCTACTACTGCGGTGTCTGGAGTGGGAATAGTAAATTTCACCCCTCCGATATCCAACCCATTCTCTACTGTTGCACACACTGGAGAGGGGATAGTAAATTTTACCCCTCCAAAAACCAACGCTTTCCCTACTATTGCCTGTTTGAAGTGAGAACAGTAAATGTAACCCCTCTGAAATTCAACCAGTTTCCTACTGTTGTGTTGTTTGGAGTGGCAATAATACATTTCACCCCTCTGAAGTCAAATACTTTCCCTACTGTGCCACAGATTGGAGTGGTAGTAAATTTGACCCTTCCTAAGCCCAACACTTCCCCTACAATTGTGCTCTTTGGAGTGGGAATAGTACATTTTATCCCTTCGAAATCCCATGCTTTCCCTACTGTTGCACACACTAGAGTGGGAAAAGTAAATTTTACCCCTCCGAAGTCCAACACTTTCCCTATCTTTACATAACCTAGATTCATAGACAGCCAATAGTTTTCATAATGTTGGTTAAATAGTGTTTATAGCACTAATTGTTTTATATTTTTGTATTTTATATTATTTGGCTTATTTTAAAATGTATCTTTATAGTATTTTTTGTAATTTCATTCAGTTTTCAATATTTTATTTGATTTAATAAATTAATATATGTTTTAGATGGTTTTATTGTGTATTTTATATACATGTATATATACATGTAAGTATATATATATTCACTGAAAAAAACATAGGTTTCACACCAGTTATAGTTAGCTGGAAATTTTACTGGCATAAAACCATTGAAATTCCCACGTTATAGTTAGTTGGACTCACTATAACTTGCGCGTGCAATGCACTGCTGATGACGTCACATATTACATCACTCATGACATGGTCAGTGACATCACTCATGACATCACTGATGACACCATCCAGTGAATGTGTGTCTTTCCGAAAAATAAATATGTGTTATATATGTATATGTAAAAGTTGATGGAAGAATAAATGTTTAAATAAGTGTTTACATGGATGTTTTTTTTAAAACAAATTGATTGGTTAACTGGCTTATTAAGTGTATCTTAGGCAATACATATATTAGTGAGTAATGTTTAAATATTTAAATATAAGGATTAGTGTTTCACTTTGTGTATAAGTGGCTGCATGGGTTGCTGAGTAGCTACATGTGTATGTATATGGGTTATTAGATGTTTGTTTTAATATCAGTATGAGTGTCTATATGGTTTGGTGAGGGTATTACTTAGCACATAGATGGATGAATGACTGACTCTCTGTTTGTATGTGTTTTGAAGACAGCATATGTGCAGGACTGTATGGGTGGATGAGTGTGTATATGTGTATGTTAGTGAGTGAATGACTGTTTCACTAGTGTCTTTATCAGTAACTACATATGTTTTAATCTAGTATACGTGAATATTGATGTATATAAGTGAGTATATTTGAGAGTAAGAGATTGTAAGAGTTCCTGTTTAAATAAGTATGTGTTTCTATAAGTGATTGTTTAAGAGAATAAATATGTGTAAATTTCCTTAGAAGTAAGGTGGTAGTGTGTGTATAGCTGTATATGCAAATAAATGGATGTTCAATAGTTTATTTGCATGTGTGAGTATGTGTGTGAGTAACTTTTGGATGACTGTCGGTGTGTAACAGGATGTATAGGTGTATCACTACATATGATGAGTGAGTATATGTATGAGTGACTACATAGAACTGTTGGTGAATGAGTGGATGTGTATATAGATGGTGGAATTACTGAATTGGTTGTTGTAATTGGTATGGGTATCTCCATTTTTTTGAAAATTTTAGTTTCTATTTTTGAATATGTGTTTCAAGGGTTACATTACAGTGAAAGGAGGTCTGTCACTCTGTCACAAGGATGGTGTCATCAGTGATGTCATGAGTGATGTCACTGACCATGTCATGAGTGATGTAATATGTGACGTCATCAGCAGTGCATTGCACGCGCAAGTTATAGTGAGTCCAACTAACTATAACGTGGGAATTTCAATGGTTTTATGCGAGTAAAATTTCCAGCTAACTATAACTGGTGTCAAACCTATGTTTTTTTCAGTGAATTTAATAGGTTTTTTAAATGCTAATTCCTAACTATAAATGGTGTGAAACCTATGGTTTTTTCAGTGAATTTCATAGGTTTTGTAAATGCTAATTCCTAACTATATATAGGGCCTCAAACCTATGTTTTTTTCAGTGAATTTCAACGTTTTTTTATTGCAAAATTCTATAGCTATGAAATATAGCATTTTTTATAATGAATCCTATATTGTATATTTATGTAATACTATTTTTTTAATGTATATTGTTCATGTTTTTATTTATTTATTTTGTTTTGTTTTGGAGCGCTCCCGGTGCGCGTACCGGTGAGCGCACCGGTGAGCGCAGTGTTGCGGCGCGCCCCGGTGCGCGTACCGGAGAGCGTCCCGTTAGCGCTATTGCCGCGAACGAAAACATCATTGTGACGTATCGCGTAGCCGCGTAATGCGTCTTATGATGCACGGCGTAAGCGCACCCGGAAGCACCCAAGTGCATACGATCGCGCTACGCTACGCGCCCAAGGGCGCGCTCCGGGGCACGTAGCGTAAGTGCGTCCGGTCATGTGACCTGAAAATAACACTTTTCATTGGTTCAGAACAGTTTTTTTTTCCAAATGATGAAAGCCCCCACCTTTTTTCCTCATTCTCACTTTGTACTTTGACTGAGGAAGACCTGTTTGGAGAAGTGAGAAATGGCTTCAGTAGTAGCAGCAGTAGGAGCATCTCAATCACCACCACCTCCACCACCACCACAAGGACCACCACAACAGCACACTGGTGGTGAAGAAGAAGAGGAGGAGGAGGATGAGGAGGAGGAGAGGCAGTTCCTGCCCGAAGATAATCCCCCCTATATACCAAAAGAGCACATTGTGTGGGAGTTTTTTTAAATCCCAAGGAGACTAAAAAAAGTAAATGCGCCAAAAGTGACATGCCTCATCTGTGGCACTGTACTTTCCAGGGGGAACCCTGCAAAAAAGTATTCCTTTGGCAACAACACTATGATTCGTCATATGCAACGCAGGCACCCTAACAACTATGCTGCGGCAGAGGTCAGAGAACTGACACGAAACCCTCCCCAATCTTCACCCAGCACCTCCAAAAGCAAACAACCCACTCCATCGGGTCCAGAGACAAGGGAGATGGTCCCAAATATTCAAACCCAGTTTGGAGATTTTAAAATTGTTTGTATATTTTGCAGGACTACAATTTCCTATGGAGAGAAAAGTATTAAACTATTCAACCGTGCTGGAGACAACCACAACTGCCGAAAGAAACCTTAATTTTTTCCTGATTTTTTTTGCTCCAGTTGAGCCGTTTACAATACCGTTTTTTGTTTGTCCCCATAAAAATTAAAAAAAATATATAAAATTGTTCATGACAGCCAAAAAAAGTTAAACATTTTCAAAAAAACAATAAAAAAAATATAAAACAACAAAAAGAATAAAAAAACTGTTCTTTTTAGAACTACCTCCAATTTATAAAAAAATGCTACATTTAAAAAAAACTCTGTCATCCTTTTTTCTCCACGGTACGCTCCCCGGTACGCTCCCCGGTGTGCGTACCGGGCGCTCCCCCCGCGAAAATTGAATTATTTTTTTTCGCCCCGCGGGGCCCTTTTATGACCTCCACATCAAACCTAGGGGGTCAGGGGGGGTGTACCCTGCCCCCTTTTGGTCATTTCCCCCTTTGTTTTTGCCACCTCTTGTGTCTCGATCCTACCGAGACACAAGATGGTGGCCGCTCCGGACTGTTTGGAATGTTGACAGACACCCAAGAGCCAATCAGCTTTCCGCTCGCGTACTCGCGTAGCGCGCTGGTACGCACCCCGGTGCGCGTACCGGGGCGCGCTTATAGATATATATTTTTTTTTTACCCTAAATTACTCAAAATCCACTGGAGCACATACCTTGAAACATAGCAAAGGCACATCGGGCTACCAGTTCCTACAATTTTGCCAAGTTTGGTGGAAATCCATTCAGCCGTTCGGGCTAAAAGTGAGTCCAACCGCCCTATGGAAATTAACATGGGGAAAACACGTTTTGGGACCCCCCTTTTATCTCGGCCCCCGCTTCACAAATCCCCCCCAAACTTTCAGGGAAGGAGCTGAGCGAAGCTGGCCATTTTCTTGGAGAGATTCAGCCAATTCCGTCCATCAACGCCAAAGTTATTCCCAATAGAATGTTGCAGATTTATATGGAAAACAATCCTAACTATAACTACCTACTGGCCAGTAGGTAATATATGTCATCCAAACCTTCGTTTCGGAAATACAAAAAAAGGCGCTGACTCCGTGGGATTCTGTCAAAGAGGAGTTTTTATTCACCCAACGATGATGGCTAACGCGTTTCGGCGGTACAACCGACTTGGTCACAACAACTTCGAAGTGAAAGCTGCAAGAATATATACATAAGTTTATCGGAGCCTCCTGGTGACGTACATCAGTTGCTATGGTTACCCTCCCCATTGACATAGACATGGAAGAGGTGAGTTGCATTTGGCTGACCATTCATATTACGAGTAGTCTTTTCTCTTGTCAATGAATGCATGACGAACTGCAATACATGATTTATATGATAGTAAATGAAACATAATTCATTCAATTAAAGACTTGGCAGTTTGTAAATGATTATACTTCGTAATAGCTACCATTACTTTTTATATTCACTAACGCATCTACCGTCAATTCCCAATGTAACAACAATACATGTATACGCGACCATTTAAAAAAAGTGCCGAAGAATAATATGTGCTGAACAGTGAAAAACAAGGAATGTGCAGTGAAATATGAAAACAACGTGACTTTTTCACAGTACTAAATCACAATGTAACCTACATTGTACCACCGTATAACAGTTTCAATAGACCATTTGTCATCATATCTCCATCAATTTCACAAAAAGTACTATGCCCCAGTGGGCTTTTGAACAATTGTGGACCATTGTTATACATTCATATGTACATGATAGTAATTTTAACCTCCAATATCTCACTGATATTGGATAATTTAGTACTGTGACTTGTGAAATGAGTTATGTGAATTTTCTAAAAAGTTTGATTTACCCTATGTGCTCCAAATAACGAATTATCTCGCTATTAAAAATTAAATTTAATCAAAAGTATTAATACTGTGGTTTTTTACCATATATATATATATCATGAAAAGGATCGCCATGCAAGGAAATGCCACTTAGGTGATAACAACAGCCTTCGTTTATTGTGGGCAACAGGCGTATTGCATTAGATCCTACCAACTGGATCGTCAAACATGTTTCGGGCGTTTGCCTTTGTTCACTGGCTGAAACAACAAAGTCCCGGCAGCTGTGTGGACTCGCATTAATAACCCCGCCCAAATAGGATATTTCCATGCCCGATGGCATTCTGGGGTATGAAGTCCTACTCCTCCTCAAATAGGTCCTGTATATGGCTTTGTGCACAAAAAATAAAACCCAACTGAGTCCCAGGGTGAGGAAATAACACAAAGTCTGCTGCATTAGATGCCCCACAAAAATCGGAAATTACCAACTCCTCCAGGCGCCCCAATGACAGGCACCTCAGGTCCACAAGGATCGTGGCAGTGCATCTCCACGCCGTGGCTACGCCGCAATTTCACATCATGAAAAGGATCGCCATGCAAGGAAATGCTATTTAGGTGAAATTCGAACAGTCTACAGCCTGAACTGCTAAACAAAATTACACCAAATTTGGCAAAAAGGTAGCTCTTGGTTCAGTAAGCACTCTGGGGCAGATTTATGTTAACTGGCGCATCCCCAGGGATGCGCCAGTTAACATGCGCCACAGTGCGCCACTGCTACGCCACCCATGGTGCGCCGCATTTATGATGCGGCGCACCATGGGGCAAAAACGGCACAGATGCGTGACGCATCTGTGCCGTAAAGGTGGCGCATTGCTGGAGTTGCGTCGCAAGCGCGACGCAGCTCCAGCAAGGCTCGGGGGGTGCCCATCTTAACAATGCTGCGTCAAGACCTACGCCTGCTTCAAGCAGGCGCAGGCTTTTGACGCAGCATTGGCCTGAAAGTGACTGAGTGAAATCTCATAGATTTCACTCAGCCCCTTTGCAAGGCGCCCCTGCCCCGGAACGCCCCCCCCTGCGCCGGAACGCCCACAAGCGGCGCAGGGCTTTACAACGTGACGCATCTGCCTAGATGCGTCACGTTGTAAATCGTTCGTAGGGATGCGCCACGTTTACGCCACCTTGCGTGACGCAACAGCGGCGTAAACGTGGCGCAAGGGCCTCATAAATCTGCCCCTCTGTATTTAAATGGTGTAAATCCATTCAGTAGGTTCAGAGAAATTCAAAAAAGAAAAAATATTGATATCTGAGCACCGAGGAGGATTCACAACTCCTCCCGAGCACGAGCTGACATCTGATTGGCTGTCAACACTCCAAACCAGGAAGTGTTGACAGCCATCTTGTGACTCGATCAGAAAAAAAAGATGAAAAACAATAAAAGGAGGCAGGGCAGAAACAGCATAACCCCCCAGGCCTGCTCAGGGGGTCCCACAAGGACCCCTGGCCTGGGCCAAAAAAACATTTTCTTTTTTAAATAATAGGCCAAATGGTGGAGTGATGAGGTCCACTTGTGTCCTGAGGACCTCAGGACTAAAGTGGACTTCATCCCCCATAAAGCAGTGCACCAGAAGGCGTGTTTGCAGAGTGCTGTAAAAAGAGGGCGTGGTCTCGGACAACTCTCAGCAATCCAGCCGTTTGGGACTTACTGGAGGTACCTGGTGGGCTAGTTGGCCCCCGGGACCCTTAGTATTCAAAGGGACATAATCTCCCAAGTTAGAATTTGCCAGGAGGGGTATTTGCATGCAGAGTGGTGGAGAAAGGGGGAGCAGCCTGTGTCCAGCTTTCAGCAGTCCCACTCTCTGGGACACACTGGAGGTATCAGGTAGGCTAGTTGGCCCCTAAGGACCCTGTTAGACCTGTCAGCCTTAGGGTGGTCTCCACTACATTTTTGCCCTTTTTGCCTCCCATTTTTACCTTACATTTCGTTGGACTTAGGACTCTGGGCGCCTCACCACTGCTAAACAGTGCTGAGGTGCAGGTGCTCTCCCCTAAAACCTTGTGAGGCTGGCATATCTGCCACAAGCCACTGCTACTGCAGTAAGGCTAATCCTCCATAGGCTAATATTAGGAACCTCTCCTTATGGAATAACTTCTGACAGGGACCTAATAAGTCTATCATGTTTGGTCTTGTTGGACTCGGGGCGGGGAACCCTTTCCAATGACATATAGGGTTTGTGCATTCCTTCGCTAGGGATCCCACTTTTATAAAGGGGACCTTTTCCTGCCTACACTTAGATTAGGCTGCAGACTCCCCCCTCCCCTCGGCATACTGATAGCCTGCCTGGGTTGGGAGGTGGGAGTGGTGATTCACACCTTCTTCCCTGGGATGAGCTGTGATGGGCTGCCCACTGTAGCCTTAACGGCCTGTCTCTCGTCACTGTGACAACTAGGTCAGGGAAGCCAGGGAACATACCAGAACTCCCTGGACTCTTCCAGAAGCCCCTGCCCCCAGACCCTTCCAGAGACTTCCACCACTTTCTAGCCCTTAGACTAAAAAGATATATAAGGGAGGGTCCTGGCCTCACATTCTTGTTACACTGCTGGACCTGGAAGAATCCCTGCTGGAGTGAGGACTGCTGCACAAGAGGATTGCCACTGGGAAGGAGGCTGACTGCTCCAAGGAACTGCTGCCCCACAACCTGCTGAGCTGCCCTACTGTCTGCTGATCCTGCCCTGCATGGGAGACTGCAACATCACCACCAGAGTGTCTCCACAACATCCCAAAGGAACTACTTTTCTTTGAACCACATTTTAAAGATTCTTCAACCTTTTAAAGATTGCCTTTTTGGGACTGCACCTTTTTTTAAGCTAAAGGAAACTACCTGTTCTTGAACCACAGCGTTTTAAAGACTGCCCTTTGGAACAGCAACAACACTCTCAAGATTTGCCCTGCAACGCTGTGCCTGCCCTCAGCACTGCTTGCCCCGTGATCCTCCCGAGGGCTCTGTGATTGCCTCTGCTTCTGGCGCAAGCCGACTCAAACTGGCCCTGAGGTCACCGCCACTGGGACTGGAGCGCGCTGTGTAGCGCTGAGAAGCGAAGCACTGTGTGGCAGGAGGCTCCGTCGTTGCCCCGGACTTCGAGGCACTGTTAAGCGCTGTGCTAAAGGAGCGCTGTGTGGCCCTGACCCCCACCCGTGCAGCGCCTGCTGAGCCCGAGGCCCCAGGGGGAGAGGAGCCTCGCACCCGCGCCCGCAACCACCACCCCAGGTAACGCCTCAGTGCAACCAGGCTGCTGCGAGGGGGCGGGGTGCGGGTTGGCCGGGTAGCTGGAGTGTGAGCTTTGTGCTTGGCTGGGAACCGTCCTTCACTGACCGGCCTACGGGGGCATAATTACTTGGTAATTGACACTGGGGCATTTTTTTAGCATTACCAGCAGCACCTGGGCAGAGCACTTCCTACGCTGGGAGCATCATTTCTATGAGAGGCACACTTATTACGCTACAAGGGAACTTTGGCCTAAGAACCTTCCCCCAGTGAATTTTGACCATAAGATCCTACCTCAAGTGAACTTTTACCATCCAAGGACACTGTGAGAAAGACATTACCAGCAGGAGCCCTTGGCACACCTGAGCTTTTGGTGATTTGATCAGGCCTGGGAACTGGATTCATTCTTATTGATTATTGATCTTGCTTGGAAACTGGAATCCTTTTTATTATTGATCTTGCCTGGAGCTGGATTTACCTGCTTTTGGTTCTCGCATATCTTTTAGATAAAGAAATTCTTATACAAAACTGGTGTGGTATTCCTTTTGTGAGTGTTTTTACTGTGTCATCGCCGTTGTGTGTTGCACAAATACTTTACACATTGTCTCTGAAGTTACGCCTTTGCTGCTCTGCGCCAAGCTACCAGGTCGGAAGCGGTGGTCCCTTCTTGGGCTAGGGTGCATACCCCTGCCAACTAGAGACCCCGGTTCTAACATTGGTGATCGAGCGGTGGGATAGGACTTGTGCTTGTGTAACACCACGCAGCGACGCAGTGTACACCGCAACCCTACACCTGACTCTACTGAATTTTTGTCTACCCTCTCCAATTGGCATTTTTGAATTTTTTTTTAAATTCTCCCTGACTGGCTGCTCTTTTTAAAAGTCCTTTTGCCTAAGTCCCATTTGGTTCTCTCTACAAACATCTGAGGTCCCACCTAGCAACATGGAATTCGAGCTGGCCAATCTGGAAGTTTACACAGTGGCGCAACTCAAAGAGTTCTGCGAGGAGAAAGGGGTGCCCTTCAAGCGAAGCGCTAAGAAGGCAGAGCTTCAGAAAGCTTGGAGAGCATGGGTAACAGTCCACTCAGCAGGAGATGGGGACGAGCAAGGACCAGAGCAGGACGCCACAGGAAACCTTGGCCTACTGCACTTGGCGGAAAATGGTAATTTGTTACCAGGTACAAAGGTACCTTCCAGGGCAGGCAGTAGTGTGTCAGTGAAGAGCCTGTCCTCAGAGGACCTGGAGGACAGGAGGGAGGAGAGACAGCTCAAGTTGGAGCTTGCCAAGCTGGAGAGAGAGCGGGAAAGAGAAAGATGGGCCATCGAGCAGGATCGCGAGAACAAGCGACTGGCTATGCGGGAAAAAGAACTTGCCCATGAGCTCAGCCTGAAGGAACTGGAAATCCGGGCCCTAGAAGTAGGGGCCAACAGCAACAAGAATGGTGGCTGCGTACCTATGGAAGCTTCACGTGAGTCCAGGGTCTTTATGCCTAAAGATGTGATGGCCAGTTTTAAGGTGGGGGATAATATTGATAAGTGGTTAGCTCCCTATGAGGCGTCTTTAAGAGCCCATGGGGTCCCAGAGAGTTATTGGGGGGGTGGTTTGTATAAGTACCTACCTCCAGATGTTAGGGACACCCTCCTTTACCTAGAGAAGGAAGACCAGACTAACAATTCTGTCATGAAAGCTGCTTTGCTTAAGAGGTTCGGTCTTACCCCTGAGAGGCATAGGCAGAGGTTTAGGAATAGCCACAAACTTCCCACACAGAACTGGGTAGACTTCCTGGACTACGCTAGTAAAGCTTTAGAGGGCTGGGTGTGGGGCAGCAATGTGCATGACTATGAAGGGTTGTATGACTTGTTTTTAAGAGAGCACCTTCTAGAGAAATGTTTTCCAGAGCTGCGCCAACACCTGGTTGACCGCAAGTTGACCAATCCTAGGAAGCTTGCGGAGGAGACGGACACCTGGGTCAGTACCAGGGTGTCCAACAAGGGTTCTGGGGGGGACTCCCAAAGGGGTGGTCAGGGTTCCCACCAGAGGAAAGAGGGGGGAGACAAAAAGAAAGAGTTCTCCAAAGGCCCCCAAAATAATTCACAAGGGAAAGGGTCTGGGTCCCAGCCCCAATCTGGCCACCAGAAGCCCACTTATCCTGACAAAGGTCAGCAGCCCAGAATTGTACGGTGCTACGAGTGTGGTGAACTTGGACACTACAAGGGGGATCCCAAGTGTCGCAAGAGAGCACCACAGCCCACTGGAGGTAAAAACCCCGGGGTGGCTAGTGTAGCGCTTGGGGAGGAGCTGTCCCTAGATGATGGGAGTGAGGGGGCAGGGCTTGTCCTAGTGTCTCTGGGAGACAGTGAGATGGTTTCTAAGGTCCATGTGCCCTCAAATACTACCAAGTATAGGCAGTGGGTCACCCTCAATGGTCGGGGGGTGGAGGCCCTGAGGGACACAGGTGCCAGCATGACTATGGTAAGGAGTCAGCTGGTGTCCCCAGAGCAAATAATTCCCGATGCAGTCCATCCAGTTGTGATGGCTGACAACCGGGGGGGTCACTATCCCATAGCACAGGTTCCATTTGAGTGGGGAGGGGTTTCAGACCTTTTAAGAGTTGCTGTGAGCCCTGCCATGCCAGTGGACTGTCTGTTAGGGAATGACCTAGAGCATACTGCCTGGAAGGGGGTAGAGCTTAAAGCGCATGTGGAGATGCTGGGGTTACCGGAGTGGATTTGTGCTACCACACGGTCTATGGCTGCCCGGAAAGGGAGTCAACCAGGGCTGGAGCCTGGAAAAATGGCCCAGTCAGCTGCTAAGAAGGGAGGAGCCAGAGGGCGTGGGAAGCCCGCCCCAGGGCAGTCACCCCGTGAGATGGATGGGGCACCTGAGGAGGTTGCACCGGAGTCCACGGAGGGGGACGTTGCTCCCTTGGGGGACCTACCTACCCCTGCAGGGTGGCAGGTGGAAGGAGGGCCCACCAGGGAGGAGTTTTGCCGGGCACAGAAGGAGTGTCCTACCCTTGAGGGCATGAGGCGACAGGCCGAAGCCCAAGCAGCAGGCAATGCCTCCGCGAAGTATCATATTTACTGGGAGGATGGGCTCCTTTACAGTGAGCCCAAGGCTCCTGTGCATGGGTCATCAAAGGCCTTAGTGGTCCCCCAGTGCTACAGGGCCTTTCTTTTGGAACTGGCCCATGAGATCCCTTTGGCAGGACACTTGGGCCAAGACAAGACCTTTGCTAGGCTTGTCCCACATTTTTATTGGCCGCAGATGAGGGTCTCCTCAGATACATTCTGCAGGACCTGTCTGACCTGCCAAGCTAGTGGGAAAACAGGGACTAAGCTGAAGGCTCCCCTGGAACCGCTGCCTGTCGTTAGCACCCCCTTTGAGAGGGTGGGCATCAACATTGTTGGGCCTATGGATCCACCGACTTCTTCTGGTCACAGGTTTATCCTGGTTCTGGTGGACCACGCCACCCGGTACCCAGAGGCTATTCCTCTGAGAACCATCACTGCACCTGCAGTGGCTCTAACCCTGATGGGGATTTTTACAAGAGTGGGTTTCCCCAAGAGGTGGTGCCCGACAGGGGTACCAATTTTATGTCTGCCTACATGCAAGCCATGTGGAAGGAGTGTGGGGTTACTTATAAGTTCTCCACCCCTTACCACCCACAGACCAATGGTCTCGTGGAGAGATTTAACAAGACCCTAAAGGGCATGATCAGGAGTCTGCCTGAGGGCCTGAGGAAAAAGTGGGACATCCTCTTGCCCTGTTTGTTGTTTTCCTACAGGGAGGTACCGCAGAAGGGAGTGGGCTTCAGCCCCTTTGAGCTTTTGTACGGTCACCCTGTTAGAGGACCTCTCAGTTTAGTGAAGGATGGGTGGGAGAAGACTCCAAGGAGGCTTCCCCAAGATGTAGTGAGCTACATGCTGGCCTTCCGCAGCCAAATGGCTAAGCGGTGGCTCATGCAAATGAGGGGCGAGAATCCCAAATTGTTGAGGTGGTCCATTTCTCTACAGGGGATGGACTCCAGGGTGGAACAGAGACCCGGAGTAGACCACGCCAATGCTGACGGTCTCTCTCGGTTTTTTCGCCTTAGTGATGAGAACTCCCTGGAGGTTGGGTAGTTCTCCCCACTTTCAGCTGGGGGGGACACGTGTTAGACCTGTCAGCCTTAGGGTGGTCTCCCCTACATTTTTGCCCTTTTGCCTCCCATTTTTACCTTACATTTCATTGGACTTAGGACTCTGGGCGCCTCACCACTGCTAAACAGTGCTGAGGTGCAGGTGCTCTCCCCTAAAACCTTGTTTGCTGCTACTGCAGTAAGGCTAATCCTCCATAGGCTAATATTGGGAACCTCTCCTTATGGAATAACTTCTGACAGGGACCTAATAAGTCTATCATGTTTGGTCTTGTTGGACTCGGGCGGGGAACCCTTTCCAATGACATATAGGGTTTGGGCATTCCTTCGCTAGGGATCCCACTTTTATAAAGGGGACCTTTTCCTGCCTACACTTAGATTAGGCTGCAGACTCCCCCCTCCCCTCTGCATACTGATAGCCTGCCTGGGTTGGGAGGTGGGAGTGGTGATTCACACCTTCTTCTCTGGGATGAGCTGTGATGGGCTGCCCACTGTAGCCTTAACGGCCTGTCTCTCGTCACTGTGACAACTAGGTCAGGGAAGGCAGGGAACATACCAGAACTCCCTGGACTCTTCCAGAAGCCCCTGCCCCCAGACCCTTCCAGAGACTTCCACCACTTTCTAGCCCTTAGACTAAAAAGATATATAAGGGAGGGTCCTGGCCTCACATTCTTGTTACACTGCTGGACCTGGAAGAATCCCTGCTGGAGTGAGGACTGCTGCACAAGAGGATTGCCACTGGGAAGGAGGCTGACTGCTCCAAGGAACTGCTGCCCCACAACCTGCTGAGCTGCCCTACTGTCTGCTGATCCTGCCCTGCATGGGAGACTGCAACATCACCACCAGAGTGTCTCCACAACATCCCAAAGGAACTACTTTTCTTTGAACCACATTTTAAAGATTCTTCAACCTTTTAAAGATTGCCTTTTTGGGACTGCACCTTTTTTTAAGCTAAAGGAAACTACCTGTCCTTGGACCACAGCGTTTTAAAGACTGCCCGTTGGAACAGCAACAACACTCTCAAGATTTGCCCTGCAACGCTGTGCCTGCCCTCAGCACTGCTTGCCCCGTGATCCTCCCGAGGGCTCTGTGATTGCCTCTGCTTCTGGCGCAAGCCGACTGAAACTGGCCCTGAGGTCACCGCCACTGGGACCGGAGCGCGCTATGTAGCGCTGAGAAGCGAAGCGCTGTGTGGCAGGAGGCTCCGTCGTTGCCCCGGACTTCGAGGCACTGTTAAGCGCTGTGCTAAAGGAGCGCTGTGTGGCCGTGACCCCCACCCGTGCAGCGCCTGCTGAGCCCGAGGCCCCAGGGGGAGAGGAGCCTCGCACCCGCGCCCGCAACCACCACCCCAGGTAACGCCTCAGTGCAACCAGGCTGCTGCGAGGGGGCGGGGTGCGGGTTGGCCGGGTACCTGGAGTGTGAGCTTTGTGCTTGGCTGGGAACCGTCCTTCACTGACCGGCCTACGGGGGCATAATTACTTGGTAGTTGACACTGGGGCATTTTTTTAGCATTACCAGCAGCACCTGGGCAGAGCACTTCCTACGCTGGGAGCATCATTTCTATGGGAGGCACACTTATTACGCTACAAGGGAACTTTGGCCTAAGAACCTTCCCCCAGTGAATTTTGACCATAAGATCCTACCTCAAGTGAACTTTTACCATCCAAGGACACTGTGAGAAAGACATTACCAGCAGGAGCCCTTGGCACACCTGAGCTTTTGGTGATTTGATCAGGCCTGGGAACTGGATTCATTCTTATTGATTATTGATCTTGCTTGGAAACTGGAATCCTTTTTATTATTGATCTTGCCTGGAGCTGGATTTACCTGCTTTTGGTTCTCGCATATCTTTTAGATAAAGAAATTCTTATTCTTATACAAAACTGGTGTGGTGTTCCTTTTGTGAGTGTTTTTACTGTGTCATCGCCGTTGTGTGTTGCACAAATACTTTACACATTGTCTCTGAAGTTACGCCTTTGCTGCTCTACGCCAAGCTACCAGGTCGGAAGCGGTGGTCCCTACTTGGACCAGGGTGCATACCCCTGCCAACTAGAGACCCCGGTTCTAACAGACCCCCAGCAGTGAAGGGGACTTTAATCCCCATCCAGGAGCGTGCCAGGAATTGTGTTTGCAGAGTGGAGGGGAAAGGAGGAATGGCTTGCTATGACAACTTAGCAATCCTGCTGTTTGGGACTTACTGGAGGAAATAGGAGGAGTAGTTGGCCCCCAAGGATGTCCTTGGGGGCCCACTACCCCTCTTGTTACCTCCAGTAAGTCCCACACAGTGAGATTGCTACAACGTCACCGGAGGCCATGCCCCCCTTTCTTCACCACTCTACAAACGCGCCTCCTTGCAGACTACGGGGTGGGGAATGAAGTCCAATTTACTCCTGAGGGTATTTGGGGGCCAAGAAGCCCTCCTGGTACCTCCTGTAAGTCCTACGCAGCAGAATTCCTGAGGACCGGTTGGAGGCCAGAACCCTTTTGCCACCACTCTGCAAACCCGACTACTAGTTAAAGAAGTGTTTGCAATGTAATAGGTTTCACATTTGCGAGAGTAAAGCTATTGGTGATGTAAATGTAAATCTTTTTTAATAAGGTTTTTTGGAGTGGATGTACGTTGTGTGCAGTGGAGTTATCTGGTAAGTTGTGCAGTGAAATTATATGAATAGAAAGTATGTGAGATTTATTTTATAGGAATTATGTAGAGTGGGATTATGTGTTATGGAGAGTAATTATGTGGTATGGTAGTCTGTGTTGTGGAGTGGTAACCTCAGGTTTATTCTTCCTTGTTTCCATAAAAGCTAAACTATGAACTCAATGAGACAAAAAAAAGAAGGAATCGCTGAAGAGCACTTCTAGACCTAGTCAGAGATATGAGCAGGGCGACTGGAATTTTGCGACTGTTTGGCTACACCAACTTTTGCACAATTTTATATTTTCCGTACCGTTCCGTACCGTATTCAACTCACATGGAACGCCACATGGTGGCCACCCTCACTGGGATCAGCTCCCACCCCAAAACAGTATGCCAGGAATCTTGGCATCATTATGGACGATGTCGTGTCCATGAAGGACCACATCCGTTCACTTTGGGGCAAAGGATTCGCAATACTTAAACTCCTGGCAAAAATGTTTTCCTGGATACCCTTGGACTGCCGACGTACTGTCACTCAAGCCCTCTTAGTCAGCCGCCTGGATTATGGCAATGCCCTGTTCGAAGGGATGAACGAACAACTGTTCTCCCGCCTACAGGTCCTCCAGAACCAGGCAGCCAAATTGGTATGTAACAAAGGTAGGCGAGACTCGGCATCCGCATGCCTCAAAAGACTTCACTGGCTACCAATGCGTCAGAGGGCCACCTTCAAACTACTCTGTCATGCACACAGAGCCCTTCATAAAACGGGCCCCATCATTCTCCAAGAGAAAATTGAGTTCTACATCCCCAACAGGAACCTAAGATCAAACCATCTGGCGCTGGCTAAATCTAAGCGTATCTACAAGGCACGGACTGGCGGTCGCGCCTTCTCATACCTGACTGCCAAAAGATGGAATGAGTTACCCGTAGACCTCAGACACACCACAAATTACCTTCAATTCCGCCAAAAATTAAAAACTCACCTTTTCCCTAAAAACTAACTCCCCAATTCAGTCCTCAGCAGTTTCCTTATGATTTACCGCGCCATGATGTCCCATGGGACGAGTGTCGCGCTTTACAAAAACCATAAATAAAATAAAATAAAAATTAGCCACATAATTCATCAGCTGCTGCCTAATCTGCAGATTTTGAACAAAAAAGCCTTGTTTCTAGCTCAAACAGATCAAACAATACCAAAAATGCAGCGACAAGTGTTACAGCGTGGTGGAAGGTCCTTTGTAAACCTAGAATGGTCACCTGTTACTTATTGCTAAATGTGGGTGTAAAATTGGTACTAATGGTGTGCAAGCCAATCTTGCTTCTTTCTGCACCTCTCTTCCCCCTTTCTGCATGTCTGTTACTTCTTTCTGCACTTCTCTTGCCTCTTTCTCCACACCTCTTCCCTCTTTCTGCATCTATGTTGCTTTTTTCTGCACTTATCTTGTTTCTTTCTTTACCTCGCTTGCTTCTTTCTGCACCCCTTGTGCCTCTTTCTGCACCCCTCTTCTCTTTCTCCACTATTCTTGCCTCTTTCTGTACCTCTGTTCCTTTTTTCTGCACTTATCTTGTTTCTTTCTTTACCTCTCTTGCTTATTTCTGCACCCCTCTTGCTTCTTTCTGCACCCCTCTTGCCTCTTTCTCCATCCCTCTTCCCTCTTTCTGTACAAATGTTGCTACTTTATCACCTCTCTTGTTTCTTTCTCCACCTCTCTTCCCTCATTCTGTACCCCTGGTACTTCTTTCTGTACCTCTCTTGCTTCTTTCTGTACCCTTCATGCATCTTTCTGCACCCCTCGTCCCTCTTTGTACACCCCTCTTGCCTCTTTCTGCACACCTGCTCCCTCTTTCTGCAACCCTGCTGCCTCTTTTTGCACCTCTGTTTCTTCTTTCTGCACCTCTCTTGTTTCTTTCTGTATCCCTTTTGGATCTTTCTCCACCCCACTTCCTGTTTCTGCATATCTGTTGCTTCTTTATGCACTTCTTTCTGTACCTCTCTTGCTTCTTTTTGCATCCCTTGTGCCTCTTTCTGCACCCTTCTTCACTCTTTCTGCACTCCTCTTGCCTCTTTCAGCACATCTGTTGTTTCTTTCTGCACTTCTCTTGCTTCTTTCTGCACCCTCTTTCTGTACCCGTTTGCCTCTTTGTGCACCTCTCCTGCCTTTTCCTGCACCTCTCTTACCTTTTTCTGCAGTTCTCTTGCCTCTTTCTACAACTCTTTTGCTTCTTTCTGCACTTTCTTCCCTCTTTCTGTACCCCTCTTGGCTGTTTCTGTACCTCTATTGCTTCGTTTTGCACTTCTCTTGCTTCTTTCCTCACCTCCTTTGCCTGGTTGTGTACCTCACTTGTTTCTTTGTGTACCCCTCTTTCCTCTTTCTGTACCCCTCTTCCTTCTTTCTGTACCTCTCTTACCTCTTTCTGTACCTCTGTTCCATTTTTCTTCACTTCTTTTGTTTCTTTCTACACCCCTCATGACTCTTTCTGTACCCCTTGTGCCTCGTTGTGCACCCCTCTTCTCTCTTTATGCTCTCCTCTTGCCTCTCTCTGCACATCTGTTCCCTGTTTCTGCACTTCTTTTGTTTCTTTCTGCACCTCTCTTGCTTCTCTCTGCATCCTTCTTGCCGCTTTCTCCACCCCTCCTCCCCTTTTTCCATCTCTGTTGCTTTTTTCTGTACTTTTTTTGCCTCTTTCTGTACCTCTGTCCCTTCTTTCTGCAACACTTGTGCCTCTTTCTGCACTCCTCTTCCCTCTTTCTTCTCTCCTCTTGTCTCTTTATGCACCTCTGTTGCTTATTTCTACACCTCGGTTGCTTCTTTCTGCCATTCTCTTGCCTCTTTCTGCACCCTTCAAGCCTCTTTCAGCACCTCTGTTGCATCTTTATGTCCTTCTCTTCCCTTTTCTGTACCCCTCCTGTCTCTTTCTGTACCTCTCTTGCCTCTTTGTGCACCTCTCCTGCCTCTTTCTGCACCCCTCTTGCCTCTTTTTGTACCTCTTTTAGTTCTTTCTGCACTGCTCTTGCTTCTTTCTGCACCTCTTTTGTAAATTTCTGAGTCCCACATGCCTCTTTCTGCATCCTCTTCCCTATTTCTCCACCACTCTTCCTTCTTTCTGTACTTCTCTTGCTTCTTTCTTCAATGCTCTTGCTTCTTTCTGTACCTCAATTGCAAATTTCTGTATCCCTCTTACCTCTTTCTGTACTCCTGTTCCCTATTTCTGTACTTTTCTTGCCTGTTTCTGCACCTCTCTTGCCTCTTTTGGCACCTCTTTTGCTTCTTTCTGTACTTCTCTTGCCTTTTTCTGAACCTCTGACTTAGAGGTAGTTTTAACCCCCCTGCCTATTATGTACTAGGCAGGGGGGTTACAGGGGAGGTCATTCCAATCACAGGGGTACCCCAACCCATAGTGTACCCATGTGTGTGTAGATGTATTCACTGTATTCTAAGTGTCTTTCAGCATAGTACTGGCTCCGGGCCTGGTTAGTCAGAGTCAGTTACCACGAGTACTAGTCAGCAAAACGTTGGCAGCACAGGATGACTTTGCAACAAGGCCTCTTTCTGCCCCTCTGTTGGTTATTTCTGCATATCTCTTGCTTCTTTCTGCACCTTTCTTTGTCTTTCTGGGCTTCTGTTGCCTATTTCTGCATTTCTCTTGCTTATTTCTGTACTTTTCTTCCTCTTTCTGCACATGTCCTACCTCTGTTGGCAAAGTTAGGAATTAGCATTTAAAAAACCTTAGAAATCCACTGAAAATGACCACAGGTTTCAGGGATGTTAAAGTTAGAAATTATTGTTTAAAAAAACCTTAGAAATTCACTGAAAAAAACACAGGTTTCAGGGATGTTATAGTTAGGCTGACATTTAACTCATACAAAACTAGAGAAATTCGGCCGTTATAGTTAGCTGAGCTAACTATAACTCACGCCTCCACAAGGCACTGCTGATGATATCACATATTATACCATTCAAGACATGGTCAGTGACATCAGGAACAGTCTTCTTTAAGGTTGGTTTCCATCTCATGAAAGGCAATATGTTCAGGTAGGGGCTGAAAATAGAGGAGAGGAGAAACGTAAGGAGGGAGTGGGTCGTCTTCCTTTGCCCTCTCATCCAGTACACTGGAGAATCCCGCCACTTCGTGACATACATTTAACACATAAAAAATAATATTGTGTAAAATAAATATTCATTATATAGATAGGTGGGTGTATATATATATATATATATATGTATTTATATATATATATTCATTTTAATACATTAAAATATTTTTAAAATATATACTGTAAAGTAAATATGTTTATTAGTTATGTTACACTTTATTATTATATGTATATATTTATATAAATATATATATACAGATATGTGTTTGTGTGTTTATATAGGTACATATGTAAATATAGTATTAAAAACTAGTGGACTATATTTAATTTACATTATATTAATATATTTAACCTTTACTACTTTCAACATTGTATTAAAAAATATATTTTTGAATGATATTAGTGTCAACTATATTTTTTTACTATATTTTTGTACTTATTAGTATAGGGACACAGTAGTTTGGTAAACAATATTTAGATATGATAGTTGCTTCAGACGATATTGTTTTCCTTCTTATTGTGTCATTGATCTGAAGGACTACTAAGCACTTCACAGAGAATTCCCAGCTCGATCATTTTCTCAATCTCTATTTTCATTCTTTCATCTGCCTCTTTTGTAAGTCTGCATTGCCTACTTCTGGGAAATTTAGCATCTAGTTTAATCTTTATTTCACTGGCTCTGCTCTTTTAACCAATCCAATTTCTTTGCGAGTGTATTCCCACACCTCTTCTTTGACAGTATGTCTTAAATCCAGAATCAGATCATATTTTGTCAAAAATTGGTATAACTCATTTGTTATATCTTCTGAACTAAGTTTAAAACCTGAATCCTAATCCTGGGTTTCAATTGCAACACAATGCAGTGTGCAATATACGATGGAATTCACCTTACATACTCTTCCAGGTAAATTCACAGGACTTGAATCACATAATCTCATCTGTCCTATTTTAACTGGTTGAGAAACAGTGAGCAACACAAGAAACTCTTGAGGGCTTGGGTAATTAAATAGAAGGGTAAAAGTGCCATCAAGGGAATTTATTTAAGTAACAATTAGTGGTTCAAACCAAATTGGTAGGATTAGTGAAAAATCCTTTTGTGAATTTAATTCATCCAAAATAAATTAACTAACATAAATAATTGTTAATCAAAAAAACATACACAAACATGAATAACAAACACAAAGGTGTATTGGAAAAATAATTTATCAAATAGTGAGTGGTCAGTAGTGAGTGTATATCAAACTACTGACCACTCACTATTTGATACATTCTTTTTTCATGTTCTTGTTATTCATGTTTTGTGTATGTTTTTTTGATTAACAATTATTTATGTTAGTTAATTTATTTTGGATGAATTAAATTCACAAAAGGATTTTTCACTAATCCTACCAATTTGGTTTGAACCTCTAATTGCTATTTTAACTGGAACAGCTGCTGTAAAGTGATTCAAAATTTCGTCATTACTGATCCCTACAACTTGGACTTCTTTTCCTGAGTGGGGTAGTTTTGGGACTCCCACAAAATGAATTGACGAATGGGTGGCCCGTGCCATTCAGATATTAAAGAAATGGCCACCGACTTCTCCATTGACATATGGGCCACTCTAGTCTACCTCCAGGACTGCATCAAGTAAGCATTCCTCCTCCCTTTCAGACATCATCTTTATGAATTACTCCTTCCCATCTCCTCATTCAAAATTACAGTATTTTGTTAGTACCCTGTAGTATATGGCATTTTATTTCTCAGGTTTATTGCATTACCAGATATGTTGGCATAGACATTCGAAATGATTTGTGATTTTCATATTCTGCTATGTAGTCTACATGATTGTCATTTTTCCTCTCTGTGTTTGTCGAACTTGCTCCGAATTCACCTGAATCCTGTTAGGATTTTGTCTACATTCTCTTTTACTGTGTCCAATCTTTTCACAACAAATGCATTCATCCCATCTCCCCTACCTCCTTGAATTACTTTATTTGTTCCATTCATTCCATTCTGCTCAAAATTAATATCTGAACCCATTTGCTTCTGTGACCCTCTCTCAAATCGTTTTGTCTGGGTGATCATCATCTTCTCCTTTAACTTCTTTAGCCCCATTTCAAAATAGTCTCTACTATTTTTCAACAACATCAAAATTGCGTCAATGCCCTTCACTTTGTCGAATAAGATTACTAATCTCTGATCTCAATCCATTAAGGAAAGCAGAAACAAAACCGCTAGCTCCATCTTTTTCTGTGTTTTCACCTCAACTATGTTTCTTGTTCACGTGCATCATCCTCTCCTAACAGGAATGCACTGATTCTTTGGATTCCTGGATCATTCTAAAAATATTCTCTCAATTTATAACCCTTTCAGGAACTTACTTTTTCAAATATTCAATCACAGGTTTGTATTTATCTGCAGTCTCCTCTGCTGGGGCAATATTAGGACCAAGCCTACGTGCTGCTTGTGTTGGCCATCCGGTAACAACCTCACACTCTAACCACAGGTCTCCAGGGACTAGAATCTCAAGCAACGTATTTAAATCAATCTATAACATTGGGGAAATCTGTGGCAAGCTATGTATTTCCTCATACCACTTTGTTGGGTCGTCACTCTTCTCGCTGTTTAAGAAAATGATTCATAAAAGCATACAAATCAGCCATCGTCCACAGAACATGCACCAAATACCCTCCATGTACGTCCCTTAAAGGGAACTCTATCACTGAAGTTGTATCTACTTCTGAATCTCTCGCAATATTGTTTGCTTTTCGCTCAATTGTTTTAATTTTCCTTTTAATCACTGTCTCTTTCTTCCATTGATATCTGTATTCTTTCAAATCACTCCAGTCTCCTATTTTCTCATTTCAATCTTTCATATAGGTCTTAAAGTACTCAGGCCCATTTTTTTGATTTCAACATGGGTAAAATCTATTTTACAATTTTGTTTTTCATTTTTCATTTTGCTAATATCACCTTCTAGCTGATCAGCGAATTTTTCCAATTTGCCATGCGCTTCATTGAAACATCTAGCTGCTTTTTTAATCAAATACCTAATTCCTTCAGCATTGGAAATCAATAATCTGTTCAAATCCACATTTTCTTGTAGCATTTCACCAAATTCTATTTCTAAAATTCCAATACAGATTTCTTTAGATGTTGACTTTATCACCACTGTTCTCACAGAAGCAACCTGTGTCAGATGCTTTAGTACCCCGCTTGCACTTGTACTTGGCATTGTAATTGCAGCTGCAATTTCTGCTGAACACTCGGTACAACTCCATTAAGGGTTTGTACAATTCCTGTTTCTCCGCCAACATCCTTATCAACCCCCACAGCAGTCTGGGTTGCCTCCATTGATCTATTCTTATATGGAGGCAGTCTAGACCTCAATAGCTCACTTATGAATGTGGTCATCATCATCATCATCTGACTCTTCATACTTTTTTATTTTTCTCTTTATCCAACTATTTTCCAGTAACTATAGCAGGACTCATTTGTACACATTCATATCTTCTCTCCAACCTTTCTCTTGTTGATGTAGTTTGCTTTATGACCAACCCCTGAATGACTTCTTTATTGTTTTCTCTTTCTGTTCCCTCTCCATTTCAGTTACCAGGCATTCCCATTTATTAGGCATCTCAAACTATGTAGTCTAGGCACTGGCCTCATGTCGTCCATGATTTGTTTTAGAAAATCTAGCTTATTAATCTTAAATGTGCCTTTTATTGGAAATTGTAAAAACCTCTTGTGTGCGCTGTATATTTATTTCATTCAGAGATCCAGGTGCATGTATAATACCCAACTTCAATCATCATTATATTTGCTGGTGTTCATTCAGAAATTTCTAACCCTCACAAGGTAAACCAAACTTTGATTTGTTTTCATGAATACATCACCCATGTTTTATGACTCAATACACCTAAAACCACTTCAAAATCACAATAAATACATGATAAACAAGCTTAAAAAACAACAGTCAATAACAGATTGACTCTGTCAAAGGTCAACCTAGCACAGTGCAATAATGCCAGCAACCAACCAATCCCAGTGTAGCTACCTGGTTGAGCAACCAATTACAGTACAACTTTTTTGTGAACATGAAAACAATTATGGAACCACTTAAAAACTTTGAAAATCTATTAACCCTTTGTCTGTTTACGCAATGAAAACATAAAAGTCAGATATTGAGTAAAACAATTCAATCTCAAATCATAAATATTCAAATACGAACAATAGGAAAAGAGCAAATCCAAAATTAAAATGACTGACAGAACAAGTCACAACCTTCAAATGTGCTTGCTAGGCAAAGCCTGACCAGCAGAAATCTACCACCAAGTCAATGTGCCTCACCTTGTGCGCTCAGGGTAAGCACCATAACTCAAGTTAACTTTCAAACCTGAAAAGAAAATTGTTAATTCAGAATACCTATATATGTGTATGTAGCGCCTTCCTCAACACACCAAGGTACAGACAAATAATCCAATAACCGACTTAATTTAGTCCAAAAACAGATTAATCTCCAAATGGGATTGCAAATATGAATAATACATCAACGCAACAGTGATCAATCCACCAATTGTACACACAGTCATCACCACATATATTAACTAAACACAGAAACAGAAATCCATCATCACAAACTCATACTTCAAGACACATTCACAAGCTCGATTTCTCCTTATTCACACTTACTCTCCAAATTCATTCTGGAACACACAGCCAATACAGCTAGTCACTTCCCAGGAGTATCCAGCACCGGACAAATGGTAACTTTCCAAAAACTATTTTCTCCTTTGATCTGGGCACTAACAGCTCAAAATGACAAAAGTCTTGCAGTGGCCATCTTAAAGAGGAGGTGCCCTTACACTAAGCATCCTCTGCTACCAAAATATATGGGAGTCGATCCCCAATAATCTCCTAAACCCCAATATCTTATGAGTCCTACTTTTTACCTTATGTAGTTCGACTCCAGAATCTTTTTGTTGATCTAGCGCTAAAGCACGGCCCCTCCATCAATAACACAATAATTTAGCAGAGTAAAGTCAGATTCAGAACTAAGACTTCTCAATAACTGAGTTCTAGATCAAAATAAAATGTAAAGCTTTATTACAGAGAAACAGAGAAATGCAGAATTTGCCATAAAGGCTCCTATACAGAACCCAGAGTCATACATCATAATAAAATCATTATTTAGGCATTTAAATCTCTCAACAGATTAATAGGGGATGATTACGATGTCTGTCGGAAAGCTTCCGACCGCTACTCTGAAACTGTCTGCCCTCGGTCGGAGGCTTTCCGACCGACACTGTTGTTTAGCAATCCGGCCGCTAAATTACAATGTCGGCGGTCAGAGCGTAAACCAGCTGGTCATTCCGACATGGTTCCAGCCGGCTCTCCGAGTCTTCCAGCCGGTTGGACCTCCACCATAATCCTCTTTGGACGGCATTTCCGTCATCGGGATTTCTATATTGGTTTCCGACAGCCTTTCCGTGCCAGCCTTTCCGACATCGAAAGGCTGTCGGAAAGTGACTTTGGGGGCCCCTAGCAGAGCCTCCTTGCCTCCGCGGCCTGTGGTTGGTGGCCGAGGGGATACCTAAGGTGCCCCACTGTAGATCCCTGCACTGTGTAACAGACACCCTGGGGTGCCTGCCACAGGGTGCAGGGTTTTACACAAACCCCCATTTCTTCATGGGAGCCTGTTTTACAGCCGGTTTACAGCTGTAGCACGATGACCCATAGAGAGATGGGAGTATGCTAACGAAGAGTGTTTGGTTACATCATCATCAGGTAGTCTGGACCACCGACCAGAGGTTGGGAGTACAAATCCCCTATCTCATTACCAGTAGTAGTGTCCGCTTTAGCCGGAGAGCATGCAACAGACCACGCCACACACAGAGCTCTGGTTTGCACATCTTTATTCTGCAGCATGCAACCGTCAACTGAATGTACTGGGTCATAAACTTTATTAACCACGCCCAGCCACAACTATCAGATTACGTAATACTTGTAAGGAGTCTGTGGAGGGCCACTAGACACTTCCTGCACATAAAAACAGCCCATTACAATTTCTCATGCCGTTTTGGGCTCTGTCTTTTCTCATGTAATGTGTATCCTTATTCTCTTCTTCCTTGGCTTTTTCAGAGCCATGAATGTGTTGGGTAATTTGTGATCTGATTTAACCTATGTGGCTTTTGGTAGGAGGTGAAAGGACACAAAAACAGTCAGGTGCATCTTTATCTCTGCTGTTTGATTAACTCAATTGCCAATCCTGACAAGACAGGATTGCCCTGAATTGTTCATAGATTATGTACTAAATAAAGATACATACTCCAGGGAAGAACAAAACACCTTTCCAAAACTATGGAAGGAAACTTAAATAACTATTTAAGGTACACTGGAAGTCAGCCAGTATTACCTAAGAAACACAGCCTTGTCCACTACGAATATAGAACATTTACCTTAACATGCTCCCACTTGAAATCTAATCTCTGATTAATCTTAAACTTAACAAAACTTGAATAGAACATTTAGATTTTTGGCTCTCTGAACAATACTCTGATCTAGGTGGTCTTAGGATTTCTGATCCCCTAGGCAGAATGTGAAAGTGCAATGCTTCTCTAATTTACAAAGTCACTGGGCATAACATCAGAGATGTGACATCAGAGTATATGGCACCACAAGTACGCCCATTGGCATCATGGGCTCAATGATGCAAAATGTCACTTTACAGGAATGTACTTCAGTAACCTGGACAAAAATAAAACTATAACAAAAATCACCACTTACATCCTTAATTGATACTATTAAAATTAGATACACATTACATTAACTACACTATAAACAAAACTATCCTCAGGTCGATATATTAGGGATATATTTATTTCAGTGTTTATTGAAAACATTTGCAGATCATTGAATGATTATCATTTGAAGATACAATGCCAGGATACACATCTCTCATACACAGAACATGATTAGATAATTCCCACATACACAGGGCCTAATTGAGCAAATGGGTAAGTGAGCAAGCACACCTGCATCTTCTATCAATATATATGGTGATTTGGAAAGGAACAGACCCCTGCATCTTGGCAGATAAATTGGCCACACATATGCTCAATGAAATTAGATGTACACATGCATACACATGCACAAGCACACAGTGCACACAAACATGTTAACTAAAATACTGGCTTAAAATTGTGTAAATAGGTAATGTTTGGAAAGGTAGCTGGTGGCCGCATGTCCATCAAGTCCCCTGTCATTAAGTCACTTCTGAAACAGTGAGATCTGAGAGCCAGTGACAGAACTACAAAGTTATGACTATAGCAAATCTGCTGAAAATAATTGGTATTATAATTTTTTTTATGAAGCCCTTTAAGAAGAATTCAAAGTTGCATAAGGCCTCTTCCTGGACTACTTAGACAGAACTCCACCAAGAATTCAATACAATGAAGCATTTCGTACCTTTGTCTATGCATGAAAGATTATTATTCCCCCTCACAGCCAGTTCTGTGACTCCTATTATTCACTCCCGATGCTTACCTACAACAAAACATCTTAGGTTCAAGGACTGTGCCGGTAAACTTGAAATTGGGCCCATTTTGTTTGGTGACCCACCACATGCTCTGCGCTCCCGCATTATATGTATGACACTAGCGAAAACAAACAATTATAGGTGCAATGTAAATGCGAAATACTCTACTTGGTGGCATGACATTTGCTGTAAACCCCTGCTCCCAGCCCTCACCCACTGTTCGTGACATGGCAATCTCCTCCAGAGGCCCTGTGAAGCCAGGGAAGACATTTCCGACACATGAAAATCTGGCCTACAGCCATGCGCTATACCAGTGGTCTTCAAAGTGTGGCCCATACTGTCTGAAGGGGATGAGAGATTTGGGGGGTGGGTAGACACAAAGCCACACAGAAAAAAAGGTTATACATGCTTGCTGAAAGCTGATATCTGGTGCTTAAAGGTCTTCTCTGAGTGCCCCCTCAATTTTAGCTCACTTTTTAATTGTAACCCATGATTGTTCTTTTCCCTAGTGACAAAAAAAGACCCTAGAATCAGTGAACAATTGAGGGAAACACAGTTGATCTGCCTCCTCCCTTTACAGGGTTGACCAAAAGAAGACATATTTAAATGCTTTCCACTTTGTTATGATCTCTGATAATAGACACTGAGAACAAAAAAACGAGTGACAGCAGTGCAAAAAAGAGGGCTGATTTATTCCACCTTGCCTTTATGCATCCAATAATACCCAAAACATATATTCGGTAGTTGTTAGATCTGACATCCTTGGTGTGGAATTCTCCCAGACTTTTTGACTTCTCCCGCCATTTTGCTGAACTTGTTTTTGTTAGCATTAGGACTCTGTGCACTTTACCCCTGCCAACTAGTGGCAACGTGCTTGTGCGCTCTCCCTTAAATATGGTGAAATAAGCATACACCTAATTGGCACATTTCATTTACTGATATGTCCCTAGTAAATGGTACTATGACACGGTCAATCATTCCATCTTGATTGACCGTGTCGGAAATTTGGGCATTGTATCCAGCGCAAAAGACCTGCTTGCCTCGTTTCTTTCCAGCAGAACACAAGCTGTAACGCTGGGACCATTTAAATCGCTGGAACTTGCTCTACCCTGTGGAGTTCCCCAAGGCTCATCTCTAAGTCCGACACTTTTTAATATCTATGTGTCGGACTTAGCAAGAGTTAATAAATCTTACCAGATGAGCCTTACCTCCTATGCTGATGATACCCAGCTGGTGCTTGCTATCAATAATGATGGAGAACAGGTAGCTGCATGTTTCCAAGAAGGTATGTCAGCAATTAAAAACTGGATGAATGCCAACTGCCTTAGGTTGAACTCCGAGAAGACGGAGGTAGTCATTTTTGGGAAGATCTCCCCACAATGTTCATCAGTGTGGTGGCCTTCATCTTTAGGAGCCTTACCAACGCCATCCACAAGGGTCAGAAATCTGGGAATTGTCTTTGATGAGAAGCTTAATTTTGCGGCAGACGCCAATCAAACAGTGGCAAATCCTTATCATAAACTTAGACTTATAAGAAAGATTATCCCATTTCTTTCAAAAAGCGCTGGAAAAACTGTGGTGAGCACACTTGTGCTCTCCTTTTTAGATTACTGTAATGGCCTATTCGCCAATGTGCAAGCCCGGGTAATCTCCAAACTACAAATGCTTCAGAACGCGGCAGCAAGAGTACTCTCCAGGACGCCTAAATTTAAATCTATCAGTCACACAAACAGAAGTTACCATTGGCTAACAATTAAAAACCGGATTAAATTTAAATCACTCTGCCTGACTTTCAAAGCGATCCATAATCAAGGGCTGAAGTTTTTCCAAGAGCAGCTTTCGACCTACTGTCCATCTAGACAACTAACATCGATGACGCTGCATCAATTAGTGGTACCTCGCACTAGGACGGTCACCTGGGGAGACAGGCGCTTTACGGTGACAGCAGCCAGACTCTGGAACTCTCTTCCATTAACAATTAGATCAAGTCAATCCCTTCTCCAGTTTAGGAAATTGTTGAAGACGTGGTTGTTCAACCAGTAATGAGTCTGCTTCCTCCTTTCAGTGATCCGCTGCCACCTCTCAGAAGCCCTAAGTGAAATCGTAGCGCCAAGACGCCTGCGGGCATACGGATGCGCTTTACAAATTGTAATAATAAATAAATAATAAATAAATACTACATGTACCCAGGGCCTGTAAATTAAATGCTACCAGTGGGCCACAGCACTCATTGTGCCATCTACTAAAGTAGACCTATAAATAATGTCTCAGGCCTTACACTTGTCCTGACAGTGAAAAACTCCTAACATGGTTTTCCACTGTGAAAGGGATCTTTCCAATAGACTTACACTGGGTTACCTTACTACACTTAATAAGTGAACTCCTCTTTAGTGGTAAGCGGGATTTTAAGTTACTATTCTGAAAATGCCAAAAAATTGTACGGCAACAAATGATGACCAGAATGCTGAATAAATGAAACATTCTCCTATAGTCAAATGATCTGGGTTAAATCCATCATTCTTTTGCTTACTACGCCACCCCAGTTTGGACCCAACCATATGCAAATCAGCCCTGACGCTGCTCCTCATGGGAACAGTCCAGCCTGAATTGCCAAGCTGAATCCTCCATGGAACAAAAAATCTTGGGAACGATTTTGGGGCATATCACCACTCATCATCCAAGATAGTTTGAATCCAGTGGCACAGTGAACAAAGGACCCTCGTCTGGGCATGGTCATACCCATCCCACTTAGGGCGAAAAGTGCTGCGGCAACAAATGATGGGCAAAATGCTGAATAAATCAAACATTCTCCCCAGTCAAGGGATCTGGGCTAAATCCAATGTTCTTTTGCTCACTACGTGAGGGTATATATATATATATATATATATATATATATATATACATATATAAATATATATATATATATATCCAACTCCAAAGTTCGGCAAACAAGGAGCCTCAAATGACGGCGGGCCAAAACGGCAGGGACGCCACTCCCCAATATCAACAGACAATCCAGTTCATGCAAAATGAGTTCACACTGGTGCCGTGGCCTCTTTGAATAAACGCTTTATTCGAGTTTTAGCAACGGGTGCCCAACGCGTTTCACTGTTTCAATCACAGCTTGATCACGGGTAAGGTTTTCACCGATACAATGTGACAATTTAAAGAAACAGAGACTCGTTCCGTTTTGAATTCATGGAAACCAACAAAAGACTTCCGTAACTATCATTTTTTGACAATGAAGTTTCTCCAAAGTAAACGAATTAAATATACTGAAAAACAGCGTATAGACAGATAGTTATGCTAAAGACAAATTTAAATCCAAGTGGATACAATTTAGAATGTAAAAATACTACATTTAAACAATTAATCCCTTGTGGGCTAAATAATAAAGTTGTCGTAATACGCTGTTTAAGAAGTGTCGAACGTTGACATTCCATTATTGTAACAACTGAAGTCCTGCTCCAGTGGTGTCTAATGTTGACAATTCATTGTTAATACAAATAAAGTCCCGCTCAAGTGAGCAAAAACATAATTCAATCTTTGGATCTTCAAAAAGTTCATGAAGTTCTTTCTGTAAAGGAAGTGACAATAGGTTTCTACTTTAATACCATGGAACTCTCTCTTAGTGAATTAAAAACAATCAGTTAAAAAATCATCTAGCGGGTAAATTAACGCAAAGGTACGGAAACAACAAGATAATGTTCTGTAACATCTCATCTAAGATGAATTGCTAGTTCTTCGTCATAGTTTAACCCTGTGGGCATCATGGTATTGAATCTTATGATCATCTTAGTCTCAAGTTTCCTCAACTCAATAGTGCGGTTTCCCCCTCTTTCTCTTGGGGGCACTGAATCCAACACACAGAATTTGAGGAGATTGGGGTTCTGGTTGTGTAGTTGATGGAAGTGGCGGGCCACTGGGTACTGCCTGTCATTGTGAGAAATTGCTCTGAGATGCTTAAGGATACGTAATTTAACGTTTTTGGTGGTACTGCCTATGTAGTAGAGAGTGCATGAAATAACTCTCTCTGTGTGGTCTCTCTTCTAATAATGTAAACATCCATTTTTGATTCGAATTAATTGCAATTTTTATTTTCGGTCTTTCCGTTTTTGGGTGTGTTGTAATAATAATATATGCCTAGTTGCAAATATTAATTGAAGCACGACGTATGCAACATCTATTTAACTGATGTTCCTCTGGCTTCCTTTGCTTTTAGGTGCACAAAGAGAACCACGAATCATCCTCATCGATCATCATCAGTGCCAGGAAGAAGTCCTGCTGCGGTGTGCGCACAATGTCACGTGGCCACAGACAACTCTGCAACTCGTGCAACTGCGGCCTGCTGTTCTGACATCTGAAGAAGATGGGCCCAAAGAAAGGTGGCCGTAGCTCCTCTACCAAGAAAGTTGCCAGTGCCACTGCCAGTAAGAAGGAGCAGAAGAAGCAAGTGGCGCCACTTACCAAGGAGAGTGGTGTGCCCACAGACACTTTATTGGGGGAAAAAAAACTGTCTGCCGGTGACCAAGCTGGGAGCAGCACCTCAGCTTCATTGGTCTCTGTGCCACCACGCCAAGTTAGGCCCAAGGCCATGAGTGCCGCAGAGGCAGCCACTTTAATTGCTCAATCACCATCGACCAGTGATGTTGGCGTTGACTCATCGCAAGAAAGTAGAATCCAATCAACGCAGGGTGTAACTCATCAGACGAGTGTTCAACCACAGCTGCAACGACAACCACAGGTGCAACCAGGAGAGGCGCAAGGAGAGGTGCAAGGAGTGGTGCTGGAACAAGGAGTGGAGCAAGTAGAGGCGCAAGGAGTGGTGCAGGAGTGGTGCACGTAGAGGCGCAACTAGAGGCACATGGACAGGCGCATGGGGAGGTGCATGGAGAGGCGCATGAAGAGGCGCATGGAGAGGCACAACTGCCCACAATGCTTGTTCCTCCAGAAATAGGGGCACATCAGGAAATCGAGATTCAAGCAGAGGTATCATCCGAGCAAGCCACTCCTCCTGATGATCCATTGTCTTCCAGATTCCCAGCAAGAAAAAGGTCAAGGAGGGCTAGTACAAGTTCTTCTTCAAGCCCCCTTCCTTCTGATGACCTAGATCTTGATTGGAACCCACCAATGCAGTCTGATAGGGAGGCACGCCATGAGCCGACAAAGGTAGCTAATCCTAAAAAGGAAGGTTTCCGCAAGGCTTTGACTTATGGGTGATGACGACGAACAAGAAGTAGAAGTGGTGTATTCTGTTGCTGATGAACAGTCTGACGATGACGACCCAGTCATCACAGTCGTCACTCCTGCCCCAGTGGGCATGCAGCAGACAGACATTTTTACCCTATCCCAAATTGCTGCTGAGCGGGATGTGGGCGGCGTGGCACTGGTACCACCACCAACACAGGTAACTACTACACCAACACAACCTACAGCTGCCATATTTTCTCTTCAGAAGGGCCGGCAGGGACCTCCATCCAGCTCGACCTCCATTACCTCAAGTAGTGGTGCTGTAACTAAAAGTGCATAACAGAGTCAAATTCGGCCACGCCCATTCTCCACTTCATCTGGCATTGAAAGTAGCACCTCCACCACCACCACCAGAAATCTCAACTACCCAGTTTGGGACTTCTTTAGTATTAGCAAAAAGGTGGAAAACCTAGTTATTTGTTCGATTTGTAAAACTGTAGTTAGTCGGGGTAAGCTTGGTACCAACTATGGTACAGGAGGCCAGAAAGGTCATCTCCAAAAACACCACACTATCCCAGATCCAGTGGGAGGCACACCTAAGTAAGATCCAGGCAGCCAAAAGTACAACAAATCCAAATGTATCCATTGATTTGCATCTGATGATGATGAGGGGCTGATCGTGCAGGGGGAGGTGAAGAAGCGACAGACATTTTTTCTGGTACACACAGTACCCCTGGCAGCAGCACTGCAGTGGTAGCACCCACACCCTCTACCCGAGCAAAATCTATGAGGCACACTAAGAGTCTGGGAGAGACACCACTGCGAAAAAGTACATCAATGAGCCTAACTGGGTTGAAGAGGTCTGGATCCTCCTCATCACATATGAAAATAGTCCAGACCATCATTAAAAGCATGTTTTGGTCGGAGGCGCCATTTGAACGCAATCACCCAACGGCACGTCTTTATAGTGCAATGCTGGCTAAAATGTTAGCGCTGGACCTTCTCCCTTTTTCTTTCGTGGAAGGGGTGGGTTTTCGAGAATTTGTGGCAACAGTCTGCCCTAAATGGAAGGTTCCTAGGCAGTCCTATTTTGCCAGAGTTGCGGTTCCGCACTACATCAAGATGTGCTGGAGGTAATTCTGGCAGCTTTGCAGAAGAGTGCTGTTCACACTATCCACCTGACAACAGACATGTGGACCAGTTGCACAGCCCTTGATTACATGTGCATCACTGCACACTGGGTCTCTTTTGCAGGGGTTAGAGACAAGATGTCTGCAGGTGTTGACACTGCCACAATTTTTCAAGCTAGTCAGAGACATGCAACAGTAGCCATGTTTGCCATGGAGAAATCTCATACTGCAGTAAACATTTTGGAGGAGTTTAACAGTAAGGTCTTTAAATGGCTGCATCCAAGAAAGTGCACGATTGGTTATGTTTCCACGGATAATGGCAGTAATATAGTTAGGGCCATGAATGATGGTGGCTATTTCAGAGTGTCGTGTTTGGCGCACATTATTAACATTGTTATTCAAGATTTCTTGAAAAAAGAAAACAAAGTCAGCAAGTTACTGACCACCTGCCGAAGAATCTGCACACATTTCAACCATTCTTTTAAGGCCCGGAAGCAGCTGAGGACCATTCAACGTGACCGTAGAGTGCCAGTCAGAGGACTCATCCAGGAGGTGGCAACACGTTTGAACTCAACCTTCTTCATGCTTGAGCGTCTGTTTGAGCAGTGCTTGATAATCAATGAGTATGTCTTTGCACTGGGTTCTTCTATGATAGACATGAGGCTAGAGGTGGAGGAATGGGACCTAGTTAGCCTGACAGACATGCTTCATCCTTTTGAGGTTTTCACGCGTGAAGTCAGCAGTGAGGACTGTACTTTGGGCAAAGGTATCCCATTGTTGCGCATGCTAGAGCACCAAATGAAGGCGGTGTCTTCAACGTTCAAAGATGATACTGACAAGCAAGACGCATATCAGTTGGCGGGGAGCTTATTAACCCGCCTACTTGACAATGCAAGGCTTAATGGAATACATTGTGATCAACATTACATTTGTGGTACAAAAGGGGGTGGTGATGGACGGAGCATCTGAATCAATCAAACACTCACACCCAGTCAAAAGATCTGGGTTTAATCCATTACCGTTCTTTAGCCCACTCTGCCACCCCAGTTCAGACATGGCTATATGCAAATCAGTCTGACCCTGTGCCTCATGGGAACAGTCCAGCCTGAACTGCCAAGCCATGTCTTCCTTGGACCGGAAACAAGCTTCCGAGGACCGGTTTCTGGCATTCCAGCCTTCTTCAGCCTGGCTTGCTTGAATCCAGTGGCAAAGTGAGCAAGGGACTCACATCTGAGCATACCCTGCCACACTTATGGTGGCCAAAAGCGGTACAAAAGGGGGTGGTGATGGACGGAGCATCTGAATCAATCAAACACTCATACCCAGTCAAAAGATCTGGGTTTAATCCATCACCGTTCTTTAGCCCACTCTACCACCCCAGTTCAGACATGGCTATCTGCAAATCAGTCTGACCCTGTGCCTCATGGGAACAGTCCAGCCCGAACTGCCAAGCCATGTCTTCCCTGGACCGGAAACAACTTCCGAGGACCGGTTTCAGGCATTCCAGCCGTCTTCAGCCCGGCTTGCTTGAATCCAGTGGCAACGTGAGCAAGGGACCCACGTCTGAGCATACCCTGCCACACTTATGGCGGCCAAAAGCGGTCCAAAAGGGGGTGGTGATGGACGGAGCATCTGAATCAATCAAACACTCACACCCAGTCAAAAGATCTGGGTTTAATCCATCACCGTTCTTTAGCCCACTCTGCCACCCCAGTTCAGACATGGCTATATGCAAATCAGTCTGACCCTGTGCCTCATGGGAACAGTCCAGCCCGAACTGCCAAGCCATGTCTACCCTGGACCGGAAACAAGCTTCCGAGGACCGGTTTCTGGCATTCCAGCCGTCTTCAGCCCGGCTTGCTTGAATCCAGTGGCAAAATGAGCAAGGGACTCACGTCTGAGCATACCCTGCCACACTTATGGCGGCCAAAAGCAGTACAAAAGGGGGTGGTGATGGACAGAGCATCTGAATCAATCAAACACTCACACCCAGTCAAAAGATCTGGGTTTAATCCATCACCGTTCTTTAGCCCACTCTGCCACCCCAGTTCAGACATGGCTATATGCAAATCAGTCTGACCCTGTGCCTCATGGGAACAGTTCAGCCCGAACTGCCAAGCCATGTCTTCCCTGGACCGGAAACAAGCTTCCGAGGACCAGTTTCTGGCATTCCAGCCGTCTTCAGCCCGGCTTGCTTGAATCCAGTGGCAAAGTGAGCAAGGGACTCACGTCTGTGCATACCTTGTCACACTTATGGTGGCCAAAAGCGGTACAAAAGGGGGTGGTGATGGACGGAGCATCTAAATCAATCAAACTCTCACACCCAGTCAAAAGATCTGGGTTTAATCCATCACCGTTCTTTAGCCCACTCTGCCACCTCAGTTCAGACATGGCTATATGCAAATCAGTCTGACCCTGTGCCTCATGGGAACAGTCCAGCCCGAACTGCCAAGCCATGTCTTCCCTGGACCGGAAACAAGCTTCCGAGGACTGGTTTCTGGCATTCCAGCCGTCTTCAGCCCGGCTTGCTTGAATCCAGTGGCAAAGTGAGCAAGGGACTCACGTCTGAGCATACCCTGCCACACTTATGGCGGCCAAAAGCGGTACAAAAGGGGGTGGTGATGGACGGAGCATCTGAATCAATCAAACACTCACACCCAGTCAAAATATCTGGGTTTAATCCATCACCGTTCTTTAGCCCACTCTGCCACCCCAGTTCAGACATGGTACAAAAGGGGGTGGTGAAGACTGGCAGGAAATTGAAGGAACTGGCAGAAGTACTACTGAATCAGCAGGCCATCCGGCGTCAAGGTCCACTTCTGTGGCCGAAGGCAGTCACTTTCCCTCAGAGCCGTTACCGACAGCAGTAACCGTATCATCATCATCCTCACCTGCACCAGGCCCAGCCATAATATTGTCGGAAGCGGATTGGATAACTCATCAAGGGTTTGCTCGTTCCAGTGCTGATGCAAAGGCCACAGATGGTACGCTAAGTGGAGCAGCCCTGGATGACCTTGAGTGGATGATGCAGGCCTATCTGGATGACCCAACAGAGGTCTACATTGATCACAACCCATTGATGTATTGGTATGGGAAAAGGGGTCAATGGCCACTGATCACCAAGCTGGCTCTAAATTATTTGGCCTGCCCACTCGCAAGCGTGTCTTCTGAACGTGTTTCAACACCGACTTAGGTGATGGAAGTTCTTCTCTGTTAGCTGACCTACTCCTGTTGCAAGTCACAGAGTTTGAAGACGAGCTCTATTTCCCTGACACCGACCTAGGTCTGACCTAGGTCTGAAATACTGACTTCCTTTTTTCGTCCTCATTCACTTTTATTCCTGTGTCTCTTTCTTTGTTTTGCAACTTTTACCACAAGAAAACTCTAATCACAACAAATCCATCACCAGCACTGTCTTCGTCTTATTTCCTTATTGAAGGTGGCGCTGTCTGCATTCCTGAATTTCACAATTTCACAACTCAGTCATGCTCCTCTATCCTCCTCCTCCAGACTCCCCCTATCCATTTCCCTCAAGGCAGATGGATGGATTACGCAGAATCAAGAAACTGTCGCTTCGTAGACGAGTCCCCTCAAAAGAAGTGGGACTGGATTTACTGACTATATGCTGATTGCTGATGCTGACTTCAGAAATTGACACAAGAGGCTGCCCTGTGGGCCTTAACTGTAAGAACAAGATGCGGACAAAAAGTGGAACAGGTAATGAATAATGAGATGGCATGCGGTGGACAACACTGGCTGTCTGGCTCTGTTGAAAGCAATTGCTGTTTGTTTGTTGTGCATGAAATGAATCATATGTGTTCTGTTATTATTTAATCTTTTACACATTAAATCTAACTCAGGTCTACTCGTTTTTTTTGGAATATGTCCTTGGACTCACTGTGTGTAGACTGTGACTGCATGAACAACATTGAGTTTGCCAATATACCATGATGATGATGAGTCTTGATGATCAAAGTTACATAATATCTTTATTCTTTACAGTCACTCACTGGGATGGATGCTGGATCATCATCGTCGGTTTACGGAAGAACTATGGCCTTTTCGTGAGTGGCAAACAGGTAAACAAGTCAACAACAACCACAGCAGAACTACATGTCTGTCTAGTCGTGGTATGGAGTGATCGAGCCAGTGTAGTGTTGTTATGCCAGAGTCCAGACAGCAGTTCATGTAAAATTTCGGCTATGTGGGTTGCTGCATACAATTAGATATGCTTTGTCTGTCAGTGTCAAAGAGGTATGCTATATCAGGTTGGTTCACTCAGTGGTGCCTGCCTTGACCGTCTGCATGGCCCTGGCCTGCTCTGTGCTAATTACTATCCTTGAAAAGGAGACTCAGAGTATGCACTTTAGAAATGATGCTTGTTGTGTGTAATACTGTTGCCTCTGAAACTGAAAGTGTTATTTTTGCACTACACACCGTACCTTATATTTTTTCTCCGTGGTGTTTTAATATCACTTCCTGTTTTTCCCTCAACAATTACAGGCCGGCTTTTACCCTGTTGCAATGGTAAAAACATTAACTCAGGCATTGGACAGTGTGTCTGGTCACCAAGATTGATCAACGGAGCGTCAGATGGAATGGAGGAGTAACACGAATAAGAGGAATGGCTGGATGCATGCAACTTCCCAAATTGAACAGGACAACTACAACATACAGTTACAGTATCCTCTTTGATAAGTTTCTTTGCTATTTTTAAAACTAATTTAATGTACTAATAAGTGTTTATTCTCTCTGAGGGCAGATAGGCAAGTGAAATCGTGTAATTACTGCAGCCCTGTAATGTCAAATTGTTTATTCATAGTTAGTAAGTTGTAGTAAGTACTACTTTTCAGTAACCTAACCATACATTTAGCAAACAACTTCATCATGCATGCAGTGCACTTCCTTTATGTCCCTTAAAAGGTTTATGGATATCTTCGTATCCATTTGTTTTTCTTCATTTGTTGTTTGTCCATGCTGTGTTTTTTTTTTCTCTCCACAAAACTTTCCCAAAAACCCCCATCCAATTTTCAAACCCTAACCCTCTTCCCCCGGGCTGTGTGGTTTTCATTGACATGTGACTAAATGACAACAATAATTCCACACACTTGCTGGGGAGAATAAAATCAAAGCAACAGAAAATCAATTTCAAGGCTAGTGAAGGAATCTGAGGATATATTCTTATGCTTATTCTGCTTGACACACACCCATGAGTATTTGCAAATCAAATCAGAATTTCATGTGTGCCATCAAGTGGATTGATCATCAACAACATCCTCATCCTAGACGTCACGAATGCTTACGCTGCTGTGTCCTTCACCTTCAGTACTATCTCTTGTAGTACCAATACTCCACACAACTAGTAGTTATATTTTGAATACTTTAGCATTGCTTAGGCTACAATTTATGGCACTGATCTTGTGTACTGTACTATCTATAATGCTGTTCTAATGCTCCGCTCAGGCCACTCAATGTTTCATTTCCTTTTGTTCATATGCTGCTACTGCCAGTGTGTACCACTACTACTACCACTACAACGATGACATTTCATCCCACCAGGATTCCATAGCCAACCTTAATCGCCATTTTCCATGCAGCTAGCCCTGTGCCTAGCCCTATTCTCAAATACGAATTACAGGTAAGATAAGCATTGTGGGGGAGGAAGAATAATGGAGTAGGAAGAGAGGAGAGACTGACGGTAGTACTAGTAAAGTAGTAGGCCAATTGAATTCACTAACTCTGTCAGTTGCACTTTTGTACAAATTTGGGCGATTAGACAATTTGAATCAACCAGCCAGTTAAGTTTCAGGAAAACAAATGTACAGTTACCCCCCCCCCCCGCCTCCCCCACACAACAGTAAAAAAAATGCGTATGCTATGTTTAAGTAGAAATAAATAATGATTGTAGCCCTAACAAAAATAAACTATCCCACAAGTAGACCAGACCCACCCCCCTCCCTAACCCCAACGAATGTCCATGAAATCAAAGTCCAAATGCCCCAACGCCCAATTCCCACCCCCCCCAAAAGTCTTAATAAAAGGGCGAAGGGACAGTCTCTCCTCTACTTCCGCCGGCGGTGTTCTATGGCCAGTGGTCACACAGCTCTCTCCGGAGATCCTTGAGCAGGGCTTTCTGCCTCGCCACCTCCTGCTCAAGGTTGGACACTCGGAGGGTCAAGCGGTGCACACGAGCCTTGCACCTGCAGGTACTGTGGGCGGCAGCTGATTTTTTTGCTGCTTGGCGGCAGCAGGTGGCTGCCGGACCACGGCTTCGTACCGCTGCAGGCTTGTGCTGACCGTATGACCAAGGGGCAGCGGAGGAGGATGCTGCTGTCGTGGATGTTGTCGACTGCGACTGCATGTCCTCCTTCTCCTGGGCCAGCAGCCGCCGATATTCGTTGCCGGGCCCTTCTAGCAAACTCCTTCCTTGTTAGTTTGGAAGGAGCATCTATATGAAGAAAGAAAAACATACTGTAACCAATGCTCTTTAAGATTAACACAAAATAATTCAGCAGGAAGTTGTGTCACAGTAGCACTAGCAACTTGCAAGCACAGTACATAACATTTGTGGCATGTATCTATCTAACATCCCACTTCGTCGGCCTCTGCTCTAACATTACTGGGAGTTTCAGGAATTCTACTAGCACTATATGGACTCACTACATTAGACTCAGACAGTACACCAGTCTTCTTCTTCTCTATTGTTTAGCGAAATTGGTATGTAAACTTGTAGAAGCCGGCATAATGCCAGTGCAGTCAACTTGCACCCGAGAAAAACAGAAGCAAGCCATGATGACACAGACTTGCGTTACTGTTACCAGTCCAGTACATGCAGGTGGTGAAGCTCTTACTTTTCTATTACGGGTGGCACTGGCCATACTCTGTTACAAGGGCTACTGCTCAATTAATTTAACTTTCACCCTGGCCTGCCCCTGACTACTACAAAAGGAAAATGAAGAAGATAATATGATAATCTATCCCTCACAGGATATTTGCTTACATATGGGATGACTTTAGGTGCTTTGTTTTTGATTGACTGAACACCGATAGGCACACATCAATGTCAATGACAGAGTTGTAAAACAATTATTAAGAGAGGTAGTGAGTGGTCGCCAACTTCCCGTAATCGCCGGATATATGCTGTGCTTGCAAACTACTGTTACTAGTCATGGTAGTATTCTGAAAAATTACAACTTCTTTCCTCGGCTTTGCTACTCTGGCACGGAGGTGCATAGTTACATGCTCTTCAAAGTAACACTCTTCATCTAGTGACCGTCTACTCTGTCTACATACACCTATGCTATCTATGAGGACGATACCATCCCGGCATCCATCCATTCAAAGTAAATGTCAATCTCTCTTCATAATGTCTCAATTGGACAAACCTTCCTTTTTCTCACCGAAAAACAACCTTTTTATTTTATTTTGTAAAACGCCAGCCATGCATCCGTGCTTGATTTGCATTTGTATTTGAACCAAAGGATATATTGCGCACACATACAGTTTCTGTTTCACCCACCCAGGCAGTCCTCTTTTCTTTCTCCTTCCACCCATCCTTGCTTCAGCCATCAACCGGCCATACATCAGATTCCCAGCCACCTCGGGCAGCATTCAAAAACACGTATCATTCTTTGCCAGTCATTAATTTTAACTCGCTCGTCCTTCCTTACACCCTTCTTTCCCTTTTCGTTCATCCCATCCATCAAGCTCATCTCTGATCTGACTTGGCTTCTCGATAAAACTTTCACAGATGAGTTGAAGTCAAATTTAGAGGAGGCCATTGGTTACTGGTCAACTCCCGCCGCTAATGCTATTGCTAATGAGAAGTCAAGGGTGACTGTCTTCTACCTGGTTGACAAAAACGTAGTTCTAAATTTGTAAGTCTTCTTAACAATAAAGTGTACTTGTACAGTACAACATATACCCCCCTGCAGAGAGCCCACTCTGCAATCTCAATAAGTAAGGAATATAATAGCTTACCACTGCCCGCCACTACCGTGGCATCTTCCACAGCAGTTCCTGCTGGCTGTGGCACCGCATCCGCCCCTGGAGTGCCCACCTCCGCGCTGGCCCCGGCACTGGTGGATGGCTGAGCCGATGGTGTTACGCCTAGAAAATACATTTAATATTTTTAGATGCCATATACACCACTCCCTATTTTGTCTAGGAATAAAAAAATGTTACTAGTACTACATAAACAAATTTAATAACTTGTGACTCTCTAGTCTAAACTAAAAATGTCCCTTTCTTCAGTGAAGGGTGTTTTTTATTTATGCTTAGCCATAACATGTGATGCTACACTTTTTGGCAAAACTGATAAATGCTTGCTTTTTAACACGCACCATTTTTCTCATAACAGACAGAAGCTTCCCTTCTACGAACAAGAGTAAGATCATCATCATATCCTAGGCGTAGTCATCAACGATTCATCCCCACCAAGACTTTAAGTTCCAACCAGGTGAGGGCTGTCCCACAATTAATGTGTGAAATCAGCCACTTTTCAGTCGTTCACCGTTTGTTATATGACATTGATTTTAATAAATGTTTTTATATAATGCACAATTTTAATTTTACAGAGTACACACAGAGCTAGTTGTTTTAATTTTAATAAAGCTTTAAAACTTACATAGACTCTGTGGTTTTTGGTCATGAGTGAGTGAGCGAAAGGGTTTGCAATTTGTAAGCATGAGTGTGTGACTCTGAGAGGTCGGGACTCTGACTCCATAGTCTTATGTTCTGGGTTGTATAATCTTCAGGATCATTGCTGCATTCGGGAGCTAAATAATGACTCTCTGACACACTAGCTAGTCAGTAAGGAGATTGGGGGTTCAACTTCTGTTATGACTGAGGTATGTGGAAAGTCTAACTGCGCCTATTATAATTTACAACCAATGCCCTATTTCTTGTCCATAGTTCTGTATGTGCAGAATAGTCCCTGCAACAGTAGTAGTATGTCCTCCTATCCAATCAAAAAGTAAACTAGTATCTTATTCTTGGTGGTCATTGACATTTTATTGTTGGGAATTTTCAAAGCATAAACATTTAGAAGACTTCAATAGACATTATGGACAACCCAGACGACTGCACTCAGTGCCTAGAGCTATTGCTGAATAGGAGTTTTGTTTAACAGTACACCTTTTGCCAACTGTGCAAGCTTAGCTAGCTACACAGACAGACTAATAATAATCTAGTAGTAGCACAGAGAGTCATAGTAGAGGCAGGATAAGAATTTAGAAACAGTCTACAAAAGACCAAAGACGATTTAGGTAAAAATAGAATTATGAGGAACATTTGGAATAAATAGGTTCTGTAAAAGATAGGGAAGTATAATTAATAATATTAACAGGAAAACTTACTGGGGCCAGCAGAGGAGCCCTTGGCGGACCTATACTGGGCTTACTGTTGTTGTTCCTGCTCCGCCGGCGCCGCTACCTCCTCCTCTGTCCTCTTGCCCCTGGGGGAAGCTGATGTACAACATGAAAGAAAGACACAAACATGGATGATTGTTGTCAACCAAATCAAACATTTAAAAAAAACAATAACAAATTATTTCGGGGAAATAGACAACAATTGCACTAAGTAAATTTATTGACCTATCTGATGTGGTCTACTAGGATATTAGTATTGCTGGATTCGCGGACCGTCTACTTGGAAAGTTATATCACTCACTAAACCAACTACAAAAAGGTCCTACTAGGACTGGCAGGCAGCAGTCCGCAGCACGCGAAGTGACAGACACAGTCCGTCATGATTGCAGACCACTAAAGTGTCCTACTAAATAACCAGTCATAATATACTCAAACTGTCAATCCACCACCACTATCTCTTCTTAGTGGCAGAAGTACAAAGGAAGGACTGGACTTGAGTCTCTAGTGTGTAGCATTACGCAGTTCTGTAAAGTACACTCATACATAATCACCCCGGCCAAATGAGCACAAAATTGAAAACAAGTAAGCATAGTAGCACCGCCAGTGAGCAGGCGAGTACCTGCAATCACAAAAGCTTTTGAAACATAATTTACCTGCAATGTAATCGGCAGCATTTTTGCTCTTCAGAAAAAAAACAAATATTTGCAATATCATAATAACACAGAGCAAGAGAAAACAAAGTTGTGATTAAATAGCTCCTACTAGTCACCAAGCCCAGGGATCTCCACGCCAAGCAGGTCGAGCAGGTCGTGTTCCCGGTCCAGGATGTCGGACCACCGGTGCGTCGCCAGGTTGTAGGTGCGCTGGACCCCAGACTCCCGATACATGGCCCGGCACACCATTCCCCATAGCTGGCAACGCTCCTGGAGCACGTACCCGGTACCAGGCCTGCCGCCTGCCGCGACGGTCTTGGGGAGGTGGTGCTGGATGAAGAAAACCAGTGCGGCCACCTCCACCGAGCTAAAGATCTCCCAGGCAGTTACTTCCTCCCCCCTTAATTGCCCGCAAGGGAGCCGGCTACGGGGTGCGGGACCCTCCCCTTAGACTTGCCGGCTACCTTTGCCATGGTCCTGGGTGAAAGAAGAAAAGAATAGGGAAAAAAAGTAAAGACAAGAAAAGAGAGAGCTAAACAAAAAAAGTAGTTATTAAAGTAACAAAAAGTTGAAAAAAACACAAAATATAGATGTAGAAAAATAGAGGGATAGATAATGAGTAAAAAAGATTTTAAAAAAAGTTCAAAAAAACAAAGGATTGCAAAGATGAAAGCAGGATAGAAAAAGCATGCCCAGAACCATAGCAATGAATGCAAAAACAAGATGGCCACGCGCATTGCGACCACGTGGGTAAGATCGCGCAATATTTTCTCCACGAGCACACAAAAACGGACGCGATCACGTAATTGCGCCCCGCACGTAGGAAAGGCCCAACGCGAGCCGGAAATGGAAATACGCAACACGGACACTGAAAACAAGATGGCCACGCCCATGTACGACTGCATGGGTAATTTTGCGGTAGCTGCGCTGAAAAAAACCCCTGCGAACACGGGAAATTAAAAATCTGCAAATTCGCACAGATTCGCAAATTTTGTGTACTGCGAGTACATATTCGCACAAATTCACGTACTGCGAATTCGCAAATTTCGCCCATACTTAACTGAAAGTAAAAGTGTTGCCAGCCATTCCCTCCCCCTCCACGCAGTAGAAGGGACATCTGATTGGCTGACGTGTTCCAAGCAGGACCTTCCCAAGCTTAATGTTCATTGGCTGTGAACCATTGAAAGTAGAAGTGTTGTCAGCGATTCCCTCCCCCTCCGCAGAGTATCAGTGACATCTGATTGGGTAACGTGTTCCAAGCAGTACCTTCCCAAGCTTAATGTTCATTGGCTGTGAAACATTAAAAGTGGAAGTGTTGGCAGCTATTCCCTCCCCCTCTATGGAACACCATGGACATTTTATTGGCTAAAGTGTCCTGAATACAAGTTTGCTGCTTATTGGCTGGGAATGGTTTACTGTTGTGAGCCATTTTGTGATGCACTTCAAATGAGTAAATAAAAACAAAGTAGTAGAGGGGAGGGTAGGAACACTATTAACTCTGTACAGTGGTCACAAGGTGGTGGTCACGGCGGTAAAATCACAGAGTGTGTTGCAGTCGTCTTTTTATTAAGTCCACGGTGGGATACTTCCCAGGAGCACTATTTACTTATAATGTGGTGATAACTTTTCTGACGGGGAGGTGTGGTTGCGCTGCAAATATTTCAGCGTAGGTTTGAAACAGTTTCTATTAAGCAATTACAAATATACTTTCTTCGGAAAGTGTAGCTGTATATATCAGAGGGGTGACGAATAAAAACGCAATTCATCAAATATCCCTTAAGCTTCGCCACACCCTCCCTTTTGTTGTCGCCTATAGTTTGTAAAAGTGTTGCCCCATATTCTTGTTAATATAAGAGGGCATGAGTTACTTTAGATAAAGTAGAAATGAAGTGCTATAAGAAACACTCCCGCACTACATCATCTCAGGTCACAAGAACAATAACAAGTAAAAATCAGTTAAACACAAATTACTTCATATTACATAGAAATGTACTCTTCATCATTTTTTACAATTTCTATTTCCGTAGAACTCAGGAAAGTTCTGTCATAGTGCTTAGAGGTTGCTCACTGCTCCACTAACAAATCATGTGCTCCTTTAATAACATATAGGATAGTAGTATAATAATATACACTACTGGTCTTACATATTCTATAATGAGAAGGTGAATAGTAACAACAACAGAGAAAAAGAGAAATACGAAAATATCATTCAGAAATGTAGGGTTTATCAAAGGTATTCAGTAAGAAAGTATCTATGCAAACAATCTTTTTTTAAACTGCAATTTTGAAAAATAATCTCGCGGTAAAAATATATGTAAGTTATAAAGGTCAGTAAGCTGTATTTCAGATTGTTTACTCCTGCTGGCGACAAATACCTAACTAATGTTTTCTGAAAATATGACACTGTACTAGAATAAACACACTGTCACTGATGCCACACAAAAGGAAAAGAAAAAAAAAGAAAAAGAAAGTCATGAACACAAAACCAGATCAATAATGAAATATTCTCCAGCGCTGAAAATGTTCAAAGATTCTTTTCTCGGGACTTCGAAATCTTTCCTCTTTGAGCCGATGGGTTATAAACTCCTCTGAGGAGCTTAGATTAAAAAGTCAGAATGCAAAATACTTGAACGTAGCTGGAGACTTATGTATTCTGTGGAAAGTAAGTCAGGTTATCGTGCAGCTCTTAAAGAATATCACATACTGCTCACTAAAAATAAAAGAGATATTTTAGCTGACAGAATTGATAATGCTAAAAACTCGTCCAGGGAGATTTTTTAAATTGTTAAATCTTTCACTGACCCACTGGCTCTTACTCACACCCACCCCCCCTCACAGAGCTTATGCAACAAAGTCTCTGAGTTCTTTGAGGACAAAATCGCTTTGATTTATGACTCCTTCCCTGTACCACGGGAAGATCCCCAGACTTCTGAGGACCAAGATCTGGTGCAGGCTCCTAGTTCGGTGCTCTCAGAGTTTGCTAAAATATCAGAGGAAGCCTCACTCTATGAACTGCAGAAATTCAAATCTGGTTCCCCGAGTGACCCTTGGCCAGCTAAACAATACAACACTCTTACAGGATTCCTCAACCCTCAGCTTAACCCCATTTGGAATCTATCGCTCAGACTGGGGAATTACCCGGCAGCCTGGAAACATGCCTTTCTCCTGCCCATCCGAAAAAAAGCCAACGCAGATCCAGAAGACCCCTGTAAATATAGACCCATCGCTCTATTACCCGCTCCCACGAAGGTCTTAGGGAAGCTAGTCTATCAGAAACTGGCCAGCTTCATTGAGTCAAATGACCTTCTCCATGACTCTCAATCTGGTTTTTGTTCCGGCTACAGTACGGAACCAGCCCTAATTGAAATGGCGGACTCGATACGTTGGGCGGTAGATGGAGGTTCAAAGGCGGTGTTAGTGCTGTTAGACTTGTCTGCATCATTTGACACCGTCTCCCATCTCATCCTCCTGAATCGACTAAAGCTGATAGGAGTTCAGGGCACAGTATTGACCTGGTTAACATCTTTTCTCTCCGACCACAAACAACCGGTCCAGATCCACCCTTTTATTTTTCCTGTTAAACCTCTAAAATGGGGTGTGCCGCAGGGCTCAGCCCTGAGCCCCCTTCTTTTGAATGTTTACTTAACCCCGCTGGCTGAGATGATCTCTAAAACTGGGATAAAAATTACATCATATGCTGATGATACCCAGCTATTGTTCACCTTTAATGCTGTATCTGCCGCCACTTGTGATCCCCTTAAAGTGTGTCTTAAGAATATTGCGACCGGGATGGACCGCAATTTCTTGAAACTCAATGCAGATAAGACCGAGATCTTATTTTTTAACCAACCCTCTCCTTTAATTTGTGGTGGCCTGAGGAACTAGGCTTGGCCCCACTTCCCAAGGACTCGGTTAAGAATTTGGGTGTTAGATGGCACAAACATCTATCCCTCGCCGTGCAGGTTCAAACAGTCTCTGCCACCTGTTTTGGCAAAATCAAAACTTAAAATAAATTAATTAACTACCTGCCCAATGCTACTCAAAAAACTGGTCCATGCTCTGATAACTTCACATCTTATTATTATTATTATAATGACTGTGAATATTATAATATACATATTCACACTATATGATCCCAGGGGGGAAACAATGTGAGAAACAGAAGTTGCTGACATTACGGGGCGTGACTTGGAGGCCGATACAGAAAGCTGTGTGAGCGCTGAGCTCCGCCGAAAGAACCCACATTAATCCTGCTGAAATCACGTAATGGATCCCCTCCTGCCACCGAACGAACCGCGAGCGGAGTGGCACTGAGAAGACGCGGTTTTGTTGCCGGGCGGAGCTGAACCACCGAGCTATGGGCAGTTTCCCGATCGGAGATGGCTGACGGGGGCGCCCACAAAATGGCAACGGCGCTGAAGCAAGAGCTCTGGAACTTGATTTAAGGGACACGGCCACTTACAGGACCAGGAGAGGCTTACCCGACTGACCGGAGGTTGGGGACAACAGTGGACCCCTTGAGAACGGATCCGGGGTAGCAGCGGTGAGGCGAATGGGCAGAGCCGACCTGCACTGAAAGAACCCTACGAGACGTTATTCATCAGCGGTGAAGCGCTGCGGTTAAAGCTGCGAACAGTGAACTCTGTGCCGCCTGAAATCAGGCCATGATAACGAGAAAGCGGTGCAGCTACGGAGCCTGGAGCAGCGGATGGAGTGGTGACAGCTGGCTTTGCACCGGTGAGTGGGGTGTGGCGAACCTTGAGGCCGTGGTCTGCGGAGGCGAGTACGGGGCCCCGGGGACGCTGCGGCCTGCGAGTTGGGGCGTGGCAGCGAGCGCTGGCAGGCGGATGGCGGACGGGTTTTGCCTGGCATCCTGAGTGGAAGCGGGGACTCGGAATTGGGCCACTGGCACCCGGGGGAACCACTACAGCGGGATCTTGGGACGGAGATAGAACACTGTACGACTCGGGGCGGACTGTGCTGTGAGTCCCACCCCTGACCCACGGCGGGCCTGAGAGTTGCGGAACGAGAGCAGCACGAGCAGCTAACCGCACACCCTCCGCACTTGAGTCACCAACTCAGTCTTGTTCGTCTCCGCTGTCGTCCTCACCCTCCACAACTAATAAGCCTGAAATGGTGCATACGGTAGTGGAACTCTCAGACAGCTTTTCGCTTTGGATATCCAAGATACAGAGCAAGTGAAGGAAACACCCAGACACAAGGAGGAAGTCCCTAATACTGCCTCCATGGACACTACAATATCTACACCATCTATCCCGCAAACCCTGGCAGACATTCTGTTGGGTCTGAGAGAAGAAATAGGGAGACGGTTTACCACATCAGAGGCTAATCAGACGGCTATCCAGGCCTCCTGTGAGGCACTTGCTCAAAAGTGGAGGAAGTTTCAATAAGGACGGATGCCCTAGAAGCAGAAATGCCTAAGATCAAAGAAGCTCTTACTACGTCCGTAGGTAACATCGATAAATTGGTCCAGCAGAACCGGGAGATGAGAGACGATCTCGAAAGACTTGAAAATCACTCGAGGAAAAATTATTTAAAATTCTTGAATGTCCCCGAGGACCTTGAAGGAAATGACATTAAGGCATTTATTGTTGCAGTGCTCAAAACGACAGTGTTTTTTTTTTTTTTTTGTTCAAAAACCTTTATTGGAGTAAGCATAAAAAGTACAAGAATGGGCCTACAACCTCACGGGCTGGCCGCTAATAATAAGGCACAATGCATGAAGTAAAAATGTACACCCGTGGTCAGGCAAAGCTCGAGCACAAAGCATTACTCTACAGATATCACAGAGCACTTTGAATTTTTATTTTACAAAAAGAAAAACAAACACTAAAAGGCGAATGCACGGTAAGTCAGGTCAGCCCAAAGAACGGAGGGGATGGTCCACGATCAGGAGAACACACCCAGAGCCCTGAGGCTCCAACCAAGTCGGGAGGGGGAGGGGAGCAGCGGGGAGAACCGGAAATATAAAAAAAAAAAACCAGTATGGAAGGGTTCCGGGAACGCTCGCCTAGGGAGATAGGACAATCTCAGCAGTGCCTACAAGGGGAGGGGTGCAGATACCCCCACGATAATCATTCCACTGGCCCCAAATCTTTGTCCACGCCCTGGGTCTGCCCCTGGCCACATACACCGTCTTCTCACGAAACATGGACCAGTCCATGTTGTCTTCCCACTTTGAGACCTCAGGGGGCCTGGAAGCCCCCCAGAGTTGCGCAACATCTCGCTTCGCAATCATGTAACCCAGGGTAGCCCATGCGGTCTGGGCCACCGAGTAGTCAGTGGGCTCCCACACATTCAACAGACATCGTCGAGGCTCCGGCCGCAGGGCCACACCAGTCACATCAGTCATCACCTCAAGCACAGCAGTCCAGTAAGCCGCTACAGCCGGGCACTCCCAAAGGATATGTAAAAAGGTCGCACTCGAACCACAACCACGCTTACAGAGCCCATCCGAAGAAAAGCTCATTGTCACCAGTCGCGGACCCGTGACATATACTCGATGAAGGATCTTCAGTTGAACCAAACGGAGACGGGCAGGAATGGCCACCTCCTTGGGAGAAGAGAGTGCCGACTGCCAATCCTCGTCATCCAATTCCAGCCCATCGCCGACCCAAGCCTCCCGAAGTCGGACCAATAAGTCCGCCCGATTATTGATCAATTTTTTATAAATCAGAGAAATAGTGCTACCAGAAAGATGCCCATCAAGGACACGTTCCTCGAGGGGGGAAGACTCAGGCGGGGCCTCATCAGGAACCAAAACTGAGGCGAGGGCGTGCCGGACCTGCAGATAGCAAAAAAATTCCCTCCCACTCAAACCATATTCCGCCTGGAGGGCCTGGAACGACTTCACACAACCGTTCGAGCACATATCACCCACCTTACAAATCCCAATCACATCCCAGCGGTCGAAACCCTTGGTAGACCAGAGACCGCCCAATAAAGCATAAAGCGGCGTCGCCAGCGTCAGTCGATCCTCCCACCCCAAACTCACATTCGCGGCTCGCCATACAGTTACTGCAATCTTGGACGGGCCCACAAGATGGTGCCCGGCCGATCGAGAATAAAGCGCTCTATTAAAGTCCCCACCCGGAAGCTGGAGTCTATCCATCTCGAATGCAGGGTTACGACCCGGGGAAAACATCATGTGATTAATGGCAGACAACTGAGAAGCCCAGTAATATCGCTTGATATCGGGGAGCGCCATGCCCCCGTCATACCAAGGGATGGTGAGCTTTGCGAGTGCAATACGCGGACGCCCATCCCAAATCAATTGCCGTTGAAGACTCTCAATCTCTCGGAAATAGGTCGTAGGGATAGCGTCATAGGAGTTTTGGAGCGCGTAAAGGAATCGCGGCAAGGACATCATTTTAAACAGGGCCGCCCTGCCCAGAGGAGACAAAGGAAGCTTACGCCAACGGGCCACATCCAAGCGCAATCTAAGCAACGGTGGGAGGAGATTACGTTCAAAGCGGAGCGACGGATCCAACGTAATAAAAATCCCTAAATACTTGAAACCCGACTGGACCACCTGAATAGGAAGTCTGCTCGGCAAGGGGGGTAAAACACCCGAAAGAACATACACACAGGACTTGGTCCAGTTAATAACAAGGCCCGAGTTGGCACCAAAGGAAGCAAGAACGTCAAATAGAACAGACAGAGATTTACGCGGGAAGGTGAGGTATAAAAGAATATTGTCCGCGTAAAGTGAAACGCGGTCCTCAAAGTCCGGAGACCAGCGAATCCCCTTGAGGGAAGGTTCCCACCGAAGCCAAGCAGCCAATGGTTCCAAGGCGAGAGCGAACAGTAACGGAGACAAGGGGCATCCCTGACGGGTACCCCTACCAAGGGTGAAAGGAGCCGAGACCCTACCATTGACCACTACCTGCGCCAGAGGTTCCGCGTATAGTAACTGGACCCAACCGATAAACTCAGGCCCAAAACCAAATTTTTCAAGAGCCGCCCAAAGATAAGGCCACTCCACCGTGTCGAAGGCCATGGATGCATCCAACGATGCCAAAATGGCCGGCTCCGTCAGATGCCCCGCCCTCGCAACCGCGCCGTGAAGACGACGTAGGTTCAGAGCCGTGTTGCGGTGCGGGATAAAGCCAGATTGATCCGGATGGACCAAGTCACTAATGACCGTCAAGAGACGGGATGCCAGGAGTTTCGCCAATACCTTGGGTTCAACATTTAGCAGGGATATTGGCCTATAGGAGGAACAAAGATCACGTGGTTTACCATCCTTGGGGATGACAACTATCGTGGCCAGTCGCTGATCATACGGGAGAATACCCCGTTCCCGGGACTCCAGAAACATGGCGCAAAGATACGGAGCCACCCTGTCGGGACGCAACTTGTACAATTCGATTGGCCACCCGTTCGGGCCCAATGCTTTGCCCGAACGGAGGGAGCGGATGGCAGTAGCTATCTCATCAACTGTAAAGGGGGAGTCCAACGCCCCACGGTCTAAATCGGAAACACTGGGCAGGGCGATATCACGCAACAGAAGGCGAGAATCAGCCACATCCCTCACAGACACAGGGGTATAAACCACACGGAAGTACTCGGCAAATCGGTCAACTATTCCAAGCGGGTCAGTTACACTCACACCACACGCAGACTGAATCACGGGTACCACACGATTAGCTCTCTCCTTCTTATCCAGCCATGCCAGCAATTTGAATTGAATTGAATTGAAAGAAAATTTATAATGCGCAAGAACAATGACCCGCAGGTATCAAGGCGCCTAGCAAAAGATAAAAGAATGATCAGGAAAAGGACATAGGAACCTAAACATATGCTTGGCGGAAGAAAAGGGTTTTTAAGGCAGTACGGAAGTTCTGTAGGGACGGGAGAGATCTCAGATCCAGAGGAAGTTCGTTCCACCACTTAGGAGCAAGGGTGGAAAAGGCTCTGCCACCCCATTTGGCTCTTCGTACACGGGGGGCTGCCAAAAGCAGTTTTCCAGAGGAGCGCAGAGTCCTTCGGGGGACATAGTGGGAGATGATGGATCCTATTCCAGAGTCGCTCTTTTTGGCAATGGCTCTATAGGTCCTACAAAGGACCGTAAACCGGATACGATATTCTACCGGCAGCCAGTGCAGCGTTTTCCTGGCTGCAGTGGCCGAAGAGCGTCTGGGGATATCCAGGACAAATCTGGCTATGGCGTTTTGTACTACCTGTAAGCGCTGCAGCTGTCCTTTATTAAGTCCAGCATACAGCGCGTTACAATAGTCCAGACGCGAGCCAATAAGGGCAACAGCTATTTGTTTTCTTGCCTGGAGGGAAAGATATTTCCTGACCCTTCGTAGGGTGTGAATCAGGCCCCAACAGGTGGAAATGGTTCTGCTCACCTGGTTGCCTAAGTTAAGGGCAGGATCTATTAGCACCCCGAGATTTTTTGCAGAAGATGTGGGGGAAGGGCACGTTCCAAGAGAGTCAGGCCACCAATTGGCTGACCAGATGTTTTCTTTCCCCCCAAACACCATCACCTCCGTCTTCTCCCCATTCAGTTTCAGAGAGTTCTGGATCATCCAGTTACCAACCGCCTCCATACAAGATCTAAACTTGGAGGCGATTAGTTCATCTGAATGGGGAAGAGAGACGAGGATTTGAGTGTCGTCTGCATACGAGACTACCTCCATCCCGAATGATCTTTACCCGCTTTGTCACCCACATCATACAAACGGCCCTGTTGCTCCCGAAACATCACTTTGGCAGCATCTGTGACCATGGACTTATAAGCAAATTGTTTCAGACCCAGGGCATGGAGCTTCTCAGACGTGACACCAGATTCCAAATCCTCCTCCAATGCAGAAATCTCCCCCTCAAGATCCACCACCTCTCTATTCCTCGCCCTCTTAGCCTCAACAATAAGGGAGAGGGCCTGCCCACGAATCACTGTCTTAAAGGCCTCCCATAGGGATACAGCCGAGGAAACCGACCCCTCGTTATCCAGAAAATACGCGTCCAAAGACTGAAGCAAAAGGCTGCGGGTCTCGGGGGAGGTAAGGTACCACGGATTAATGGGGGCCACCCGGCCCACTGCCTCCACCCCAACCTCAAAACGAAGCCAGAGCGGAGAGTGGTCAGAGATACCCCTGGGCAGGTGCACAATCTCACGCACCGCTGGGGACTGAGCCGCAGGCATCAGGAAATAATCCAGCCGGGACAGACTCCCATGGGCCCCAGAGTGAAAGGTGTACTGGAGCTGAGTAGGATGCAAAAGCCTCCAGCAATCCACCAAGCCAAAGGTATCCAAAAATCCACCCAACCACTGCTGAGCCGCCGGAGTATCCCTAGGGGGGTGGGAATCGTGGAGACCGGAGACTACAGAATTAAAATCACCAGCCAGAAAGAGCATACTATCAGGGAGGTCCAACAAGACACGGCCCAAATCTGAAAAGGTAGAAGTCTGCAGGCCGGGGGGCACATAAACAGTTAATAGGGAGAGGGCACGGCCTTCATACCGACCCACAAGGACAGCATACCGCCCCCGGTCATCCTGAATCACATCATCAATAGCCAGGGGGAGGGAAGCCCGAATAAGGATACCCACACCCCTGGAACCCGAAGTAAACCCTGAATGTGCTACGAGGCGATAGCCCCACCTATTCATTGCATGACAAACATTGCCTATCAAATGAGTCTCCTGCAGGAAAACAATATCAGGAGATAAACGTCGTATACATTTCAACACCACACTTCGTTTGATACGATCTCCCAGACCATTAACGTTCCACGAAACAAATCTCAACCCGCTACCCCCCATCCCACCCGACAAAGCCCAAACCCCCCACCAATGAGCATGACCGCAAAAACAAAGTCAAATACAGGAGAAAGTCGCCTTGAACACAGAACACACAAACAACGAACTTCCCAACCACCCACCCCCCAACTAAGAAGAAAACACCCCCCACCCTGCACCCCTGCAAAAAGCTAAAGAGCCACCCCAACCTGCAGGGTGCCTGTCGCCCAAAAACCCCTATTCTACACAAAGACCCCGGAGGAGGAAAGGCTCCGTCCCACCCGCCCCCCGCTCAAACCAATGACGAGAAAAAGAACATACAGCAAAACACATATGAGGTAGAGGAACATAGGCATACATCCCTGGAGAAGTTATACAAAACAAGGCAACAGTCAAAGACGAGACGTTCAGCTCTCTACACCACCTTCAGCACCGCCCGGGTGGGCTTCGGACTCAGTCTCAGGAGGTCGGTTAGGCAGGGAGTCTAGCCAGTCATTCACCGCATCTGGCCGATCAAAGAAGAAAGTACGATCATTATACTCAACCCGCAGCCTGGTCGGAAAGAGCATTGCGTAACGCATCCCCATGTCCCTAAGACGCTTCTTGGCACCACGAAATCCCATACGCTGCTTCTGGACCTGTTGGGAAAAGTCCGGATAAAAGTTCACCGTGGCATTTTCAAAGGCCACCGGGCCCTTCGCCCGCGAGGCCTGCAGGATAGCGTCCCGATCTCTGTAGTGGAAAAGCTTCGCAACAATAGGTCTCGGCGGGGCGCCTGGCTTGCCCTGGCCCCCCGGAACACGGTGTGCGCGCTCCACTGTGAAAAATTTACAAAGGCCAGACGGAGAAAGGTGGTTCTGGATCAGATCTTCAACCAGGAGATCAACAGAGTGGGGTTCTGGATTCTCCGGCACACCAACCACGCGAACATTACAGCGACGTGCCCTGTTCTCAAAATCCTCCAAGCGCCGGGTCATGAAATCGTTCACCCTACGGAGATTGCCAATCTCCATCTGTATGTCAGAGACGTCCGTCGTGAGGCTGGATGATTTGATATCCAACGACTTCACCTTTTCGTTCGTCTTGGAGAGATCGGCCCGAATCAAATTCACCTCAATTGCCACAGTGTCAAGTTTGTGGGCCAAGGTTTCGTACTGTTGGCCTATGGATTCCCTCATGCCAGAAATGGCGCCCATGATGTCCTGCAAGGAGGGCTCCGTCGACGCATCCACGACTTGGTCAGACGCAATGGGACCGGGCAGGGCAGCTCCGGGGGACCCCTTAGAGTGAGTATAACGATCCATAACATTAGATTGAACCGGTCCCCCGCGCAGAGGTGTCTTCGTCTTGCGCGTCTCTCGGTCCCCTCTGCCCGCCATTTTGAAGATGCGTCACGAGTAAAGTCACCAGGGTCGACGGACCGGGCACCAGAAATGGAGGCCCCGGGACCAAAGGATCACAAGAGGGGTAGCACTAGGATAGATGCAGCCAACTCAAGGAACAGTTCAGCCAAGGGCCCGACAACCTACGCGGGTCCTGGCCGCAGCTCTGGCCCGACCCTCTCACCAATGTCCCAGTCTGAGGCAGAATCGAAACCGAAACTTAAGAAGGGGACCCACAAGGCCAATCCCCCTGCCGTTGTTGTTCAACTCCAAGACGGCCACCGAACCTCACCCAGTCCCGGGCGCACTCCGAGGGCGGAGCCCAAAAGTTCAATTGAACATAATTCAGTCACCCGATGTCCAAATCAGTTCCTGAAAGGTCCAGGTAGATCAGCCCAACGTCCTCTATTGAAATCCTCGCAAGAAATCAGGATTAAAGCAGGATATTAAGCCGGGAGCAGCGGGGGTCCGGAGAGCGCTGTGCTCACGCGGCCATCTCGGATGCCCGCCAAGCTCCTCCCCCTCCAAAAAAACGACAGTGTTAAAAGACTCCCCTGACTCAGATAAAAAATTACTGATTGACATCCAGAGAGTCCACCGTGATCCCAATAGGCGAAACACGGGGAAAGAACGCCCAAGAAAAATCCTGGTCAACTTTCTCACTTACGCCATTAAGGAAAGGATTCTGTTGCTGGCACTCAAAGCAGGCTCTATACAATCAGTGTCCTTTTCCACACCATTTTCCTTTACAATTCGTTCTGATGTATCACATATTACAGCATCAAGGCAATGGGAATTGGGTAAGAGATTGGCAATCTTTAACTCTCTGGGGGCACGTGCCCAGCTGAAATTTCCTGCTTCACTCCGGGTGATGTGGAATAACCACATGCATATCATCCGACAGGTGGAGGAAGCAGACAGCCTGATTGAAAAAATAAGATCAGAAAATAAAGGGCCAAGCGGAGAAGGGAAGCCGGTAGCTGGGGTCGCAGGAAAGGGATGAGAGATATAGCTACAGAGGCAAGGGGAGAATTTAGTCGGGCAACTAACAGTTAGACACGAAGTGCGCTACATAGTGATTCTAGGTATCAACCGCTACGGATAATTGGAGTATATATATATATATATATATACCACCAGTCCCGCCTCTTCCTAAAGAACGGGTCCAAGACATGCGTTGGAGCCACACCAGGAAAGTTTTATTGCCACCATCAGGACATCAGATTCCAATAAAAACACCTGGCAGACGCGTTTCGGCGTTTGCCTTCCTCATTGCCAGCATTGCGTCCTTAGAAGCGATGGTTCTTGTGTGGGGTCTGTACCGCTTGTTGTACTCCCATTGGTGTCAAGTTGGTCCAATCAGAGGATCCGCTGTTAGTCCTCAGCTGCAGTACTCGCTGTGAATGCTGGTAAATGCAGTCCCCACACTAGTAAGTAGTCCGTACAGTTCTCACAGACCGGGCATGTAGGCATTTCCCCCAACGTGGACTCAGGTGCAGTGACCGGTCCGTGTACTTAGTAATGCCCCGACAAATGTCAGCCGTGTGAGATTGCCCATTTTCCGCTGTGAAAACAATCCATGGCGGCAATCGTCTCCCGGTGGTGTCCCAATCAGCGGGGAATACGCTGCTCTCTCCCCAGTACCCAAACACAGTCTAGGGTGGGGGGGCGCCACTGTGTGCTTTCATCACGTTACACCACAGAGAAATGCCGGCTTCAGTGGAGCACCAGACCGAGAGGCGTGTCGGATCTGCAGCGCCGACCGCTGCACTAACATCCACCACCAGTCCCGCCTCTTCCTAAAGAACAAGTCCGACACATGCGTTGGAGCCACACCAGGAAAGTTTTATTGCCACCATCAGGACATCAGATTCCAATAAAAACACCTGGCAGACGCGTTTCGGCGTTTGCCTTCCTCATTGCCAGCATTGCGTTCTTAGAAGCGATGGTTCTTGTGTGGGGTCTGTACCGCTTGTTGTACTCCCATTGGTGTCAAGTTGGTCCAATCAGAGGCTCCGCTGTTAGTCCTCAGCTGCAGTACTCGCTGTGAATGCTGGTAAATGCAGTACCCACACTAGTAAGTAGTCCGTACAGTTCTCACAGACCGGGCATGTAGGCATTTCCCTCAACGTGGACTCAGGTGCAGTGACTGGTCCGTGCACTTAGTAATGCCCCGACAAATGTCAGCCATGTGAGATTGCCCATTTTCCACTGTGAAAAAATCCATGGCGGCAATCGTCTCCCGGTGGTGTCCCAATCAGCGGGGAATACGCTGCTCTCTCCCCAGTACCCAAACACAGTCTAGGGTGGGGGGGCGCCACTGTGTGCTTTCAGCACGTTACACCACAGAGAAATGCCGGCTTCAGTGGAGCACCAGACCGAGAGGCGTGTCTGATCTGCAGCGCCGACCGCTGCACTAACATCCACCACCAGTCTCGCCTCTTCCTAAAGAACGGGTCCGACACATGCGTTGGAGCCACACCAGGAAAGTTTTATTGCCACCATCAGGACAACAGATTCCAAAAAAAACACCTGGCAGACGCGTTTCGGCGTTTGCCTTCCTCATTGCCAGCATTGCGTTCTTAGAAGCGATGGTTCTTGTGTGGGGTCTGTACCGCTTGTTGTACTCCCATTGGTGTCAAGTTGATCCAATCAGAGGCTCCGCTGTTACTCCTCAGCTGCAGTACTCGCTGTGAATGCTGGTAAATGCAATCCCCACACTAGTAAGTAGTCCGTACAGTTCTCACAGACCGGGCATGTAGGCATTTCCCCCAACGTGGACTCAGGTGCAGTGACCGGTCCGTGCACTTAGTAATGCCCCGACAAATGTCAGCCGTGTTAGATTGCCCATTTTCCGCTGTGAAAACAATCCATGGCGGCAATCGTCTCCCGGTGGTGTCCCAATCAGCGGGGAATACGCTGCTCTCTCCCCAGTACCCAAACACAGTCTAGGGTGGGGGGGCGCCATTGTGTGCTTTCAGCACGTTGCACCACAGAGAAATGCGGGCTTCAGTGGAGCACCAGACCAAGAGGCGTGTCGGATCTGCAGCGCCGACCGCTGCACTAACATCCACCACCAGTCCCGCCTCTTCCTAAAGAACGGGTCCGACACATGCGTTGGAGCCACACCAGGAAAGTTTTATTGCCACCATCAGGACATCAGATTCCAATAAAAACACCTGGCAGACGCGTTTCGGCGTTTGCCTTCCTCATTGCCAGCATTGCGTTCTTAGAAGTGATGGTTCTTGTGTGGGGTCTGTACCGCTTGTTGTACTTCCATTGGTGTCAAGTTGGTCCAATCAGAGGCTCCGCTGTTAGTCCTCAGCTGCAGTACTCGCTGTGAATGCTGGTAAATGCAGTCCCCACACTAGTAAGTAGTCCGTACAGTTCTCACAGACCGGGCATGTAGGCATTTCCCCTAACGTGGACTCAGGTGCAGTGACGGGTCCGTGCACTTAGTAATGCCCCGACAAATGTCAGCCGTGTGAGATTGCCCATTTTCCGCTGTGAAAACAATCCATGGCGGCAATCGTCTCCTGGTGGTGTCCCAATCAGCGGGGAATACGCTGCTCTCTCCCCAGTACCCAAACACAGTCTAGGGTGGGGGGGCGCCACTGTGTGCTTTCAGCACGTTACACCACAGAGAAATGCCGGCTTCAGTGGAGCACCAGACCGAGAGGCGTGTCGGATCTGCAGCGCCGACCGCTGCACTAACATCCACCACCAGTCCCGCCTCTTCCTAAAGAACGGGTCCGACACATGCGTTGGAGCCACACCAGGAAAGTTTTATTGCCACCATCAGGACATCAGATTCCAATAAAAACACCTGGCAGACGCGTTTCGGCGTTTGCCTTCCTCATTGCTAGCATTGCGTTCTTAGAAGCGATGGTTCTTGTGTGGGTTCTGTACCGCTTGTTGTACTCCCATTGGTGTCAAGTTGGTCCAATCATAGGCTCCGCTGTTAGTCCTCAGCTGCAGTACTCGCTGTGAATGCTGGTAAATGCAGTCCCCACACTAGTAAGTAGTCCGTACAGTTCTCACAGACCGGGCATGTAGGCATTTCCCCCAACGTGGACTCAGGTGCAGTGACCGGTCCGTGCACTTAGTAATGCCCCGACAAATGTCAGCCGTGTGAGATTGCCCATTTTCCGCTGTGAAAACAATCCATGGTGGCAATCGTCTCCCGGTGGTGTCCCAATCAGCGGGGAATACGCTGCTCTCTCCCCAGTACCCAAACACAGTCTAGGGTGGGGGGGGCGCCACTGTGTGCTTTCAGCACGTTACACCACAGAGAAATGCCGGCTTCAGTGGAGCACCAGACCGAGAGGCGTGTCGGATCTGCAGCGCCGACCGCTGCACTAACATCCACCACCAGTCCCGCCTCTTCCTAAAGAACGGGTCCGACACATGCGTCGGAGCCACACCAGGAAAGTTTTATTGCCACCATGTGTATATATATATTTTTTTACACATTTTTTCATAAACATGCACGGGATGGGGAAAGGAGCCGTCTAAGAGCGAATGCTCAGGAAGGAAGGGGGGTCCCCCAGGGAGGTGGAGAGGGTTTGGGGTTGCAAGGGAGGGGGGAGGGCGGGGGGGGTGCAGGGGAAAAAAAGAAAAAAAATCTGTTCTCATCTTATAGTCACTCAAAAAAAAAAAACCTAAACAGCATTGTGTAGAATGCTATATCGCTATGGAGGCAGGAGGGAAGAGATGTAGACCTCTCTATGACTCATAATAGTTTGGATTTTATATCCTGGAATGTTAATGGCCTCCGCTGTATAAGGAGACGCAGGATGATTTTAAAGAATTTAGAGCAATCTACTGCTAAAGTAGTTTTACTTCAGGAAACTCATTTGAGCTCTTGCGAGAGTTAAGAGGTCTGTGGAAAACTCAAATGGATTGGAGCCTTCTGGTGTTCTGAGCAGTCGACGGTAAATAAGGGCGTAGCACTCTTAATTAAGGCTGGCTTTGGCGGCTCTATAAAGTCATTTGCATCAGACCATGTCAGGAAGATGGGTTCAAGCACATGCAGATTTCAGTGGAAATGCAATGACTGTTGTTTCTTATTATGGGCCAAACATAGACGACCCAGCCTGCTTACAGAAGGTACATTTCAACCTGGCTGAAGTGCGCTTCCGATAATTATCGGGGGAGACTTCAATATACTCCTTGATCCACGGCAAGACCGCTCTAATTTCCATCAGGCAGTCACTACTCCGAGATCTCGCCGTGCCATGATGAATATGATACATGAACTTGGCCTAAGTGATATTTGGAGAGCTAAGAATGGCTCGGTGCCAGGTTCTACGTATTTCAGTAAAAAATATGGGCATGCTTCAAGATTGGATTACATCTTGATGGATAGAGTGTGTCTAGAGGCCTTGTTAGATATTAAAATTCTACCTAACATTCTGTCCGACCATGCCCCTATCTCCTTTTCAATTAATGCAGGAAGGACTAGGGTCCCAACAATTCGTAGATGGACTCTAAAAAGGGCAGTCCTGAATGATCAGACCATTGTTACAGCGGTGGGCATCTCTTCCACTAACTATTTTCTGGATAATACAGGCTCTGCTCCGCTTAAATATGTTTGGGACGCATATAAGGCCCATATTCGAGGTCAGTTTCTTAGCCTAACCAGCTTCAGTAACAGAAAAGAGGTGGCTAAATTTAGGACAATAGAAGAGAAAATCTCATCCTTGGAAGCCCAGAGATTAGGTGCTCAAGAGGATGTCTTGTCACAAGTTTTGGCCGAAATAGAATGTCTACGCCTAGAATATCGAGGTTTATTACATGAAAAAGTTAAGGCTCAGTGGGTTGCATATTCAATGGAAAATTATGAGTTTGGTGAGAAGGCCGGGGCAGTACTGGCAGGAAAGATAAGAGCAGACCGGGTTAGGAATAATGTTAATAGGTTAATAATCGATGACCAGGGAACTATATCTTACCATCAGGAAGATATGGAAAACATTTTTTTTTCTCTCTTCTCGGAATTATATCAAGAAGAGGCCTCTCCAGGCTCCGCTACTACTTTACGGTGGCTGGAAAGTAAGGCTCTCCCATGCCTAGCAGAGGACGGCCGTAAAATGCTTAATAGCTGCTTTACAGAAGAAGAAATAAAACTACATATAAAAAAAATAAAAAATAACAAAGCAGCAGGGCCTGATGCTCTTCCAGGTGAAGTCTATATAACGCTCCAGGATCTTCTGGTACCGAAACTCTGTGAGTTATTTAATTATATATATAGTCCTCAAGGTAGAATCCCGCCGTCCTGGAAAGAATCTACCATTGTGTTAATTTTAAAACTGGGGAAGGACCCCCTTATGGCAGACTCCTACAGACCAATCTCCCTGCTGAACGCAGACTATAAGATCTTCACTAGTGTCTTGGCAGGAAGATTGGCCAAGCTGGTCCCACTCCTGATTTACCCGGACCAGAAGGGTTTTATACCCGGGAGATATATCCATGAATTAACCCTACAGCTGATTGGTAATATCGATCTTGCGTAGCACGGTCGGAGCCTTTAGCCGTGGCAGCCTATGACGCGGCGAAGGCTTTCGACCGTGTCAATTGGGGATTTCTCTGGGATGTCCCCACTATTATGGGGTTCGGAGTGACCTTCATTCAAACTATAAGAGGATGCTATGAGGGTGCTTTGGCTGCTATTTTATTGAATGGCTCTCTGTCACCCCGCTTCAACATCAGGAGGGGAACAAGGCAGGGGTGTCCCATCTCGCCCCTCTTGTTCGATTTATATATCGAGCCTTTGTCACAAGCATTGAGGCTAGATCATCAAATCACACCTTTCAGAATAAAGGACTACTGCTGCCAGTTGGCTCTATATGCAGATGACCTATTGATTTATACCAGCAACCCGGTAGAGGTCTTCCCCAGAGTCGAGGAGATCATGGTAGATTATGGTTGATACTCTGGCTACTCAATTAACAACACAAAAACAGAAATAATGTGCTGGGGAGTTGACCAGTGGGAGAGAGCAAAAAGTAGCCAGTTTAGATATTTAGGTATTATAATTACATCTGACCTTAACAACATCGTGAAAGTAAATCTGAAAAAGGTGGCTAAAGATATCGATCACCTATTCTCGAGATGGCAAAACCTTCCATTAACAATATATGGCCACGTCAACCTCGTTAAAATGGTCATCTTGCCTAAACTGACTTACTTGTGCAACACGATACCCTTAACATTCCATGATAAAATCTTAAGAAAGATTCAGGGGAAGATAGGCAGTTTTGTCTGGTCTAATAAGAGCGCCCGGATGTCTTGGAAAAAACTGAAAAGAAGACTAATAAAGGGGGGGGCTGGCACTCCCGGATGTTGTGTGGTATGCCATTGCCTTTCAGCTAAAAAATGCCTGTACCCTTTTAATTGGCCCAGACAATTCTCACTGGGGGCAGATTTTGAATACGATGTTAGATCAGGAAGGGGGCGGGCCCTGGATTTTTGTATAAATTCGGTGCACCAAGATTTTACAAATAGGTTCGCCTAAAAGTATTAAAATCTGCCTTGATTCTTTGGAACAGAGTTAAGGGATGTTCCGGTATAAAATACTATTCAGATTTTGCCCCCATATGGGATTCCCCAGGTACACCGCTATGTCTCCAGGATAGCCTGTCTATATCTGTTAGGAGAGCGGGAATAGCAATTTGGTCAGACCTAGTATCATCGGAGGGGGTACTTCCTTGGGAGGTCTTGCGGTCTAGGATAGGGGAGTCTTTATCTAAATTTAAATATATCCAACTCTGTTCGTGGTATTCTGCTGAGAAAAACAACATCGGTGGAAACTGGGACATCGAATCGGCGCTCCAGGCCCCGACTCACAGGAAGAAGGAAGTGGGACTTTTGTATAGGAAACTGATTGAGGCGGATGAAATGTTAGCTCCACCGTTACATCTTGTTTGGAGACTTTCTGTCCTGGAGGCCCCTTCGGCTGATCTGTATAATCTATCTCTTCAATATCTATATATATTTGTTAAATCTGCTTCCCTCAAAAAGAATCACTACTATGTTGTAAATAGGCTTTATTACACTCCCCAAAAAATTGCAAAATTTGTCAGCCCACCTCCTGTATGCCCCAGATGCGATTTGTCAGAGGCTGACGATATCCATGTTTTTATGACTGCCCTATGATTGGCCCCTTTTGGGACACTATCGAGAGGACATTGGAGAGTGTTTTTAAGATGAAAATTAGTCTCAATGTAGTAAGAGTTTTTTTTGGTTTGGACACGGATCTCATTAATGGGTTAAGGGGGACACAGGTGGCTTTATTTTTCACCCTTATTCTTATTGCACGTAGGGAAATATGTAGGGTCTGGAAGGATGCTACCCCTCCCCCGCATGAAAAGTGGCTTCAAGCTGTACTTAGAAATGCACGTCTAGAAACGGGCACACCGCACAATAGGAATAGCGTGGTATGGCAACCTCTCATGGAGTGGGCTAAGGAAATGAGGCTGGTAACAAATTCCGAATCTGTCCAATGATTACACCTGGCCCCAGAAAAAAGGGGCAGCCGGGTCGGCTCTGGGTACAGCAAGAACTTCAACCCGGGGCGCCTAGGATGGATAGGGGTTGCGAGTGTTCATTTGTACGTGCCAAGGTGAGATGAGGACAAAAAAAAAGAAGAAAAAAACCCCTCTAAAATGGGGTGTCCCGCAGGGCTCAGCCCTGAGCCCGCTTCTTTTGAATGTTTACTTAACCCCGCTGGCTGAGATGATCTCTAAAACTGGGATAAATATTACATCATATGCTGATGATACCCAGCTATTGTTCACCTTTAATGCTGTATCTGCCGCCACTTGTGATCTCCTTAAAGTGTGTCTTAAGAATATTGCGACCGGGATGGACCGCAATTTCTTGAAACTCAATGCAGATAAGACCGAGATCTTATTTTTTAACCAACCCTCTCCTTTAATTTGTGGTGGCCTGAGGAACTAGGTATGGCCCCACTTCCCAAGGACTCGGTTAAGAATTTGGGTGTTAGATGGCACAAACATCTATCCCTCGCCGTGCAGGTTCAAAAAGTCTCTGCCACCTGTTTTGGCAAAATCAAAACTTTAAAAAAATTAATTAACTACCTGCCCAATGCTACTCAAAAAACTGGTCCATGCTCTGATAACTTCACATCTTATTATTATTATTATAATGACTGTGAATATTATAATATACATATTCACACTATATGATCCCAGGGGGGAAACAATGTGAGAAACAGAAGTTGCTGACATTACGGGGCGTGACTTGGAGGCCGATGCAGAAAGCTGTGTGAGCGCTGATCTCCGCCGAAAGAACCCACATTAATCCTGCTGAAATCACGTAATGGATCCCCTCCTGCCACCGAACGAACCGCGAGCGGAGTGGCACTGAGCAGACGCGGTTTTGTTGCCGGGCGGAGCTGAACCACAGAGCTATGGGCAGTTTCCCGATCGGAGATGGCTGACGGGGCGCCCACAAAATGGCAACGGCGCTGAAGCAAGAGCTCTGGAACTTGATTTGAGGGACACTGCCACTTACAGGACCAGGAGAGGCTTACCCGACTGACCGGAGGTTGGGGACAACAGTGGACCCCTTGAGAACGGATCCGGGGTAGCAGCGGTGAGGCGAATGGGCAGAGCCGACCTGCACTGAAAGAACCCTACGAGACGTTATTCATCAGCGGTGAAGTGCTGCGGTTAAAGCTGCGAACAGTGAACTCTGTGCCGCCTGAAATCAGGCCATGATAACGAGGAAGCGGTGCAGCTACGGAGCCTGGAGCAGCGGATGGAGTGGTGACAGCTGGCCTTGCACCGGTGAGTGGGGTGTGGCGAACCTTGAGGCCGTGGTCTGCGGAGGTGAGTACGGGGCCCCGGGGACGCTGTGGCCTGCGAGTTGGGGCGTGGCAGCGAGCCCTGGCAGGCGGATGGCGGACGGGTTTTGCCTGGCATCCTGAGTGGAAGCGGGGACTCGGAATTGGGCCACTGGAACCCGGGGGAACCACTACAGCGGGATCTTGGGACGGAGATAGAACACTGTACGACTCGGGGGCGGACTGTGCTGTGAGTCCCACCCCTGACCCACGGCGGGCCTGAGAGTTGCGGAACGAGAGCAGCACGAGCAGCTAACCGCACACCCTCCGCACTTGAGTCACCAACATAGAGCGGAGTAGTTGGCTCTTGGCCAGCGTTACAGCGGGTTGTAGAGACAACACCCGGTTGGGGCAAAGGGCGATAAGGTCTTCCTAATTAGACCCCTGATGAGGACCATGATGGTGCACTCTTGTGAATAATGACGGACGCAGAAGCAGCACCAGGCAGCAGTGGACTGGGCAAGATGGAGATGACCATGACCGCCTGAGTGGAGTGCTTGTACGGACCTGGTTGGGGGATAGGGATTCCCAATGCCCTTGTCCGTGACCAATTAGACAACCATAAGAGGAACTATCCGCACAATCGCCCTACTGGCGCTAAGGGAACTGAAGGTGAGACACAGTTTCCACTGGGGATCTGCGACCTGATTGTACTCCTGCCGTGGATTGAGGGTTGACCCGAAGACCTAGCTATGGTGAAATCTAAGGGGAAGAAAGATGGTGCTCAACCGCTCTCAGATAGTGAACCCCTGAGCCAGGGCGAGCCAGATGTCCAGGAAACACCCCAGGACCCTGGTATGCAGCAGCAATTTGATAAAATCCTGACAGCGATTGCGTACTCCCATACAGCTTTGCAGCAGGATATCGCACATGTCCAAACAGGCCTCGGTCTGCAAAGGGCGGACCACTCTAAATTAGCAGATAGAGTGAAACACGTGGAGGGAGTACTTCGGGATGTAGAGCCAGCACAGACTGCACTAAAGGCAACAGTGACGAATGCCTTGGAACGTCTTGTGGCGCTGGAAAGGCGCGCTGAGGATGCTGAAAGCAGAAATCGGCGGAACAACATTCGGGTAGTTGGCTTGCCTGAAAAAGTGGAAGGGTCGGACATGGTGCAATACTTATAAAACTGGTTGAAGTTGGTGGAAGCTCCGGAAGGACTGTCTTCCTTTTACACATTGGAGCGAGCACACAGGGTGCCAGCTAAGCCGCCGCAGCAGGGGAGACCTCCACGACCAGTGGTGGCGTGCCTGTTGCATTTCCGAGATAGGGACATACTCCTCCAAAAGGCGCGCACTGATGGTCCTTTTCAAGTAGAGAACAGCAAGGTCAATCTGTTCCCGGATTACACCTTTTTTTTTTTTTAAACAGTTTTTATTGGCATTTTAGCTATTAACAATACATGTATCTGTGATCATCACATCCGTAGTACATGGACCTTCAATTTCGTACATTGCGCGGGTTCCTACTCAACATTATATTTATCATCAAGTAACATACTCACGGTAAGTGTGTAAAATGGGGAACATTCAATGTTTACATATCCTTACATATACTTCACATATATACACGTCAGTTGGCAATTTTAATGATATGGCTACATCAACAATTTATCAGCAATTGGTGTTTTGGTTCTTCTCCTATTATCAAGTAAGACATCATCATACATACAGCGTGGCTTCTATCCCGCCCTATGGGCTTGCATCAATGTCCGACAGATCCGGCGGGGGTTCACAAATGTTCCCTCGGTATATATTCCATTTCTCCCATATTCTCGACCATTTTTTCGGGCACCCCCTATGTATATATACTGCCCTTTCTGCCACCATTGCCCCATCCATGTCATTCTCCCATTGTGTACGCGAAGGTATCGTGGTAGATCCCCAGTTCCTAGCTATATTTCGTTTCGCTATAGTCATGCCCAGTGTAGCCCAGGTTTGTAACCCGCGGTTAAGGTCTGTGGGGGCCATATGTTAAGTAAGCAGCATCTGGGTTCAGGCCGGAGTTCCACTCCGCTTGCTTCAGAAATACCTGATAGGACATATGACCAGTATGTTTGGATTCAAGGACAGTCCCATAGTGTGTGGTAGAATGTACCCTGCAATCCAAATCCTCTCAAGCAGTCAGGCTTGTCGCAGGGTTTCTGTTCTCACACAGAACTGTGCACAGAGGATTGGAACCTCGGCGAATTAGGGTGACCCAAAACTCACCTTAGTACCCAACTTACCCCTTACCGAGCTAGCTACAGTGTCTCATTGGTCTTATCAACCTCCCAATGTTTAGACAAACCAGAACATGAACTTACAGTACCTCAGGATACGTGGAACTCATGAACACTCTTTCGTTATATTATCATTACAAAGCAGAACATGGAGTAAAGAAGACACATGTGCATTTGAAATGTTTATTTACTAATGCCGTCTTCTCAGGCGCAGTATCTTAGATAATACAAGTATACTTATTATCAGTAGCAAAATTACCAGCATAGTTACTAAGACATAAAAAGCGAATGGTGACAGCATGTTAACATACTGTAATGAATAAGAGTTAACAACACTTATATCTCACCCTCCCTAACACATATATTATATTATTAGCTAAGAAGGTCTCTTTGGGTTGGTTTAGTGCAGGCCCATACCTTAGTGTCCTAGCATGAAGGAATCACATCAGCATACACCAGCTCTCTCTGCATGTGCACCGCATCAAGTTTGTACTATGTGCCTCATGCAAAGCAATATCAATCCCGCCTGAAGCCAGAGTTGGCAAAGGCTGCACTTGTGTTATGACTATGAAGGCGTGGAGATCAGACCTCATAACAATTCCATATCGTGTTGTTCCTGAAACTTCAGCACTCATCGTGCAGACATAGTTTATTAAACAAAGCTGATATCAGAGCAATAACATATTATTCTCACATAAACCACGGCAAACTACTAGGTTGAAAGCTAAGTCAACAATTAAGTGTCGTGTGCAGAAGTTGCAAGAATGGAAAATGACGTTTAAACCTCAAATGTACCTATGCTAACTTAACACGATATAAGGATATACAGGAGCTACATGACACCCCCCCATGATCCGAGAACGGACTAAATATGATAACAGAAGTGCCATCTCATGAGAGCAGAACTCAACAGTAAACGAGCATGAATCGAAACTAAGCATTAAAAAGTAATGCTAAAAAATAGCCCAAAAATATAACGTGGCTCAAGCCAATAGGCAAGGAAAAAATAAAAAAAAATTGACAAATAAGTCAATAAAATCAATGAAATGCTATTAATCAGCACATCAATCCGAGGCAGTGTCTATGACAAAACTGTATATGAAAAGTATGTAGCAACAGCCTCCAATAGGAAATCACTGTCCTCATCCGAAAACAGTTCAGCCATCCAATTTAAAAGATGAAAAGAACATACGTGTTCTCCCAGCACCGGATCCTCTATAACCATCAGAGGACAGCTCGGTGGGTTTTCAAGAAAACTTAGTTCCAAGAAATTCTGTGCTGCCGACAATATATCACAGGGACCAATTAGTCCATGCGCCACTGCTAAGGCCATAATCCTCTCGTCAGAACAAACCAACTCGTGAGCAATGATAGGACTCATCAGCTGATTAAAATCGACGTCAGGAGAAACCGGTCCGCAGAGACACAAATCAATGGCCCAATGGAAATCACAGGTCAGGCAGTGAAATACAGGCTGGACACAGGTGAAATAGGAGAATCGAAAGGATAATCCATATGCCGTGCTCAATGTCGCCAACGGCAGTGTGCCATAATATTCAAGCGTGCGGTTGCGAAACTGCGTCAGTAGCTGTTGCGCGGGGTCTTGCACAGGAAGGACATCCATATTTAAAAAGACAGAAAACCACTAGAGCGCCAGCTGCTAATGCAAGTAAAAACGGGAACCCTCCAAACAAGGATGAAAAAATAGAATGGAAGAAAGCAGGGATGACTCCAAAAATCTTTTCAAAGGAAGTCACGAGACCACTGCTAACAACTTTAAAAAAATGCGCTAGGCCCTTTGTGGAGGATGCGTTAAAGATAGTACGAACCATCGCACCGAAATGCAAAGGCAAATCAGTATTCAAAAGAGCATTAAATAACTACCATTCTCTAATAATTTAAACGTGGGGATGATAGCAGGAACTGGCGTGCCTTGTAAAACGCAAGCCATATTTGGTCGGTCCTTGTTGCATGAACCGTGTAACTGTATGTGTCTACACATTAAAGAATGATCTGGCGTCTCAGTACACTCCTCCCCTTTCAGATAAACTTCTTGGTCATCCTTAAAACATCTGTATGTGTATGGGAGTGACCAGACTTCATGAAGGAAACCGCTACCTAAAGGTTCATAACGACCTATGGGTACATATTTCATACAATTTGAAAACTTATATAAAGCAAAAGGCAGCGTTATCAAACCGTGGATAAGCCACGTTGCAGCAGTGGCTTCCGCCACGGAAAAAGGCAAAGATTCTAACCTTTCAATATGTAACATAGAAAAGGAAGCATCACGCATTGAAAGCAAGCGTTGTTTGTCAGTCAAATTAAACGGTGCAAATAAAGAAGAAACGTTCATGTACCCCCAGGGAACTTTACCCATCTTTAGAGTTTGAAGGGTCCATGCAAACTGCATGATTGATCGTAATTGATTCTGACCATGGTATAATACTGACACTTCATCATGCACAATATCGACAACTGACGACACAATATTATCCAATGTGTAAATTCTAGAGGAAAGCACGTTTATGCTATTGTCAACAACTGCAAGCACTTTCTCAAGATTCGCCTGATCAATAGCCCTAAGGCGTGTAGCAGCCTCAATCTGTGATAGTTTCCAAATTTCATTGTAAACCCCATATAACCACCTTTTCGACCAGCCACTAGCCGGGCCTTTAATGAAATCATTCAAGTCCACATCTGCATTTAATTTAGATAGGTGATTCTTAACCGCAGGTAAAGTTGAATGTTTCAGCCAATTTTGACACAACTTGCCTACAGAATAAGAGGTGACAGTATGACCCAAGTTAAACCGGGGATCAGATCTAACAGTTTTAAAACCGTCAGTTAAATTCAAAAATCTATTCTGGCAAGAATCTGCACTACGGTGCCAAAGCAGCCAACCCTTAGGATTCATACTGGAAATGTTAAAGGAGGAATTAAGAAGCCTAGTCTGTAATTCGCTAATGGACAACTGAGTAAAATTACTCCAACCATCATATTCCTACAACTCCGGGAAAGAAGGAGTGTTTAATTTTTTAGAAGTAGCCAATCCAAAGCATGTAGTCTGGGAAATTGTCTCATTTAAAAACAACATATGATTCGGGATGAGACATGCACGGTGCAAAGCCTCAGTGCCTTGTACCTGCCAGGCCCTTCAACCCCAAACTGATTTAAGGTCTATTGTTTCCTTCCATAGCTCATAGCCTCCAGTAACTAATTGATCTAGGAAGGTCTTCGAATACAACAATTTAGTATCGGTAAGTCTAACCTTGGACATTGGCGTGTTATGAAATTTAAAATAAAAGGACTCGGGATTGGACTGGTTAAAGTCAGTGAAATAAGTATACTTTTTCAGAAACGTTTCCGAACTCCCTTGCATAGGTGCTGGGCAATGTTCCCACTGAGTAAAATTAACAGTATCCCTTCGGGATGATGTTTTGTGTAAGAAGTGATTGCCATAATGTTGGTAGCAGAATAATTCACCATAATTAGCAGATTCTAAATATAAATCCTCAGCATCAAAGGCAGCATAGTATTGTAAATCAGAAAACAAACTCTCTACAGCATTAACATCCCAGTCATCAGAACGAATGTTCTGTTTCACCACATCCCCCATATTCACTCTAAGTACATTAGGAACATTAACGACTTCCGTTGGGCCATGAATCTGAAACCGAACTGCATCCCACACGATTCCATCAAGGACAGGCCAAGCTGTGATGTTAACCAAAGTCAAGTCTCTTTTAAATCTGTGTGTAGAATGTGACGATGAAAGCGGGGCCAAAGTTCCATTTAAATGAGTAATGCAAGTTCTTTCCTCGACATAGTGACCATTCATGATTCGAAAAAAATAAAACACAAAACCAATTGACATAAAAAGGTAAACCGAAAAAAGGACCAGCCAAATGTAAGTCCAAGGGGGAATCAAAAAATGTTTTTTAAACAGGCTAGCATAAAGTGCAAGTCGAGAGGGTTTCTTCGAGGCAATGGAAGCAGAGTCAAATGAAAACCTGGATTCCGTGGCTAAACGTGTTTGCAGGTCAGGCATGGACAAATCAGTGGGGTAGGCATAGTCCATCTCATCAATGTTAGTTCCGGGTAAATTATTTAATAAAGGACAGGAAAGAGCAGGTAATTCGATTGCCACCTCAGGTTCAATATTAGAAGCAGTGGGCATAACTGAATTTCTCACAAAGGAAGGACAGGAAACCGCCGGTGTCATGCTAAGAAGAATCGGCCACTCTGTGTATCTTGACATTGTCAATTGAAATAAACCTGTTTTCCTTACGACCTGGAAGTGGTGGTAAAATGACTGTTCTTGTGCCCTTCACTCCAAGAACAGGAACCGGAGCTCGATAGGAAGGACCAAATTCTTTCTTGTTATCGATCTTCTCTCGAACCAGTTCACCAACTTGGGGTAGCCAGCCAACTACCGGGATCTGCAACGCATCATCCGACGTGGAGGGCAAATGTTCCTTTGCAAGACTGTCTCTGGTCTTTTGTAGATTCTGTAAAACATTGCAATGTTCATCTGCGTCAAAGGAAGTGGCGCGAACCACACAGTCTAGACCGTCAACGTCAGGGACGTACATCTTGATGCCAAAGAGCATTTCGTATGGGGTCCGCCCACCCAGAGACCTTCTAGGGAGATTATTAAGAGCACGCTGCACGCCATAGAAGTGAGCCAGCCAGTTTCTGCCAGTGCCTATAACTCGGGCTGTCAAAGATTGCTTTAAATCACGGTTCATTCGCTCAACTACACTGTTACCCTCAGTTCTGTAGGGAGACGAAAACTTGACTTGGACCCCCAACGAAGTCATGGCATCCTTATACGCCTTAGAGGCGAAAGCTGGACCCTGATCCGAATGGAAGGTACCACAGGCAAAAATCCCAATAAAGACACGCAAATCTCTAATGACAGTCCGTGAATCAGCGCTGCGATGTGGCCATACCCACACAAAGCGTGTGCATGAGTCAACTGCTACTAAGATGTACTTATACGCAGTATCAGATGAAAAAGGACCGCAGTGATCTAAATAAACACAACCTAATGGTTTATTAGAAATATACAACTGAGTCTGTGGCGGACGCGTAGCAGTCGAAGGCTTAATCTGCTGGCAAATGTCACAAAGAAGGACATAATCACGCGTCTGTTTGTACAGTCCCCGCCACCAGAAACGTTGTTGTAATTGAGTTACAGTGGCCGTGACGCCCGCATGCGCAGACGCCACACCTTCATGTGCCGCTGTAATCAGGTCTGCTCTGCGATCCGAGTTGGGAATCAGCCGTTCCCCAACATCAGGAATTGTCACAAAAGGAACCTTTTCGGGACTTAAGTGGTATTTGTACTTCGAAGGGAATCCCGCAGGATGCTTACTTCCCTTCTCAGAGGCAGCAACTGCTGCCAAGATGTCGCTATCAATCCTGGTTTTTGACCTAGTAACCGCTGCAACTAAGTAAGTAGATACTGCAGATTTCGCCGCCGCATCAGCCAGCGAATTGCCAACAGCGTGAACTCCTACGCGCTGATGACCGAGAGTATGAATCACATAAACGAGTGGCAACATCGCCTTAAGCTCTGCCACTCGAACCCAGATCATTTTATGTTTTATTGTGCTACCCTTGGAATCATGAAAATCATTTTGAATCCAAAAGAACAAGTTCTCATTGTAAGACTGGACACAGTAGTAAGAATCACTTACAATCAGAGTAGTCACACCAGGATCTGCGTACTCCAGTGCTAGTAAAAGAGCACGAAGCTCAGCTAATTGTGCAGTGCAATCGCCCAGGGGCAACGTGTGTACTTCCCTGGAAATGAACTCATCGTTCAACATAGCACCAACCACAATGGCGCATGCGGAAACGTAGGCATGTTTAGAGCCATGCGCAACCTGCGCCGACCCATCAGTGTAAATGATGCAATGGAAGTCCTCCAAAGGTCGCATAGCCAGAGGAGCCGGATGAACGAATTCATACTGCAAGTACTCTTGCGACCGCAAGGAGGCGTCAAAAATAAACGTGACATCCGTGGACGTCAATGACGCAGCCCACTGAATCCACCGAGGGTGCAAAGCTTTTGAATTTGGTACACTGGCTTTCGTGACAGCCTCCAAATGAGGACAGGGTGTTACCACTAACATGCGTTTCCCCTGCGACAGTGCTCGTTCCTTAAGAATCGCCATCTGTACAGCAGTTAAAACCTTTTCCACAGTGGGAAACCGCAATTCAGCCGAAGTGTACAAGTGTGACTTGTAAGCAATAGGTACTGTGTCTCCTTCATTAAAAGTGAGGTACGTGAAACCCACCGTCCCAGGAATTATTCTTATTACCAGGTTGGTGTGGTTATCACGAGTCAGTAAATATTTAGAAGCGAGCAGATCAGCCTGCAAGGATTGCAAAATGGCTGAATGCTCAGGCAGCCAGCATGATTTTGAGAAAGTTGGTTGTATCAACGCATACAAAGGCTTGATACGCTGGGCATATTCCGGAATGTAAGTTCTGCCGAAATTCAAGAAGCCCAGCAAAGACTGTAATTTTTTCAGTGTTGTAGGAGCGCGCAACTGTGCGCATTTCTCCAAGAAGTGACGAGCCAAACCTCTACCTTCATTGTTCAGCTCATACCCGAGGAACAACACTGTGTGTTCTGCAATGTGCGATTTTGCAAAATTGAATTTGTAACCCATATCTGCAAAGTTACAAATTATGGAATTCACTCGACACAGATGCATCCAAATTTCGTCGTCTGTGAGATAAATATCATCCACATAAGAACATGCATCCGGATCGATACTCTCCAATAGAGTGACTATTCTGGAGGTGAATACTCCAGGACTATTTTTGTAGCCCATCGGGAGTCGCCGGAAGCGTTTTTGCACTCCAGCGGACGTAAAACTTGTCCATTGGGAGCTAAAGCTATCCAGTCTGTGGGCATAAAAACCGTTGGAAATGTCAAGCGTTGTCTTAAAACGCTTACGCACTAGACTATCCACTAGGGCAGAGCCGTGAGTATTCTGTACTGCACAGTTACGGCAATGCGAGTTCAAATGCCGGTAATCCAATACCAAACGATACGAACCGTCAGGCTTGGTCACAGTAAAAAGGGGATTATTCATCGGTGACACACACGTTTCAATAACTCCCTGATACTCTAATTGTTCAAGGATTTCTGCGACGGCTGCTTTAGCTTCACGCCGTATGGGATATTGAGGCTGAGGTTGCGGCTCAGACCGCAAAGGAATTTCGTGGCAAGGAGACAATTTATCCCAACCACACTGGTTGCGGTACAGAGCCGGCGCAAGAGCCCGAGCCCACTCTTCTGCAAAATGCTGCGCATGCTCAGTCGAGACCGTGTTCGCGAAACTGGGAAGGATTACCTCCTCCCCTCGCAGCGCCGCGATCACAAAAGGTGGGGGCCAGTCAGCCTCCGAAAGCAAAATGTCATACGTAGAAGAAAGGTTCTCCCAAAATACCCCTCTGACAGTACGCTGTATGTCACCTTCAATTAACAGGACAATTTCAAAAAGTCTTTCAGGGGGAGCTAGTCTCGTATCGGCTGTTTCTATTACAACGAATACTTCAGTCGCTGTCACCCTCAGTAGTGGACGGAGCGCCTCTCTGACTATGGTAATCTCCGCCGCGCTGTCCAGCAAGGTCAGAGCCCACGTCAGATTCCGAAGCCGCGTTCTCACTATCTGTGGCATATCTATGCGCTGTTAAGGCTGCGACTTTCTTTTTCGCAAACTGCGGTCGCTTAGGCGTAGAATCCTCCTGCTTCACTGCGCCGTCCGTCTGGCGGGACTGACCACGTCCTTGTTGGCCACCACGTCCACGTCCACCCCCTCCTCCACCGGTCTTCGGGCCGATGATTCCTGAAAGGAACGAGGAGAGCGTTGATCAGAACCCTGAAATCGATCAGGTGATTTAATCATCGCGCGATCGCGCAAATCATAAACTTTTTCTGTCGGCGCAGGAGCTTGTATTGCAGGAAAAGAATCCTGAGTCTGTTTATTTTGCTTCCCCTGTGTCTGTTTTTTAGGCCAATTCTGTTTCTTGGACTTGGGCTGGACATCTGTCACTGCAGATTGTCCTTGAGGTTGTTTTTTCTCCTTTACTGAAAAATATTTCAGACCTCTACTTGTGCGGCCAATCGTCTTATAAGCGGCCACAACAATCTTTGCTAACTGACGAGGTTTATCGGCATCGGGCAGAGCAGCCAAAGCGTTTGACACCTGAAAGTTCACTGCATCTCCTTTAACATTGGAGAGAATGAGATCACTTACAATCTCATAAGAACCACACAGGCGCATACCCAATTCAACCGCTGCCTCAGGACCGTGATCATTCTGAACACGTTTAATGATGTCAGGCAGGGCATTCATAGACGGGGTGCCGAAGCACCTCGTATAAACGGCCGCAAATGTTTTCCCCCAACTTTCACAGTCAACTAGTTCAGGAGTTAAATCCTTCGGTAAAGTGATCGTCAACATTCTATGCTTATCAGCAGGAGTAGAATTCGGAAAAACCGCCTCCAGTTGATCAAACTTCTCTGCTAGCCAGAACGGGAAGTCATCGTTGTCAACTGGATGTGCACCAAAAACCGAATTTACCATAACTGGATTGAGACGCATACCGCCTCGATCCATGGGAACGGCCGCACCCCCCTGGGGACCACCAGGTAGATGACGACCGATGTATTGCACTAATGCTCGAATCACGGAAATGGAAACAACATGTAGCCTACGAATTTCTGCAAGGGTACAAGCGCCGTGATTCGGGTGCGGGGTAAAACCACCCAACGCAGGCCAGTTTGCACCTGAAATTGAGAGTGGACCTAACCTCGCAGCGGACAAAGAGTGGGGGAGGGCGCCATCAAACCAAACTCTATGCTGCCAATGATCAATAGATATTTCCAGTGCCCTGTACGGTGTATACTCAGCCGGGACAGCTGAGGCGGTGTAGGAGTGGAACAAACCAGAAGTTGCGTCCACAGCCGGAAACGTAACCCAAGAGTAAAACAACTCGAAAGGGAACGCCGGATCTGCACCCACCACTAAAATCACAGCCATCCCATCCACCGGGACTTGGTACGTCTGAAGATGTGTGCGCACCGCTACGCGACTATGTTGCGCAATGGCCACCGCCGCCATGTTAACACTGGAAACAAGAAAATACAAAGAATACTTTGTAGCACAACTGGGTAGTAATTCAAAGAAACCGTTTAAGAAAGAATCAAGCTTGAATAAGACCTATTTCAAAAAATAGGTAGGTTTCACCGACACCCCGTTTTCCGGAAACGGAGGTGAAGGGGTTAAGGTTTGAACGATATACTAATCGAGTGTCATGATATAAGACCACCGAAACCGTTGGGCGCCATGTCGCAGGGTTTCTGTTCTCACACAGAACTGTGCACAGAGGATTGGAACCTCGGCGAATTAGGGTGACCCAAAACTCACCTTAGTACCCAACTTACCCCTTACCGAGCTAGCTACAGTGTCTCATTGGTCTTATCAACCTCCCAATGTTTAGACAAACCAGAACATGAACTTACAGTACCTCAGGATATGTGGAACTCATGAACACTCTTTCGTTATATTATCATTACAAACCAGAACATGGAGTAAAGAAGACACATGTGCATTTGAAATGTTTATTTACTAATGCCGTCTTCTCAGGCGCAGTATCTTAGATAATACAAGTATACTTATTATCAGTAGCAAAATTACCAGCTTAGTTACTAAGACATAAAAAGCGAATGGTGACAGCATGTTAACATACTGTAATGAATAAGACTTAACAACACTTATATCTCACCCTCCCTAACACATATATTATATTATTAGCTAAGAAGGTCTCTTTGGGTTGGTTTAGGGCGGGCCCATACCTTAGTGTCCTAGCATGAAGGAATCACATCAGCATACACCAGCTCTCTCTGCATGTGCACCGCATCAAGTGTGTACTATGTGCCTCATGCAAAGCAATATCAATCCCGCCTGAAGCCAGAGTTGGCAAAGGCTGCACTTGTGTTATGACTATGAAGGCGTGGAGATCAGACCTCATAACAATTCCATATCGTGTTGTTCCTGAAACTTCAGCACTCATCGTGCAGACATAGTTTATTAAACAAAGCTGATATCAGAGCAATAACATATTATTCTCACATTAACCACGGCAAACTACTAGGTTGAAAGCTAAGTCAACAATTAAGTGTCGTGTGCAGAAGTTGCAAGAATGGAAAATGGCGTTTAAACCTCAAATGTACCTATGCTAACTTAACACGATATAAGGATATACAGGAGCTACATGACAGGCTCTGGCACATGTCCCAACTTGTGTAGGAGGGTGCGCGAATAGTATACTCTGTGTACTATCTTCAGTTGTATGAGTTTGAGTCGGGACGGTATTGAGGCGTCTCTTGCTGAAGCAAGTGCGTGTAACCAGTCTTCGTCGTCAATATCTCCTAGTTCCACCTCCCATTTGCTTCGCAGTACTACAGTGGGGTCTGTAAGATTGTTTATGAGTTTACGGTAAGTGAGCGAGATTGCCTTCTGTTCTAGGTGATCAGTAAGGAGTCTGTCTTCTAGGGGGGAAGAGTCTGCTAGTGTGGTCCCCGCTGGGATTGCACCCTGTAAAGCATGCTTGATTTGTGTATATCTGTATTGCTCGGTATCTGCACTTCCGTACTTTTCTTTCAGGGCCTCAAAAGTGATAATCGTTCCTCGGCACCACAAATCCCCTATTTTTGAAATACCTATCAGGTCCCATTGCCTAAAACCCTTAGAGTTGGCCAAGGTACCGAGACGCCGTGAATCCCAAAGTGGGGTAGCAAGTGTCAAGACTCCCTCCCATCCCAAGGCTCGTTGTGCTGCGTGCCAGATCCTGACTGTGTGTGCCGTTGGGCCCGTCAGCCTGTTTTGCCGCTTGTTAGTGTAGAGGGCTTTCATCAGTTTGTCTGTTGGGAGTATAGTTCTGTCTAGACTATAAGCTGGATCGTGTTGCGGAGCATGCAGCCATTGGTTGACGACCGTCAGTTGTGCGGCCCAATAATAGAGTTTAACGCTTGGCAAAGCGATTCCTCCATCGTACCAGCTGCGAATTAGTTTGGCGTGTGCTATACGGGCCGGTTTACCGTCCCACAGCAATAGGGAGATTTCTGCATCTATCGCCTTGAAATAGGCGGGTGGAATCGGAAACGGGGTATTCTGCAGTGCGTAGAGAAATTTTGGAAGGGAAAGCATTTTGAAGAGTGCCGCCCTTCCCAGAAGCGTTAGCGGGAGGGAGCGCCAATGTTTCACATCCGATTTGAGCCTCTGCAAGGGTTTTGATAGGTTTTCTTCCATGAAAATGGAGATTTGCGGCGTGACATATATTCCGAGGTATCGAAACCCCCTAGTCGCTATTTGTAGTGTGCATTCAGGGGGCAAAGTGGGTATTTGACCGTATAGTGTGAACAGGAGTGATTTGGCCCAGTTAATTGTGTACCCCGATATTTCTTTATATTCCTCTAAGACATGGGTACTCACAAACTTTCTCGCGGGGGCCAAATTTACAGTGTGGGTTGTGTCCGAGGGCCGCACCAGTGGTAGCGGGGTCATTGTGGGAGGGGGCGGGGCTAGAGCAACAAAAAAAACTGTGACCATGAGGTTGAACACAGGTCCCTGCAGCGGACGGCTTCATCCACTGAGCCACCAGACCCGGCATACGCACATATCTCTCTCTCTCCCTCTCCCTCTCCCTCCCCCTCCCTCTCTCCCCTCCCTCTCTCCCTTTCTCTCCCCCTCTCTCCCTCTCCCTCAGACTCTCACTCTGTCTCTCTCTTCCTGATTCCCTCTGTCTCACTCACTCTGACTGTCTCACTCCCTCTCTCTGTCTCTCTCTCTCTCTCTGCCTCCCTCTCTCTCTGTCTGTCTCTCCTTACCTCTCCCTCTCTGTCTCCCTCTCTCTCCTTCCCTCTCCCTCTCTGTCTCCCTCTCTCTCCTTCCCTCTCCCTCTCTGTCGCCCTCCTCACTCTGTCGCCCTCCCACTCCCTACTCCCTCCCTCTGTCTGTCACCCTCCTCCCTCCCTCTGTTTGTCTCCCTCTGTCGGTCTCCCTCCCTCTGTCTGTCTCCCTACCTGTCTCCCTCTCTTTGTCTCCCTGATTACCTGTCTCACTCACTCGGACTGTCTCAGTCCCTCTTGCTCTCTGTCTCCCTCTCTCTCTCTCTCTCTCTCTGTTTCTCTCTCTCTCTCTCTCCCTCTCTGTCTCCCTCTCTCCCTCTCTCTCTCTCTCTCTCCCTCCCTCTCTCTCTCTCCCTCTCTCTCTGTCTCCCTCTCTCCCTCTCTCTCTCTCTCTCTCTCTCCCTCCCTCTCTCTCTCATTCCCTCTCTCTCTGTCTCCCTCTCTCACTCAGTCTGTCTCTCTCTCTCCTTACCTCTCCCTCTATGTCTCCCTCTCTCTCCTTCCCTCTCTGTCTCCCTCCTCACTCTGTCTCCCTCCTCACTCTGTCGCCCTCCCACTCCCTCCTCCCTCTGTCTGTCTGTTTCACTCCCTCCCTCTGTACGTCTCCCTCTCCCTTTCTCTGTCTCCCTCTCTGCCTCCCTTTAACTCCCTCCCTCCTTTCCCTCCCTCCCTGGCTGCACGCGGATGCCATGTACAAGATTACCTGTCAGGTCATGTGGGGATGCTGTTACTGGGAGAACGGGGTCACTGTAGAGATGCACTTGTGAAAAGTGCACATCACTCGATGTCGTCAGCCGGCCTCGGAGTAGTGCGGCGCTCAGGCAAGAGCTGGAGAGGCTGCTACAAACGGCCTTAGTTTTAACCCCCTGTTCCCCGGGGATGTCACACGAGATCTGGATCAGTAGGGACACCCACAGTCAGGATTAAACGGGGGCCTTGTTTATGCAATTTTACAACAAGGCATTGAGAATGCAGAGCACGCGCACTGATGATAGAGTGCATTAAGGATGCTCCCTTAAGGGTATATGATTAACTCAAAAGACCCTTGTCCCAATGCCGCACAATGGCAATATGATTTTCAATTTCACTTTTAACTCGATTTGAGTCACTTATAAAGCTGAAAATATTTAGACGGAGCACTTCAGAGATCGGCAGAATTAAGCAAAGTCCCAGCCCTGGCCTCAGGGGTCTCACACACCTAGACCCCCACCCCATTTGTGACGCACTCTGGCATCAGCCTTGAAAGCAGCCCAAGGGCTTTATGTTTAAGCCCTGCAGTGCCCAGCCGTAACTGTCAATCAGGTTTAATCACAGCCGCACCCGAGCACTTCACAGGTCGTTAAAAGACCATTCCTATGCTAATGAGGCTTTTTTCTTATTTCACCTCTTGGCGCTCCTGCAGCTCCACTCGGACTATCACTGAAATGGAATGCCCGGGCCTCCACAGAGCAGCAGAGCCTCCACACGCAGTGTTTGCAGACACTCTTATTTTTTTTATTTTAAACATTGGTAAATTGTCGGCAAGGTCCGCGGGCCGCCAGGGAAGGCTTGCCGGGCCGCCACCGGCCCGCGGGCCGTACTATGAGTACCCCTGCTCTAAGACGTTCAGTAGGGTGAGCAGGGATCTAGTCGGGGACATTAAATAGATCAGTACGTCATCGGCATAAAGGGATATACGGTCTTCCCATCCCGGTTTCCAGGTGATCCCTCGGATCTGTGAGTCTGTACGTATTCGCACCGCCAAAGGTTCCAGTATGAGCGCGAACAAGAGTGGGGATAAGGGGCATCCTTGTCTCGTGCCTCGACCCAACGTGAAAGTGCGTGATTTATGGCCATTTGCTACCACCTGAGCCAGGGGTGCCGTATATAGTAGCTTGATCCAATGACAAAATTTGGGTCCAAATCCCATCTTTCGGAGCACCGCAAAAAGAAAGGGCCACTCCACCAGATCAAACGCCATCGTCGCGTCTAGGGATAGAATTGCCGCCTCTTCGCGCAACATAGGGATACGGTGGAGTACGCCATTAAGGCGTCGGAGGTTGAGGGCAGTATTCCTCCCGGGCATGAATCCCGATTGGTCAGGGTGTACTAATGTCGTAAGGTGCGGTTGTAGTCTCAGCGCTAAGAGTTTCGCCAAAAGTTTTGCGTCAGCGTTCATTAGTGAGATGGGTCGGTAGGAGGAAGTCTGATCAGGCGGCTTGCCGGGCTTTTGTATAGCCACGATAGTGGCCAAGCGTTGTTCTGCCGCCAGCATACCCTGCAGGAGGCAGTCGTTATACATGGGAAGCATGTGAGGGAGGAGGTGATTGGCCATTGATTTGTACAGTTCTACCGGTAGGCCATTAGGGCCCAATGCTTTTCCTGTGTGTAGGGCTGTTAGTGCCTTTCCCAGTTCTTCCACCGTTATGTCTTCTTCGAGGGTTTGGGCATCTTCCTGTGTCAGTGTGGTAAGTGGTATGTTTTGTAGGAATTGTGTACTGTCTTCTTCCGTTATGCTGTTGCGTGCGGTGTAGATCGTTTCGTAGTATGAGGCAAGTTCCTCAACTATCTCTTGGGGTAATGTAGTGCGTGTCCCATCAGCTAGTCTGAGTTGGGCTATCCATCTTTCTGCCCTTTCCTTTTTTTCCAGCCACGCAAGCATTTTTCCCGTTTTATCCCCCAGTTCGTAAACCCTATGTAGGGTATCAGTGTGTCTAGCTTTGGCCATTTCCTCCGCATATGCCCTATATTCGCGCTTCGTCAAGGTAAGTGCTTGAGTCGTGGCGTCTGTAGGGTCTGAGGCGTGAGCTACTTCTGCCGCGAGAACGGCGGATTCTAAGTGTTCCATGACCTCCCTCTGATCTTTTTTATGTCTAGTAATAGTGGATATGGCTTGCCCCCTGATAACCGTTTTATATGCTTCCCACAGTATGGACGGCGAGTCTACCGATGATAAGTTGTCTTCGAAGTAGTGTGCGGTTGCAGTAGCGAGTGCATTTGCTATTGTTTTGTTTTTCAGGTAACCTGGGTAGATCGGGTAGATCCTTTGTCATCTCGTGTGTTGTGTGGTGTAGGTTAGGTGAATTGGTGAGTGGTCCGATATCCCTCTCGGTAGGTGATCAATGGCCATCACCTTTTCGGGGGGTATTACCAGAGTCCGAATGTAATCTATGCGGGAGAGACTGTTGTGTGCTCCCGAGTGAAATGTGTAGCAGCGTTCAGTTGGGTGTTTAATTCTCCACATATCTACTAGCCCTATTGCGTCCCGAAATTCTCGAAAGAGGTGGCTCGTCCTAGCTGGAACTCGGGAGGGTTGACGGTCCACATCAGTGTTAAGCACTGCATTAAAATCACCCCCGATGATCAGGTGTCCCTCGGGAAGGTCGAGTAGTAGTTTCCCCAGGTCCTGGAGAGTCCCTTGGTGTAGTGATGGTGGGACATAAACCGACAATATATTGTAGGCCTGTCCTTCCCATTGACAAGTAATGCCGGCAAATCGCCCTTGGTCGTCTGCCCATGTGTGTTTGATTATTAAAGGTGCATTCTTACTAACTAGAATTCCGACTCCACGGGAGCCAGAGGTGAACTCTGCATGTGTGGCCATTTTGAAACCCCAGCGATTCATCGCTTGACTGGCACTACCCGCGAGGTGGGTTTCTTGCAGGAGGGCAATCGTGGGCGCTTTTCTCTTAAGGTACTGTAAGACCAACCCCCGTTTAATTTTGTGTCCCAGACCGTTAACGTTCCAGGAGATAATTGACAGTGGTGGGGACGTTAATTTGGTCAAAGTGGGGTCGGGGCCCATCAGATTCTCATCCCCCATCGTGTCTGGTGTGTAGGAACATTCGGAGCAGTATTGGGCGTATCGTTAATGTATGAGATGAGCCGGTCTCGGTCGAGACCTCAGGTCTGAATACATGTAAAAGAACCATGTCAAGTGTTGCGTGTACATATGCTAGTGTTAGCCAAGTTGTAAACCTAAAACAGAAACAGAACAAGCACCTTACGTGCAAAACCCATACCCCCCTCCCTGCCTCCCTGCCCGGTGGATAAAGAACCTTCCACCCCCCCCACTGAGCAGAGTGCTTACTGTCCCAACTCATGAGTATCGTTCTTGGGGGTGAGACTCCAGTGTCCTTTGTAGAGTCCCTCTCTCCACAAATATCATGCAATGTCGATTAGCTCCAGGCTTCTTACCTGCAGGCGTGCATATGTCTTTGCTTTGACTCTTACCCCGTTCCCCATCATTAGGTATGGTGCAATAGTCTCGGAGTCGCTAATGGGCTCTTCGTTGTATCCGAGGGTGGGGAAGTGTTCGTCAACTATGGTGTCGGCGTTCGGGGTATCCATTGCAATGGGGCCTGTCGCATTGTTCGTGAATCACCATCTGTCTATTCAGTTCCATCAGTCATTCGGGGGCTCCTATCTCCATTGTTCTGCCGTGGATCGCGATTCTTTGGTCCTCTCGCCGGTCTCCAGCCCTCCAGCCATTCTTGGACGTCGTGTGGCGAGTCAAAAAACCATGTCTTTCCTTCTGATTCTACACGGAGCCTCGCCGGGAAGATCATTGAATATTTCAGTTCTCGAGTTCGCAGTTCTTTCTTGACGTCTATGAAGCCCCTTCTTTGTTGGGCCACTGCTGCCGTGTAATCCGGATAGAAGTGTACTTCCGAATTGTCTATTTTGATCGGCGGGCGCGTTCTCGCGGCCTGTAAAATGGCGTCCCGATCCCTAAAATTGAAAATGCGCGCCAAAATGGGGTGGAATGTAGCTCCCAGCTTCGGCTTTCCCCCGGGTACTCGGTGGGCCCGTTCCACCGAGAAGTAGTTGGACAGTCCCTTAGGTTTCAGCTGTTGTTGCACTAGGTCCTCAATGTCCAGGTCTAGGGCCGGGCCACCTTCCGTCTCCGGCACGCCTATCAGGCGGATGTTATTGCGCCGGGAGCGCCCTTCCTGGTCGTCCAGTTTGGCCCTGAGTATGGTGTTATCACTTTCCAGTCGTGAGACCCGGCGCTGCAGGTCCGAGGTGTCGCCAACCAGTCCCGTGGTGGTCTTCTCCACCTCTCCGAGATGTTCCGATATTTTCGCCAAGTCAGCCCTTATCAGCGAAATGTCCGTGGAAATGGTGCCCATGGATGACTGCATCGACCGCAGGGTCGTCATCACATCGTGGAGGGTGACTGTTTCTGCCTCGGCGGGAGCGCTCATGGGCGGGGGCGACTTGCGCTGCATGTCCCCCCTTGGAGGATCCTGCGGGTCCTTTTGGTAAGCAAATTTGTCCAATTTGAGGGTCTTTTGGCACCTCATACCCCTGCCACTCATGCTTAGGCTAGTAGGATATGTCCCCCTCACCGTGTTCGGCATTGTTTCAAAGCCGGCGCTGTTCCTCGGTAGGCTGTGTGTGCAGCTCTGCGGTTCTCGTGGCAGGGCAACGATTCTCTGGTACTTGGGTCACGTGTAAGCCGTCCTAGGTTGGTATAGCGAATGGTGGCGGGCAGAAGTGTAGACTTGGCCACAAAAGACTCCCTCTCAATAGTCAGGCCTATCGTTATGTCTGAAGAATGCGGCTGGCCGGGTTCCCGTAGAGGTCTGTGGGCTGGCGTCTTACCGCGGATTACTGCAGTTGAAAGAGTCCATCAGGTGCCGCTGCTAGTTGCAGCCGCGCTATGTACTTCCCCGCGGGCCTTCGGCAGCCGGTGACGTCTCCCTGTCCCGGTCTGCACGCGCAGTGTCGTTCGTTTTCCCCCAATGCGGAGTCACATGGTGTCCAGCAGGATCCTCTTCCGGGCTGTAGGCGCTGGGGCGCCGCCGCGGGTTTGCAGCTTGTCCGCGTTCCAGGACGCGTCCACTTGCCTCACAGGAGCGGGTCCGTCTTTCACCAGAGTCCCCGGCTTCAGGCGCGAAAGTAGGCCGCCGGGCGTTCTTCGCCGTATCTCCTCTATCCCGCAACGTACCGGGACACAGGTCAGCTCTCCGTGCACCGGAGAAGTAGCCTGATCAGGCGATGCAGAGTCCTACTTGCAGCGAGGCGGATTAGTAAACGGATAGTGCAAGAGAGGGCTCCTTAGTCACGGAGCTCCGTTATTTAGCGGCCATCTTAGTCAGGCGCTAGCCACGCCCCCCCCGGATTACACCTTTGAGATCCAACGACGCCGTTCGTCCTTTCTGCCAGTCAAAAAAGAACTGAGGGAGGAGGGCATCCAGTACTCCCTGTCATTTCCAGCTAAACTAAGAATCGTCCTGGATGACAAGACATACTTCCATGAAATCCCAGAGGAGGCATGGACATGGCTGGAATCTTAAAGGGCTGGAAAAGATTGTGAAGATCGACGGGCCCACAAACTTTCAGAGGCTCTTCCGATACGCAAGTCACAGCGCATCCGGCATCGGTGACTAGGTCTGCGGAAGCCGTCAACATCGCAAACAGCGGTGTAGCGACGGGGAGTGCTGGAGGCGGTGCCTGCTATGTCAGGAGAAAAGACAGTACACACCCCGGAGGGCACTGATTCAGAAAAGGACAAGGAACAATCGGACACTGAGATCTCGGATGGGGACAGTATACGATTGCCACCAATCACACCGGCGTCAGCAGATGGACTTCTGGACGAATAATAGCTCGCACCCTGGGACTGCACTACGAGGCTGTTGAACATCACGGAGGAACTTGGGGACACTGATGCAAGGGTGGGAAAAGGCTGCTTGCTGCGGAGCGGGGGGGTCTCCTCCGGACTGATTAGGTAGTGGTAAGCTCGAACAACTAGTCAGAGTTCATAGGTCTTTATCAAGGTGAGGAGGGGAGGAAACGTTTATCATGTTACCTCGGGTTTCTAGGCGGTAGTAAGTCCAGAAAGTATGCAGTAACCCATTGGCACTGAGCACCCCTCATTGCCCATAAGGCATGCCATCAGTTACTGCTGGTGGGCTTAAGTGTGTGTTGATTGTTGCAGTGGTTTGGATGGGGACTAGCAGTTTGGTTCTAGGTCCTGTTCTTGGTGGGTAGGGGAGACTGGGAAGTTGGGGGTTAGTTGGGTTAGGGGGGTCACCGGTGTGTTTCTTGTAACACAAACTGAAATGAGGGCAATACACTATCACGATGGGGGCGATACCTGACTTACGCTGCATTACCTGGAATGTGAGGGATCTCCATACTATGACAAGGCGCCACAAGATTCATGTATATTTAGTCAGGAGAGGGATTCACATAGCATTACTTCAGGAAACGCACCTCACCAGGGCGGAGGGGCTAGCGCTGCAGCGGAGGTGGAGAGGACCGGTATTTAGCACCGCATATTCTGCATTTGCACAGGGGGCATTGATTTGGGTAAGAGCAGGGGTTCCTTTTCAGGTGACGAAACAGACCATTGACCCTGAGGGTAGATTTGTAGAGGTGGAGGGGAAACTGCGCGGCAGGGACATAGCCCTTGTAGTATTTACGCACCGAATGTTGAACAGGCGCGCTTCCTCGATTGCTTATCTGGCACGCTGGTGCATTGCTTCACGGGCCCAATGGTGCTTGGTGGGGTCTTTACCTCTATAGCAGATGTATCACGAGACAGGTCGCATCCCCCCTTGGTGTATTCCCCAGTCCATAGATTGACTAAACATAGGCTGGAGTGGCAAAATAGGTGGAAGTTAGTGGACATATGGCACATCCACCACCCTCGAGACCAGGAATATGACTATTACTCTGCGATGCACGACTTGCATGTCCGGCTGAATGCAGTCCTGTGTTCCACACTGATCGTACATATCATAGTACACACTGAATACCTTACCACGACATTATCTGACCACAACCCGCTGCTTTTTACTATGCACTGGATGACGATGGAGTCTGCCATTCCCACCTGGAGACTGCGTCCCGAGACACTGGATAAACCGGTTTTTCAGAGGGAGGTAGGAGAAGGGATAACACACTGTTTTGAAGAAAATGCTGGCACGGCGTCTACCAGAGCAATGGAATGGGACGCCTTTAAGGAGGTAATGCGGGGACTCTGTATTAGTAAACACGTAGGGGTACGAAGGGTATTATTGCAGGACGTAGACCTGGCTGAAAGTAGATTGAGGAAAGCCGAACTGGCTAGGCCGGGGCACCCTGAAGTGCAGACAGAATTAGTTGAAGCCAAAGAGGGGACTGACACTGCCTCATATCAGCCGTTGTCAATGCTTACTACTGATTAAAAAATTTTGAGAAGGATCTTGGCGACCCGCCTCTTGCACCACATGACAGATTTAATTCATGCAGATCAGGCCGGGTTTATCCCGACGAGGAACACAGCCACTAATGTATGGAGACTGGTGAGGCTCTTAGAGGAAGATCAACCTGGAGCGCTGAAACCTATGGTGCTATCGGTGGATATAGAGAAGGCCTTCGATAGTTTGGAATGGTTGTACTTATATAAGACGCTGGGTTGCTTTGGGTTAGGAGAGGATTTTGTAGATTGGGCCAGGGTGCTGTACACTTCCGCGGTGGCCAGAGTAAAAGTGGGGGCACTGATATCGCCCCAATACCTAGTGGCCCGGGGAACGAGACAGGGATGCTCCCTCTCCCCATTATTGTTTGCCTTAGGATAGAACCTTTGGCGGCAAAAGCTAGACTAGGGGGGTGCTATGGGGGCCTAGAGTACAGAGGAGACCAGCAATATATTTCACTTTATGCAGATGACCTATTGATGTTCCTGGAAGATGCAAGGGACGCCCTAGAGGGAGCTGTGAACCTGCTATCAGGGTTTGGAGAAATCTCAGGCCTAAAGGTAAATTGGACTAAGACAAGTTTGCTTCCGGTGCGATCAGGGGAACTGCCGCCTACCACGTCTAGGGGCGTGCGTTGGGAGCCGCGCTACTTGACATATCTAGGAGTGCATGGAGCCAGTGATATGCTAGAGGGGAATGTATTTAATTTATTGAGCGAAGTCAATAGAATATAATTGGTTCCATCTTTTTCACTAAAATATGTTCCCTTTAATACAAACTACAATTCCCACAATTCATAGTGATATGATTCAAAGCCCCCACACACCCTGATTGGCCTTTGGCTTCACGTGACTACTGGGTGTACTTTCAGAGTTTCACTCGCGGCAGCGTACCGCTTTTCCTGCTTCAGTTTTGGAAGACACCGCGGCAAATAGAGCACTCACGGTGAGAGCCGCTTCCTCGTTTGCACACACACACGCTCTTTCCTGCACGAGGGATTTTCTAGTAATTTTGTACCCGTCGGTTTGTTTCAGGATTCAATCCGACATACTGCAATAGTTCTTCCCTCAGATTAGACGTTTAATACAACGCACCGAGGGTCCAAAACAATGGTAAGACACCCAACGGCAGCTGCCCTTTTGTTCTTCATTTTTTCTTGACTGTGAGCATTTTCAAGCAGATGCCAACAATTGGGTTTCCGTTTGTTCCTTTTACAGGACTCTTGACGGAAACAACTCCTTCTCATATTTAAATCACGAACAAAGTAAGCAATTCAATTTTTTACCTTGGGCTTTCTCATATCGACATAAATAATTTTTCGCTAAGAATATACATTAATTTCTGTTTGTAGATCATTTAAAGGGACAGAACATTGGGATCGAAATCATTCTCCTTTCACCTCGAGTTCTGAGCGGACGCATCAGATTCGAAGGTAATTTTCTCCGCTTAAACAAAAGCCACAACCTTATAGTTGTGCAAGCCCACAGTTACAGTACAACTACTGATCATAGCAACGTTGCTCCCTTGCAGGTTGACATCCACGGTGCATGATGACTATTCTTTAAAACGACTTAGTGACCAAAAACCATTGGTCGCATGAGGTATGTTGCACCCTCGGGTGCATTCATTGGGACAAAGCTATTTGCACTATTTATGTAAGGTTCACCCTTCTAAATTCAATCCCCTCTCTTTTTTCTAAACAGTATCTGCGGATATATTTCCACGCCCTGATGAGAATCCGATGATTTTGACATTGGGATTCGAAACGCGTCGGCAATAAGTCATTGTGTTTGTCCAAATTGAGTTTTGGGTTCCCATTCCTGTGCTCATATAAAATGATCTCTTGTAATGACATTATGACAGGAAGTCGGGCTGTTAATGAATAAGACTTAACCTCTTCATTTATATTTTTTCACATGACTTGATGATACTGTTTTCCCTCACTGTTTTGGAAAGAACTGTTTATCACTGATATAATTTGTTTGCACATTTTCACTTGTTTCAATTCATTGATTGTACATATTTTTTCCTTGCTTTTCCCTGGCAAAGATTATGTTTGCTCAATGTGAAGTTGACTATGTATCTTTCCTTGTTTTTTTAAAATAACCAAAATAGAAAAAGCTTAAAAGCAAATGACATAAATTAAATGTCTGAGTTAACTAATTGATGTGGTTTTCTCTTTGCTGTACATTAATGTTGGCACAATTGTGCTCACAAGAGGCATAGGTAAATCCCCTTTTTTTGGCATTATAATAGGCCCTACCTACCCTCTTTCCCACAGGGCCAAACCCCTCCTTTCTTCTCAGAGGGGAATGTAGGCAGATGTTGAAGGGTAGCATGGCCTTTTGGGCCACTCTCCCGTTGTCTGTGATGGGTCGAATAGCGCTATTGAAAATGGTGGCACTACCTATATTGTTATACTTCTTTAGGACATTGCCTGTCTGGGTACCTTGTTCGATCTTTAAGTCACTGAAATCCTTGATTGTGGGGTTCCTGTGGGGATCTGGCAGACAGAGGGTGGCCCAAGCGACACTGATAAGACCAAAGTCGGAGGGTGGGTTGGCAGTCGCCGATTTTGAGCTATAATATTTGGTGGCCCAGCTACAGGTAATGACGCAGGCTATAGCGAAGGAATTTAGGGGCTCTGAGAACCTGAGAGGCAGGGGGATTCCGCGGCACGTACTGTCCTTCATAGTTATGCAACAAAAGCTAGATCTTAAAGACCTTTCAATGGAGGAGAGGACGTTGAGGTTGCCCTGGACGCGGTCCCAGTGGAGAGCGGGAGTGTTACATCCTTATGCGCCCGAAATCCCACTGGGGATGCTGACAGCTCTGCCTCACGGGGGTGACTGGACGTCCTTAATAGAATGGGAGCAGGCGGGGATCCAGGTACTTGGGGATTTATATGAGGATGGGGTATTGCTACCCTACCAGGCATTACAGGAGAGGTATGATTTACCTAGAGGAAGGTTCTTAATACATGCAGCGCTGGTCTCTGCACTACAGACACACTGGAAGGCAGGGCTCGCTAAGCCCAAAAGACAATGGCATGCCAATATGTGGTTATGGCGGCAGGGACTTTCAAGGCGGTCACGTGTCTGTACTCTAGAATGCTGAAGGGTTTAGCTTTAGCCAAAGATTTATGGATGATTAAGTCAGGATGCATAGCAAGATTGTACTGGGATTGGTTGAGCACTATTATGTTGAAATGACATATTATATCAAAGACCCCAGTACAATAAGATTGGGATGAACCTTGGAAGGTTTGATATCCATAGTAGCTGAATGACTGAAATTTTTGTAACTTGTATACCTAAACCCAATAAAATTTGTTAAAAAATAAATAAAAAAAGAATTTGTTGACGTTACATATAAATCTTTAGTCTTTGCGCTCACAGGTCACCAACACCTCTAAGGTCAAGCATAGTGTCAATATTATAATATACAAAGTCACAGTATATGAGCTCAAAGGAGCCAGAAAAGGAACAGTGTTTGCTCTATTCTGTCAGTTTCTCAAAACAAGCTGCTGATGTTACATATAAATGGCAAAAAAGACATATAACACTTTTTTCTAAATACAAATCTTTAAATGTTCACAAATTGCTATGTATTATAAATATGTACTATGCCATAATCAAACAACTTACAACTATGTAATATGTTTTGTTGTTGCAAAAGAAGAATCTGATGCTTCAAAAGGGAACCTGCATCACAGAATGAACACACGTAAATAACTCGCAAAAACAAAACTAATCGATCAACGGTTGTGGTTTATATACTTATTAGTTATTGAGTAGTCTATGGAAGGAAGATGCGTATCCGCCCATTTAGATGGCATGTTTGACAGTTAACACATGCTCACGTTTTCACTTGTTTAACTTGTGCACGTTTTGGGAAAAGTTACAAAATGTGAAGCGGTAAAGGTATCAATTTCGATCCTCACCAGTATAAGCTCCTTAATATTTACATACGTTGGAGAGCTTAAAAACTGTTACCCGGCAAAGCATGTCATTTCCTTTCTCGTGACTAAAAACATCTATTAATTGCCGTAACTCTAAATAGAAGACATAAAAAATGTCATTCAGAATAGAAGAAAAATAAAATATGTGCTAATAATTCTCATCACTATGCATTTGTAAAGCGTACAGCTACCCCCGGAGAGGTGGCCAGGCGCACGGAGGCATCGGGAAGATTAAGCTAGGTGTTACCCACAGTGACATAGTGGTGGGATAACTTGCTGCTGGAGCCGGGAATCGAACTGTGAACGCTGTTGTTCGAAGTCAGGTATCATAGCTGCTGCGTCACACTTTTTCCACACTTATATGTTAACTAGTGCTAATTAAGTTTTAAAAATTGCTAAATTATAACTTATAACAGACTACTGTTACAGTTAGTTTTATACTAAAAAAAGTAGGCACGTCTTTTTAAAGTTTACTTAAAAACAATATAGGTTTCAGGGACATTGTAGTTAGAAATTAGCAATTATAAAACTTTTAAATTCACTGAAAGAACCATAGGTTTTACTGTTGTTATAGTTAGAAATTAGCATTTAAAAACCAATTGAAATTCACTGAAAAAACATAGGTTTCAGGGAAGTTATAGTTAGCTGAACATTTCACTCTTACAAAGCCATATAAATTCCACCGTTATAGTTAGTTCAGCTATCAATAACTCGCGCACCCGCAATGCACTTTTTTTAATACATTTGTGTATATATATATATATATATATATATATTTGTTTGCACAGACCTGTTCCACCAGGGAGCCCCCAGGAGTTCAGGTACAGACCACCGCGAGTTTCGTAGCTTTCACGTGCAGTTTATTGCCGAAAAGTCATCAAGAGTGGTGAGTGCCTGGCATGATGTGTTTCAACAGTATACAACTGTCTTGATCACATGCCATGCCTCGGGCCAATGGTCTATTTATACAAAGTGAAACAGTGAAAAAAAATAACATTACAACATCCGGTTTCTATGAATAGAAATAGAAGACAAACTACCTCAGCATAAATCTATACCAAAAGTAGTACTGATTCTCCGGATCTTGTATTGTGCAATATCGCAAAAAGATAAATAACATACGATAATAATTCAGTGCAAGTGCTAAAAAATCATAAAGACACTTAATAAATTAATTCATTATTAAATAGTTCACCATAACTTATATTCACCAAAATAAATAAATACATTTAGTGAAGCCTATATGATGCCTGCTGATCATATAACTTATCATCCTTTTTTGCAAGTGCTGAAGTAATAATACATATAGTGCCTTTTTAATGGAAATACAACGCATCACGTCATTGCATTTTACTTTCACAGTTGTATTAATTCAACTTAATTTCAAACATCCTTTCATTTTTTTAAGGCATGAAAAGAATACACATTTTATTCATTTATATATTGCTCTCGGGGTATATTTCATGTAGTGGCACCCTCAATCCCCTGAAAAAGGAGTACAACATTCACAAGGTGGAATGTAAAGCCCTCAATGAAGTATTTTGGCTCAATTTAAATCGCAAATAAGGATACAAGGTGGGAGTCATCGCAAGTAAACACGAAGACTCCAGTGTCTATGAGGATACTATTTGGAGATTGAATTTCAGCAAAGAAGATAAGATTACACCGTGGTCTAAGCTCTGATGATAATCCCCTGAGGCAGAGGGGGATAGGAAACGAGCGGCACACTAACATTTTGCCTGCGAGGGATCCACATTAATTGAAGCTCTAGAGAGGGTGCCACTACATGAAATATACCCCGAGAGCAAATCACCTCCAGAGAAAGGTGTCCCCGCAGTATACCTGTTTGAAGCGCCCAACGAACTGAACAATACTTAATGTCATAGCGCTTACAGGCATTGTTTGAATCACCGACTGGTGTAATTGTTTGAATTAATGAATTAATCGTTAGATTTGAATTGATTGTCGTCATGTTTAAGTTTTTGAATTGTCCAGTTTTTTATGTGTTTATTAATATTTATTCATGAGGAATGTATAAATGAATTAAATGTGTATTCTTTTCATGCCTTAAAGAAATGAAAGGATGTTTGAAATTAAGTTGAATTAATACAACTCTGAAAGTAAAATGCAATGACGTGATGCGTTGTATTTCCAAATCTGCATGAGTAACTAGCAGTTCCAAAACTGGTGGCCAGGTACTTCTTTTTGAAAAAATATTGGACGTCCTACTGCGCCCCCGAAACGGACGTAACCCCTATAGTTTAAGGTTTTTAATGGAGACAGCATACCTATAATTATGTTATATTTAACATATATTCGGGATCCTCATAAGTATAAAGTGTAATGCTAAAACTTCACAAATTAGAGACCCAGACTTTCTGAATCAAATTATCACAAAAAGCAAATTCAATTAAATAGAATACCTCACATACTTAAAGCCCACAACTTCATCCCCAGTTAAAGAACCCACTAAAAAGACTGGTAAAATCAAAGGTAAAACCAGAAATTTCCAGAAAAAACCCATGAAAAAACCTTGTCTAAAAAACCAGACTAAAACCATAGGATAAAAAAATGGGGTTTAAAATGGTAGAAGCATAGGAAATAGAAACCCTAAAAAAAATACAATACATATTATTATTCTGTATCTATACACACATCACTGTAATCACAAAAAATGGTGCATTTTTCTCCATTGTTCAGACCATTGGGCATCTTTGTATAGAGGGTTAAAATATAGTATGACTCCAGTTGTCTCAGCTTTTTCTCCCTATTGCCATCCTTTTCAGATCTTGGCACAGTGTCTACCACATAATAACTAAGTTCTTTCAAGTTATTGTTATGCACGTGTTTAAAATGTCTTGCAACGGGGTAGTTGGGGTCAGAGTTCACTATCGCTCTCAAATGCTGTAATATGCGATTAAAAGCTTGCAACTTGGTGCTGCCCACGTATCTCATTTTACATGAGCATTCTAAAACATAAACAGCAAAATCCGTTCTACATGTTAAAAACTTAGTGATTTTAATAGAACTAGGATCAAATGCTGTAGATATTTCACTTATGTTTTTGCCAAATTTGCATGCCCTGCATGTACTGCATTTAAAGAAACCCACTCTGTTGGACAACCAGTTTCCAGTGTCTCTAACCTTCCGACTAGTTCTCACCAATGCATCCCTCATAGAGGGTGCACGTCTAAAAGTGATTTGTGGGAGCTCTGGCACAATTTGGGACATGGTTAGATCTGTTCTTATAATAGACCAGTTTTTATAAATCATTTTTCTAAACTGGTTCTCCTGTTGGCTATAAGATGTAATCAGTCTAACTGTGTTATCAATTTTAGGAGAGATGCTGATGTTGATAGGTGCATGAGGTATTGGCTGGGCATTATTTATTTCCTCACTTGGACCGTTATCTCTATCCAGGGCCGCTTTTAAATCTTTTTCTTTATACCCTCTGTTTTTAAACCTCTGGAACGCCTCCGCTTGGCATACCCTAAGATCACCATCAGAATTACATATCCATTTTATTCTCAAGAATTCCCCATAGGAGACACTTCTACTATCCGCATGTAGCACCACATTTCCAGCCATACTTTTTCTGTGCAATTTAGTGTGTATAGTGTCATCCTCAATGTAAACCGCTACATCCAAAAATTGGACTCTGTCCTTACTAGCTTCTGCTGTGAAACTCAAATTAAAATCATTGTTATTAATGATTTTTTCAAAGTCATATGCACTTTCCACAGATCCCTCCCATATGACACACACGTCGTCTATGAAACGCCACCAATGTTTAACATGTGCATCAAACAATATCTTGTGGGTCGCTCTGAGGACGCGCTCCTCCCAATAGCCAACGTGCAAGCATGCATAGCTGGGGAGAAGCACGCCCCCATCACCACACCCCACAACTGCTGATACACTTCCTTGTTAAAACTAAAATAATTATTGGTTAGGCATGTTTCAATCATGGCAAGAAGCATTTCATTTTGTTGGTAGTATTCCACAGGGCGCTTAGATAAAAAATGCTTGACTGCTACTATTCCATCTTCATGACGTATACTGGTATATAAAGCACTAATATCCATAACCAACAAGACATAATCTTGTTCCCATTCTGAAGATTGTATTTTGGATAGAAAGTAACCAGTATCACGAATTTAAGATGGCAAAGCTTCCACATGTTCATGGAGAAAGTAGTCCACGTACTTTCACATCGGTTCTAGTAGTCCCTTTTGAGCTGATATTATTGGCCTCCCAGGTACAGGAGTAATGTTCTTGTGCACTTTAGGGATGAAGTGTAGAACCGGTATCATAGGGTAATCATTTTTTAGAAATCCACATAAATTTTTACTAAGCAACCCCATTCTCTTCCATTCAGACAGTTGTTTGAATACTGTTTCTTTGATGTTTTTCAGATCCGGTAACATTCCAAGTCTCCTAAGTGCTTGTTTGCCTCTTGCATATAAAGATCACGAGGCCAAATCACTATATTTCCCCCTTTGTCAGATTCATTGATTATCACATCGCTATTGTTTTTCAGTTTAGTACAATGGATGTAACCCATATCTCATGACTGGGGGAGAATATAAATATATAAATATATATATATTACCTACTGACGGTCACCAGTAAGTAGTTATAGTAAGGACCTTGTTTCTATTCAAAAAGCATTTTTTCTTTAGCCAATATCTTTTACGCCAAATGACGAATCTTCACAAACTTTTCAAAACTAATGGTTCACTCAGGTCAACTCCTGTTTTGAAAGTTTCGGGGTGATTTTTCAAGTGGGGGCCGAGAAAATTGGGGGGTCTCATAACACGTTTTCCTATTATAATTTCCAAAGGAACTTTAGACAAAGCTACAGCCCGAACTGCTGAATGGAATTACACCAAACTTGGCAAAAAGGCAGGTCTTGGTCAAGAAAGCAAGCTTTTTTAAATGGTGTAAATCCATTAAGTAGTTGCTGAGTAATAAAAAAAAAAAATTATAAATGTGAGCACTGAGGAGGATTTGCGAACCCTCCTGAGCACAAGCTTCATTATGATTGGCTGTCAACACTCGAAACCAGGAAGTGTTGGCAGCAATCTTGTGACTTGGTAACCGAGTCACAAGAACACAGTTCTTAAAAGATAAAAAAACAAGAAAAGGGGACAGGGTAGAAATACCCTGACCCCCTAGACCTGCTCAGGGGGTCCGACAAGGACACCCCAGTGCCAAAAAAAGCATTTGTTTTTAAAAAAATCAGCTGAATTCACACTGAGTGTGTGAATCCAGCCCCACATTTTTTTAAAACAATTTGGTTTGAGGCCACGCCCCTTTTTACACCACTCTGCACATGTTCCACTTGGCGCACTGCTGGTGGGACGATGACGATGTAAACAAGAGCACGCCCTCCACACACAAAACCAGCTCCGCAGTCTTTCTGGCGTCGTAGCACACCGAAGAGGCATTCGGCCTCTTTCGGTGGGGCCCGATGATGAAGCATGACACTGACTAGGTCAGTGTGTGAGGGCTTTCTTTATCACCCAAATCGGATGTGATAATCCTGTGTTGACTCCTTGAATTGTGGTCTGTAGAGATTACGCTTAGATTGATCAAGTGTTTGATCTGACCTCTCTTTTCTTGTTTTTGCATAACTAACCGGGGACTAAGAGAGTGCCTCATTCTCCCTACCTCTCCCTTTGTTGTTAAATATTATAGCAGCGCACAGCTGTGAGAGCCTCTTTTACTACCGGCAAGAAAATCCCTTTCGTTGCTGGGTTTTTAAAGATTTACTCCTTTTGCCTCACTTATACTACTTCACCATGGCGAACATGGGCCTGACATATTCCGAATCAGAGATAGAGGAACTGATGTCGGACACATCGATATTTGCAGATCCCCAAATATCACAGGCAATAGCTAATACCACTGAATGGGAAAATCTCACAGAGAAAAAAAGAGAGCATATCCGCACTATTCTCCATGGGACTATTCTCAAACAATATCTGATGTCAAACTCGGCACCCAAAGGGTTGCTAGTTACTAATGCCCCTCGCATCTTCCTTAATGATGCCACCTTCCACAAAGATTGGGCCATGATCGCTTGGCATTGTACACGCGACTGGCTAGTCCTAATTATCAAAACAGCGCTAAGACTCTCTGAAGCACTGATGGTGGAGATTATCGAAACTGAAAGAAACTTTAAAACCACAATCACTGGTTTTAAAAAACGGTTGGACGAACTCAACAAGGAACTGAACGAGTACAGAGATAATTTGATGCAGTCAAAAGCAACCAAATTACAAAAATATCAAAAAAATGTTTGAGTTTGAAAAGGTGTACCCTTATTCAGCTCCCACTTTCACCCCCCCTACTCGAAATAACAACAAATCTGACCAATCTGATGATGAATCCTCTAACAGCAGTGGATCGAGCAATAGCTCATTTAAGCAAACAAAGGGAAGAGGGAATCGTGGAAGTAGAAACGCAAGGGGCAGACAAGGGCACCAGGGTCAACATCAGCAATGGCAACCGCCTCAAATGATGATGGGCCATAATCCCTTTGCCTTTCACCAACCTCAGTTCCCTTTCATGGGCTGGAATCCAGGTTTCATGCCCCCACCCAACTTCCAGAACCAACAAAGGCAGCCTTTTTTAGAGAGCGGCCGGAGAGGAAGGGGAAAGAGGAGAGGCAACAACCGAGTTACCTGGGAGGAGGACGACTCTGTAGCGAGTCACACTCGCAGCAACCAACAACCAGGAACGAGCGGGATGTAAGCCTAGTGACCAACCTTTCTACCAGAATACTAACACCCACTGAAGTACAGGTGCTTGAGAAAGGCCTGGGCTTTGTCCCTAAAGCTAGACCTGACAAATTCAAGCTTCACTGTGAACTTGCCAGTTTTTTCCGAAAACTTAAACTGAAAGCTTTTTTCGAAGGAAAGGATGACCCTAACGAGGCTACAAGAAACGGTGATACAGGTTTGAGACCGAGTTCAACCTTCACCCCTCCTCCTCACACCACACCTGCAGCGATTACTACCTTCGAGCAGGCTGTGTTTAAAGACCTAGAGTCCTGCGAAAACCCCGTAGTTTTCGGTAACTTCAGCACTGCTGAGTACCAAGCACTGCAACAACTGCAAAATGACAGTACGATCACCATCAAGCCGGCCGATAAAGGTGGGGGCATTGTTATCCAAGACACTGCTGACTACGAGAAAACATGCTACCAACTGCTTGAGGACACTCGGAACTACACCCCACTAACAATAGACCCCACCGCAGTCCTCACCAGTAGGATCACAACCCTTGTTCAACAGGCAGAGGAAGAAGGACAGGTGTCCAAAAACGAGGCTGCGTTTCTGAGGAATTCCAAATATGTAATACCATATTTTTACACATTACCGAAAATGCACAAAAACAGACTTCCTCCACCAGGCCGTCCGATTGTTTCGGGTATTGGTTCTCTCCTTGAGCCCCTATCCGAGTTTTGTGACTACTTCCTGAAACCTTTGGTGCAGTCCACCCCAACTTACCTTAAGGATACCAAAAGTCTCCTACGCCTACTATCAGATGTAACCTTCCCTGAAAATTCAGTCACTCTCGTTACCCTGGACGTTGAAAGTTTGTACACGAGTATCCCCCAGGACGATACGATCAGAGTCCTGGAGGAATCACTAGACTCCACCGAATGGGAACTATCAAACACCTAAAGCCTTCATCATAGAGTGTGCAACAATCGCCCTTAAAGAGAACTACTTCTCTTTTAAAGACAAGCTTTATCTTCAATGCTCAGGTACCAGCATGGGCAGCATTTTTGCTCCAAGCGTGGCGGGGTTGTATGTAGCAGATTTTGAGGCTAAATACATCCTACCCACCTCCCAATCTTTTTCATCTTCAATGCTCCTGTGGAAGCGCTACATAGATGACATCCTGTTACTATGGACTGGGAATGACACCGACCTTGATTTATTCCTCAACTGGATTAACACTCTAGACCGGAACTTGCGGTTTACAAACACCAAGAGTAGATCTGAGATTGTCTTCCTTGATGTTGAAATCTCGGTGCAAGGAGCTGGCCTTAGGACAAAGACTCATCATAAGCCCACGGCAAAAAACAACCTCCTAGAGTTCAGTAGCTTTCATCCGCGCCCTTTGAAGGAAAACCTACCCTATGGGCAATATTTGAGACTTAGGCGCAACTGCACCTCCCTTTCGGACTTCAAAGAACAGTCCCTAAGCCTCACTGGGAAATTGAAAGACAGAGGATATCCGGCACCTATCCTGAGCAAAGGTTTCAAGAGAGCGAGGAACCAACCAAGAGAGGCCCTACTAGAGGAGAAAGTCACCAACCAGAGAACAATACCCCTCACGTGTGTGACCACATACAGCAGCCTGTCTAACATGATGAAAAAATCCATCAACAAACATTGGAACATTCTGACCTCTTACAGGGAGAATTGGGAGAAACCTCTATTCTCTTTTAAAAAAGGTCGTAGTCTAAAAGACGCTCTGGTACACACCCGTCCTAAAGAAAAAGTCCCTGAACCCACACCGACAGTCACCAGCGCTTGGGGTATGCCCAAAGTTGTGGGGCATTTCCCGTGCTCCAATTGCAGTGTCTGCCACCTGACAGAGGCGACCAAAACTCTTTCACTTGAAGCGGGCAAAGTATGGACCCAAAGACAACATACTAACTGTAACACCATGAATGTGGTGTATTTGATCACGTGTCCATGCCAGCTACGGTATGTCGGCATGACAACGCGCAGAATAAAACAACGTATCTGCGAGCATCGGAGCAATGTCCGATGCAAAAAACTAACCACTAAATTGAGCCGCCACTTTTTGGACAGAAACCACACTCCGAATGACATGAGGTGGACGGTAATCGAAGAAGTGAAGGGTACAGCCAACATAACCAGTAGACTTTTTGAAAAGGAGCAACGTTGGGTGTATCGTTTGGGCACCAACGTTAATGGGCTTAACGATGATATTCCGTGGAGCTCAGTATTATCTTGAGAGAAGTATCACTATCTCTGATATACCATTCCAACCATTACTGGGTATTTCTCTGTCTGCCTATAAACAGTCATTCCGTTTTCCTGTGATTCACATTAATGACTAGCCATGCTTACACAGATCAGTCCTGACACTCGGAGCCTAGACCTCTCTATTACCATTGGTTTTTGCTCTAAGGTACAGCCTATTGCCTCCAATATAGACTAATTTTTATTAATACTGAAATAATGACAAGCAGCATTTAGCTCTGCGTCCACTAATATCCATGGCATCAGCACTAGCGCTACTGCGCTATTCGTCCCCAATACCCCAGCCGACTTTCAAGCCTCGTTCTGAACAAGACTGGGCCCTCCGAGGTGGGCGTGTGCGTCCCCAGCCGACATTCAAGCCTCGTTCTGAACAGGACTGGGCCCTCCGAGGTGGGCGTGTGCGTCCCAAGCCTCTTTCTCGGCTAGACACGCCCACCCGGAAACAGGTCGCACACGCGACCGTTCTGGTTAAAAACGGGTTTACCGGCCCCGTCTTCTTATCCTCGGGGTCCGGAATTGAGGCCACAACCAGGTTTGCAGAGGGTCGAGAGCGCTGAGGGCGTGAGTAACCACGAAATCGAGATCGCTGCTCCTTCTGCCAATAGAGCTAAGTATTTGCTCGCGTACAGGCTTTTGCAATTGTACCATTTCTCTGTTTTAGGATGTGCCAGGTCGCTCCGACCCCCTCCCGAGACCCATGGTGCTAGTAGCGCCCCTTTTGAAAGTGAGAGTTACACCTTCTATTACCAACTTGAGGGGCACAGACCTTTTAGGTCCATTGATCCCTTCATAAGGAGTACACGCATTCGCGTTTTTAATCCCCCATTCTTAATCGTTTGTCTTGTAAATAGCACACTTCTAGCACATCACTTCCCAGAGCTATTCGCTATCATCCTCTAGGGGCTATTTGGCTGGTGCATAAAATCTATGGTTACTTTGGGAACACCACTTGAGCCACACATCATGGAGCACTATGACAACTCAGGAAGGCTCATATTAACAATGTTCATGTTTGTCTTCTGTTTGTCTTTGTTTTTCACTTTACAGGTGCAGTGACACTCCAAATTTACGGAGTATTTTTTGGAATCGAGTATTTTACTCTTCCAACATTTTTATGCACTTTTTTCACTTTTTATTTTCACTTTCACGTCCCCAGGTCAGGGTGGGTGATTAGAGAGCCCATACCGCCGGGGTATAGTCCTGAAGAATGCCACGGAAATATACCACCCTTATGGCTGAAACATGTTGACTAAAAGAAACTGAGTATATTCTGTATTTTACCAATCTTGAACCTTGGCATGTAAATACAGACACGTAATACTCCTTACTTTGTGCCTCAGGGATCATTTATTAAAATTTGTTTTTGATACCCTTTTTTTAGGCACTTTTAATATTTCACTGTAAACAAGAGCACGCCCTCCACACACAAAACCAGCTCCGCAGTCTTTCTGGCGTCGTAGCACACCGAAGAGGCATTCGGCCTCTTTCGGTGGGGCCCGATGATGAAGCATGACACTGACTAGGTCAGTGTGTGAGGGCTTTCTTTATCACCCAAATCGGATGTGATAATCCTGTGTTGACTCCTTGAATTGTGGTCTGTAGAGATTACGCTTAGATTGATCAAGTGTTTGATCTGACCTCTCTTTTCTTGTTTTTGCATAACTAACCGGGGACTAAGAGAGTGCCTCATTCTCCCTACCTCTCCCTTTGTTGTTAAAAAAAAAAGGGGACGATGAGGACCTCAGGACTAAAATAGACTTCATCCCCCAAGCAGCAGTGCACCAGAAGGCGTGTTTGCAGAGTGGCGTAAAAAGTGGCATGGCCTTGGACCACTCTCAGCAATCCAGCTGTGTGGGGCTTACTAGAGATAACAGGAGGGCTAGTTGGCCCCCAGGGACCCTCAGGAGGCAAGGGGATTTCATCCCCAACCAAGAGCACGCCAGGAGGCATGTTTACAGAGTGTTAGAGAAAGGGGGCACGGCCTGTGTCAACTTCTCAGCAATCCCACTATCTGGGGCTTACTGAAGGTATCAGGTAGGCTAGTTGGCACTTAAGGACACCCTGCAGTGAAGGAGACTTTAATCCCCTTTCCAGAGCGTGCCAGGGAGCGCGTTCGCAGAATGGTGGGCAAAGGGAGCGTGGCCTGGTATGAGTACTTACCAATGCTGCTGTATGGGACTTACTCGAGGTAATAGAAGGGGTAGTTGCCCCCCAAGGATGTCCAGGGGTATTGCTAAGAGGTCTTTGGAGGCCATGCCCGCGTTTTTCAACACTCTGCAGATGCACCTCCTGGCACACTACGGGTTGGGGGATGAAGTCCGCTTTACTCCTAACTGACTTTGGGTGCCAAAAAGCCCTCCTGGTACCTCCTGTAAATCCTACGTAGCAGAATTCCTGAGCGCTGGTTGGAGGCCCAGCCCTCTTTATTGACCACTCTGCAAACAAGACTACCAGTTAAAGAAGCATTTGTAATGTAACAGGTTTCGCATTTGCAAGACTTAGAGCTATTGGTGTTGTAAATGTAAACGTTTTTTACTAATGTTTTTTGGAGTGGAGTGGATGTATGTTGTGTGTAGTGGAATTATGTGGTATGTTGTACAGTGAAATTATGTGGATAGGAAGTATGCAGTATTTATTGTATAGGAATTATGTAGAGTGGGATTATATGTTATGGAGAGTAATTATGTAGTATGGTAGTCTGTGTTGTGGAGTGAGAACCTCAAGTTTAGTCTTCCTCGTTTCCATAGAAGCTAAACTATGAACTCAATTAGCAAAAAAAAAGAAGTAATCACTGAGGAGTACTTCTGGACTGAGTCAGAGGTATGAGCAGGGCCACTGGAATTATGCCACTTTTTGGCTGCACTTACTTTCGCCCAATTGTATATTTTCCGCATTAACTACATAATCCATCATCTGCTACCTAATCTGCAGATTTGAACAATAAAGCCTGTTTCTACCAGCTCAAACGGCTCCAACATTACCAAGATTGCAGCAACAAGTGTTACAGCATGGTGGATGGTCCTTTGCAAACCTAGAATGGGCACCTGTTACTTATTGCTAAATGTGGGTGATAAATTGGTACTCATGGTGTGCAAGCCGCTCTTGCTTCTTTCTGCGCCTCTATTGCCTCTTTCTGCATTTCAGTTGCTTCTTTCTGCACCGTTCTTTCTTTTTCTGCACTTCTCTTGCCTTTTTCTGAAAATCTATTCTACGTTCTGGACCACTCTTGCCTCTTTCTGCACCTCTCTTGCATCTTTCTGCACCCCTCTTACCCCTTTCTGGACCCCTCCTGCTTCTTTCTGCACCTCTGTTCCTTGTTTCTGCACTTCTTTTGTTTCTTTCTGTACCTCTCTTGCTTCTTTCTGCACCCCTCTTGCTTCTTTTTCCACCCCTGTTTCCCCTTTCTGCATCTCTGTTGCTTCTTTCTGCACTTCTCTTGTCTCTTTCTCTACCCCTTTTCCTTCTTTCTGCACCTCTGTTGCTTCTTTCTTTACCTCTTTTGCTTTTTTCTGCACCCCGTGCCTCTTTCACACCCCTCTTCCTGTACCCCTTTTGCATCTTTCTGTACATCTGTTGCTTCTTTCTGCACTTCTTTTGTTTCTTTCTGTACCTCTCACTTCTTTTGCACCTCTTTTGCATCGTTCTGCAACCCTCTTCTCTCTTTCTGCAACCCTCTTGCCTCTTTTTGCACCTGTTCCTTCTTTCTGCACTTCTTCTGTTTCTTTCCACAGCTCTCTTGCTTCTTTTTGCACCTCCTGCCTCTTTCTCCACCCATCCACCCTCTTTCTGCACCCCCGTTGCCTCTTTCTTCACCCCTGTTGCCTCTTTCTGCACCTCTGTTCTTTCTTTCTGCACTTCTTTTGTTTCTTACAGCACATCTCTTGCTACTTTCTGTACCCCACGTGCCTCTTTCTGCACCCCTCTTCCCTTTTTTTACACCCCACTTGCATCACCTTTGTTGCTTCTTTCTGCACTCTTCTTGCTTCTTTCTGCATTCCTTGTGCCTCTTTCACATCCCTCTTGCCTCTTTGTGCACCCCTCTTGCCTCTTTCTGCACCTCTGTTCTTTCTGTACTTCTTTTGTTTCTTTTTGCACCTGTTGCTTGTTTCTGCACCCATTTTGCCTCTTTGTGCATCCCTTACGATATAGAAGCTAAAAATAAATATCGGGACTCTATTAAATCATATCATAGGCTGATTCGGAAAGCTAGAGCTGAATATATTGCGACAAACATTTTGGAGAGTAATAACCCTCCCAAAATGATTTTTTCCCTTCTTATAAAGATGAGACATTCTAACGAAAAAGTTGATTCCCTAGTTTCTCTAACATTCAATGTGAGGAACTTGCAGATTTTTTTGTGCGCAAGGTGGAGACTATTTATAACAACTTTCCAACTGCCTGCCTCTCCACAGCTACCTCTACTATCAACCGAATAGTCGAGCCGGAGGACAGATCAATATCCCTAAACCAACATTGTTTTCTTTTCCCCTACTCTCGCTTTCTGAGATTGAATCTCTCTGTCTCAAAACTAAATCAGGTTCTCCGGCTGATCCTCTGAGACCAGATCAACTTTGGCAAAATTTCAATGTGATCTCTCCAGCGGTTAGGGAATTGGTTAATTTATCACTGTCCTCTGCATTATTGCCTGCAACATGGAAGCATGCAAAAGTTACCCGGGTAATGTTCGGCCGATTTCCCAGCTCCCTTTCTTAGCTAAGGCTACAGAGCTATATGTTAACTCAGTCTTGGCCAAATTTGTGGAGCAAAATAAAACTCTTGACCCTTTACAAAACGGTTTTCGTGACCGTCCTCGCCACAGCACCGAATTGGCATTGCTGGCAGTGACCAAGGATATCTGTAGCAGCCTAGAAGTTGGGAACTCCGCTGCCTTAATTCTTTTAGATTTAAGTGCCGCTTTTGACACTGTTTTCCATGACATTCTGCTAGGCAGACTACACGATATTGGGGTCAGGGGGTCGGCCTTGGCCTGGTTTCAGTCCTTTTTGGAAGGCAGAACTTTTCAAGTTGTGGTGCCATCTTACCATTCACAGATGCATGCTATCAAACATGGGGTCCAACAGGGCTCTATATTGAGCCCTGCGCTTTTTAACATCTGTGTCCAACCCCTAGCTTTGTTACCAAGAAGTAGAGGGTTGTCATTGGTCTCCTACGCTGATGACACCCAGCTAGTTATCGTCTTCTCAAAAAAGTGTAAAGATAATGTTTTTAAATTTAAAGAGGACCTTTTAGTAATTTCTGACTGGATGAAAGCAAATTGCTTACAGCTTATTGCTGCTAAGTCAGAAATTCTCATGATGGGGCGAGACAGTGCTCTCTGGTCTGAACAGTGGTAGCCTGACAAATTAAAACCTGCACCGCTGCCAAAAAAGGCAGTGAAGAACTTAGGCTTTTGGATAGACAGTGATCTTTCATTCGACACACAATCCAAGGCCTTAGCTGGATCTTGTTTTGGTCTCCTAAGTTGGCTGAAACTATTCTTCAGGCTACAATCTTAGCGAGGTTGGACTACGGTAACTGCCTCTATTTAGGTGCCAATAAATCTTGTATTTCTCGCCTCCAAAAAATCCTGAATGCTGCAGCTCGTGCCCTGCTAGCACTTCCTAAATCTTGCTTGGTATAGAATTTTCTGCCTAAACTCCATTGGCTGCCGATAGCTAAAAGAATTCAATTTAAGCCTTTGTGTGTAGCCCACAAAATTTTGACACAACGAGGCCCGCTGAATTTAGTGGATTTGCTAGTTCAATACGTGGCAAATAGTCCTCTGCGCTCTGCCAACTCTGGTTCGGTTTGTACCCCCCCCCCCCCAATTTCAAAGAGCTAGAGCAGGTGGCTGCTCTTTTAAAGTCCAGGCTTCCCACCTATGGAATTCCCTCCCGATCTCAATTAGAGGACTTCAGAACCATTTGGCTTTTCGAAAGGCTATAAAGACCTGACTCTTTCCAACGTAATGTGTTTCTATTTGTTATTATTATGAGTACCAGTCAGCAAAAAGTTGGGGGGGTGGGAGTGCCCAGGGCACAGGATGACTTTGCAACAAGGCCTCTTTTGGCACCTCTGTTGGTTCTCTTTGCATATCTCTTGCTTCTTTCTGCGCCTTTCTTCTTCTTTCTGGACTTCTGTTGCCTCTTTCTGCATTTATATTTCTTATTTCTGCAAATGTCCTTGCTCAGCAGGCATAGTTATAAATTAGCATTTTAAAAACCTTAGAAATTCACTGAAGAAACCACAGGTTTCAGGGGCGTTATAGTTAGAAATTATCATTTAAAAAACCTTAGAAATTCTCTTTATAAAACATAGGTTTCAGGGACATTATAGTTAGAAATTAGCATTTAAAAAACCTTAGAAATTCTCTTAAAAAAGCATAGGTTTCAGGGACATTATAGTTAGAAATTAGCATTTAAAAAACTTTTAAAATTCACTAAAAAAACATAGGTTTTAGGGATGTTATAGTTAGAAATTATCATTTAAAAAACCTTAGAAATTCACTGAAAAAAACCCCACAGGTTTCAGGGATGTTATAGTTAGTTGGACATTTCACTTGTACAAAACCAGAGAAATTCGGACGTTATAGTTAGTTGAGCTAACTATAACTCACACCCCACAATGCACTGCTGATGACATCACATATTACATCATTCATGACATGGTTAGTGACATCGCAGAGGCAGAGCGCTTCTTTTTATTTCTATGAACATTTTTCAAACGTGTATTGCCTTGGCTTGGTTGGATGCAGACCCACCCATGTTTCAGCTATGGTTAGCCCGGGTACTTGCAGTGTACAATCTAGAAAAAGCAATTTATTCAAAGAAAGGGGTACAAGGCCGGAAATAAAGGTTTGTGGAGGTGGGCTCCTTTGACAGATTGGATGGACAAGGATGGACGAGGTGGCGGGCCTGATTGATCCCATATTATGAAAAGAAAGTATTAGAATCATGAAAGTCTTACACTATGCACTTTTGATGATAAATTTCTTTATCTATATTTTATACTGAACTGGGGTCTCTCACTGCATTCTTAATGCTCCCCTTCATGAAATGTGTCCTTTTTTAATTTAATGGCTGTAAAGTGTAATTATGAAATTATTTGAGATTGCTGTTAATTCTGTAGGGTGGTGGGGGGGGGTTCGGGGCTTATGTCTTGATGTGTTTTATCGTGTTTATTTGTAACAGGGATAAAATATAATAATATAAAAAATATATAATTCACTTAAGCTATGAGCCCTGATAGAGGTGCAAGGCCAGATGAAGGCAAAGCTAACATCTTTAGCAACCTAACATAAGTCAAAGTCATGTCCTGTAAGCTCTCTGGGTAATGTAGAAAGCCTTATTCCTATTGTGACTCCACCCAGCAGATATATTTAGCTTGTTAGTCAAATAAATTGGTTGGGCAATGTACTGTGGAGCAAAGCATGTGCTAAATCAGATATTGCATGGACAACCATTGTACGTTAAACAGATCAAGAGAGCTATGGTGAAACTATAATAACAAGAAATACAATTTGAGGTTGTTGAAGTATTAAGTGAAAAGTTGAAGGTGCATTAGAAAGTCACTCACCAATAAGAACATTCCTTCCATCTAGGGATAGATAACAAGGGACAATTATTGGACAGCTTTGATGCATTACTGTTTGCATGGATGAGGCAGGTATAATATTTATTTAACCCTGAGGGGGTTCCTAATGAAACTTGACGTTAAGAGAGCTTTTATTTTTCTTAGTAAAGACAGTTTGCAGTAACACCAGTTTTGAGGTTGCATCATTGCGTTTTGAGGCCGTCCCTCATGTGATGAACGTACGCTGAGTACTATTAGTGTACTGGTAGGCAGGGCTACCAAAGATGACTCCCACATCATTCAGACAGTTGGACGATGAAGCTAAGTATAATGTCAACAAGGAGTAAGCTCTGGGGATTCATGGAGCACCTTCTAAAGTTGTCAGACCACTAGACACCTTTGAGGACAAACTGAATCTGTATAGCTTGGCAAGAAGCAAACCAATCGAGGACTCAGTCACCCTCAATCGAATATGAAGGATAGAATAAGAAATTACTGAGAGTGATCGAGGATGAGAAAGAAACTGTCATCCATGTCATCCAGCACACTGATGACCTCAACCACGAACTGCAGGATAGCAGTTTGAGTGCTAAATCGAGGCAGAAAATAGAATTGATGAGAAAGGTGAGCAGTGCGATAGCAGTGGTTGTATAGTTTAAATGATGCTTTATATTGTAGATCATTGAGAGCATATAGCAGTCCAATAGCAACATTTCATTTTTATCAACATATTTAAATGCAGCAGTAATGTCTCAAAAGATGTTCAAACGTGATGCTTCTTGATTGACGGCTATGATATCTAGTACAGAAGCAGCATGCTACCTGGTGTCTGCTTTTCTCGAGCTTGAAGTCTCAGGCAAACTGTTAGTGGTAAGTGTTGGAATGTGCACTGAACTTTATCTCCAATCTTTGTGCCAGATTTAGAGGGGAGAAAATACTTTGATTTTTGGTGGTAGAGCCAAATCCTGTGCTAGATTATTTTAAGATGATGGAATATACTCAGAATTATCAACACCCTACTGCCCATAAGCAGTAGGAGGCAATGTCACCCAATGTTTCTCCTCCCGAGGAGAATCATTCAAGGAAGGATTTACCACTGCCTCCAAAAGTCACAGGAGTTCCTTCCAACCCAAAACAAAATTATTACCTCAGTCCAACAAACAACAGGTGTATTGTTACAGAGATTGTAGAAGGCTATGTTATCCTTTAAAAGATAAACCGTAAAACGTAATGCAGTGTTACTATTCATTAAATAATAAACCTGCTTCTGTATTATATTTTTGTTGTACATTTTCTATGGAACAATAAAGGAAGATTATTATTATTATTGATGGCATACAGATTGATTGTGAACGTACAAAATGATGAATAAAAGCTCTTTGATAGTTGTGCTTGGGCAGCTGAAGGCAAGAATCTACGAGAAATTTGAGGCATTTCTGTTGAGTGCTAGACATCGTGGTTTGAAGCCAATGATGTTGAACAACAAGTCCATGTTTCATCTCTAAGGGTTGTTTATTCTTTATAATTGTATGTCAACAGCTACAAAAGCTAGACAATAGCGATTTACTTATATGTGTTAAGTTTGACTGAGAAAATATCCTAGTCAAGTGGCTTAATCAGTTAAATAAATAACATGTTTGCTCGCTTTCACTGTAGGCTTACTAGGCTTAGCTAAGAATACTTCAAGATAATTTATTGAAATCTAGAATAAAGTATCTGTGGCCTCTCGTGCTTTTAGACGTGTTTAAATCAGATTTCTGGCTCATCATCTACGTAAAGTATTTCACACCAAAGTTCAACACATTTTCCTGTCAGGGTTTACCATTGCTAATACCTTTTCTGGAAATTGTAATTTGGAATGAGCCATTTGCACCACACAAGTGAGAAAAAAAGTTTACAAACATTTATGTGTGCCGGATAGCTGTTAATCTGCGTATCTAAAATAAAGGCCATGACCTCTGATTAGTTGGAATATTTGAAATCAGTCATATTAGATTTTCATAAAATTGAAACAGTAGGTACCAATAAATTCCACGGACCAGGTCATATTGTAAAGTCAGTTTGTGATAGCCCGTGGCTGCCCGAGATACATTTTGTGGTTCCCTGTTACAATGCAAATTTGATTAAAATGATACACACAATTTAGATTTATTGCTCCTGCGTATATGAATGCACAGGGTGCAAAGCACTAAAACTATTTGAAACCAAAATCTTCGTTCATCCTTCAATGTTATCAGGTATTTTATTCTGAATTTTAATCTTTTTGTCCTTTATCCAGGCTGTGGACTATGCTCCTGGACCTAGGATTAGACCAACCCCTGGTGCACTTCTTGGCTGAGGTACACCGTGATCTAAATGCTTCAATAAGAATTACTCAAGAGGGTGTTTGTACCGCAAAGTTCAAGTCTGGTAGAGGGGTACGCCAAGGGTGTATTTTAGCCCCAATGCTATTTACGCTCTATATAAATAACTTGGAAGAATCTTTGGGCAGGGCTACTGTAGATGTACCGCGTTTTGGAGGAATCTCGACACCAGTACTCCTCTACGCGGACGATGCCGTTTTACTGGCACGAACTCCCTTGGGCTTACAAAGATTACTGACCACTTTTGGTGCTTTTATGTCTTCTCTTGATTTAATGATAAATACTGGAAAATCGCATGTAATGGTAGTGGGTGGAAGGAAAAATATTGTCAAAGCCTTTTACTGTAATGAGTCAGTAATCTCGAGAGTTAAGGTCTTCACCTACTTAGGGGTGGTATTTGATGACAGAAGTACCTGGGCCCCTCAACTTTCGGCGAAAGGCTAATGCAATGAAAAGATCTTCAGCAGCTATATTGGGCTTTGCCAAACGTCTAGGGGGAAAACCAACTGAAGCCATCTTATCCATTTATAGAGCTAAAACAGTTGCAATTGCAAGATATGGGGCCACTATATGGGGATATAAACATCCTGAAGCTATTCAAAGAGAGGAGAATAAATTCCTATGTGCACTCTTAGACTTACCCCAATCGGCAGCTACTTTCGCCACCCACCAGGAGCTTGGGATGGGCTACATTATGGACACTATAAACATGGCCCCATCCTGCTGTGGATAAAAACCTGGCTGAATCCCCATCTCTCTCTTAATCATGCGATTTTAAAGGATTGTATGAACTTGGAGAATATGAAAAGTATTCAGTGGATGTCCTATATTAAACATATTTCTAGGGTACAGGGGCGTCCAGAAATCTTCACTAATCCAGAGGGTCTGGTAAGAGCAGATCTGGGCTGGGTCAAGGCCAACTTTATTAAGAACAGAGAAATGGAGCGGGAGGCAGTTCAACTAAGGAAGTTATCGGTAAGGGAACACTACTTATCAATTTAATCTCTTTCTATCCAACCGTACCTCACTGTTGTGACAGTCCAGTTCCATCGTTGGGTTTTGACCAAATTCAGATTTAATCAAATCCATTTGCTGCTAACCGACTCTAATGTTTGGTGTAGGCCGGTGGATGCGTCCCTTTGTAAATGCGATGGATATTTCTTGCAGGACACAATGCACTTTACTTTTTTTTGCTCCTATTATAGTTTGCCCAGGAAAAAGTTTATCATTCCTTTACTAAAGGGTAAGGGGTTTGTGCAAGCCAAACCTGCGCTGCTATTCCTAAAACTAATGGAGTCCCCGTTTATAATGTTTGGAGTTGCAAATTTCTTTGTAGCTTCTATTCGCCGCAGGAAATGTATAATGACGGGCCTAAATAATACTGCTGGTGTAGATATATGAATCCATACTGATAATATAACGTTTTAAACTGGTAATGTAATTATTTTAAAAAAAACTATGTTTTTTAAAGTGTTTTAATGTGTTTTACTTCCCCCAAATCGATTTGTATACTGTACTTTTTATGATTTTAATTAATCGAAATAAAGTGGTATTGAATCTGAATCTATCCTTACGCAGGCATTTATCCTTCACCAGTTAGAGATCAATCTAATGGAAGAAGAATCTAATCTAAAGATTCACTGACTGTTGAAACTTTAATAATGCATGTAATAGCCCTGCACCATTCTTCCCAAATTCCTAGAATCGATCTTCCTTAATCAAGCGCAACACAGACAATTTTCACAGACACAAGAAGCATCTCTTGAGTACAGTTTGCTGTTCCTACGATGTACTGATGTAGCCTTAAATCTGGGGAAATGTAATCACCTTCATTGGTATATTAAACCAGTCATTGCAATTCATATATTTATTAAATAGTTTTATAAAGCGAAACGTCTTTTTAGATAATTCACAGTGGTGTGTGGACTATACAGTATGATTGGAAGTTTGTATCCAGATGGATGGGTGAATAAGCATATCCAAAATTCATCATTGAGGTCCTCTCATTTGTGTTGAATTCAAGTTAATGGAAGGGCTGATCAGTTCAGTTTTCACACTTCCTGAACTGAATGTAGAATGATTTGGATCTTAAATTCATTGCCAGAGCCTTCTAGAGTCTAGGATCTTGCACACCAAGTGGTCTTCCTACAAATTCATTTTTTTATTTATTGATTTTCCTGTAGTCATTACATAAAACAACTCAACCACATCACGCCCCATCAGCAGGAACGCTCATTACAGATCGTGCATATTCCACAGCCTCTTTCCTGAAGCATAGAGGTCACATTTTACAAGGCATCATTCCTCCCCTCCCGAACCCTGTTCAATATTGTCCTTCCCCCCTCGATAGTCTTCCAAAGGACCCCAAATGTTTCTGGATCGAGATGTTTGTGGAAGCCCTTCGGTATACATTTCCAGATTTGTTTTGCAATACACCATATCTCCCAACCATTGCTTATATTTACGTGACCTTCTCTTCCCCAGTGTATTGCTACTCAGTGCTTAGCTAGTCATAGCGCTATGGCCGTAAATATATGTACTTCCTATTTCAATTGTTGAACCAGGCCCAACAGGCACATATGTGGAGTGCAAAGAACCATTTTGAACGTCATATTCTTCATAGCCAGTACCACTTCTCCACCAAAAACTCCTGAAGTCGCTGACATGCCGAAGCAGATGCACAAAATCTGCATTCCTCTCCCCACATCTTAAACAATGGTTGTTATCCATCAGCCCGTATGTAAATGTAAATGTACAGGAATTTATATAGCACAAATCACCGAGCGGTTTCTAAGCGCTTGCTTAGGGAACCCGTCCTGGTATTCCCCTGTGAGATAACCCTGGCAGGGTATCCGCAAGGTGAAAGCCAGGCATCCCACCGCGAGGGGACGTTGTGGAGATTAAGCAAGCTATTGCCCAGAGTCGCAGAGTGTGAACCCATGAATCAAGTAGGCACCGGAGCGAGAATTGTCGAGTCCATGGACATTTTTTTAGGACTCAAGACCCTGCTGAGCCGGGAATTGAACCCTGGTCCCGGGCTGACCTCTGCTTCCAGGTCTGCCTCCTCTAACCAGTGAGCCACACTTCTCCATCTATCTATCTATCTATACAGTAGGTTTATAATACATTATAATACATTTGCTGCATATATTTGAAATGTATAATGTGTAAGTTACAGTTAGATGTGAGCATCCCCGTTAATGTACAGCTGTACTCCCACTCCTCCTGTGTTAACTGTGGGTCTAGGGATGTATTCCACCTTTCCATTGCTGTATTAGATGCCTTATGCCTTTACTCAAGGGCTGTGGTATATAGGTTTGCAACCAGGTGACATCTCGTAGGGCTAGTCAGCAATTATGTTAGGGCATTTAATGTAGTAGGTTCATCTGGAAACGTTGGGTATAGGTCCTGTATTACCTTATTGAGTCTATAGTATATAAATATAAAGAGTGGTGTTTTGTTTAAATTGTAAATCTTCTAGTGTCAAAAATTCACCCGTTGGGTATATGTCACCCATTTTCTCTAGCCCTGCCAAGTGTAGCACTGCTAGCACTCCTGGTTCTTGAATGACAGACAATGCCAGATGATGTCCTATGGGGAGTGCTGGAGCATATAGGGACAGTTTGTTCACACTCGTGCCTAAGGCTTGCCATGCTGAGGTTGTGCAGTGCACAGTGCTAATCTCAGAATGCAGCATATTTGTACCTCCATGTGGTAGCATGTATCAGAGAGGGACAGGATGGGCCTCTCCTTCCTCAACCGCCAAATGGGGCATGCACATATGTGGTCTATACCAGTAATGTGCAAACTGCGCTTGTGCACATAAGTAGTATAGGTACAGGTCCGGTGTGCCATACCCTCACTGTTTATAGGGCATCATCATCACATTCCAGCTAATGCGGGCAGTTTTCCTTCCCACGCGAGCCTAATTAGCAGTATGCGGAGGGCACGATAAAGGGTTTTTGGTACCACTATAGGTATGCTAGTAAATAAGTAGAGGAACCACGGCGATATTATCATTTTCATGATAGCTATCCTATCTGACAGTGGGAGCAGCATCTTTATCCATCTTGTCACTTGTCCCTCCAGTTTCTCCAACACTTTACCGTAGTTTTCCTTAATCACTGAATTTGGGTCCCTGTGTATCCATACCCCCAGGTATTTCACTTGCTCTGTTGACTATTCCAGGTTAAGTGGTGCTTTGGAGCCTGCCAATGGGATTATCACTGACTTTGGCAAGTTTATATTATGTCCTGAGTAGCGTTCAAATCTGACATATTCGCGAAGCATGGACTCGAGATTTTTCTCTGAATCTCATATGTAAAATACCATAGTATCTGCATAAAGTGAGATGCTTATGGGTCTCTGCCTAAACCGCAGCGCGGATCCCCTTTGTCTCTGCCTAACAAGTCAGGCCAGTGGCTCTAGTGCCCAAGTAAATAAGATCGGGGAGAGGGGGTATCTCCGCCGCGTTCTTCTATGTATAGAGAATGGCTCTGATGTATTTCCATTTATACCTATTCTAGCCCTTGAGTCCGTGACTAGTAGGCTTATCCACTTAAGAAAGTGTAGAGGAAACCCCATCCTGTTCAATATACTAAACATGTACTGCCACTCAATTGAATCAAATGCTTTGGCAGCATCGAGTAGGACTGCTGTCGCTTTTAGGTCCAGGTTTAGTTGGTGAAATAACGCAAATATTGTGCGGACATTTTTCATATTGGATCTAGTTGGTATGCATCTCGACTGATCTGGCAGTATCATGCCTGGCAACAGGGACTGCAGCCTTGTGGCTATTACCCTCGCTAATATCTTAGCATCAATATTAATGAGAGACAGGGGACGATAGGACCTGCTGTATTGCAGTTGTTTATCTGGTTTCATTAAAGCAATAATAAGGGCTTTACATATCGTGGTTGGCAGTGTGCCTTTGATATATGCTTCTGCATACATTTCTAGAAGATGTGGAGTTAGTATGTCTATATATTCTTTATAAAACTCCCCTGTCAGTCCATTCTGTCCTGGCGCTTTTCCATTTGGCAGAGCTTGGATGGACTCCCTTGTCTCTGCCAACTAGGGCCTAGGCTCTAATGCCTTGGTGTCTGTGTGGGTATCCTTATATCTAGTATTACCAGCTTAGGTGGTAGTCAGCCAGTAGTGTAACCTAAACCAGGATGTGTGTACCGTTAATATGTATGTGCCTTCGTATTTATCTGGGTTTCTCATTCTCCATATGTCTATCATGCCAAACTCCTCTATCTCGTCCCATATGACACGAGCTGATTGCCTACATTGGCCCCCTACGTGCGGTGATCTGTCTTTTAACGGGTCAAGTTTCATGTTCAGATCTCTGCCCCAAATTATCTCTGTGGGTGATAGGGTGCGCAGTACATTCAACACGCATGAATAAAAATTCTGGATCGTCTTTATTTGGCCCATAGGTGTTCACCATGGTGACTTAAGTGCCACACAGCATGCCATGTAGGATAGCGTTTCTTCCCTGTTCATCTGTAACTGAGTGTACATTGGTCTATGAGGTACCCTTTTTGATTACCATCAATACCCGCCTAGAGCATGACAAGTAGGAGGAAGCTAATCGTACCCCTGCCCTTCATCTCCCCACAGTATCTTCTGTTTGCATCGTTAAGTGTGTCTCTTGAAGGATTTGATATGTACATGATGTCTGTCCAGGCAGGCCATAGCCTGTAGCATTTTGCGGGGATTGTTAAGCCCTCTAACATTTCATGTCAGAAGAGAGAGTTTAGTTGCACTCTGGGGTTCTGCCCTAATTATCATCGAGGGGTATGGAAACCCTGCCTGTCTGGATGATACTGCTGTGTGTGTCATGTGCGCTTCTAAGGGACATGCTGTGGTTATAACTACAGAACACAAATATCTCTCTCTCCCTCTAACTTCAGCATCCCAAACATGCCAAAGACATAGTACCTCTTAAGCTTCCCCAGCCCATAGCTATCCAGAATTTTCAACATTAACAACATTTTTAGCATGCTTATCGCCCTGTTGTGGGGTGCAAATGTGAATGCTGAAGAGAGGGGTGTGACCCTTCAGAAACACTTTAAGACATAGGGTGTGGATGACTCTAATGATCCCATTTCTTCATCCACGTTAATATATGTTCTGCCTCTCCATATTGTTTATTCTTTCAAATTACAGGTGGAACTGTGCGTAAAAGACCTTTATGAATTAGAGATACTCTGTTACAGAAGATGCTTCCTTCTTTCATTTTCAAGCTCATGTGATGCTGTTTCCACAATTGAGGTATTTCCTCTGATCTTGAATCTAGAACACGCTAATCAAGAACTATTTCTTCACTTCACTCAACCTTCAACCGATACTGACTTCTGAAATTCCCAAAATAACACATTTTACCATTTTAATATAACTATTCAATCGTCCAAATACCTACCATGCACCACACTAGCCCCCATATTTGAGATTACATTTTGTATTGGAAGTTAGCCTAGAGGAGTGTCTTTGTGCTCCAAGGATACTTTCAAAGGGGAGGGGGGCTGTACTTTCTTTGTAGTTTTCATTTGATGCATGTAAAGTTATTGCCAATGTTGATGACAACATCTGTGTCTGTTTGTCTCTACCATAATAGATGATTCGGTATCAAGTGTATATAACAAAACTCCTTCTGCTGCAGCTCACATGGTGGTTGGTAATAGTTAAAACCTATATATTCAACCCCACCCTGTAGTGTAGGAATCTGAGGCCTTTTTTGCTCCTCCCCAAAAATAAACATAGTAAGTCTCCTTTTTTTAATCAAGACTGATGTTATTCAAATTTCCACATTACTAAAACATAATTAAATCAGGGAAGAATTTACCATTCTCTTGAGTTCCAATTTAGATTGTTCCATATATGTAATTTTGTCAGTGGGTTAAAAAACAGGTCGAACATTTCTGTTATTATCTTAGGGACATAAATTAACATATCAAACCCATGAGCCAAGCACACTCCTTTATTCCATTTGAATTTTCATCCTTCAAAATTGCTCTTAATGTAACCCTTTAATTGGTGTTATGCAGGATGCTTTAGTTATACCCTATATAAGGCCAAAAATCTGCATAATATCTAGTAGTCATTGTAAGAGTGATGCTGCATTTGATGTAAAGAAGAACAAATCATAGCTAACACTAAAGGTTTATATTCATTTACCCGTACTTTTAAGATCTGGGCCCTATATCCTTCATATAATGCACACCATGCTCTTCTCAAATTAACCCCAAATTTTATATAACTCAACACTCTCCAGAGAAACAACTGACACCATATTTGGAATATGCTCAATGCCAAGCACATTGAAGTCATCCAGATTTCAATTTTTCAGCAGCCAGCTTTTATTTTTATGTCTCTCATACCTGAACTCAACAGAGCTATATTGATATAGCAGAGCGGGACATCGTGCAAGCCTTAACGTAGTAAATGTCTGTGCTGCTGCATTATAGAACATGAGAAGGAGTTGCCACGTTGGTGTTATGTTCTGAGATGAAATTACATTGAAGATTTTGCATTGCCGAGATTTTGGCCATTGCTTTGCTCGAACATATTTCGATTCACTCTTTGACCTGGCATTCTATCAACAATCCCCTATGGTATATAGAGGCATTAAAAGTGTTGACAAATGGAATTATGATCATCACAACTGCTGCTCACAAAAACCACTCTTGAACTTCTGGTCATTGCTGGTCGTTATGCTAAAAGGCAGTTGACTCAGTTACTTACCGGTAATGTTCATTACTCTGAGTCATAGTCTTCCTCGTCACAGTCACAAAGGAGTACCCCCTGTCCCAGGCACAGCATTTACCCATACATTTTAAAAGGTCCTCACCCAATATGGCCGCCTGGCAGGAAGTACCTGTCACCTGGCCTATAAGGGTGGGACCAACACAGGAAACATCCTGAAATACTAAAGCAGAACCAAAAGAAAAGACAACAATTTTTGTTCCACCCTCACCACCAAGGGCGGGCAGGCGGGAACATGACTGTGACGAGGAAGACTATGACTCGGAGTAATGAACATTACCGGTAAGTAACCGAGTCATTACCATCCTCGTCCGTCTTCCTCGTCACAGTCACAAAGCAGAATATACCCAAGCGCCAGACGAACAAAAAACAGCCATCCAGGACGCCAAGGTAAATACAATGCAGATAAGCACACAAGCAGTGAATAGCTGCAAGGACGGCGGAGCCAAAACCCCCAGAAGAACCACCACCAACTGCAAGAAATTGGGAGAAGGCACGTGGGAAGGACCAAAATGGCAAAGCACAAAGCACCAACAAGGAGGCACCACGAAAGAAGCCCAGGAGGAAAACACACACCGGGAGGAAGAATTCCAAACGACCGGGGGAAGAGACCCCCGGAAGCAGGAAAGCCAAAGAGAAAGCGGACCGAACCCAACCGGAAGAGCGGTCCCGCGGGGCGACAGCCCCGCCGGTCAACTCCAAAGATGACAAAGAAAAGGCCACCAGGCGAATGAAGGCTGTACGCCAAGGCAGATCACCAGACTTCAAGGCAACCAGGGAACAGAGCGTTATCCCCACCCGGAGGAGGGTCAGCCGAGGACAGTAGGGGAAGAAGGTCCTGACAGGATGAAGGACCAGGCAGGCAGGGAAAATGCAAGAAGAGGATGACAAGCAACGACAAGCACCCCCAACGTCCCCCAAATGGAATCTACCAGAAAGCAATGCCCAAAGGACCAAAGGAAGATCCCCAGGGGGGACATGCAAAGCAATGACAGGTGTTGCAGGAAACAAAACTGCGCAGGAGGCAAAAAGCCAAAGACCCAAGGGAGAAAAGAGAGGCTCCCCGGAGAGCCGGAATGGCGGACCACTGGCAGCGGAGAGCAGTCCAAACCGCCTTGAAGGAACTCATCCACCACACAGGCAACAGGGAGAACCCCTACGAAGAAGAGCAAGCATAGAAAACCACCAGTGACGGCCGCAGACCCCAGGGGGACAGCAAGGCCAAAAAAGACAGGGAAGAACATGTGCCAAAAAGCGAAACTCCAAAAGCAGTGGCAGAATCTGAACCCGAGTGGGGTGGGAGCCAGCGCTACCAGAGACACAAGACGTCCCAATGAGCAATAGCTCTGAGACAGAAACAGACATACCAGACTGGGAACTACAAACCAGGGATACACCAGAATATGAACACAAAACCTGCAGAGGAAGGACAGTGACCCCAAACTCAAGCCCACATCACCACCACCAATAGGAGAGGAACGGAGAAGGGGCAGCGGTAACCACAGCAAAAAAACAACCGCCAGGAAGGAGGAGGGGACACCAAGGCCGGCGAGGCACCAAAGCACCAACACCCCACACAAGGAATAAGGTCAGAAACCATGGCAGAAGAGCAACCTGAGGGAATGCAAGAGAACCATCCAGGGTCACCGAATCTCCCTGCCAGGACCCCAAAGAGAAACCCAAGAAGTAGAAGGAGAGCCAGCGGAACCACATGCCCAATAAAAGTCCCGGGCAAAGAAAAAGCAGACACAGCAGAATAACGTCCGCGCAAGACCCAACCGCGCTGAATCAAAAGAGGAGAGCGAGCGCCCCCCAAAAGGTGAAGTAGGCACGGGGCACATGAAAGGCTGGTCGGACCGAACTCCACACATCGCCAGCAGAAGGTCAAAGTGCCCAGGAGCAGCGAAATACAACAGTCAGTACCACCCAAGCCGAGAACACCCAGTGATCCGCGGGGAACTAAAACCCTGAGCCGAAAGTACTGAAGTACATTTAAGGGAGTAGACGGGATTTGAAGAAATCACAAGGAACCCACAAAACTCCAGGCCAAGCCACATCAACCCAACAACCACCAGGACAAAGGAAAGATGAAGAAGAAGCAACCAGTCAACAGTGAAGGAGGAAGCAATGGCAGGATCCAAACCCGTGTCCTGTGAGAGCCGATACTACCAGAGGCACAAGACTTACCAATGAGCGAAAGTTCCTTAGAGAACAAGGCACCCCAGGAGAACACATTACACCTTCCAGGGGAGCCAAGACCGAAGGAAGCACCCAAGGGACAGAGGGCACCCCAAAGGAGAGGACACGAAAAAAGAGGCACAGACCCAGGGCAAGAACAGCAACATCTCCGAAAGAGAGGATGCACAGGTAACCCACAGCACCCAGTATAACCTGGTGGGCACACATCCAGGATACAAACCAGGCCTGAACATGCAGACCTCCAAGAACAGACAATAGCAGGTGTATACAGGGGACGTACGGCTGGAGGCACCAAAAAGAGCAAGGAGCCAGAAGGGTCTCAGAGGAAACAAGAGGCAGGAACTGTGGGAACACACCAACTTGGCCGGAAGACATATGAAAGGCCATGGCCAAGAGACCCAAGAAAGGGCGGAGACCACCGACGGGCCCGATACCATGAAACAAGTACTGTGTGGCAAGTGCCACCAGAGGCACAAGATATACCATTGAGCCATAGCCCCTTGGCAATAGACTGCAGCAACCCAGACCCAGCACTGGCCCGGGAACCATCAACCACCAGGCGAAGGACCCAGGAGCCGGAGATGGTGCGAGAACCAATCTGGCCGCTCATCGTGAGAGAGGCAGGATGTGTCAGAGGCACCAGGAAGAGCAGCAAAAGAAGGCAGACGCCAGGAGATGGCATAGAAGGGATGCCACAGCCATGTCCCCACCCCCGAAAGGGCTGGGAGGAACCTCGCACAAGACGGGGGAGGACCAAAGGCACGCCCACATGAGCCTGTGACACAAGAGTCACAAGATTAACCCACGAGTAACAGCTCCGTGGGGCAAAAGCCCAAACCCCACAGATTAGGCACCCGCCCCCCCAGAACACACCAGAAGGCATGGCAATCAGACAAATGCACTGCAGCAAGCCCGGGACGCAACAGCAGGAGGAGGGCACAATAGAGGCCATGCCCCCACAGAGAGAGAGGCAATCCGAACCCGAGACCAAAATCACAGGACCAAGGGGACTCGCAGCAATGAAGCCACCCCCACTGAAAACACCAGGGAGCGAACCCAAAATCCAAAGAGAGCCAGAAACCAGAGCCACAAGGCCACGGAGACACAATAAGGCGAAGCCGTCAGTGAAACATGCGACAAAGCACAATGAATACAGAAGAAACATTGGACACCCAGAGCCGGACGAACCAGACTGAGGGCAATATCCCAGGTGTTAGAGACAGAAAGCGCATGACAAATACACGAAGAACAGCATACACGGAGCGCAAAGACACCCCGTATGTGGAACGCGCGCTGCACAAAGTGACAAGTAAGGCATAATGACCAGATATTACAAGGTACACTCCAGAAACCAGAACTATGGAGACCCCAGGAATGGAATACATAGCCTTCGGAGATTAAAATCTATCAACATAGGACACAATGTCACAGGGAGTTAAAGTGATATGCCCAGAAACACAGGAATTTAATGTTGTTGCCGAGACTCTTACCCGGTACTCCAGGGGAGCACACCACATCAGGTAACATTGGCTGGCGAGAAGCAGCATTGGAGCCAATCCCACAATGTCTTTCCACGCAAGAATGCGGAGAAACACCGAGCCAGAACCCCAGTGGGGCAGGACAGAGGCACATGTGGGAGGTCAAGCCTGCACACCACTATCCACGGGACAAGAGTCGTTGAGCCGGCGCCCAGCCCCCGCCCCAAGCAACACATGCGGGGAACCAAGACGTAAATTAAAAGGACCGGGGGCTTGGAAACCAAAGTAGGGAGCACAACATCAAGTCCGACCGGAAGAAAACAGTCTGCATAACAAAGGGCTATCACTGCAACCTGGATACAAATGATAAAGTGCGCAATCTATCACTGGGAGGTAGTAAGCGGCTCGGCCAGAAACTACAGCACCTTGTTTGTATTCCCAGGCGGACACCCACACAAGAGTGAAAACACCGCACAAACATTGTCGGCCTCCGAGACCCGAACCAGGAATTCCAACTCCCAATCGGCAGCGCCGGTCACCAGGGAAACAACATGCCGAAAGTGAAACGGCAACAAAAACTGAAATGAGCACGGCATAGCACATCCGCTGAATAAGTACTGCGCACTCCATAGGAGCCCATCACAGCCTCCAAGAGGCAGTAAAACAAAACACACCTGATCGCTCAAGCGTAGGAGCAGCAACAGTACCGCAAGCAGGCGAAAATGCCACCAACCCAGCACCGCCTCAGCCCAGACGCTCAGCGTGGGATCGGTAGTGCAAAGGCATTTAAATATGCCGGGCAACGTGCACAGGCAGCCGCCCCCATCGCTCAGTGCGGGAGTGGCGCCAAACAAAAGCCGCTGCTCCTTTCCAATACAGAAATAGGAGGGGAGCGGCAGTAGTAAAGCAAACAGGGACGCTAGAGCAGACCCCGAAAAACAAAAAGTATACATTACCGAGACCGGAAAAAATATACCGTCCTCGTACTGATGATGGGTGTTCTGCAGGAACACAGAGAAAACAACAGGATGTTTCCTGTGTTGGTCCCACCCTTATAGGCTAGGTGGCAGGTACTTCCTGTCAGGTGGTGAGGACCTTTTTAATTTATGGGTAAATGCTGTGCCTGAAAGACGGGGTGCTCCTTTGTGACTGTGACGAGCAAGATGGACGAGGATGGTAATGAGTTGTTGCTTCCAATATCAGCTTCAGCCGTTCCACTTCATGTAGCTGACCAGAAGCAGGCACACTCCCATCAGTTGCATGAATAAGCTCTCCGCACCACCACATACTCTGCCACAAACCACCACACACCTGTACAAGTCACAGCTAAATCAGTCAATATTAGCATCATGAGCAACAGTACCTCATGCAACACTAGCCTTAGTGCTATCCCATCACAGTCACAAGAGTCCACCAGACAACCACGCCAAGCATTAAAAACACCCATTATACCACCAGAACAACCATAAAGAAAATGATATAATGTTCCCCCCAATCGTTCTGAAGAAAATATAGATAATGAGGGAGTACTACACAATCTAGGATATAAGGATGTCTCAGGTACTATGGTGGAGGTGGCAGTACTGGCAACGATTGTTATCAGCCCGGTCTCGTGGTGAGCCTTAAGTGGAAGAGTGCCTGCTAACAATTAAGTAGCTGCCCAGCACTGGCCCAGAAGCAGAACAGCTGCAAAGAAGACTTTGAACACGAAGGAGTAGACCTAGAGACCTCTGTCTTCTCAATGTGGATCCACAAGTGCTTTGTACAGCTTGGTGAAACCTGGCCTCTACCAACATAGGTGATGACCTACTCATGATGCAAGGGGCAAGTTATGAGAGGTGAGCAAACTAATGATTTTGTAAAGCTTTTTATGCAATTTCTATGACAACAAAGGCTCAAAATATACAAGATATGAAATTAGGAAATAGAAACGTGGTAAAATTACTTGACAGTGCTAGAGTCTTAGATATCTTCTTAACTTGGCTTATGAAAATCTAATTTTAATTGAAAATCTGCCACTTTATCCAACTAGTGACTTCCATTTTTGTTTTCATGGAAGTCATTTTATTTCCAACTTTTTAAACATGGAATTACTTCTGAATGTTTAGACTGGAATTTTAATGACTTTTATTCTAAAATGCCAATACACAAAACATTTCCACCCCTTATACTAAAATGGGAGCATGTGGTTAAAACAGTATAAAAACAGTGAATTTATAGATATCACCTCCAAGGATTGGCATATGGTACAAATTAGAGGCCTCCAGTGAAAGGCCGAAGTACGTATATGAGCTGGCTCAAATATACAATAAAGAGACTGGTTCAGCTATTAAAAAGATATATATTAATTTAACATATGTATTTATTATTTGAGCTTTTAAAGCGCGACAGCTACCCAAAAGGGTTTCCCGGCGCAACATAAGCTATGCATATTTAAAATATTGTTCTGACCTGGTGGTGCACACTGCATAACAAATAGTAAGTGCAAAATTACTGCAACCCCACTGAAAATATCAAGTGGTCTTGTCTGGGGAATACAGAGGACGATTTCGCTCTTGATAAAAGAGATCCCAAGTCTATCTCAGGACGAAAGCATGCGTCAAACAAAATAGAGCCATCAGTGCCATTACATGATGATGAGCCAATAAATTGGTAAATGTTAAAGGTAGTACTCACAAAGAAAGGGGAGTCTCTTCTTTTCAGGAAATGTATCATGGATTCTATAGCTCCCATAATAAGATGGCCTACAGTCATGTAATATCATCAGCACAATGAATGTATAAAGTGGAACACATCACATAGTCACATGACAAAAATGTAGTTAATCACCAATTAGTAAACTAGTGTCTCCACAAGAAGGATCGCTGCATGCTATCTCCAAATATGCACAAAGATTTTAGTTATCTCATCAGTATATGTCCCATATAATTAGCAAAGAGAGGAGACTAAATGTAAACTACTGCTGGGCAAATCCATAAACCTCAAACCCCACCGTTTTACATAGATACCATACTGGTAAAGATACATAGAGCAGTGTGAATAATTCTAAAGTCAGCTGAGGCAGCAGCAGAAAAATGTCATCAAACCAAACAGGCCACCAAATCAATGGGATTAAGCTACGGTCTTTCAGTGATCTGGAAAAAGCTATGCTTCTAAGAACATGGCTGCCAACGTGGAAGACTATGCAGCCATGTCTCTCAACAGGTGTCATTTTGGAAGGCCACTATTGTATAAGGTAACAATCAATTGTGAAAAATATACATTCTTGGTTTGGGGAGAGTCGAAATTGTACAAGTGGAATTGATGAAAGATGGAGTTTATAGTATATCCCCATGAATTTTAGTGTTCATCAATTACTGGTAAATAGGTAATTACAAAGTGTCACTGGTGTGAATAACTCACATATGCAAAGGGATTATGGAGTGTGTCTCAACACATAATAAAAAAAATCATGGACAGTTAAAGGAGGTGACTACAGAGGATAAGCAATATTGCATCTCATGTATCAAGGAACATATGCAAAAACAAATATCAATAAATGTTATAAGTCCATCAATCTACAGTAAAACACAACGTGAGCGTTAAAGCATGCATATATAGCCCAATTGGACCAACTGTATCAGGTGTAATCCTTTGGAGATTGTTATAGTGCCCTGGGGAGTTTGAATGGTGCTTATTAGTTTAAGGGCATATCAGTGTGTTTTGCCCACTGGGCTTTATTGTCCCAGTCTAAAGAAAGTTCACTAGTCCTTGTGGTAAGTAGTACTATTTCCTTTGAAATGCGTACTAGCTGCTTTTTTAGATCCCTGGATTGCCCCTGACATATGTTTAGCCCACTTGGGCGATTTATGTATGCTTTAACATTAATTTCATATTATATTTATTTGCCATTCCTTGACTTTCTTGTAAAAGGGTTATCTAAATATGGTACCCAGCCTGGATCGAACAGAAAGGGACCAGCACACTAAAATATGCCATTTTGAGCGTTATTCTTCCATGCAATAGACAAAAAAAGGCCCTTGAGAAGTTTGATAATGCGTATTTGTATACATTTGATTTGTGTGAAGACCCCATTGTGAATTGTGATTTAAAGCTGTATTGTGTAAAAATGACTAGGTTGTATTTTGAGCTCTACAATGAAATCTTGCCTGTTTCTTCACAAAACCGGCCCGAGAGTTCGCCGAGTCTTTTCTTAATTTCTGTGACACATTGTATTTAGTCCATTGATGTGTGTGTGTGTGTGTAGAGCCTCTTGAGATGGTGGACAAGGCAATGCCGAGTGAACCGCGCAAACACTTGTCTCCAGGCATTGAACAAAGCTAAAAGAAAGTAGAAACGCACTTAATGAACAAAAATGCATGATATGAACGAGAACAGCTTCAAGCAGCAGTCAAACAACAGGTTATAGCAAAAGAACTGACTACCCATATAACAATATATTAGAAAATAGAAAATGTGAATTTACAACCAAAAACAATGATACATAAATGATAGATACAAATACCGACAAATAATAATAAACGCTCTAACAAACAGTAAGACATAAGCAATAGACAACCAAGACATCAACAAAACTGTAAGACTGTAGGGACAACGAAATAGAAACAGGAAAAGAACAGAGCGTGAATGAACATGGACAAAACCATATCAAACTGTCAAGACCGACAAAGGCCCTATAATGGGGGAGCTGGAGGTAAACTACTTGGATGATACCTGTGTATCATCTTATGAACACAAATTAAAATTGAACTGTTCATCTAGCAATGATTTATTTATAGGCTAAGACTTTATTTTTCTAGTTATTTTAGAGGTGTAGAAAACGTGATGTTGTCTATTTACAGAAAACTTTATATAAATATGCCAGTAAGGGATGATGATGTAGTTAGGAACTGGATTGTTAATGGAGCTATGGGAGGCGCTTGCAAAGTAAGAGTGGACTACAGAACACGTTATTAAAAGGTATTAACCCTTTTGCTGCGGCGGCTATTCCGCCGCAGTGCTAAGGGGCGGAGGGGGCGCGCGACGCTCCGACGCTGGTGACGGAACCGTTCCGTCACTGCCCTTGGGTGAGCTGTGCTTGTGACGGAACGGTTGCGTCGCGGCCCCGCCCGCTCAATAGAACGCGCCGCGCAGGCGCGAAATCAGCACCGCGCAGGTGCGGCGAGCGGGCCATGACGGAACCGTTCCGTCACCAGCACAGCCCACCCGAGGGGCGTGACGGAACGGTTCCGTCACCAGCGTGGGAGGGGTTAAAGATTAAGATAACATTGTTTTGTACTATTTCAGAATGCCCTTGAAAAGAAGACAATACCACGTATGAGTAGAACAACAGTAAAGATAACATCTTTACAGCCCTATACATGACTAATGTGTTAAGGGAAACAAGGGCCACCGTACCCACAAGAAACCAGGGTATCTATTATATACCAAGGAACAGTGGTTTCTGTGGACTATGCATAGGATATTTAGCAATAGTTAAGCTCAATGGCAGTATTAATGGGTAATGCATTGTCCGCAGGATCCACTGTTCCTTGTTCTACTTTACATGCCTAAAACAATCCGTTTTTGACACAATCATTACAAGGTATTAACATGTTTGTAAGATCTGGAAATTTGATCAAGAAATATTCTCGTTATATACGTGCAACTCACCTCCATTATTATTATGAATAAACATGTTTACATGTGCCCCCATATTTCAGACGTGACAAAATTCTAATTAACAAGGATTTTGGTAATGTGTTCTTTTCTGTACAAAACATGAAGATTTTGCAAAACAGATTTCTTAGGGCCAGATGTACGAACCTTCCAATTTGCCAGTCTAAAATTGCATCATTTTGCGACTCGCAAAATGGAATTTACAGCAGTGTCTCAGACACTGCTTCTGATTCCTAATGGTGTTACAAATTGCCTGCCTCATTAATATTCATGAGGCAGTTCTAATTTGCGACCCCGGTGAGAATGGCTAGCACTCCCAGAGATGGTGGCTTGCTGGGGTCAGCAGACCACCATGTCTGTGACTGCTTTTTAAATGAAGCAGTTTTTTTTTCAAGTGCAGTCCATTTTCCTTAAAGGAAAACAGGATGCATTTAAAAATGAAAAATGAAACGTTTCTGTTTCATTTTTTAAGAGTAGCCAGTGGTCCGTGGGAGCACTGCCTGCTGTAAAAAAATATTTTCACTGCCAGTCACAAAGGGGAAGGGGTCCCCTGGGTACCCCTTTCCATTTGCGAGTGGCTTACCAACCTTCTAAAATGGGTGGTAACTGCGAGTGTTTTGTGACTTTAATTGCAATTGTAAAATATGCGTACATTGAAGTATGAGTCGCTATTAGGAAGGGAAGCCCTTGGCATGCCCCTTCCTAATAGTGAGACGCAAACCCTATTTTGCAAGTTGGTAATAGGTTAAAGACTCGCAAAATAGGGTTCGTACATTAGCAAACCTATTTTGCGGTTGCAAATGGGCTAATTTCCCATTTGCGACCGCAAAAAATGGTTGTACATCTGGCCTCACGTTCTCACAGAACCTTTATTTTTTTCAGTGGAAATTGAGTTAGCAAAAATGACAGGTAGAATTATGTTTTACATATGTCTGTTAAGCTCCCAAAAATAAAATCTTAACCCAAATCTTCATGTGACTCAGCATGCCAAATGTAGGAAAGTCTCATCTACCACTCCTGCTCCTACAAAATCAAACGTAAAATCAAGGTTTTGCAATGCCAAACTAAAATTACCTAATTTCATGCCTTCCTGCTTAGAAATGCCCAATTCCAGCATCAAGTGGGCAGACAAACATGGTGTATTTATTGTATTACACAGTGCTCTTTGTTACCGTGCAGTTACTTCAAAGAATTTGAAGAACCAACAGAATACAATTATGTATGAGGCAAGAAACAAAGTTGAATTCCGATCAGACGGGCAGCACCTTAAACTGATTTTCTTTTGATTGAGTCCCATGCTTAATGAGACATGGAGAAAGCAAGTCTGAATAGGTCTATTTTTAGGAGTTTTCCAAATAATATGCAATTTCTTTGAGATCTCAGGGAGGGGTTGAAAACACTTTACAATTTGGGCCCTGCAAGCCCAAGGATCTACCTCCATATTTTGACCTTTTCAATGCTTAAAAATAGATCAGGTGGTCAACCAGAGTTTCCTCCTGGGACACAGTGAGGGATAACTTCTTCTGGTGTTCTGGGCTTTTGCCCCAGTACACCTTGATGACAGTGAGAGAACCTTGAATTTTATCCTAGCTTTTACTGGATGCCAGTGGAAAGCCCTCAGAGCAAGCTTAATGTGGTGACATTTGTGGAGTTCATGCACAGCCTGGCTGCATACACCTGCATTATTTGCAGGCTTACAGTTGGGTTATTTGGTAAATCATAATTCAGTAGCGTTGTGTAGCTCCTACTAATCAGTAGGATCTGCACATTTGTTTCGACAAAATAAACGAGGGCCTGAATCGGGACACCCCAACCCGATTTGTTGGCCTATAGACCAGCTAGCTCATAGTGCCACCGTAAGCCCCCCTAACCTTACAAGGGAGCAGAACCGTTTCTGGCAATCAATGAACATGACAGCCCGGACCACTCAGGGATCGTGGAAACAGTACAGACCCTTTCGCTCAGTCACTCGTGCTTACTTACCCCCAGTGAAGTATACAGTCAGACATTTTCAATAAGTTTATTGAACCAACGTTATTCTTGTATAAAATATGTGTGCTGCAATGATTAAAAGACAGAAGTAGATAAACGTGATTAAAAGCACCAAAAGTGTAAATAATAGAAATAGTTCTACCATGGTGCTAAAGCACTGTATATATGTAGGCATATTAAACAAGGCAATAATCGAGCATACTCCTACTATGCAAACCCTAATCTAAGTGTACCTGGAGTGTGTCCAGGTGTAGAGCCAAGAATCCCCCCAACGGACGAACCAACCCCATGACCTGGTGGGAGAAGGCGTAGGACCATCTTTCTAAGCCATTATTATTAATCATCAAAGCAAAATTGCTTCCACGCTAGCCTAAGTAAGCATGGTGATGCACGGTATAGACGCTCAAATCTTAGACAACCGGCAAACAAATATTTATAAAATTAATTTCTGGCTTCCTTGTAATGCTTCGCCTGCGCAAATAAGCCTGGAATGCGGTCTGACACAAAAAGGAATAGCAAGAAGATACCATACTATCAAATCATGGCACAACATTTGAAACAATCAGTCTAGCCCTCTAGTCAGCACTCTATGGCAGCTCCTGATGAACAATGCAGATTCTAGCTACAAGTATTTATTGTTGTCACTGTAAAAAACCAACACAGTTGACTTATGGGAACTAAATTTGTCACACCCAACTTTTGTGCTGTGTGCTTAACAAAGCAGCAAAAATGCATTCCCTTATGGATGATAAGAATATATTTGCATGGCATTCACATGCCTGGATGACAATACAAACATACATCTCTTTACAACCAGCAGCATATCTTTCTTTAACTTATCCTGTGTTTGTAAAGAAAAAGTTACTGACTATTCATCTAGGAGTACTACTGTCCTTAGCGGACACACATATCTTGGAGATACGAAGGACGTAAAACATGCAGGCTATGAGGTGCCTTCAAGGAGGACCTCTTGCATTTGATCTGCACATGTCCCACATTAAAGAAAGCTTGCCTCTCACTGCTTAAACGCATCTTCAATGAGAGGGGGATTCGTTCTTGCCGAATGGCAATAATGAGGAGACTAGACCCTATGGACATTCAGTTATATTGAACATTGTTTATATTCTTGCAATCACATGATAAATTACTCAAACACAGTGTCAAGAGCACCAGATAGTGAGTTAGCACAGCGATAAAAGAACCATAGGCCTGTTTAGCATAGCAATAGGATTCTTTTAAAAACCTTCGACTCTGGTACTTTGTATAAACAGACACAAAAAAATCCAACTTGTTATTTTCATGTACAATGAAACTTTACAATAACTTAGTTGAGAGTCAATGACTATTATACTTGAAGAATAATGAAACATTAATTCCAGAGTTGTTAAATGGTTTTAGCTCTGTAAGTGATCTTTGTTATATAGCGCTTTAGTATCAATGTGTTAAGGACATGCGTATATGAGTTGCCACCTTAAAATTGATACAGCAGATTCAGTGCAAAACAAATGTAACTAAATATCACAGCATAATTTATATTTTTATTAGAAGATAGTAATTTACCTTTTATATTGCTGAAATAACGAAGTGAATTGTTAAGAAACTGACACATAGAAAAGTAACTATGAAGTATCATTTACAATTGTTTCATTATTCTGTATTTTCTGGCAACATTGTGACAGTTTTTATTAACTTATGACAATACATTTTTTTAATTCAATTGGTGGGAGAGAATGAAGGGCCCTATCTTCGTTACGAACTGGACACCCCTCACGAGTTGTCTGACAGCTGCATGACGAAGTCTCAGCATGTAGGGTCCCTTGGTGTCAGCTGAAGTGCCTCCTCTACCCCTCTATGGGGATGCTCATCTTTTATAAAAGAAAGCAGCCTTGTGATGTGCATATAGATTAGTGATGTTATGGATATATAGATATCCCTGTCGCCCCATGAATGAAGATAGAGATGACATTTGTACATAGTTCAGGAAGAAACCTAGTACATGATTTTCAGGGCATTGTGATAGTGTTGTACAAAGCTTGATGTGTAAACAAGTTTAGTTTCAGGGAACATTGTCATGCATGCAGATATCTGCTAAAGTTCATGGTTGAAATATTATTGTGAGAACAATGTAAGAAATAAGCTGTTTCGCTACATGGACCTAACCCCGGAATATAACAATAGTCTAGGTGGGACATTACAACGGATCTTGTCAGCTCCACCCAGTAATTACTTAGGAACAATGGACGGATTTTGTAGAGAATGGAGAGTTGAGGGTGGTTACATTCTATTACTTTGTTGAGTGGGGAGCAAAGAAAAGTTTGGAATCAGAAAGTATGCTCATGTTTATGGCTTTCCCAATCCATGAGAGAGTTGAAAGGTATCAGGCAGATTTGTTTTGTCCTGACGCAAGGAGTTCAGTTTTGCTTCTGTTCATGCAAAAGACTAATTTATCCAGTGGAGCACATGATCTAACTATGAGGTAATGTTAAAGGAATTATCTTATAGTTGTATAGCCTGAAGTGGATTTGCAAGTAATAAACATAAGTTTGGGAGCAGACATGCAGAAAACAAATGCTCATGTTGATTAGCACACAGGAGAGTGATGATCCTTGGGAAATGCGGCACTCTTCAATCCTGACATTTTGGCTGGTGTTATAAACAAAAGATCTAATCCATGGTGTGTCAGAATCAAGTATTCACATTCACCCTTTCAGCCTGTGCAGCAGTATTTAGTGGTCAAAAGGAATGGAGAAAGTCCACCCATCTTTATTAGATTCGGCTAATTTAGTGCCTTCATAGGGTTTAACTCTTGACTGTTAATCATGGACAAGCCAAGATGTCTCAAAGTGCTGTTGGAGTTGTGCTGTTATCTCTCCCTACATAATATTGCTGTTAAATGGGAGGTTGGACATTCAGTAGTAGGAATAAAGTCAGTTGATTTTAAAAGAGGATGATGATAGCATAGTGGACAGACATAACTCCTCAGCTCAGGGTAGCTTTTATCAAGTTACTAATATCTTATCATATCATGGCACAACATTTGAAACAATCAGTCTAGCCCTCTAGTCAGCACTCTATGGCAGCCCCTGATGAACAATGCAGATTCTAGCTACAAGTATTTATTGTTGTCACTGTAAAAAACCAACACAGTTGACTTCTGGGAACTAAATTTGTCACACCCAACTTTTTTGCTGTTTGAATAACAAAGCAGCAAAAATGCATTCCCTTATGGATGATAAGAATATATTTGCATAGCATTCACATGCCTGGATGACAATACAAACATACATCTCTTTACAACCAGCAGCATATCTTTCTTTAACTTATCCTGTGTTTGTAAAGAAAAAGTTACTGACTATTCATCTAGGTGTACTACTGTCCTTAGCGGACACAGATATCTTGGAGATACGAAGGACCTAAAACATGCAGGCTATGTGGTGCCTTCAAGGAGGACCTCTTGCATTTGATCTGCACATGTCCCACATTAAAGAAAGCTTGCCTCTCACTGCTTAAACGCATCTTGAATGAGAGGGGGATTCGTTCTTGCCGAATGGCAATAATGAGGAGACTAGACCCTACGGACATTCAGTTATATTGTACATTGTTTATATTCTTGCAATCACATGATAAATTACTCAAACACAGTATCAAGAGCACAGCACAAGCACCAGATAGTGAGTTAGCACAGCGATAAAAGAACCATAGGCCTGTTTAGCATAGCAATAGGATTCTTTTAAAAACCTTCGACTCCGGTACTTTGTATAAACAGACACAAAAAAATCCAACTTGTTATTTTCATGTACAATGAAACTTTACAATAACTTAGTTGAGAGTCAATGACTATTATATTTGAAGAATAATGAAACATTAATTCCAGAGTTGTTAAATGGTTTTAGCTCTGTAAGTGATCTTTGTTATATAGCGCTTTAGTACCAATGTTTTAAGGACATGCGTATATAAAGTGCCACCTTAAAATTGATACAGCAGATTCAGTGCAAAACAAATGTAACTAAATATCACAGCATAATTTATATTTTTATTAGAAGATAGTAATTTACCTTTTATATTGCTGAAAGAACAAAGTGAATTGTTAAGAAACGGACACATAGAAAAGTAACTATGAAGTATCATTTACAATGGTTTCATTATTCTGTATTTTCTGGCAACATTGTGACAGTTTTTATTAACTTATGACAATACATTTTTTTAATTCAATTGGTGGGAGAGAGAATGAAGGACCCTATCTTCGTTACAAACTGGACACCCCTCACGAGTTGTCTGACCGCTGCATGAGGAAGTCTCAGCATGCAGGGTCCCTTGGTGTCAGCTGAAGTGCCTCCTCTACCCCTCTATGGGGATGCTCATCTTTTATAACAGCCTTGTGATGTGCGTATAGATTAGTGATGTTATGGATATATAGATAGCCCTGTCGCCCCATGAATGAAGATAGAGATGACATTTGTACATAGTTCAGGAAGAAACCTTGTACATGATTTTTAGGGCATTAGCTAGATGTGTAAACAAGTTTAGTTTCAGGGAACATTGTCATGCATGCAGATATCTGCTAAAGTTCATGGTTGAAATATTATTGTGAGAACAATGTAAGAAATAAGCTGTTTCGCTACATGGACCTAACCCCGGAATATAACAATAGTCTAGGTGGGACATTACAAAAGATCTTGTCAGCGCCACCCAGTAATTACTTAGGAACAATGGACGGATTTTGTAGAGAATGGAGAGTTGAGGATGGTTACATTCTATTACTTTGTTGAGTGGGGAGCAAAGAAAAGTTTGGAATCAGAAAGTATGCCCATGTTTATGGCTTTCCCAATCCATGAGAGAGTTGAAAGGTATCAGGCAGATTTGTTTTGCCCTGACGCAAGGAGTTCAGTTTTGCTTCTGTTCATGCAAAAGACTAATTTATACAGTGGAGCACATGATCTAACTATGAGGTAATGTTAAAGGAATTATCTTATAGTTGTATAGCCTGAAGTGGATTTGCAAGTAATAAACATAAGTTTGGGAGCAGACATGCAGGAAACAAATGCTCATGTTGATTAGCACACAGGAGAGTGATGATCCTTGGGAAATGCGGCACTCTTCAATCCTGACATTTTGGCTGGTGTTATAAACAAAAGATCTAATCCATGGTGTGGCAGAATCAAGTATTCACATTCACCCTTTCAGCCTGTGCAGCAGTATTTAGTGGTCAACAGGAATGGAGAAAGTCCACCCATCTTTATTAGATTCGGCTAATTTAGTGCCTTCATAGGGTTTAAATCTTGACTGTTAATCATGGACAAGCCAAGATGTCTCAAAGTGCTGTTGGAGTTGTGCTGTTATCTCTCCCTACATAATATTGCTGTTAAATGGGAGGTTGGACATTCAGTAGTAGGAATAAAGTCAGTTGATTTAAAAGAGGATGATGATAGCATAGTGGACAGACATAACTCCTCAGCTCAGGATAGCTTTTATCAAGTTACTCATATCTTTGGTGAGGGAGAGGAGACATTGCTTGTTTCAGGCAGAGAAGCCAAGGTCCATTGATGTTAACTCAGTATATTAGTTCTGTGGTCTCGAAATGAATAAACAGAGAGCAGATTGGAGAATATGGGGGGAGTTAGTTTTAAAGTGTTGGAGATTGGCTCAGAAAAGTTTGCAGTTTTGGATTCTACGAACCCAAGTACATTTTTGCAGTTTGTTTTGATGCACATAGGTTCTCTTTTAGTGTGTTTAGATTAGATCATTTCTGGAAAATGCTGAATATTTCCTAGTTTGAATGAATGCTTCATAGCTCTATTTGGTAAAATAATCATATCTCAATTTCTCTGTCATAGCCTCTGCAATGATTCCAATATTGAGGTTTATCTATTTCAAACTTGGTTTATCAGCACTGCCGTGCTAGGTTTTAGCTATCGCATTTCAGTTGAGCTAGTTCACATGTAAATCACTTATTGGATACTTTGATACCTTGCTTGGATTTCTGTGGTTTGACAGGAACTGGGATGCCAGGGACCAATTACATAGAGATAGAGATGGTTGAGAAAGCACATAAGGCATTTTGGGTTATATTGCTTGCTCTACATAGTTCTGCAGGTCAGTTATAGTGTATTCATTGATAATGCTAACGAAGAAGTTCTCAAGGATAGAAGGAGTGGAGTGGTTGTTGTGGAAAATACCATATGGAAAGTGAAGGAGAAGACTTTCAAGAGCGTGGTATCACTGCAGCCCAACACATTTCACTAGTCTCATCACTATTCGTCAATGTGGGATTGTTTTTTCTTCCTTTAATTTGGTTACTGTGCTTCCTTTATATTCTGGCACTTGTATAGAAGTATCTTGACTTTCTTCAGCTCCTTCCTTACTTGATATTATGGTGCCAGAGTAATGGACCTATTGATGTGAATTGTGATGTACTAATCAAGATGCAAAAATAAATTTGTTCTCCTTTATGCATTGTCAAGTCTTCAGAAAAACGACATAAATGTTAATTTTTCACTCCCAATAGCCCTCATCACCTCAGAAATGCTTCTTTAACAGGTTCGTCTGCAGCTGGCAACTGAAATTACCTAAATAATATGACTAGAAATTAAGGTTTGAAATGCAAAAAGAACTGAGATTATCGAAACTTGACAACAATTGATAATTGTGTTAAAAAAAGAATAAACAAAACAACAAAAAAATCTCCCAAAAATGATAGATAGAATCCCCAAAATAATTACCTTAAAATATCCCAAGGATATTATCTATCTTTACTCCCATCAAATTCAAAGACTAACCAACTTCATGAATAGAATTAATTCTTCACACAAAGTTCATTTCATGTGACTCATATATTTGTCAAACATTTAGAAAAAGATAGCAGACACACAATATAGGATGTTTTTTTCCGAAATCTGATTAAATGCTTTGTTGGTGGGTCATAATACTGCTGGACTTTTTAAAAAGAAGCATAACATTTACAGTGGTTTGTTCATTGACTTCAAATCTAAAGGACTGGAAAATATAGAGCACCAGATCCAGGGCACTATAGAACACTTTTTAAAAAAAGTAGTTGTCGCAGTGTCCCTAAAATTCCCCAGGAAAGGATGCTGCTAAAGTTGTTTGTTAAAGAGTGCATGCGATTTATGAGCATGATCAATCCCCAAGTACTACAGCCTGTGGGGGCTGGAGCTTCATCGCACAGTCCATGGAATGTGCAATGCATGGGGTTCTAAGAATGTCTTAGTTGACTGTAGGTTGGATCGAGGTTGCTAGTGGTCGCTTACCTTGATGCTCTCAACTTGAATAAAGAGTTGTGCCTCTCTGTCCAGCTCCCACACTTCCTTTCACAACCATAATCAGTAAGGGTTTTTTTTTAAAACAGGAACAAAATTCATTCAATGGGCTGACTTTTGGAATAAATTTAAATCTAGGAATGATTGTAAGGAAGCCAACTTAAAGGAGAAAATCCAATTGTGAAATCCACCACCATGCCTGAAAGAAGAAGTGTGAACTGCATTACAAGTTTTCAAAGTTGATGGTTTTACATGTGATCTGTTTTGGCCTATGTATACAAATATAAGAATGCGACAATTCAGACTATTCCAGGCACTCAAAGCCTTAAGAATGGCTTCGGCAGTATGTGTCAGTTTTAATATAGTTTTAATTAATAAACCACAGTTGTTTTGCTCATCTCTAAATTAGACAAAAAGTGCCACCATGTGGCCGACTGTCAAAAGTATCTGTGTTGACAAATAAGTGATGTTGCTGAGCACTGGAAACCACTGGCTCAAGTTAAGCACTGCGTAGACTAGAAGTAAAGAAGCAAAATATTATAAGGAAAGGTCAAGAGAGGTTAAATTGCATTGTGACTCTGACGTTTTTAGCCAGTTTAAATGTAATATAGAAGTAGAGAGCGGCATCCTGCCCATATAAAGCTAATAAGTGTCCCTCCTAAAAAATACTGTGGAAAAAGGTGTACTACAGTAAATGAAAAACACAAGGGAACAATAGGTATTTTCTTAAGAGCAGTACAGCTTCATAACAACAAAGGGCAACATAGTCCAGCAGCTGAAGAGCTTATCTATTTTGGACATTACTGTGGAAAATTTAAATCAAACAAATCTGCTGGATGATTTGTGTACGAAACTGGGTTATTGGTTGCAAAGGATGCAAGTCCTTCACAAGTAAACAAAAGTCAGCAATAGTCTTTTTACTATGAATGTGTCAGGGTAGTGAAGGAGAGTGTTACAAGGACTATTCAGAGAAAGTGGTGTCAGCTAGTAACACCAGATCGCAAGTACTCAACAACAAACATCAATAAATCAGTATCCAGTGAGGACCTTTTCATTTTAAAAGGAAAACTACTTTTAATACATACACAATATTAATTTGTATACCTTCAATTAAAAAACATATAGATTCAGGTAAATGGAAAAACCTTTGTTGATGTTCTCATATCATGTTCCACCTCAAGTGGGTCCTGACTCTATTATCTCAATTCCTCATCTATACTAGATGCTATAGTCTAATATAGATGGGGAATTGTGATTACTTCAATTAGTGAATAAATTACTATGCTCTTCAGCCGTTGGATTTCATTGTCTTGTGCTACACTGCCCTTAAGAAAATGTTTATATTCTAAAATGGGGTATCATGATCAATCAAATAGACCTACTGGCTTTGTTGCCATGTCACCACATCAGTAAAAGTAACATCATGTATATTTGACAATTGTATCACCATTAAAATCAATGGGGAGTACTGCTATGCATTACATTATAACCCACCATGGAAGTCAATCGGTGAACAACCATTTTTCAGTAGCTTTTTAACACCGTGGAACCTTCCTTTGTCAATCACCAACATAGTCAATAAAGCACTGTGATTCAAAACATATGTCTGTGAGTCTTTCTTCTACTTTTATTAAATTGCTACTGCTTTCATAGTACAACAAACAAGGAGTTCTCGCACTCCAGGGCCCAAGAGTAAATCTCCAGGAGTAATTGCATCAATTGAGAGCCCATAAAAAAGCCCCCAAAATACTCTGGTCAATTTCGGAATCATTTATGGTATTGGGGCTGCTGCCTTCTATGCAGCTACACAAAATGTGAATGGAGATATTGGTGGTACCCTGGACCCTCCTTGGGGCACCACAAGGCACAAATGTAAATTTAAGGACACACACACACCCAGGAGCTTATATGGCATTCCTCGCCCAAGGCCTTGAATATTCAATAAGTGGCCAATATCACTTTTCTCTGGCTCATTTTGCTCCTAGTGGCAGCACCAGACGCATTTGTTTAGGCCTCCTCGTCTAAAAGAGGATGCTTTTTTGGGAAGTTGGATTTCAGTGCTCCCTGAGCCAGAACTCTGCCTGCACTCCTGAGGCTATCTCCTGCTTGGAGGTGTTTTCCACAGCCCATCCACAGCCAACAAACAGAACACTCTTCCTGCCACACTTTCCAGGCCCCATGGCCTTGTGAGATGCAAACCCGAATAAGTATCTTATCCCTCAGTGTTTTGAACATCTCAATTCTTACCCAATTATTTCCGCTCCAGAATCTCCAATAGATCAATCTGGTAGAGAGTACACTCCTCATGGGAACACATACATTGCAGCAGAATAAAACTGAATAGATGAAGAAACACGAATAATAACTGACTTCTGATTAAAGAATAAGTCAAAAATAGATTTATTACATAATATTTAGTGTTTGCTACAGAGGAAAATGCCATGAAGGTTCAATTACAGAAATACCGAATCATAAAACGTAACCCTAACTAAACATGTTTAGGCAAGACTCCAAAGGCTCAAACTCATAAAAGGTACTGGTAACAGTCCCAAAAGAAAATCTAAGGCAAATGGACAGAATCTCTGGAGGAAAAAGTCACCCAGCAGCAGCTGATTGAAAATGAAAATTGTATCCCAAAATGCTAAAGCCCAAGAGTTTTTATTCAGAAGTCACACATTCTTTTAATAGATTCTGTAAATTTAGCATGGCATGATCATAGTTAGGGTTAAATTGAGAAATCAGAAACAGCAATATAATATTTTAAATCTTTAGCACTAACCCATTTCGTAAGGCCAGATAAATCTTTAGCACTAACCCATTTCGTAAGGCCAGACAAATCTTCCACCTACACCCAGCAACTGCACTCTGTAGATGATCAGCACAAACTTTTCTCAATTACATGATGAAAGCTTCATTCACAATACACACGTCCTAACACAATATTCTATTTTAAATCTTTAACATCATTGATTCGATGCTACGCTGAAACAAGAGGAGAGGTGGTTTGTAGCGGGACACTGACTGGGAGGTGGAATGAGCAGACGGGAGATAAACATAACACCCAAAACTGCATCTATATTGAAATATATGGCATCTGTGGTGAAAATGTGGCATATTTACTTCACAGTGTTAATTACATTTTTAAGTGACCCAGTATACTAATTTGAAGTGCAACATCATTAATTCATCGACTTTCCCCCAGATGCATCAAGAACCCATTTTGCTATTTCTTAATAGCGGAAAATAACGATTCGCTATTAAGGAATAGCAAAATACAATGCATGAAGAAATCACTAAAAAAATAGCGATTTCTTAAAATTCCTTAATTGCGACTCGCAAATTGCGAGTCACAATTAAGGAATACCTCCCCATTCCTTCCTATGGGCCTCTAGGCCCATATGAATTCTCAGACATAGACATTCTCAATTTGCGAATCGCAATTAGCGAATCGCAAATTGAGAATGCGATTTCAAGGGTGCAGGGGTGTCCAAAGGACACCCTGTTGCACCCCTGAAATTGATCTGTGCACATATGTTGCACACACACATGCCCTTAGGGAATGTGTGTGCGCAACATGAAACTTTGAAAAATGCACTTTAGTGCATTTTTCAAAGTTGTTGCAAATTACCATGAAGGTCAACTTCATGGTAATTTGCGATCCCTATTAGCGAAATCGCTATTTTTTAAACTTTAATGCATTGCATTTATGAAATCTCAATTTGAGATTCCTTAAATGCAAGTAATCGCAATTTTGCGATTTCTTAATTTGCGGTTTTTGCATTTGGGATGATGCATCCCAAATGCAAAAATATTGGTCGCAAAGGGGCAGATTCTGAGAATCTGCCCCTTTGCGAGCGGATTTTACCTTGATGCATCTATGCCTATGACTCTATGAATCATTACACATTTTTAATTTTAGAAATAATTTTCACCATACATTACACAATTGCACATTTTAAAAAGTTACTACTACCACCTTGCCGACTTACAGGCACCTGTGTGTCAGCAGTGTAGTCAAAGACCAGTCAACAGAGGTTTCAGGGGAACTATTCAAGGTCCCCTAGAAAAACCATTCTAACAATTGTTCCTCACGGGTGATAAGGTGGCCAGTGCCACTATCCTGGGAGAGCTCAATCCTAGTCCTGGGGGCCAGCTGGTGTCAAAGTCCACCTTTGCAAGCCATCAGGTGGTTGCTTGTTCTTGCTGGTCATTGTTTCACTGGTGTTGCTCCCAGGTCCAGTGTCTTCTCATCTATCTATTCCTTGTGTGGTAGTCTTAAATGGGGGTGGAAAATTATAGAACCGAACCACTCCTGGCCAATCCTATGGTGCCACGTCATCACTCCACCCCTGCCCCAACCCACCTCCACACCATTCAGGGGCAATCCATTATGACAACTTCAAGTCGTCTGTGGAAAGAGCTTCCGTGAGAGTCTCAGCTCAGCCACTGGCTGACACAGCTGTCTGATCCCTTCCTACCAAAACCCCAAAGGCATGTCCCTCCTGTGTTGGCTACAGAGGTCAGGCTCTACTCCTTTATTTCTTTGGGCATGCACTGTCCCAGCCCAGGAGCAGCGCGACAAGCTAATTAACAGATAAAGTTTCTTCCCCATTCTTTCCTTTCCAATAGTTAAGTGAAGCACTGTTAATTGTGTAGTTAAGCTTTTAATGCTCCTAGTGGGGAGCAGAGTAAATATTGTGGCCCAGTACGGGGGGAGAGGACTGGAATATGATTATGAGCTCAGCCTGGGAAATATGACAATTCTTAAAGTGGCTGAAGGAGTGTAGAAATAATGTTAAGGACTGTAAATCTACATGCATGGTGCATGGTTAGCCTTAGACAGGCACCTCTGTAGGCCTAAGGGGGGAAAAACTATTCCTTAGTGCTGATTTTGCATATAATGTATAATAAAGTGTAAGCACCACAGATCTTCACCAAGTACTACGGACTTACACTATGAATACCCACTCAATATTAAAAAGGCTACCCAGGGTCAGTACCAATCCTCGAAGAGTCCCTCATGTAACAGGCTATCTGTGCACAGATACCAAGCTGCGCAAGACATAGTCTCACACATATGTGCTCATGTATTCACATATAAAAAGTCCACAGCACCTTATCCTAACTCTGTAGCCGTAGCCTTACCTTTAAAAGTGAACACTGCTGGTTAGCACTCTGCCCATTTACTGTGAATTTATCTACTCAGGCAGTGAGACCCACTGACAGTAACGGTTGGTCAAATGTGAAATAATCTGGGTACCTAAATGGGCAGAACCCATTTGCTACACTCAGAAACTCTTACCCAATTATACATACATATTTGATGCCCCAATTGATCAGAAAGACAGAATGAATTCAGTTAAACTGCATAATCTCAGACTTATTGTGGTTCACTTAATCGCCCCCTAAATTAAAAAATACCTGAATGGTATTAAAGACAATAGCAATTGTCCCCTGATTAGCTTTTAATAACCAAGTGATCGATTCACCTATTATTTTACTGGTGTAATATGAGGAACTGGTAGTTGACTCAAAACTTAAATCAATGCAACTAGGGGCTTGACAAATTATGCAACATTGGCAAAGTAAGTCAACCTTGATGTTACCCCGGCCACTAAAATATTTTACTTACTTGAGCATTATTGGTAATAATGATACTCAGATAAAGAGAGGCCAAAAAGACAGTGAGCTTGGATGGGAAGCTGAATGCTTTTAATGTGGTAATAAGAATAACCCAGCTCACAACGTCAAAGTCCTTTTCTGTATCGAGTTAAAGAATGACGATTCTCCAATTATTATGCAGAGAGAATCTTGATTTCATTAAAGACAAACGGAGGCTAACATTATGCAAATATTTTCATTTGTTGCCCAACATTCTTATGTTGTGCATTATATCTTTCAATGTATGTATTCCACATTCTATGGAACACAGAGTACTGTGTTCTTGTGTATGATTCGGTATCTTTCAGTTGATGCATGACTGGCTACCTGTCAGGCTGTGTACCTGCTCGTTTTTTAAATAAACATCTTAACCCAACTTGGAGTGTCTATCTTCAATGTGACAAGTGGCGACAAGGATTGGTAATATATTTTGAACAAAATTCAGCTAAAAAGTCAGGCTTCTCATCTCAAGAGCAAAGTTTGGTATGATTCCAAACATAGTGTGAAGGATGTTGAGATTGAGGTTGGACAATGGGTAAAAGTTAAAAAACCTGGTAAATGTCCCAAGGAGGATAGTTGCTTTTATGAGCCAATGCAAGTTGTGAAAACTATGAATAATTCGGTACGCCTTACTGATGGGCGCGTGTGGAACCTTAAAAGGATTGCTAAGTGTTCAGCACCTCCGGAATCTTCTAGCAAATCTTCTGATTTGTTTGATTTGGAGGATTTGTTGTGCTTCAGTTCCTCAGGTTTACCTTGTGCGGGTGCCATTAATCAAGACATAGATCTGGATAGTTCCAGGATGGCTGTTCCCAGTGTCTCTGCTCTAGTTGATCAAGATAGGTCGTCTTGTATGGCTGTTCCTAGTGTTTTGCCATTCAAGAAGAGTCAAATGTTATCAGGAATTCCAGACGTGAAAAAAGCCCTCCTGTTTGGTTGGCTCATATTTCGGAAAGTTTTCCATGGTAGAAACAATGTAGTTCATTTAATTTTTCCTGGTTTTGTTTTTTTTTAAATTTTATTTTGTTTATTGTCTTTCTTATTATGAGGGGGGGGGGATGACGCCAGTTAGTAAGTACTCATGTGTTTTTTTTTATTGTGTTCCAAGGGGGATGTGTTATGTTGTGCATTATATCTTTAAATGTATGTATTCCACATTCTATGGAACACGGAGTACTGTGTTCTTGTGTATGATTCTGTATCTTTCAGTTGATGCATGACTGGCTACCTGTCAGGCTGTGTACCTGCTTGTTTGTGAAATAAACATCTTAACCCAACTTGGAGTGTCTATCTTCAATGTGACAAACATGCAGCCCTTTAAAGAATGTAAATGCATCATAAAGGATAGAACATTAACAACATGACAATCAGCCAGTGTACACTCCAATCTTCCTCTTGGGCTGCGATGACACAGACGTAAAAAAATGTGGTAAAAGATAATCTTAAGCGCCGTCATCTGAGAAAAGAAAAACAAAATACACTGTATAGTAAAAGAAGCATGAGGTACATGAAAAGTGCAATACATAAGAAATTCATATAGCAATAGTTGAATTCCTGTCATAATTAAAAAACAATGTACAGCAATGTTGAAATAGAAACATAAAAGTAACATAATAAAGCATAAATATAACCAAACATAAACCTCTCATGGAGAAGAGGGTGGGATAATGTTAGCCTCTGTTTGTCTTTAATGAAATCAAGATTCTCTCTGCCTAATAATTGGAGAATCGTCATTTCATTACAAGAACGGAGGCTACCATTATGCATGTTTAAAACCATGTAAAGCTACATTGCTAACATGCTCAATTGTTCTCAAATAAAACTTTGAGAAGGCATTTGACCAATCTGCAGTTCTAAGTATTTCGGGCAGGGACCCTCCGGCCCAAAATACTTTGCTAGCCATAGCTCCCCTTGAAGAGTGAGCTCCAAATCTTGACAACACCGTCTTCATGCATAATTAGACGCACCCATCTTGCTAAAATAGCTGAAGAAACAGGCCTAAAAGGTCTAACATATGATAAAAGAAGTTGATCTGTGTCAACAGGTCTAAAAACAGTAATTTTATTTTCATAACATTTCATACAATTGACAACACACAGTTTTTCACACTTGTGAAAAAAAGGATAGAAGACAGATTCCGACATTGTTTTAGTTCTTTTCCAGATATCAAAGTGAACACCTTCAGAGGAATAAAAACTATTAGAAAGTTCCAAAGCTTTAATGTCTGAGACCCTTCTAAAGGAAATCAGGCACAAAAGAGTAGCCAATTTCATGGAGATCCTTTTAAGAGAAAGTAAATCGTTGACAGGCCAGGAAAGGAAGAGATTAAAGATGAGGTTAACATCCCAAAGGGATTCGTAACAGGCCTTAGGAGGTCTCCTCAACTAATACCTTTCATAACTCTCTTATATAAGGGGTTGCTATCAATAGCAAAATAATTGACCAAGGAACGTCCGGAAGAAATTGCTGATCTGTAGCAATTGATGGTTCTATACGAGAGAACAGACTCAAAAAGATAGGCAAGGTAGTTGGCTACCTGTTCTGGCGAGGCTTCGACGGGATCAAGATCCCTTTCCAAGCACCAGCAAGACCACTTTCTCCATACACTTGTGTACCTTTTCCTTGTTCCAGGCGCCCATGAGTCTTCCAAACGGCTTTCAGCGTCTCCCGAAAGTTCAGAATATCTCTCTGAACTCCTGAGATCCTCCAGACAAGAAGGTTCAATTTACCATCCAGAACCAAAGGATGTTCTTCATCCGGACCCTGGAAGAGGCCTAGTGATGATGGGATGAGGCGTGGGAAGTCCACGGCCAACTCCATCACCCCGGGGAACCAAACCTGAGATTTCCAAAAGGGTGCTACGAGGGTGATTGAACAAGACTCGAGTCTCACTTTCCACAACAGTCTCTGAATTAGTGAGAAGTGGGGAAAAGCGTAACCCTTGATTCCCGTCCAGGATTGGAGAAAGGCATCCACCCCTGATGCATTCGTGTCTGGTCTCCAGCTGAAATAAGTCTGAACATGATGGGTTAATCTGCTGGCGAAAAGATCTGTCTGAATCTGACCCCATAAGTTCTGAATCAGTGAGAAGATCTCTGAATTCAATTTCCAAGTGCTGGAATCATGGAGATAGTGAGAATTCCAGTCCGCCCTCAGATTTTGAATTCCCGGAATGAATTCTGCCCTGTGAATGATCTTGTGATCCCAACAAAAATACCAGATCCGCTTGGCGATATCTGAGAGATTCTTGGATCTCGCGCCCACCAGGCGATTTATGTATGAAACAGCTGAAAAATTGTTCTGAATCAGTGAGAAGATCTCTGAATTAAATTTCCAAGTGCTGGAATTATGGAGATAGCGAGAATTCCAGTCCGCCGTCAGATTTTGAATTCCCGGAATGAATTCTGCCCTGTGAATGATCTTGTGATCCCAAGAAAAATACCAGATCCGCTTGGCGATATCTGAGAGATTCTTGGATCTCGCGCCCCCCAGGCGATTTATGTATGAAACAGCTAAAAAATTGTCCCAATGGATTAGAGTATTGGAGTTCCTTAGAAGCTCTTTGAAGCTCATAAGTGCATTCGGTGCTGCTAGCATCTCCAGAGAATTTATATGAAGGGATTGTTCCTCCAAGGACCATCTCCCCCCGGTCTCTAGGTTGTTGAGGCGAGCGCCCCATCCCCGGTTTCTTGCATCCGATTCTATAGTAAAGTCTGGAATATTCCCGAAAATAGATTTCCATTTCCAGGCTTGAAGGTTTTTAAACCACCAATGAAGATCTTCTCGGGCGTCCTCCGAGAGGGGAACTGAGTCTTTGTACCAAAGACCTTTCCTCAAGGCCAAGGCCTTTAGCCTTTGTAAACCCCTGTAATGTAGTAGACCGGGTGAAATGGCTTGGATGGAGGAAGAAAGGCTACCTAGAATCCTGGCTAGGTCTTTGAGGCGGATTAAATCTTTCGAAAGGATAAAGGAGACATGTTTCTTTATCTTGGTAACTTTTTTTGCAAGAGTACAAACTCAAATGAATAGTATTTACCTGGAAACCAAGGAATTCTAACTCTTTTGTAGGGACCATCATGGATTTCTCCATATTTATGATGAAGCCCAGATTTTGAAGTAAATCTATTGTCATTTTTAAATGTTCTTGGACAGTCAAGACGTCTTGAGACATAATGAGGATATCGCCTAAATACATTATCAGGCAAACCCCTCTCTCTCTGAGATAAGAGATAACAGGACGCAAGACCTTGGTGAAACACCAGGGTGCTGAGGACAGGCCGAAGGGGAGATACTGGAACTGATAAAGGGTTCCTTTCCAAGTAAAAAAGAGGTACTTGTGAAACTCCTCGTCCATGGGTATTGTAAAATAGGCATCCTTGAGGTCTAGTTTTACCAGCCAATCTTTGGCTTGTAAAATGTCCCTTAAGAGATGGATATCCTCCATCTTGAAGTGCCTGTATGTTAGGAAATTGTTTAAATATCTTACATTTATGACGGTACGCCAACCTTTGTCCTTCTTCTTGACTAAGAAGATGGTACTTAAAAAACCTTCCTGAATTTCTGATAGAGGAATCTCTATAATGGCTCCCTTCTCCAACATCTGGGAAATCTCTAATTCATAAGATTTGAATTCTCCATGTCTAAAGTCATCTCCCTTGGGATTTTCTCCTGAAATGGCTCTTCTCAGAAATCTATCTTGAAACCAATAACTGTTTCCAATACCCAGGGATCTTGAATAATTCTTTTCCAATTTTGAGCAGGGCCGTTTCTAGGTGTTTCGCCGCCCTAGGCGAGAATTGAAAAATGCCGCCCCCCCCCTTTTACTCCCATCACTCAACATCTCTCTCTTCTGAAGTTCATGGACTTCTCTCTCGTGTGTCAAGCCCTCCCTTTAGAGCTCCCTACTCTGCACCTCTCACCCCTCCACTGGTTCATTAACTCTCCCTGAGTCTGTCACCTATTGTTCCAGTGTTCCTCGTTCCCTTGCAGTTCTCCTCTGCCTCTCCCCCCTACTCTCTCTGCAGTTCTCAATTGTCCCTCTCCCTCCAGCACTACATGTTGTTCTAACCCTCCCCCACCCACGCCCTGCCCTGGCCCTATTCAAAAGGTCCTGTCCTTCCGGTTTCACCAGCTCGCATCTGTTCACAGGCCCTGCACTCCTGATACTTCCTATCATACCACCTTGTCCCTCAATGATTCCCTCATCGCCGCTTTCATCTCTGCTCTTGGTGTCTTTCATCGCCACTGACCTTATAGTACTCAATATTCCCCCTTTTTTAACCCATGCCTCCCCGTCACCTTTCATCACTTCCTGATATCAGTGGTCCTCACCTTTTGCCTTAATTCAACACTTACCCCTCCCCCCGCTTCTGTAATATACACTCCTTTCTGCAGAGCTCACTGCTTCTCTCAGCTGTGCCCCGGACGCATGGGGAACCCCACTCCAGCAGCTTAAGCAGAGGCAGCGCTGACCCCATGGAATGGCGAACTGGTCCCCACTTAAAAGTGAATACGATGTTTGTGGGCCTCTTCTGCCTGCAAGTCAAAATACCAGCATTAGGGAATATCAGGAAAGAGGGCGGATGTGTGAAAGGATGGATGCACACATGCAATGACAGATGGATGGATGGAAACAGTATGGCTGAATGAATGGGGCAAGAGGTTAGTGTATGGAAAGGTGAAGGGGTGGATGGATGAGTAGAAGGGAGGGGGAATGGATTGACCCTCCGAAGGAAGATGAAAAGCTGAAAGGAACTCTTTTAAGCAGGGTTGGATTTGCATGCTTTGAGAGCTCGATGTGATTAGAGGTAGGTAACAAGTGAGGGGTTTTCATTTTCTGGCTACTCACTTGTGTCCCTTCCTTCAGCACCCCTGCCCTCCATTCACCAGGTCCTGCTCACCCTTTCTTTCTTGCCTGCCATCCCCCACTAGCTTCTCTTCTCCCTGCTTCTGTGCGTGCCTTCCCTCCCTTCAGTGGTTCCTGCTCACACCCTGCTTCTTTCGTGTTGCATTGCCCTTCCTTGCTTCCCTAATACACCAGATGTGTCCTTGGTACTTGCATAGTCTGCTCTCTTCCACTCACCCCTCTTTAACAGTTCCTGATTTCTCGTCTTTCTCCTCAGCTCTCTCATCCCCTTTCTTGTCTGCCACCGCCTCGAGCCCCACTGCCTCCCCCACATGCACCTGCAAACCATTGCCCACTTGCTGCTGCCCTAGTCCGCTCATTTAGACCCCCCCTCCTGCCTACTAGTACCTTACAAGGGTGCCAAGCACCCTACTGGGAGCAAGGAAAACAGCCCCAGTGTAGTAAAAAAAGGAGCTATATTTGGACCCTTCTGTGTCTCGGTGCAATTGCACAATTAACAGCTAGGCCTCGGCTATCCATTTCAGCACCCCTTCTCGCTCCCTCTGTCACTGCGACGCAGTGCTTTCTCTGCCAAGCTCCGTGGCTGGAAGGGCTGGGGCGGTATACCTGTCGCCTTGTGGACTGCCGGGGAAGAGAAACGCACGGCGGGTTCGGCGGGTCACAGGAACTGCAGGTCTTGGGGGAGCTGTGTTCCGTGTAGGCGCAGCGGAATAGCGGATGGAGGTGCTTCTGGTGGAGGTGGAGGGGGGGCGAGGGCTGCGCGTGTGTGAAAGTGTGGGGAGAAATGTGGGGAGCAGTGAGAGAAGAGCGAGCAGCAGATTCTGCGCGAACATTGGGAGGAAGTTGTGACTAACAGCGGCGGAGTGAGAAGGTGTGTATACACTCGTACCGCCGGCCCGCTCCACACACCACTATGCTAGAGTGCGCTGCGTATCATGTGCAAGCAGGTGCACTTGCACTCACTGCCTTCAAATGCAAAAATAATTCCCCCTTTCTGCCGCCCTAGCCCTTTTGCTGCCCTAGGCGGCCGCCTAGTCTTGCCTAATGGCAGAAACGGCCCTGATTTTGAGCAAAATGTCTCAATCTCCTTGCGACCTTTAAGGGGAAAGAGGACTTCTCGCTTACCTTGGTAGGTTTGATTAGTGGACCTGGGTCTTCCGCCGCGGGATCTTGAACCTCTTCCTCTGCGGGGTAGAAATTAGAGTTAGAGCGGTAGCCTCTATTGGAGCGGAACAAGCTCTCTCATCTTGGGGATGAAAGTGAGACCTGTAGAAGCCTCGGCCGACAGACTGTCCCCTTCTGTCAGCCCTTCCAAAAACTCTGCGGTTTCCAAAAACTCTGCGCATGCTTGCCTGGGTTCTACTGAAGGTATTAAAGGTAGAAACATACTTGCCCAGGGATTTGACAAAATTATTCCCAAACAATAACCCCTTTGGTACACAAATGAGAAAAACGGTGAGGGTACACAGGTAAGCACAGACAAAAACCAAATTCCTGTGTTGAGTATTTGCCAAAATATTTATAATATGATGTCAGCTCTATACCTCAACTGGATCCACCGAAACAATCCAGTAATGTCCAAAAATGAATTCAAAAGCAATTGAGGGAGCGACTACGTTCAATATGAAATCACAAGGTTCACAGGTGTGAATTCCCAAAAATGTTCTTTATTCAGTCTTGTTCAATCAGAGATGATGGTGATCAATTAATGGTACATCTTCATTCCGTAAATCAATATACAATATGTACAGCCAACGCGTTTCGTCCACAGATGGACATCATCAGGGCTGTAATTACCAAAAATAACATAAAAAGAATTAATGACTGGTACATAAGTGAAAATTACAGCAAATATTATCAATACATCACAAGTATTCTTCACTACTACATATTCAAGACACCTGCCTATTTAACAATCTACAAGGATCCAAGAGCATAAGTATATTTAGACATTTTGTATTATTCTGGTTTAACATTATAAGCATCCTCCCATAAACTCCACTATCAATAAATAATAGTGATGAGAAAATGATAAGCCTACCTCCTGTAAACATGTACATTTCAAAATATGATGAAGTCTTGTTTCTGTATTCGAAAACCCAACTGTAGTAAATCCTAGTAACAAATAATTAATGAGATTTCAACCAATTATTTCATTAAGCCTGATACACAAGAATATGACCTCACATGGATCTAAAACATCCTATATTTTTTATATTTATTTTAACACAATTCTAAAGTAAAAAAACACACCTTCTATCATATATAAATTCCTACATGCATTTCCTGTATATAGAAATAAATTCATTCCCTAACAATCTTACATAGGTTAACAGTCAAATGCACAAGAAGGAGTATTGCACCAGAAACAAGGCTCAAAAGACATTATAACATGAAGTTAATAATTTCCTACGATCCAGTTCAAGGAATATGGACTATTTAAAAAGAACTTCTTACCTGAAAATAATATTTCTAACCAACTCTTAACCTGAACTTCCCCTTTCTTCTTTCACAAATTTTTAATTCTTTTTCTTTAAGTCACTGTAAAATTAAAAAGATACATTTATAAGGAGCTGGCCTGTTAGCTGGAGGAAGCATAACACTAAAGTCTCAATAACTATGAGTTACACTACTGGAGAATAAAATTCTGAGTTTAAGAGAGAAGGCAGAATAGTTCCATTAGCAAATATAAACTCTACATATATTGGTTATCTCACTAATAATGCGTGCCCAAAAAGGCCTTCATATATAATTAATGCACCTCACCTTATACCAACGTATTCCACAAGTACCATTCCTATACAGAGACAAAAAATGCAAAATAATTCTTAAAAGCCAGCCTATGGCTCTAACACCAACAAAAATCTAATTTAAGCAAACCATGTAGTTGCGCACAGAAACTCCAGCCAAAACAGTCTACATCTCACCTTGCATCAGTAACAAATGTTCCGTATCATGGGGTGTCTCGGCAGGCGACGTCTGGCGTCCTTCATCGACAGCGTGCACTCTTCAGCCGTCTCCATTTAAAATACCTATTGGCCAATCAAATAAGCCCACTAGGCTGTTCCTAATTACAGTTCCCGCCTCAGTCTCCTACCTGGTCCGTCCTGCCTTCTATGCTCGATAAACTCCTTATGTAGTTCTCTATAACGTCCGTCACTACGTTCAACATGGGAAATTGTATCCGGCCTACATGACTATCCGGTTGCGGATGACTCCAACTATTTATATCCGTTTCCGGTATAGCAGTAACCAATCAGATGAATCCAAGTTAACCAATCCGGTTGCAATACATATCTGGTATCGGTGCCGACAACTAACATTAACAAATGATTTCCTAGTTCGTTTGTGCAAATAATCATTACTTGTAGTCATGTAATTAATAGTATGAGATCTCAAATAAAAATCATGACCCAAAGGATCACGTCCTTCACTACGTTCAACATGGGAAATTGTATCCGGCCTACATGCATATCCGGTTACGGATGACTCCAACAATATATATCCGTTTCCGGTATAGCAGTAACCAATCAGATGAATCCAAGTTAACCAATCCGGTATCAATACGTTTCCGGTATCGGTACCGACAACTAACATTAACAGATGTTTTCCTAGTTCGTTTGTGCAGATAATCATTATTTGTAGTCATATATAAATATAAATTCAATATGGTAAGGGACCGAATATTAACCATTCGAGACAAAAATTTAGGATAATCAGTCCATCGCTCGTACCAAGCTGCATCCGGTTACAAATGACTCCCACGTATCATATCCGGTTTTTTATACAATTCCGGTATGGCAATGTCCAATGAGATAACCCCGCTCTCTATAGCGAACATATTACAGTGTATATTTCTCAACAGTACTCCAATATATATCCCTACTAATAGTATGATATCCCAAATAAAAATCATGACCCAAAGGATCTAACAAATCATAATACATCTCCAGAAGTTACTCTAATCTGATAGCATTACATTGAAAAAACAATGAAAAACGAAAACCCAACAGAAAGGGATAATGTTATACTATGATTGCTTATACTGGATAATACCCTAAAGAAAATGACTGATCCTGGACATAAAAGATCCATTGACCCTCAAAGAGTTCATCACCTAGTTATAAGAAGTAATGAAATTCATTTTCAGTATTTAATCCCAGTTTGACCAATCTACAGCGCGCTATCCATCTCGCCTCAGTCTGCCTCAATCGAAGGATCCAATCCCCTCCCCTTTTCCACGGTAAAACCTTTTCTATTCCATGGAAGCTTATCCTAGTCTTGAGGGGATGACAGACCCTAATATGCTGATAAATAGGTGATCTCTCATCTTTATTGTGAATCGATCTTAAGTGGTCTTGAATTCTTACTTTAAGTTTCCTCTTGGTGCTACCAATATACACCATATTGCAATCACACTTAATAGCATACACAACACTCTCACTGTTGCAATTAATGAACTCCCGAATGGCATATGTCCGATCAGTATTATAACAAAAATTCTTCAATTTATTACATCCATAGTCACATACATTACATGTGCCACAAACAAAAAAGCCAGATGGACGTTTAGCTAACCAATCCGAACATTTGTCTCTCATTGGTTCCAGATAATTTCTGCTAATGAGTTCCTTAACTGTGGGACACTTTTTGAAAATGACCTCAGGACGTTTGCCAATGAGACTAGATAATGCTGGGACTCCCTTCAGAATGTCCCAATGTTTACTAAGTGCCTTAAATATATTGCCCTTTTGCGCACAATACTTAGTAACAAAGGCTACCTGTCCCTTAGTAGTACGCATTCTTTCTTTTTGAATCAAAGTAGATTTCCTGTCTATTTTATAAATTCTATTTTTGGCTTTAATGAGGTCAGATTCCGGATATCCTCTTTCAGTAAGTCTGTTTTGTAAAGAATTAAGTTCTGTATACAAGTCACCGTCCTTACTACAGTTTCGACGAATCCTAACCATCTCACCATAGGGGATGCCTCTAGTTACAGATTTTGCATGATGACTATCGAACCTCAAAATGGAGTTAGTGGCAGTGGGCTTTCTATACCAAGTACTCATGATTTTGTCACATTCAATGAACAGTTCAACATCAAGAAACATAATACATGAGTGGCTATGTTCCAGTGTCAATGTTACATTAAATAACTTTTAATGGGGTTCGATAGTCATCATGCAAAATCTGTAACTAGAGGCATCCCCTATGGTGAGATGGTTAGGATTCGTCGAAACTGTAGTAAGGACGGTGACTTTTATACAGAACTTAATTCTTTACAAAACAGACTTACTGAAAGAGGATATCCGGAATCTGACCTCATTAAAGCCAAAAATAGAATTTATAAAATAGACAGGAAATCTACTTTGATTCAAAAAGAAAGAATGCGTACTACTAAGGGACAGGTAGCCTTTGTTACTAAGTATTGTGCGCAAAAGGGCGATATATTTAAGGCACTTAGTAAACATTGGGACATTCTGAAGGGAGTCCCAGCATTATCTAGTCTCATTGGCGAACGTCCTGAGGTCATTTTCAAAAGGTGTCCCACAGTTAAGGAACTCATTAGCAGAAATTATCTGGAACCAATGAGAGACAAATGTCCGGATTGGTTAGCTAAACGTCCATCTGGCTTTTCTGTTTGTGGCACATGTAATGTATGTGACTATGGATGTAATAAATTGAAGAATTTTTGTTATAATACTGATCGGACATATGCCATTAGGGAGTTCATTAATTGCAACAGTGAGAGTGTTGTGTATGCTATTAAATGTGATTGCAATATGGTGTATATTGGTAGCACCAAGAGGAAACTTAAAGTAAGAATTCAAGAACACTTAAGATCGATTCACAATAAAGATGAGAGATCACCTATTTATCAGCATATTAGGGTCTGTCATCCCCTCAAGACTAGGATAAGCTTCCATGGAATAGAAAAGGTTTTACCGTGGAAAAGGGGAGGGGATTGGATCCTTCGATTGAGGCAGACTGAGGCGAGATGGATAGTGCGCTGTAGATTGGTCAAACTGGGATTAAACACTGAAAATGAATTTCATTACTTCTCATAACTAGGTGAGGAACTTTTTGAGGGTCAATGGATCTTTTATGTCCAGGATCAGTCATTTTCTTTAGGGTATTATCCAGTATAAGCAATCATAGTATAACATTATCCCTTTCTGTTGGGTTTTCGTTTTTCATTGTTTTTTCAATGTAATGCTATCAGATTAGAGTAACTTCTGGAGATGTATTATGATTTGTTAGATCCTTTGGGTCATGATTTTTATTTGGGATATCATACTATTAGTAGGGATATATATATTGGAGTACTGTTGAGAGATATACACTGTAATATGTTCGCTATAGAGAGCGGGGTTATCTCATTGGACATTGCCATACCGGAATTGTATAAAAAACCGGATATGATACGTGGGAGTCATTTGTAACCGGATGCAGCTTGGTACGAGCGATGGACTGATTATCCTACATTTTTGTCTCGAATGGTTAATATTCGGTCCCTTACCATATTGAATTTATATTAATATATGACTACAAATAATGATTATCTGCACAAACGAACTAGGAAAACATCTGTTAATGTTAGTTGTCGGTACCGATACCGGAAACGTATTGATACCGGATTGGTTAACTTGGATTCATCTGATTGGTTACTGCTATACCGGAAACGGATATATATTGTTGGAGTCATCCGTAACCGGATATGCATGTAGGCCGGATACAATTTCCCATGTTGAACGTAGTGAAGGACGTGATCCTTTGGGTCATGATTTTTATTTGAGATCTCATACTATTAATTACATGACTACAAGTAATGATTATTTGCACAAACGAACTAGGAAATCATTTGTTAATGTTAGTTGTCGGCACCGATACCAGATATGTATTGCAACCGGATTGGTTAACTTGGATTCATCTGATTGGTTACTGCTATATCGGAAACGGATATAAATAGTTGGAGTCATCCGCAACCGGATAGTCATGTAGGCCGGATACAATTTCCCATGTTGAACGTAGTGATGGACGTTATAGAGAACTACATAAGGAGTTTATCGAGCATAGAAGGCAGGACGGACAGGGTAGGAGACTGAGGCGGGAACTGTAATTAGGAACAGCCTAGTGGGCTTATTTGATTGGCCAATAGGTATTTTAAATGGAGACGGCTGAAGTGTGGTCTTTGCACGCTGTCGATAAAGGACGCCAGACGTCGCCTGCCGAGACTCCCCATGATACGGAACATTTTTTACTGATGCAAGGTGAGATGTAGACTTGAGGGTGGCGGAGTCGTCGCTCAGTCGGGTTCTCTGGCTCCGGCGAGGGCCAGGGGTTCTGGCACTGGGCGCGGTCCAGGCGCGGACGGGCGCAGACGGGCTTGCCTTTGGCGCGCCTTCGGCCTCCATAAGAGGGGCTGTGGGAGGGCGGAGCAGCTGAGAGGCGGGAGCGGGGTGGCGAATGGGACAGTGGGGGGGCGGGGCCGCAGGGACGCAGCAGCGGTAAAATGGCACGGAGGGAGAGGGGGGAGAAATGGGACACAGAAGGCAAAACGGGGGAAGGGGAGCACAGAGATGAAACGGCGGAAATACAAGGGAATGAAACCAGGCAACAAGTGAGGGGGGCACACTCCAAAACGGGGGAAAGGGGCACAGAAAGCAAAATGAGGGAGGGGCACAGAGGTTAAAAAGTGCAGCGGAAATACAAAGGGAATGGAGACAGGCAACAAGTGAAGGGGGCACACTCCAAAACGGGGGAGAAGGGGCACAGATAGAAAAACGAGGGAAGGGGCACAAGGGCACAAGGTCCAAGAGCAGACAAACGAAGGAAAAGGAACAGGTTACCAGTGAGAGACCAAGGAGGACTCACTCAACACGAGGCAGGCAGCGGGAGCAAGGCGACAGCTGGGGCAGCATCGCAGGAGAACCGTGTGGCGGCTGGGGGGCAACCTACCTCCGGGCAGGGTCAAAGGTCGCTGCGGGCAGGGTCAAAGGTCGCTTTTTTTTTTTACCCCTACGCTATCCAACACTTTTTCTACTGTTGCAATCTTTTTTTTTTAAAATATATTTATTGAGGGTTAAAGTGCAATAGAAGAGTTATACGATTAAATAGACACATATAGAGCAATACAATTTGATACAATGATATGATGGCAAAGGTAAAAAGCAATTCAAGATAAATAGAAACGGATAAAAACAGATGTACAATTCATGATGTGGGAATAAATTCATTAAGGAAAATACTATACAGATAAAGAATACTAACTTCGAATCATATTCTGGTTCTAGCCTCCCTCCATTTCAAAACAGGAGCTCAAAGGCGTTTCCCTATCTCCCGCTTTTTAACTCCTTTGAATTCATATAAACAGGACTCGATAATATGAATACCCAGGAGTCTCGAGAGCCACATCTGAAAGGAGGGTGTGTTTGCATCTTTCCAACCAGCTGAAATAAGTATTCGCAGCACAGCTACTGACATAAAAACCAGGGCTTCCTCATCCTCTTCCAGAGCCAATTTTGAATCTGTACCCATTAATACTAGCGTAGGGGATATATCGATCTTATGACCTAGCAGCCCCTCCCAGAATTTCATAATCTCATCATTAAGTGAGTCCAGCCTATCACATGTGGCAAACATATGTACTATGTCTGCTTGAGGTGAGTTACATCTGGGGCAGCAATCATCGGACCTAACACCCCATGCAAATAATTTGGCCGGAGTATGATACAGATTAAAAACTGTTTTATAGTGCTGGGCGCGTAGATTAGAAGCCCGGAAAAGCTTTTCATTCAAAACACTGTTGCACTCACTGGAGTGGGAATAGTAATTTTTACCCCTACGCTATCCAATGATTTACCTACTGTTGCACTCACTGGAGTGGGAATAGTACTTTTTACCTCAACGCTATCCAACACTTGCCCTACTGTTGCACTCTCTGGAGTGGGAATAGTAATGTTTACCCCTACGCTATTCAACGCTTTCCCTACTGTTGCACTCACTGGAGTGGGAATAGTAATTTTTACCCCAATGCTATCCAACACTTTCCCTACTGTTGCATTCACTGGAGTGGGAATAGTCATTTTTACCCCTAGGCTAGCCAAAACTTTCCCTACTTTTGCACTCACTAGAGTGGGAATAGTAACTTTTACCCTCCCGCTATCCAACGCTTTCCCTACTGTTTCACTCACTGGAGTGGGAATAGTTATTTTTATCCTCCCGCTATCCAGTGCTTCCCCTACTGTTTCACTCACTGGAGTGGGAATAGTAATTTTTATCTACTCGCTATCCAATGCTTTCCCTACTGTTGCACCCACTAGAGTGGGAATAGTAATGTTTACCCTCCCGCTCCCCAACGTTTTCCCTACTATTGCACTCACTGGTGTGGGAATAACAATTTTTACCCTCCCGCTATCCAACTCTCTCCCTACTGTTGCACTCACTGGAGTGGGAATAGTAAATGTTACCCTTCCGCTATCCTACGCTAAAAATATTGAATATTTTTTTAATATTATTAAGTTAATATATATGTATTAAAAAATAAAAATGCATGTTTATTTTTTTTTTACTTACATTAATTATTTAATAATGTTAAGGTTATTTAAGTATTTTTAAGTATGATTTACTTAATTATATTTTTTGATTTCATTAATTTTACATTACTTTTAAGACATTTTAAAAATTCGATATTTTAACATACTATATTATTTACAACGATATTTTGGATACGATATTTTTGTACTTTCCTGTTTGTAGATAGGAATTCGATATTCTGGTAGTCGTTATTTTGTCACCGATATTTTTGCAGGTCGATATTTTGCTCAGTGATTCACTGTACAAATATGTTTATGCCAACTTCTGAAGGCCAAATCATCATTTAATGCAGAAGGGATCTGTAAAATGGTCTTTGATGAAACCCTACTTCTTTTAATAACTTGTGACATACTTTTTGGCCCACCTACCTCATAGTTCTAACATTTCTCCTCCCGTTCTCCAACCATCCCCACTTTCCTATATTTGCTTACTCTTGGCTTTTCCATATTACTCTGCTCGTCTCCCTGGAAGTCATTTGAATCCCTGGATGTCACGTTAAATCACGCCTAAACGCCTAATTCCTTTGACTATACAGACATGCTAACATAATTCAATAAATAATCCGTGGGATAGGTTTGATCACCGTGTTTCCACGAATGTTATTCGGTCAGGGATGAATCTCCAATGCGGTGCCTAAGGCGCAGACTATTATTGGCTAACATCCTTCAGTGATCAAAACCAGCAGTACATAAAAATGAGCTGCGCTGAGCTGTGTGCTCACTGTGACTCCATCCCGCCCAGCCGATGTTAGTAGACAAAAGTCTTTTGTGCGAAATTAATAAGCTTTCGGCGCTCCTTTGCCAAGCTCCTTGTCGTCAAAATAAGCCATGTGCATCACAAGCTCTGATATGAGAACGTTTGTTTTCATGTATGTTTTACGAGCCTGGTGTTTCAGCTCTTTGTCGAGGAAAGTGTGTGTTCTCTTTTTTCATAACACCAGGCTGTGGTGCAGAAACACACAGCACCTCCTACAAAGCCAGCCCTGCTTTAGACACATTGCTTGCACAGGGGCTTTCTTCTTTGCTCCTATTATCTGAGCTGACGACTGGTTTTCTTGTTTTGTTTCTGTGAACATGAGAGAGTGCTTTAAATGATGCGGCTACAGCCTCTAAATAAGGGCAGTGAGACAGGCATACTGCCTGGAGCAGGCATTAGCCCAGATCGAGGCTGCTCTGATTGGCACAGTCCGTGCTCACGCGTGCATAACGCGCCGCGCGCCCGGGCCTGAGCAGAGGACTATTTATTTAGAAAGAGAAAGTCTCTCTCGGCGGGACCCGTCATCAGTGGCTTCACTGTGGCATTTCTTTTTAAATAGAAATTATAATAATAATCATAGTTGTTTTGCTATTCATAATAGTAGTAATCAGATCTACAAGTATCACTAGAAATAACAATACATATCAGTATTGTCATTATTACTATCATAAATATATATATATGTATATATATATATATATATATATATATATATATATATATATATATATATATATATATATATATATATATATATATATATATATATATATATATATATATATATATATCCAAAACACACAGATGGCGTGCTTCTGCCGCTTCCACAGCGGGCGCTCGGCGGGATCGCCAAACCCCTAAATGAATCAGATTCCTGGCGTAATCCTCTTATACAAAGACACCAGAGTCAAGGCCCAAATTGATTTTGCAGTGCTCAGGTTTATTGGCAAAAAACAGCCCCTACGCGTTTCGAGGTAAGCGTAACCAATCAGGGCCTACATCACTAACGTGAACGGGACCATGTATGAAACATTCTACACGTACTCAATCCGAACTTGTGTAAACAGAACGTAATGGTGTTTAGCAACACAGATGTTTGGATGTCAATGGGTGTGTTTGAACAATAAGAAACGTATTAAATTTAAGGACAGAACTGTATTGTTTTTTGTATTTATATTAATGTAATTTACGTTTGTTTTGACAGAAAAGTGTAGAAAGACTGCCATGTCATTTAAATGTGCAAGTCAGGAACTTTTCTATGTCCATACATGGGGAGTAGCCACGTAACCTTAGCAACAGCTAGTTGTAACCAGTTTTGCAATTAAGCCCATGTCTTACATGTATGTATAAATACCTAAAGTCAAATACATTGCAGATGTAGTGAACAAGGCGGGAGCAAGCCGCCGAAACGCGTCTAAGCAGCAACTGATCATGTAATAAATCGTTTTTGGATTCAGATTCACGGAGTCAGCGCCGTCTTTGATTCGAAGCATGGTGTGGTAAAGAATATATATATATATCCACACATATATTCTTACATATATTTATATATATTTATATACATATATGTGTATATATTACTACTGTAATAATAGTACGAACAGACATGAATATGGTTGTTTTGTTATTCATAATATCAATAGTAAGAATATTAATAATAATCTACTAGTAATAATCTTACATATCATATAATAAGAATAAGAATAGACTCATTGTGCTTATTTTCTCAATCATAATATAATGTTGTCCTACTTATATTACAACTATTACACTACTACTAAATAATAATAAAAAATGTGGCCGATTCAGAAAACCAGAGCACAGTTAAATTGCACTTAGGTGCACACAATCCATCTGTATATGCAAATGAGAGATCGTGATTTATGGGTTCAATTCTTTAAGTTTGCACAGGCAACCTGCTTCTATAGAAACTGCGCTGTAATGACAGTTTTTCTGCAGTCACTAATTAGGGTTGGAAGTGGGGATGTGGATATAATTTCCCGGGGAAGAGGAACTGGGTGATTATTCAGTTGTGGTGAGCAACCACAAAGTTAGGACTTTGTGAATATTCACACAGACATTTCCAATGGTTTCTCACATGTAATTTCACTTTAACATTATTATGACTGGAGTACAAATGCAAGTTGGGTGTAGAAAATCTTCAACGCTATAGTTAATGAGAATGTAAAGAATGTAAAGTACAGGATTTTGTTCAAATGTAAAAATATTTTCCAAGTAGAGCAAGCACAATAAATAGCCTATGCGTGAAAATAAATATTTCTGCAATATTTACACCACATATTATCCTGTCAATTTTGTGAATGACAAGAAGAGGGGACATTCATGCAAATGACAGACTTTACACATTTTGTGAATTGGATACATCTATTTACTAATTTATTTTTACTTCAATGTTATTGATTTCTAAGACTCTCAGACTGTAAATGAACATCTGGAAGAGCTTTGAAGGGGGCTAAATTGAAGAGTAGAAAACAGGCACTTTATCAGAAGTGCCACAGAAAAGGGAGACTGACTGGTATGTCAGAAGGATGTCTTAAAACTTCTCCAGTGGTGGAAAGCCATCAAGGAGTAAGCATGAGTTTGCCAGTTTTAAGCATCCAACTTTTAAAGTACTATTAATCTCCCCTGATAAATAACATACCCTGTGGTATTGTTATTTATCAGGTGCGCTAAATAGCACCTACATTTATAATCAGTGACTTAAACAGTGGTGGCTCGCAGAGGTAACGCTGTGAGGCGGTGAGGCGGGGCAGGGCTGAGTGGGGGGGGGTAGTGGAATCCAACATACGACGGCAAAGGTGAAAGTAAATAAATAAATAAATATCTGTGTTTGTATGTCGGACTCCACTAACCCCCCACCCTGCCCCGCCCGCCTCACCGTCCCACAGCGTTACCTCTGCGAGCGACCACTGGACTTAAATCTATCTGGGATTGCTCTTTAGTTCTGGCATTTGCCAAGACTTTTGATTTTTCTAAAATTATATGCATAATACAATTTCTGTAATTCGTCCATTGTTCTGCTGTTATGCCATTCACATTTTTCTTCTGCCTACTGGAGCGTTACAGCATGGGGGCAATGGGTCAGCCCACATCAGCCTTTGGCTACTTTCACTGTGAGTGACAGCATTCTGCTCTTTCATGGTGTTCCCTTCCAGCCGCGGGCCGTGGAGGGAGTTACGGTGGGGCAGGGAGGCGGGGAGGGGGAGGGACAGGGTGGAGGGATCTAAACACTGGCATATGGATTATTGCAGGTAAGTACACAATTTAATTATTAAAACGAATTTCGTAGCGCGCACTGCATCGCACAATGCGATGCTGTGCGCGCTACGAATTTCGTTTTATTAATTAGATTGCGTACTTACCTGCAATTATCCATATGCCAGTGTTTAGGTCCCTCCACCCTGCCCCTCCCCCCTCCCCGCCTCCCTGCCCCACCGTAACTCCCTCCACGGCCCGCGGCTGTTCCCTTCAGTGTCAAGGACTACTACGGAAATGTGAATTTATGAGACCAAAACATTATTTTTCCTTTAGTCACTTATTTTTTAGATGAGATTGAAGAACGCCCAGCAGCATCCCCACTTCTCCAACAATAATGTTTTGAAAAACCCATGACAAAACAAACAAGCATTGACAAATCTAAGAGGTTGGCAGTTAACACAAGACGTATTGGCATTACCCATGCTTGATGTAGGTATCAATATGGAACTTACCAATGCATATTTTGTGCATTCTTGGGTAACCGTATACACATGCAACCAATACCTCAAATATGTATTGTAGCTTTGTGAATTGCACCATTACCTTTGTGTGATGTATGACTGGATGTAAATCAAAAATGTTGAAAAGTATTATGATTCAGTTTAATTGCAAGCTAGATATAATTAAAATAACATTGCGAGAACTCTTATGAATACTGATACAGGTACAGATGTATACGCTGTTGAGAAACAGTTTTGAGTGTAAGGCAGCTAGTCTACCTCAATATTTACTTCAACTAAGTATTGTCTGTGCATGTAAAGTTCTTGAATGAAGACAATAAAAAAACTTGGGGGAAAAATCAAGCACTTAAATTATGGGTTGCTAGAGGATGCAAATCCACATTTGACTTTTGCTTTGTTATCACTGGCACCACCATGTGATCCATGGCTCAAAGGTCACAGAGGTACCAGTAAAGACAAGGTAATTTGCAGGGCAATCAGTGGTGACACACACCACAAATGGCGACCATGATGAAGACACCACAAGCACTAGCAAAGACTCTCTCAGTAGTGTGAGAATGGAATTTAGGAAAGGTAGGAAACAACACAATCCACTCCATGCACGCTCATGATATATTGTAAGGGTATGAAAAATCATTTTAAAAAAAATAAGTCTGTATAGAGTGAAAGGCGTGCCTCTTCATGCAATTTGAAAAAAGGCTACATCATTAAATGCAAAGCTTAAAACATATTTTCCAAAGGAAATAAAGCAAAAAAAGGAGACCCTACACTATAGTCTGAATTTTACTACTGCTGCGAAGGCCTGAGAGCAGCATATGCCAGCTATGTTTTAGTCATGAACCTTCTACCTTCTCCCTTCTCTCATCCTAGAAGCCTTTTAGGAGACTTTCAAAGTCCCCAGGGAGACTTCTAGGTCCCACTGGGGGGAGATATGGAGAGGGAGAAGATTATTGGGGTGGAGGGATTCAGATTTATGTAAGAGCACTGGTATGGTGAGTGATGCAACCTAGTGCCCCATCAGCATTGGACAGGACATCAGGCTGTAGGGATTGGGTGAAATGTGACAATGCCTCGTGGAACAAATTCAAGAAGTTTGTAGTTCTATGTGAATGGCACGCTTCGCCAAATTCACCAAACCTACGGAGGTGTCATTAAAAACTGAGAGGCATATTACCAAGAGTGGCGATAGGCAATTATCACCGGTTTAGCGATAATTCTATCGCTCAATTAGCAAGCTGTCGCTAACTGATGTTAGCGACAGCTTTTAGGCGATAGCGAGTGGTTAGGGGCCCGCTTTGCATGTCAGCGATATTTATCGCTAATGACATGCAAAGTGGGCGTACCCAACATGTTAGCGACTGAAAGCAGTCGCTAACGTCGCTGTCGCCTATTAGCAAGGCAGGCGTAGCGATGGAAATATTCCCGCTATCGCCAAAAACTAACGCCTGCTCAGACCAGTTCTTAGCCATGTCACGCATTAGCATTTCGTCGCTAATGCGTGAATATCGCTGTATTCTCAGCGATATTCACGCATTTCGCCGCTATCCCTGGATATTTTAGCACAATGGCAAAAATCTTTGCTAATAGCATGTTTTCTCCGCTAACATATCCAGCGATAGGCAGCGATAAAAAAATCGTCGCCCATTTAGCGATAATTATAGCTACTTGTTGGTAATATGCCCCTGAAATTCTTTGGAAGACGCAACTCATTCTGCTTTGGGGATTGAAACATTGACCTGCTTAGCTATAAATTGCTGGCACATCGGTGCAATGAACTCATCTGTGCACACCTGTACTCCGCCACAAAACTGTGTATTATTATGTTTGGTTTTCTTGTTTCATCTCTATGACAGCTGCATATGTTCACTTCATTGCTGCACTATTGCTGTACTTTGCCTTGCCTTCACTGAATTAAAAATGAACACATTTAATTGCTATACATTTCTTTGATAATGTTGGCCTTTTATTCATATGTATTAACATTTATTGTATTATTGGGAAACGTAGTTCTGTCTAAAAAACTTGTTTGAATCCATTTACAAATATTTCCCAAGTGTAAATTATCGCTTAAATGAACTTACTCATGGGCATTACTTAAAAAGCTCACAGATATTTTCTTAAGTTTTAGTTATAGGTATTCCTAAGGGTAGTGCCAGAAGGTGGTCAGGAAAACATCATGCAAATGAGCTTGGTGCCGTGGTGGGTAAATAACACTATTTGCAAATTAATTTCATTCACATATTTGAATAGATGTGTTAGAATTGGCAGCCCGGATTTAAGTGCACCAGAAAGTTTTGGAAGTAGGCCAATTTTCACAGGAGACATAAAGGAAGAAATTACGTGATACGAATAAATCGAAGTGAGAAAGAAATGGTTTCTGAAGATAATATAAACATGTGTCTCATTTCCTAACAGCAAACTAGCATATTTTTTACTATGTGACACATATGCATGCATTTGGCAAGGAAAATAGGAGTGATTACGTTCTTTAGTAGTTCCTATACTTTCATGCAGAGATTACTCTGGATGACCAAAGCCAAAACTGAGATTGTAGTCATTGAAGCTACCGGGTCTTACACTTTGCTCTTTAACAGGCCCTTAATTCTTGCTCCCCCTTCCAGTGGCGTAGGAAGGGGGTTGCGGTGAGTGCGGGCCGCTCCGGGTGTCATCACTGAGGGGGGTGACAAAATTGCAAAAATATGTGTTTTAAACATATTTTTTTTTAATTTTGGTCAAGCTGGGACACGTGACATTGCTGAGGGGGGTGACAAAATGGCAAAAATATGTGTTATAAACATATATTTTTGAAATTTTGGTCAAACCGGGAGTGACACGTGTCATCGCTGAGGGGGTGACAAAATGGCAAAAATACGTGTTTTAAACACAGGTATTTGCAATTTTGTCAAACCGGGGGTGATAAGAAATTTTCCGCACTGGGCACCACTTGACCTTGCTACACCACTGCCCCTTTCTACCTTCAACCTCTCTGAAATTAAGGAATCTGGGGTTACTGTGATTATGAAATCTCGTTTTCTCCTCAGTTTAGCACAGTCTCTAAGGCTATTAATTACAGGCTCTCTTTTCTAAAAAAAATATGCTATTTCTAGTGCAAAACAACTTCCTGCTCCCTTTTCACTAAAAATACTATCTCTTCTCCAGAAAGACTACCCAGTAGAGTGAATACGTGCTCTTGTCAGGACTTACCTTGACTACTACAACGTCATTTATACTGATCTACCCATGAAACTCGTTGCCAGGTGCTGCCACGAATTTAGTTGTTTACAAAATGCTTTATTAAAAATAACGTGCAAGGTTTACATCCAAAAATTAAATGTGCTAAATACAAAACTTGTAGTTGGCAACAATATTTATAAACCATAGGCCTGTGCATAGAAATGAAGCGTGAATTTCTTAACATAACCAATAATGTCATGAATGAATTAGAAATTACATGATCACTCAAAGGCTTGCTTTTCGCATTGAACAAACATTGTGCAAGATGTTTCTTTTCTTTGCTGGAGACGCTGTAAATTCCGTAGCTACTCTTTATTAGGTAGTGAATAGATACTTGTTTTGCATTAGATGACGGATAGCAAGGTTCTCCCTGCAAAAAATGCAGATGACAGGGAGGATAATTCATAGGAAGTACATTTTGGAAAATATGAAAGATTTGCAGTTCTTTGGTGAGAAGATGGGGAGTAAACCTGTTCCCACGAGCGTGCTGAAATCTTAGAGATCAACATGGAAAAGAAAATGTATTAATGTTGCAACATAGAAAATGTCCATGTATATTAGTGAGTGTTCTTAAAACTAGTGAGAGTAGTAGGTGTCCTCTTATCCCAGACTCTCTGAGAGGAGATTCTTTACTGGATTTCTTAGACATCTCTTCATGAGCAGTCTTAGTTTTTTTTCCTTGATCTGTTGTTATTTGAGCTGAGAATACTTTCAAGCTTATTGTGTTAAAGCGTAATGTTTATGCATGATTTTTTCATCAGAACCCTTCCTGAATATCTGGACTTTTCCTTCTTACATTTAATCTTGATTTAACAAGAATTGGGAGTTTCTTTATAAAACACGCTTGTTGTACTATTATTGTATCAATTGCATTATAGATTAATACATTAATTTACCTTATCAAATATCGATGGCTTGCTTATATTATCCTTTGATGATGAGACTTGGAAAATAATACTTTAATAAAGATTATAAACTAAAAAAGCTAAAATAAAACCATTTCAACTCACACTAAATCTCTTCATCAACTGAATTAAAAGAAATGATAGATTGATAATGTTTATATTGATTACAGCTCCTTGCATCTTTGTCTACATCAAAGTTCCATTTACCTGGTATGCAAGGTTTAGATTTTTGAGTATTATTAAGGTCAAGAGAAACCCAAATGTTACAGAACCAGGCAGCCACAATATGCTTACCCCACTGTGCACTGGACCATAGCAGACAGGCACTGAAGGCTTTCCACTGGCTTGCCAGGTTCTAATTTAAGGTTCTCTTAATCATCCACAAGACATAGAGAAAAAGACCAAGAATTCCTGCAGAGACTTGCACCACAACAGGCTGCAAAAATGCTTATCCAAGGAGAACAAACCTCGAAGCAAATTCTTGGAAGTTCAAGGCTTAAGAATGTAGAACACCCGCTACCCTATGCTGAATTCGCAAGCCAGTAGACAAATACTTCAGGAAACTTCTGAAAACTAAAGTATTATAGCATGCTTTACACTAGAGATGGGCGAGCCAACAAATTAACAGGCCGGGCCAAGCCAGCGCCGAGCAAGGAGTCTGGTTTGCTCTTAGAATCTGTGCACCAACCGAGCACTGAGAATGTGTGCGTATAAATCATAAAACAAACATGTAAAACATGATGGTGTCTCTTCAAAACACAAAAAGGTTAATTCATTTAATATGGAAGCTTTGACATTAATATGTCAGATTATAGCACTGCGAAGGCTCTTCAAAATAAAAAAAAGTGCATTGTATTAACATGTGAAGCGTTGACCGTATTATGTTACACTATGGCGCTACACTGAGAAGTTCTTATTAAAGGCAATAGTTTTAAACCCATGAAATTAGAACCATTACTGCCCTGCCCCACCCTGGCGACATTGCCTTTAGTGTACCAAAAGGCAAGACATTTGTCATGGAAACCCTATATGTGGCCCTGATTCTTACAGATGCAGCAACATTATAATCTGTAAAATCAAACCCAATAGATTTTTGCACAGCTGGTATTGTGAAGTCTCACACTTGAAGGTGGTTTCATATGTGATGGTGAAGAAAAAGGAGGATCAGTTAAATAAAATATTTGCTTAAGGTCTCACAACTTGATTAAGTGGAAGAGCCGAGATGAATCCAGGTTTTCTGGCTTCACCTTGAACAAATCAGCCACTAAATGGGTTATCTATTTGTCTTTACTTTTTACCTCAAATGTTAATGCTTTATTTGTATGTCTTTCTGCATGAGGGTAAAGCAAGGGTAGCAGGCAGAAGCCACATTAAACCTCAGCTCGTTCTGGGTTCGAGGTTCCAATGAGATATCGAGCTGAGCCCCAGCCAGGATTCAGGTTGGAGCCTGGCTCAAGCTTACAGTGGCTCGACCACCTTTATTTTGGACTGAACTCTGCTCAGGTCAGGAGTCGTGACTTAACAGCAAACATAGTTACTGACCCATCCAATTGAACTCTAACATTCCATTCTTTTAATCTGTATCCAGGGCTTTAAGTGGGCCAGGTCTCACTGGGTCTGAGCACTGGCAGATTGTTTAAGTGGGCCTCGAAACGGGTCTCTATCGGGCTCTGTTTTGTGCCCTGGCACAGGTGGTCCATTTTTTTCCTGACTACAGTGACAGCAAAACAACAATAGGGCATCCCACTATTCCCCAAGGAACTGGGTATATTCAATGACAGCAGGCACATCCATGTGCGCGTGTGTGTGCGCACACTGCTCACTTCTCACTAGTGGATAAGTTACGGCATGACGTCATGCCAGGTGAGCGCTGTAGGAGAAGGGAAATCCTTTAAAGAGAGTCATTTTCTCTCTGGATTTCCCTTCTCTTTTCGAAACTAAGGAGCAGCAACATCGTCGCGGTGTCAGCAGGGCTTTAAGTGGAAGCTTTTTCAATATTATATACAACAAGCCATAGTTGCTGCTTATTTGTCTTATGCAACTAACAACCATTAATCCAATAGTCCTGCCTTGATTTAGGTATGATGTTACTTGTATCATATATCTGGATGCAATGACAGAAACCGCAAAATACAAGTCGGGCCGCACACTATGCTAAGCACAGATTTTTTTGGTGTTTCAAAGCCACGCCCTTAATTACATTAGCCACGCCCCTTTGAGAGACCCCCGTTTTTTCATCCCACTTAAAGCCCTGTCTGTATCTGTATGTCTGCATGACATCTGCAGTGCTACAAAGCAACTGAAAGTCTACTTGAAGCGTTGTAGAAAATATCTTAAACATTAAAGTCTACGCACTAGCACATGTAATCTGCACCAGCAGTTTCAAAAAGCAGGTGCAGAGACGGGTCTCCATCAGGCGTTCCATTTTTGCCCTCGGGGTAAAAGAAAAATCTTAACTCTGCAGCACCACCCTTTACTGCCTTTGAGGTAACTGCATAGAGACTTGCTAACTTGTCATAGTTCTTCCAGTCTCATCATTTCCAAACTGAAGCTTTTTCAATATTCTATACAACGAAGTCATAGTTGTTGCTTACTAATCTTACACAACAGACAACCATTGGCAAAGCCAACAGCCCTGACATTTTGTAGGTGTAATGTTATTTGTTGTATTATATATCTGTATGCAAAAATGCTATTTCTAGTCTAAAACAACTTCCTGCTCCCCTTTCACTGAAAAATACTCTCTCTTCTCCAGAAGGACTATCAGGTAGAGTGAATAAGTAGTCTTGTTGTGACTTTCCTTGACTACTACAACACCATTTATACTGATCTCCCCATTAAACTCATTGCCAGGAGCTGCAGCTAACTTAGCCGTTTGCTGTATTAAAAATAATGTGCAAAGTTTACCTCCAAATATTAAATGTGCTAAATACAAAACTTGTAGTAGCCAACCATATTTATAAACAAGCGGCAAAATACCAGTTTGGCGGCACACTATGCCAAGCACAGATTTTTAGCGTGCGTATTTTTAAGTCACGCCCTTAATTACATTGGCCACACCCCCTTGAGAGACCCCCTAGTTTTTTCATTCCACTTAAAGCCCTGCATGTAACATATTATGGTTATATTTCTGCATCTACTGAGGGTTGGTACGTGCTCAGGTGTAACTAATACACATTATTTACAAAAGCTGCTAGTTACACCTGCTTTAAATAATCAGACACCAAACCAATATAAAAAGAAAAGGCTTTGACTTCTCTCCAATACTGCAACGCCAGCTTTGAAGACTGCAGCTTGTTTTAGACGCACATGCTATTTTGTTTGTTCTTGCTCACTTCTACCACACATTCAACTCTGTAAATGACATGCCCTCAGGGTCTGACTGGCACAAGAAATAAGCCTAGGGACCAAAATAAAAGTACCCCTCATCAGTTAATCAGATATTGAAAAAACTAAAAAAGTGAACCACGTTTGCACATCGGAGCAGTTTTGAACTAGTAAAGACACGCTGGGTAGTCAAGTCAAGTCAAGTCATAAAATTTGTATAGCGCACTACATACCCAGAGGGTTTCAAGGCGCTTAGGAAGGGGAGGAGGATTATTTGTCAAATATCCACGTTTTAAGCTGCTTTCTGAACGCTAGGTGATTCTGGGTGAGGCGAAGGTAAGCGGGGAGTGAGTTCCATGTTTTGGCAGCCAGGTAAGAAAAGGATCTGCCTCCCATGGTGGTCTTGTTGATGCGAGGTACAGTGGCGAAGGCTTGGCTGGAAGAGCGAAGTTGGCGGGAGGGGGTGTAGAAGGACATTCGAGAGTTGAGGCAATCTGGTCCGATGTCGTAGAGTGATTTGTGTGCGTGGGTAAGCAGTCGGAAAGTGATCCTCTTATTGACGGGTAGCCAGTGGAGGTCTTTAAGGTGACCAGAGATGTGTTCATTGCGTGGGATGTCTAATATGAGCCTGGCTGAGGCGTTTTGGATTCGTTGTAGTTTCTTCTGGAGTTTAGCGGTGGTACCTGCGTAGAGGGTGTTTCCGTAGTCCAGTCGGCTCGTGACTAGAGCGTGGGTGACTGTTTTCCTTGTTTCGGAGGGGATCCAGCGAAATGTTTTTCTGAGCATGCAAGTTATGGGACACTGCATGCATTTAAATTGTGCTTGCTGCAGGCAACGTTTATGGTAATAGCAGAAAAATCAACAGTAAAATCCTGTCCATAGACCATAAAACAGGCTCACAAGCAGCCTAAAAGCCCAGTCTACAGGCTTCCCTGTCTGACACTCCCATGTTGCCCTATCGGCCAGTTCGACCCTGCAAGCGCTTTATCAACACTTATAAGTTTTTGTGTGCTTGGCCCAAGTTTTAGTAAACAAGTTTTCACTCGGTGTGAGCATTTTAAAGCTACGTAAAAACTGGGAAATCCCACGGGCTTGCGTTAGAATTAGTGCCCGTCTATCCCTTATCTTCGCTTACCCCGCCTTGTCTACCGGTCTGCTGCGCGCTGAACCCCGTCTGACCTTTCGGTAACTCAAACTCACCGAAGGTGTGGAATTAAGAGGAAAAGCAGGTTTCAGAATATACCGCTCTCTGGAGGCAGGCGATACCGAGGTCTTTTAGGGAGGACTGGAAGGGGATTTACTGTAATTTCCCTAAAACGCGAAGCATTCCCATTAATCAAAAGTCTTGTCCGCCAGCGCGGAAATAGTCTGCGGATCTTTTTTTTTGATAAAGGATACCTTCAGATTTCCAGGCAGGCTTTCACGCACACTCTGTCAACATCTGGCCAGAAAGAAGACTGTGCTTTATTAATTATTTCGGAGGCTGTAGGGGCTGCTTGCCAGTTATATCGAACTTAATGGTATTATATTGTGCTATATTGTGTTTGCTGGTAGACTAACCACATTTTTCTTTGGTCGTGTGCGTGTCCTTGAAGGTTTCAAGTACTTTAAGCTTTAAGGCAGAAGCAACACACAACAAAGTATGTCTTAAACATAAGGCTGAAACTCGGTGACACTGGGTAAATTATATCTCCAACATAAGATCGAAACCAAGCAAACAGCTGTATGGACAGTATGGTTATTGGTGTGCGTCCCTTGAGCCATACGGTACTGACGTCATTTGGAAGGGGTCATCCAATGAAGACGGAAGAAGACTTCTCTTAACCCGCCTCATTAATAACAGTCACCTATAACAGATGTTATAGAATATACCATTGTTTGATGATTACACTTGGGTTTTGGGGCATGGTGTGAAATCATTCACCTGGTGGTGGTTCCTTTAAGGTCTTTCAGTTTTGAACCTAAGGCTGGCGAATCTTCACGAGTTTATAACAATGCGCAGTCCCGGTTAATTGAACACACGCAGCTGACACCCGCAGCGATCTGGGGGTCACTAGTCCGAACGTTGGCAATGTTGGCGTTATCCCTCTTTTGCCCTATCAAGTACGTTTAAACTGTAGAAGAGTGACACCTATTATTAACAGCGCTAGGAAATGTCCGAAGCGCTATATAAAAAGGCAAGGTGGTATTAATAATTAAAAAGATTACATTTGGGATATCTCGACCTGAACATTGAGCATCCTTTTCCGTTACTTTAAAATTAAACTAGGATGCTAAAAATGTGATTGAGCACTTGCATTAACTTGATGAGAAGCGATAAACATTTTTATTTGTTAATTTTCTGCTGATTTAAAAGTGACACCTCGAAAACGACATTAGCACACTGCTAACAATGTTTATTCATGGAAATATGTTACTTTCATATGTGATGCTTTGAAGGATCGAGCGGTAGAAAATAGTTAAAAAACTAAAATATACGCCCATGCAGAATATCTTGTGGGTACATAGTACCTGATATGTGACACTTCCGCATCTTGAACATGCCTTCTTTATTGGCATAGATGACAGACAGTTCCTAAATTAGACTACTTTAGCAGTTATTGTTACACCTTCGAGCAAACCTGATGAAAAAACCTGTAGAGGGCAGTGTCAGCCCATTTATAAAGTGTTCTGCTGCATAGAACGAGCTCCTGTTACCGTTTGCCACGTGAAAAGAGATTTACAGTTGACAATTTTAGAACAGAGAATAGGGCAAGCTGCTCCACTGAACTGTCACCAGATACTCTCATTGCAGTTAACTGAACCTTTTTTTTCACAAGTTTTCCTTCTCAGTTCCAAAACAGCGGGAGGCACAATTGGCTGATATGCCGGTTGTAACACTGGAATTATTCAGCAAGTAAAGCAAGCAAGTAGTTTAAATCCTTGTGTTGACAGCAAAGGTGATTGTGCTCGGCTGTTAAATCTGAAGGTTTGGAGTAAGTATAATAGGAATTAGCGGGACTTTTTTTGTAACAAAGAGCTTCCCAGGGGAGCGAGAAGGCAGTCTGCAAGCCAACTCATCTCCAGGATGGACTGTGATGTGTAAAAGTAACGTTGTGGAAACGCTACTGATGAAAGGCAATGTTCCACTGCATAGAACATGAAGGGGTACATTTACTAACATTTGAGGTTAGGCTTGCGTGTTGCAACGGAATTTTCCTTGACGCTTCCAGGCCTTAATAATGTGTAGTAAATAGCCGCTGCCAGTGCTTAATTTGAGCCTGAGGTTTCCGGTGATCAACACCGACGCCAAATTGTGAACACCGGCACTTATTACAGTCGGCACATGGTAGCCCTGTTTTTTTAAGTTTAGAGATGAAGACAAAGAACAGTGGTTTATTTATTCAATATACATTAGAAATGTCTAATACCCGTGGCCCAAGCCATTCTTACAGCTTTGGGGACCTGGAACAGTCTGAATGTCACACTTGTAGCAGTGCAATGGGTAGTAGTTGTGTTGTTATTGTCATTGGCAGTGCTGGCAGGGGCAATGGGTGGTTCAAGCTGCAGTGCACCCCCGACAAGTGCCCTGGGACTTATTTTTCTACAAATTAAGAACTGGGCGTGGCTTTGTGTCCGCTTGCGCCACATGAGTACCTGCACACATCCCTAGTAAATTTACCCTTTAGAGTCTGAGCAATGAATAGAGGCCTCACTGAACTGTACATTTATGAAGATTAGGAACGAAATCACTCAATTAGTTTTTCATTAGTGAATAGTTTCCTATACAAGCTAGTGTTCAAGTTCATGAAGATCTGTATCGTGTCCTCCTGGTAGAAAAATTTGAAGGAAATCATGCAGCACTCTTGCTTCAGGAAACACAGGGAGAGGATGCCTTCTGGGCGAGATGGCACAGCACAGACCACTGAAAACTTGTAGTGTGTAAAAGGCCACTTTAATGAAGCAGGGGCACATCACAAGCACCAATGCCCTAGGCATATTGCCTTACAAAACTATCAGCCTCACTGTACATCAATAACAACCTACTGGTTGGCCTACATGCAACCCCTAATCCCCCTCCTCACAATACCCTCAACTCAACTGCCTATCACCACCTTTTACTATACATCCAAACTAACTTAACTTCTTAAAAGTGTAACCTTTAACTTCCTGAATTCTGAAATTCCATTCTACAAGTCTGCAAGAACTTACTCCCATCCTCCCCTTCAAACTGCTTCACCCTCCACAGTTGCAATAAAACTGATTCAAACCATGAAAACATCTTGGCAAATCACCCATAAAGCACCTGTGGCATCAGTGGTAACTCCCATACAATAAACCCCACCCTGTTCACCTGGTCCACAGATGCGACGTTCAAAATGAAATCCTCACAACCAATATTAGAGAGGGTTGGGTGGGTCGGCCAAAAACTGACCTACTCTGGGCTACCAGTCACCATGTTTCCTTATCACAAAATGTTGGCTGGTAGCCTAAACCCCTCTAACTTAAGGGCTGATTACTATGCCAGTTGGTCCAGCTACTGTGGTCCTGTCGGAGGCAGTTGGACCGTCGAAGGTCACTTCGGAAGTCGTTAGTCTGACCGCCGGATTACGATGCATGCATCGTGTAGTCCAACTGATCACTGAAAGACAGCTTTTCTCCGACTGTTGAAATGGTGGTTGGAGACAAACGGTATCCATAGAACTGTACAACGATCTCTGACTGCCGTCCAGATTATGATGCGGGTTTCCAACGACCTGACCATGGCAGTCCGACCGGTTGCCTTGAGTCGTTGGAAACGAAGGATTTGGGGTACAAACTCACCCCAATCCGCTTCTCCCCAGCAGTCTCTGCCGTGGATCCTTTCCTCCAGGTCCCCCCTACACCTCGGGAGCTGAACCCTGATGACAACAATCCTATGGGCACCGGGACCCAGGTACGTTTTCTGCAGTATGTATCCTCCCTTGACTGGGTTGTGCACATTCTGCCACACTCTAGCAATGGGGAATGGAGTGCACAAGGTATATCCCCACATGTCATGCATGTGGGTGCATATCACGTTGTCTATGAGTTTTGTACAGATTTTCAGTGACATATTTGGGAATATGTGCTCTGCAGTAGCTGCAACCTTTGCAGTAGCAGCAGTTGCATCTCAGTACGGGGGAAAGCGTCTCAGCCTCGATGATCGGAATGGGCTCACAAAGAAGGCGGTCGGACAGACGGTCTAACCAGCATCATAATGAGGCCTTTAATTTCTCTGCCCCTGCTTACTAGAGTAGCACAAAACCTAGCTGAGAGTCCTTTGGACTGTACCATCACAGAAAAAACGCCCATGGGACACACCTCTCTATGTCGCCTTCCCACCAATCCCTCAATCTCCTCAATGACCAAATCAAACCAGTTACAAAGGCAGTGGTGCTGTTCATTCAAAGGTATGCTGGAGATATCCTCAAAGCAGTCAATACCCTGCACCAATAGTTGTATGTCAGAGTATCATCATCAAATATATAGTCGGATCAAAATATTGTGTCTTTCATACAGTTTCCAAAACTATTACCCCACTGGGTGTGGATTTTCTATTGTTAACTCCAATGGGATGATATTTGTTAACCAATATATAGGACACAAATACCTCACTTGATTATGATTTTCATCATGATTGTGCCACACACACAATAACAGTTGACAAATTGGTATTACCTAAGTGACGTATAATATAATTCATGCTGTTTTTTGACCAGTGAGTGGTGCCAAAATTGCATTACACTGTGCTACATGAAAATACTTTTTAATGTATGCAAAGTGGGTGTGTAAGGGCAGAACCATTGCAAAATCTGCTCATAGCCCAAACACACCCATATACTATCTGTTTTGTAGCAGCCACTCAATATTGCACAATTGCTTTTTTGTTTTGAAAATAATGTAAAGTCAGAGCAAATGCAAAATGTCGGCTAAGATCACTCAAGCATTTGTTGGACACAATAGGATCACTTTTGGAGCCTACCACTGCAAGGCCACATGCCATTTCATGTCATGTGAAACTTTTGGTGGTGCTCCATCTACTTACTTCTGGGCCATTCCAGAGCACATGCGCCAAAGTGACAGGCATATCATAGAGTGAACTCTCTGCATTCCTGCCATCTGTTGTTGATGCCATTTTGAAATTGACAAAAGAGCACCTGTACACCCCAAACTTTGGGCATCAACTGCTGCAGGTGAACAAAAGCTTCATATAGCCCAGTGTTCACCTGTACTGTGTGAAATGGACTGTGCCCATGTATCTTGCATTTCACCAGCAGATATTGTTCCTCTCGACAGGAATGGCAAGCATACCTACTGTATCAATGTTAAGGCCATATTGAATGACCAGGATTCCTGCACCAATGTAGTTGCAACATTTCTGAGGAGGCTCCTACCCATGCATCAAGCACTCCACTCCTTAGCGCTGCTTTGAGAGTGGTATTTATGGTGGCTCTCCCGTGCTGCTGACCGCTCTGCTTCCTCCACATTTTTGTGAGGCTTTCTTCTGCTTTCGCCTTTTTTTTTGTTACTGCTCCCTCCCTTTTTTCTCTCGTTTTTCACTGCTTTCCACTTTCTTTCCCCCGTTTGCCTGAGTTTTTTCTTCTGCTTTTGCCTTGTTTTTTACTGCTTTCTCCTTCCTTTCCCCCATTTTTGAGTGATTTCTCCTGCTTTTGCTGTTCTTTTTTTTTACTGTTTTCGCCTTCCTCTCCCCTGTTTTACTGAGTGTTTTCTCCTGATTGTGACTGAATATTTTACTGCTTTCTTCGTCCTGTCTCCCGTTTTTCTGAGTGCTTTCTCATTCTTTTGCTTCATGTTTTACTGTTTCTCCTTTCTCTCCCCGTTTTTCCGATTTGCTTTTCTTACCTTTGCCTCATTTTTACACTCTTTTACTGTGAGGCAGCTAGCAACTCCAGTGCCTTGGGACACACAGGGATGATTTGTTGCACTTTATGAATCCTGATTGATTGATGGAGATCACCTACTACTTGGTAAGTGAATTTTCCATGTTCACTTTTCACACATAGGACCTAATGTAGCTTTGTCATACTTCTTTGTGTTAGTCATGTTGATGTTTGTAGATATGCCTATGTCATCAGACATAAGAGGTTATAAAAAATGTAGTATTGTGTTGTACTCTTTCTCAAATAATGATATTGTTGATAAAGAATTGTGAAAAAGACCATCACAACAGAAAACAAAATACAAATAAAATGGATTTATTCAAAAATCTAACCAACGGTAAACAAATTAATGAGTGGGTAGTTTTAATTATAATAAAAAAATCTCAAAATATAATTTGTCAAAATTATTACATTTATGTCCATGCTAAGGAGGCAAACATAAAAGTTACAAACATGTTTTATATCTGTATGTCATCAGTGGTGTTCACAGAATTTAAGATATATTTTGTTTGCTCAATATATTAATGTAATGTAGTAATTAAAGTATGAAAACCTGGTAATGTAATTTTAGCATTGGCTTAGGAATTAACAAAATAACACATGTTACACATATAATCCACTCATGGTGCATTGTAATAAAGCAAATTAATATTGAATCTCATATAAATTTATTATATATGTGCTTATTTTGATTAAAAATGTAAACCTGTAACTTTAATTCTGGTTAAGATTACCAGGGCTATACATTAAACCATGGCTTAGAGTACCATTTGGAAATCTCGAGACTGCAGCAAAGGTCTTTCACAATTTAGCATAACAGAAAACTGGATCTAATATTGATAGAACATTTGGCATACTCAATTCTCATTTTGTTGTTTCGATCTCTCTGGCGGTAAGGCAGGCAGTGGCAGTGTCTGTCGACCCCGCTTCTTTGCCAGGTAAAACGGTAACAGACTGCACTCTTACTCTGTTGGAGTTGTGGAAGATAAAAACGCTAATGCTAAGCGACTGATAATTTTAAAACTGCATTTTTATTGATTTGAATTGCAAAATCAAACTTTTAGGAATTGTATTATAATTGACTGCAAATTGTGATACATTATTATTTGGATCAAACGCTAACCCTTAGCGCTAATAGGGGCTCCATAACAGTGATTACTCAGTTGCTCCGTGTTACAGCCTGCCCGCCCCGTTCCGACTCGGTATCCAATACCGTTGAGCGGAGGGCGGGGCAGGTACGAGCCTGAGTCACACACTTCCTGGTACACGCCCTAGACTCGAGCGGTTAGCGCTCTAGCCTTGCTGCAACAGGGGCTACTTAGGCGGCGAGGAGGCGAGGCACCTTGCGGTAAGGCAGGCAGTGGCAGTGTCTGTCGACCCCGCTTCTTTGCCAGGTAAAACGGTAACAGACTGCACTCTTACTCTGTTGGAGTTGTGGAAGATAAAAACGCTAATGCTAAGCGACTGATAATTTTAAAACTGCATTTTTATTGATTTGAATTGCAAAATCAAACTTTTAGGAATTGTATTATAATTGACTGCAAATTGTGATACATTATTATTTGGATCAAACGCTAACCCTTAGCGCTAATAGGGGCTCCATAACAGTGATTACTCAGTTGCTCCGTGTTACAGCCTGCCCGCCCCGTTCCGACTCGGTATCCAATACCGTTGAGCGGAGGGCGGGGCAGGTACGAGCCTGAGTCACACACTTCCTGGTACACGCCCTAGACTCGAGCGGTTAGCGCTCTAGCCTTGCTGCAACAGGGGCTACTTAGGCGGCGAGGAGGCGAGGCACCTTGCGGTAAGGCAGGCAGTGGCAGTGTCTGTCGACCCCGCTTCTTTGCCAGGTAAAACGGTAACAGACTGCACTCTTACTCTGTTGGAGTTGTGGAAGATAAAAACGCTAATGCTAAGCGACTGATAATTTTAAAACTGCATTTTTATTGATTTGAATTGCAAAATCAAACTTTTAGGAATTGTATTATAATTGACTGCAAATTGTGATACATTATTATTTGGATCAAACGCTAACCCTTAGCGCTAATAGGGGCTCCATAACAGTGATTACTCAGTTGCTCCATGTTACAGCCTGCCCGCCCCGTTCCGACTCGGTATCCAATACCGTTGAGCGGAGGGCGGGGCAGGTACGAGCCTGAGTCACACACTTCCTGGTACACGCCCTAGACTCGAGCGGTTAGCGCTCTAGCCTTGCTGCAACAGGGGCTACTTAGGCGGCGAGGAGGCGAGGCACCTTGCGGTAAGGCAGGCAGTGGCAGTGTCTGTCGACCCCGCTTCTTTGCCAGGTAAAACGGTAACAGACTGCACTCTTACTCTGTTGGAGTTGTGGAAGATAAAAACACTAATGCTAAGCGACTGATAATTTTAAAACTGCATTTTTATTGATTTGAATTGCAAAATCAAACTTTTAGGAATTGTATTATAATTGACTGCAAATTGTGATACATTATTATTTGGATCAAACACTTACCCTTAGCGCTAATAGGGGCTCCATAACAGTGATTACTCAGTTGCTCCGTGTTACAGCCTGCCCGCCCCGTTCCGACTCGGTATCCAATACCGTTGAGCGGAGGGCGGGGCAGGTACGAGCCTGAGTCACACACTTCCTGGTACACGCCCTAGACTCGAGCGGTTAGCGCTCTAGCCTTGCTGCAACAGGGGCTACTTAGGCGGCGAGGAGGCGAGGCACCTTGCGGTAAGGCAGGCAGTGGCAGTGTCTGTCGACCCCGCTTCTTTGCCAGGTAAAACGGTAACAGACTGCACTCTTACTCTGTTGGAGTTGTGGAAGATAAAAACGCTAATGCTAAGCGACTGATAATTTTAAAACTGCATTTTTATTGATTTGAATTGCAAAATCAAACTTTTAGGAATTGTATTATAATTGACTGCAAATTGTGATACATTATTATTTGGATCAAACGCTAACCCTTAGCGCTAATAGGGGCTCCATAACAGTGATTACTCAGTTGCTCCGTGTTACAGCCTGCCCGCCCCGTTCCGACTCGGTATCCAATACCGTTGAGCGGAGGGCGGGGCAGGTACGAGCCTGAGTCACACACTTCTTGGTACACGCCCTAGACTCGAGCGGTTAGCGCTCTAGCCTTGCTGCAACAGGGGCTACTTAGCCACTCGTCGGTACAGGCGCGCAGTGGTTGCGCGCAGGGGGGCGCCTTCTGACGCGCCGAAGACAAGCCAAAGACCTGCCCGTCTGCGCCCGTCCGCGCTAGAACGGGCTAAGGGCTATGGCGAGTCCTGCTGTCTCTTGACATTCCCCTGCTGCAAAGATAGTCACCTATACTTCCAAGGTATTGCGCCGGCTAAATGCTCCCTTCCTTCCTGATGCTGCCTGCACGGTCCATTTGGAGGTTGAGGGCCCCTTCTCATGTCGTTTTTGCCATATTCAATTCTCATATGATCAGACATTGACCCATGGCACCTTGCGTCACGACTCTGTGACGCTCTCACCATCATTAACCACAGATACCACCCTGCCAGGAAGGAAAAATCTGTTATGTAACATCAGGTCCCTCTCCAAACATACTGCGGAGGTCTGGGACATGATCGTTTCTAATCAACCTGAGCTGTGTTTTTTCACAGAAACATGGCTCAAGCCTCACTGTACTACTGCCATTACTCTTGCTATTCCAGACAATTATAAAATATTGAGACTGGACCGCCCTTTGAAAACTGGAGGTGGCATTGCTGTGGTGTATAAGGAGGAATTGAGAGCCACGATTTTGGAGGAACTTAGCTCCCCCGACATGGAAATTCTGATTTTCAAAATACAATCAGCTTCGAAAGAGAATTACAAAGGTGCCTTAGTTTATAGACCACCGGGTCCATATAAACAATTCAGTAATAATTTAGTTGAACTACTTGCCCCATATATTGCTGATAACGATGAGTTCACATTAGTTGGGGACTTCAATGTCCACTGTGAGAAAACGGATTGTAGTGATGCCCATTCATTAATAACCGACCTGTCAAGTCTAGGTTTATTGATGAAAAATAGTGGCCCTACTCACCAGGCTGGCCACACTCTAGACCTAGTCTTCTCCAATGTTCAGGCGACATTATGCCCACCCGCTACTCAGGTGAGCTGGACCGATCATTTTATCGTGGAATTTACCACACCTCGTCGATAACCTAGTCTAACATACTCCAGCACTCTGCCTTGCATTCGTAGACAGTGGCACAAAGTTAACATGTCCACTTTTATGGAAAATTTTACTTCTCCTGTCTTTCGGCCTTCGGATGATATTGAAGTAGCTCTCAAGAAATTCGGAGGCGAAATAAAGACAACCATTGATAAAATCGCCCCTTTAAAACTTTTTAAACCTAGGCCAGTACAAAAGCATGCAGTCTGGTTCTCTGCCCATTTACGAACTCTTAAACAAGGAGCCAGGAAACTGGAGAAAAAGTGGAGAACTTCCCATCTCCTTGAAGATAAAGAAAGATACTGGGCTGCCCTATCTTCTTATCATAAAGCAATACGGGGTGCACGGAAAGCACACATTGCTACTCAAATACAGGAGGCTGGGAACTCGCCTAGAGTTCTCTTTCAGATAGTGCAGACGCTGGCTAAACCGTCAGCATGCGAAGCCCCTGACATATCATCTCAAAAACTGTGTGACGAAGTTTCCTGTTTTTTTACTAGCAAAATTGATAGAATCTATGATAAGATTTTATGTACAAATCAATCCAGATCCTCCAAGGTGACACTTCCCTCTGATCCCATGAATTCCATCGTGGACACGCAATCCCTGGATAGCTTTCCCCTTATTTCATGTCTAGAAACCTCTGCCCTTTTAAAACGAATTAAGAGTGGAAGACCAGAGGATGTTATTCCTGCTAAGCTAATGCCTATTTTGGAAGAACACTTAAGTCCACTGGTCACAGAACTAGTAAACCTATCACTCACTTCAGGCACTGTCCCCAAGGAATGGAAGCGAGCACTCGTCAGACCGACTAGGAAAAATACCACCATACCTTGGTCTGACTTGAGTAATTTAAGGCCTATCTCTCTGCTACCTTTCTTGGGGAAAGTTATAGAAAAACATGTTAATAAACACCTGTCCATCCACATTGAACAAGTGCAAGCCCTTGATGAATCCCAATCAGGATTCCGCCCCAGATATAGCACCGAATCCACCTTGCTGTCTGTTACCGATGACCTCCACGCCTACCAGGACAAGGGTTTCTCTGTCATACTTGTTCTATTAGATCTATCGGCAGCGTTCGACACCGTGTCACATTCCATCCTGACTCAACGGTTGTCGAACGCCGGCCTGAAGAACAAAGCCCTAGATTGGATAAGGAGTTTCCTAACAGATCGCACCCAGACAGTCACCATGGGTGCATTTCGCTCAGTGGAATCAGAGATTTCTAAGGGGGTGCCACAAGGCTCATGTTTGAGCCCGACGCTCTTTAATATCTATGTGGCACCCCTGGCAGGAGTGCTGCGTAGATACGGGTTTGTTCCCGTATCCTACGCAGATGACACACAGCTCCTGTTTCCTTTTAAAACTCTTTCCGCTGAGGTTAGGAACTCTTTCTCATCTGGTATGGAGGAAGTGGCCAATTGGATGTCTAACAACTATCTCCAATGTAACGTCAGCAAGACGGAGATCATGCTATTTGGGGAAGCCAAGATACTTTGGACCCCTGATTGGTGGCCACCGGAGTTGGGAGCAGTCCCTGAACCCAAACAGGTCGTGAAGAATCTTGGAATTCGACTTGATCACGACCTGTCCTTAAAACAACATGTCACCTACATTTCAGGGATATGCTTCCACACCATTGGTCTACTCCGAAAATTTTTTCCACTCTTACCCAACTCAACAAGAAAGATTCTGGTTCAGGCACTTATCCTGAGCCGGATTGATTATTGTAATGGGTTGTTACTTTCTGTCAACGAAGGGCTATTGGATAAACTGCAGGTTGTGCAGAACACGGCGGCTCGCCTGGTCCTGAATGCCCCCCCAAGAACTGCATCCAAACCCCTTTTTGAGCAATTACACTGGCTTACTGTTAGACAAAGGGCAAAATTCAAGATAGGCTGCCTAATCCACAAATGCTTGAATGGACTAGGACCCACCTACCTGGAAAGGAAATTTAGCCCATATGTCCCTCTACGGTCCCTTAGATCAAGCAATAATTTTCTCCTTGTGGTGCCGCATATCAAAAAAGTTAGACATGGAGGCAGAGCCCTGTCAACTATGGGCCCCAAGATGTGGAACAAGCTTCCGTTGGCCCTAAGGTTATGTAAAGAGCATTTAACCTTCCGAAAACAGCTAAAAACTATTCTGTTTAAAAATGAAATCTAATTATCTTCCATTGTGTACTTACTAATTTACTGGGCATAAAGCGCAGAGATACTCCTGACGGAGTGATTCTAGCGCTATACAAACTAATAAATAAATAAATAAATAAAGCTGTTGTACCTTCAAAGGCCAATTTGTAAGATGATAGTTCTCCATTCAATTATACACAATATTTTCATGAGAGGAAACCTGTCAATTGAGGAAGATACAGAAAATTATATTGAGGATAATTCTTTTCAGCTGTATTTTCATGTGGAATCTGACACACTGGAAGGCCAAAGGAGAAGAGCAGAAGTTGTTAATATTGTTTTTTTCTAATTTGGTAATGTAATCAAGTTATTGGCTTGCTGTGAAATATGAAAATATGTAAGTTACATATTTTGTAAAATTATTATTCAATTACACCAAATACATTTTTCATTTAATGGAGAAGGTATATGGTGTTTATTTTTTTAGTGCCAATTGAATTTTTTAAAATGAGATATAATGTTAATTGTTCTATTGAGAAGTCAATGGCAAACTACTTCTTTATTTAAATCTTGATCACATATCATTGGTTTATACAAGTAAAGACACATTTAATAAAATATTTAATTCTAACTCATATACAACTATGTTAATCCAAAATGAAATATCATGATATTTATGTAAGTTACAAGGAAGACAAAGCATCCTATTTTATGTGCACTTAGCAACATGTCTTATCAAACTCAAAGTAGTGTATATACATATTAGATGATTTATTTATTAAAAAATAATATGTAAATATGCATGCATTATTTTTATGTTCATAACCTGTTAATCTTTATCTATTATACTATAGTGTTAATCAAATTATGCCAAATGAAAGTAGGTGAATAAGAATGCTAGTAAAGTGTTAATGTATATTTAAACATAAAAAGGAATTTGCATTTTTTCTAGGAAGTAAAACAAAGTAATTATAGTTGTGGTCCCCAGTCCAATTCCAGCTACTTTAACACATTTAACATACAGTTTAATAATTATGAGGTAATTTATATTTTTTCCAAGATGTAAAACAAAGTGATTACAGTTTTGTTCTTCATTCAAGTTGTAGCTACTTTAACATAATTAACGTATATATGATATTGTCGCCAACTCAACGCTATGCACAGCCGGGTTGGCATTACGTATGGTAAAAAAATATTACTCATAATAAACTTATATTAGAAAATCTCTAGAAATTCACCAAAATAAACAGAGTTTAAAGTGAAATAGTTAAGTGTGGTAATCTCACTTTGCATTAAAAAAATCTTAGAAATTCACTGATAAAACCAAAGGTTAAGGAGTTGTTATAGTTAGGTGAAAATGTCAGTTAAACATACAGTTTTACACAAAACTATTGATATTCACCAGTTATAGTTATCTCAAGAAACTGTAACTCGTGCCCTATTGTATCTATCACTCACGCCCTCAACATGCACTGCTAATTACCCCACATATTCTCATCATGATCTATGACATCATTAATAAAATCGCTGTAACATCTAAAATTATAAATATTTATGACAAGACTATGCATGGCGGGGATACAAGTTACAGTTACCTTAGAGCATGAGTTATAGTTACTTGAGACAAATTTAACTGTTACTAACTTTGCACATCAATACAATTTCACTGATAATACTATATAGCATACAAAGGATAGTCTGTGGAAATCGGGTTTCTGTAAATATCTATCATTTGTATATCACCAAGTAAAGTGTCTTTATTTGTTTTGCTGGTATTAGTTTCCAGCACACTTCAAAATTACAAAAGGATTTTGTTTCATTTTGCTTTCCTAACTGCTGAATGTATACAGTTCATTTACAGGTATTTGCATTTAGTTGTAATTTGCAAAAAAAATGACAGAATTTCCTTTCATATGCCCTGTACTTTTACAAGATTGTCACATAATTCACTTTAAAAGCTCCTCTCACTATGTAGTCACAGAAAGAAAAGTGAACACCAATCTCGCAGCAATTTGTCAGAAGACATAGCCTGACATTGGACCTCTGCCTTTCAAGCACCACCAAATGTGACAAGTTAACCCCATCGCTGCGGGGCTAATTCCCCCGTGGTGCGGGGGGAGGGGTGCCGTGCGCGACACCCCGGTGCTGATGATGAGCTCAGCTCGTCATGCAGCATGATGGCGCTGTGCTGATGACGAGCTGAGCTCGTCATGGCCAGGCCCGCTCAATGGAACGCCCAGCACAGGAGGGGAATTATCCCTGGGTGGGCGTTCCGCCGAGGTCATGACGAGCTCAGCTCGTCATCAGCACAGCGCCACCGTGCTGCATGACGAGCTGAGCTCATCATCAGCACGCAAGAGGTTAAACACAGAATTCGAAGGAAACTTTATCTATAGCTTTGACTTTCCCAACCACCCAAAATGTGCTCACAACGGTGCAACCAGCAGTTCGGGAAACTCTAGGTTAGACTATTTGCAAGCATTCCTCCCATCACCATTTATGTTAATTTATTTATTGATTGATCGATTGAATCACTGACAATTATAGAATGACTGAATAGTTACTGCAGGGTTTACAGCAGATGGCCTGTTTGCTAACCACAGATATTTGAAGTAGCTGTAGTAGAGCTGTCTTAGTCGTATTACAAATTGAGACCTTCCGAAAACGCTCACACACAAACACAGCTCTCTAGTGGGCATTCAGCTCAGTGAGCCACAAGATAGGAGGTATACCCTGTGACTCTCAAATTTCAAACCTATCTCATCAAGCTAGTGCCTTAATTCACTTAGTTCTTTTGTAAATTATACCTTTTTACTGGTGCTGGTCACATAATTCAAACCTTGAATATATATAAGGAAGAGCTTGAAAGATTGTAAAGATCAGTCCATGATCCTTCACCTGTTTTACGAGACAAGGCAAAAAATATGGGTTTGAGAGGGTAAGGGGTATGGGAGCTTGTACAAGAGGTATAGGAATTCTCCTTGTTGTTTCTTCTGTAATAGCCAGCTATATGAGTTGTGATAACCTCCTTCGGTGTGGTTATCTGTGGGCAATTGAAATATGATGAGAAGTCAATCATGACCAACACTTTAAAAACTCTTCTTTTGTCTCTACCTACTTAAGCATTCATTAGTTTTCATTTAGTTAGAATTTTATTTCAGTAATTGTCTTTTTTGCTGAACACTTATTATTATACATTTTTATAATTTTTAATATATATTTCTTTTTTGTGTTATTTTCGATTTATTTTTTTGTATCTATTTAAACTTATTGTTGTTTAATGTTGATATGTTAGTTCTTGTAAATATATTCTCAAAATAATATTTTAACATATTGAAGCGTATAATTTTTTGGGGGACGTTTTACATTTATTTTAGTGATATAAAATTGTTATAATGTTGTTATAAAATTTATATTTTTTAAAGTTTATTTTTTATTTATGGCTAACGTGATATGCTGTTATTTTAAAGTTTAGTAATTAAATGTTTTTATTTTTGCCTATAATAATGTGTTCGGTATTGTGCATTGCAACATCTTTGACAATTTATACGTTCATTTAAACATATGTTTCTGATATTTCTGTTATTGATATAAGTAAAAGCAGATATTTTACCTGCAATATTTCGGTTATTAATATTTGAGCTTTTATTGGTTAAGTAGAGGAAGGTGATATTTTTATGAACAATAAGTTTTGTGAATCAATATATTTGCTATTGATATAATGACTTTGATCTGATGGACCTACTGCATTTTACACACCCCCTTCAACCCGAATGGTCAGATTATGTTCTAGTCCCTTTCCAAATCTCTAACTCAATGTTTCCCTTACATGCCACATCGGAAACCAGAATGTCAAACCTTAGAGCCCTCAAACACATGGTCAAGAAGAAGACACTGGGCTCTCTCATCTATTCTGCCAAACTACCAAACGAGATTTATGGTCTCACGGACAATTAAGCTTTTGCCATCAAAAAACATAAAAAGTATCTGCAAGCCTCAGATGGGTATAATGATGAAATAAACAAGATTCAGAAATATTATAAGAGAGAATAAAAGGAGGTAGAAAAACTATCCCACCTCTGGCCAACACCTCATGCTCAATTTGTCTAGGAAACATTATAACCTAACCATATACCATGCAAAATCTGCATCAATGAGGCTGAAACATATACTTTCTTCAATCTATCTCAGAAAACGTTTCCAGCTCATTCAGCAACAGTACACAGATGATACCTCCCCTTTCATTGCCGAATCCAAAACCACTGATATATCCCCCACTACACAAGTCAAACCATGAGCATTAGCAGTGATATTTCCAAACAGTCTCTTTCCTATGACAATGCAACCCCAATGTTTCATCAACAAAAAACATGTGGCCTCCTGGAATGGCTTGACCCCCATGTCTTCAAATATTCTGAAAACAGTCATTGCAAACACAATGCCCTCAGAGAATGTCCCAGATCCCATGCCACCACCCCAAGCTCACTGATGCCCTGTTTTCTCTCTGGCTGCAAATAATCAATTCCTCCCGAAGTCACAGCTCCCTCCTGGATTTCCTTAATACATGGTAAGTTCTTCATCTGATTAAGAAGTCAATTGCAGCCCAGGATCTGCTCAAAAACTACAAACCCATCACAGACCTGCCTTGAAAGGTGTGTAGCCAGCCAAGTAGAAAAATACACCAGTAATGAACATCTCATAGGTGATTTACAGTCAGTTTTGTATGGGTTACAGTACGGAAACCTCCATGCTCAAAATTGTGTTTGATGGTTTTTGTCTCTTTGATAAAGGAAATTCCAGCCTCCTTGCTCTGCTTGATCTATTGGCAGGGTCAACGTCCCACGTGGAGTACTTCAGGGCTCCATGCTCAATCCCCTACTCTTCAGTCTTTATGTGGTATCACTGGATGATCCGCCAACAAAACATTTGATCTCTTTTCCAAAATCTGCTGACGATAATCACATTGGTATTAAAATTGAATGCTGCATTAGCCTGAAGAACCAGATGTTAAACATCAAACTAAAGGTAAACCCACAAGACTGAATTTATCTCTCTCTCCACAAAGTACAGGAACTGTCTGCCGAACAGTCACAGCAACTGTAGAACACAAACCTCATGCCAAAGACTATCCCTTCAGTTAACTCACTTAGCATCAAGGTTGATGAAACTACTCCACCTTGACCCCGTCCAAAACAATAAAGAGATAGCTTGAGAGGTTATAGTCTTCTAAAGCTTCTCCATAGTGTCAAGCCTTTCCTGCCAAAACAAAAACCCAGGTCAGTCATCCATGCCTTAGCCACCTCACAAATAGACTACATTGATTTTCTGCTGTCTGAGTTTTCTGAATGTTGCCTAGCTCATCTCAGAGCAGTCCTCAAATCAGCAGTTTAAATGGTCTTCAATATAAAAATATCACAGGCCACTACACCTGTCCTTTCCTAACCAGGGTAGCTTTCCATGGGCCGTGGCTCTGTCTCTGAACCTGCAACATTAGGTAAAAGGTAATTAATTTAAATAAATCTGGATACTTATCTCAGAAATGTTGGATCTTTAGTGGAAACAGAAATTAGATTAAATAAATGTTCCATGCTAAAACAGTCATACTGTGAAAATGGAAAACCCATTACAATGCAGTCATTACAACGACCTACCTTTACAACACAACTGTTACAACGCAACTGCATTTACATCGCAAGCCATTACAATGCCTGCCATTACAACACATGTCACTACAACGCATGCCACTACATTGCATACCATTAGAACGCATGCCATTACAACGCATTATAAGGCAAGTAATGGAGATTTTGTTAGTATTAGGGTGAGTATGGGTCTTGGGGTACATGGGAATAGTAATTTGTACCCCTACACTATCCAACACTTTCCCTACTGTTGCACTCACTGGAGTGGGTATAGTAATTTCTACCCCTACACTATCCAACACACACCCTACTGTTGCCCTAAAAGTATTATGGGTTCTAATGGTATGTGTTGTAATGGAATGCGTTGTAATGGTAGTTTTTAAAAATGCATTGTAATGGCATGCGTTGTAAAATCATGAAATGTAATGGTAGTTGCGATGTAAAGACTGCGTTGTAAAAGCATGCATTGTAATTGCATGCGTTGCAACATCATATATTCTGTGGAAATGCTCCCAGGATTTGAAATGGTACAGCAACATACATTCAACAGGCCACATGAATCTCTGCTCTTAAAAGAGACCTGAACCAATATTTCATAAAACGCCTTTTCTAATTTCTTGTCATGTACTCTAATTGATGTTATCAAATCCTGTACCGCAAAACGTAAGACCTTCTTTTTGAAGACCTTTATTTCATGTTTTCTGTTTCTGTTGACAAGCACCTCGGTGACCGTTCTCCTGGAATCGGTGGGGATCCACTTGAAGATCTTCCGAAGCGTGTGGAAGCTGGAAGATGAGACTGTATTGATTTGGCGGTTCATTGAGAGCAAGGAGTTGAGGATGATGCAGAGGTTACGTGCGTGGTCATTGGGTTGGGGGGTTCTGAGTGCTGCCTAGCAAAGGGGGTGGTGCCCAGGATGAAGAATGTGGTTTTGTCAGACTTGAATTTGAGGCAGCTCTCCTTTGTCCAGGTGGCTACTGCCTTCATTCCATTGTGAAAGTTGCTCATAGCCGCTGTAGGTTCATCAGTGAGTGAGAGGATCAGCTGTTGTGAGTGTAGACGATGTTGAGTCCGTGGTTTCTGACAATGGCTGTAAGTGGGGCCATGTAGATGTTGATGAGGGTGGGGATCAGTGAGAAGCCCTGGGGAACTCCTCAGTTGATCTCTACTGGTTCCATGGAGAACAGTGGGAGCATGACTATCTGGGCTCGCCCGTTGAGGAAGGAGAGGATCCACTGTAAAGATTTGCCGCGGATGCCGGCATTGTGAAGTCTTGTGCGTTGAGTGTGGTGGGAGACAGTGTCGAAGGCGGCAGAGAGGTCCAGGAGGATGAGCGCTGCAGTTTCACCTCAGTCATGGAGAGTGCAGATGTGGTCAGTTGCGGCTAGGAGTGCAGTTTCAGTGCTGTGGTTGCTTCTGAAGCCTGATTGGGAGGGGTCCAGGGTTTGGTTTGTTTCAGTGGATTTGGTGAGTTGGACATTGATGGCCTTCTGAATGACTTTGGCAAGAATGCTTAAGGACAGTTCATCTTAGATTAGGGGCAGTTCATCTCACTTACTGAAATGTTGGACAAGGAAAATCAAAATAATCTATATTCTGTTATGTTCTTTATCACTGGAGCTGAGCTACAACTTTACAATGCTCACTGAGTTGAATGCCCACTACAGAGACATGTTTAGGTGTGTGCAGTGAGAAGGCCAGAATTTGCAATGCCATTAACATAGCTCAAAAGGAGCCTGATGTGCAAAGTTTCAATAATGATTTGCAATTTGCAATGCTGTTTGAGAAATCTACAGAATATATTGGTATTTTGTGAACAAACCTATGTATAATAGGTTGGTTCATGATAGTAGTGGGTCACAGTTCAACCTGCCCCATTAATATGCATGCAGTAGGTTTCAAATGGAGACCCACTATGGTTGGTTAGAGTCATAGTGGCCTGCTGAGGTCGGCAGACCACCAGGTCTATGATAGCTTTTAAATAAGAAATCTTTTTTTTCTTTTAAATGCTGTCCATTTTTCTAAAAAGTGAAATATGTGTGTTTAAAAATGAAAATGAATCTTTTGCAAATATTTTAGGAGCAGGCAGAGGTCCCTGGGACAACTGCGTGCTCCTAAAAATTAACCCTGAGCGTAGTACTTCGCTACGCCCACGGAGTGGGCGTAGTGTTGCCTACTTCGCCATTTACAAAGTAGGCGTAGCAGGCAACACTACGCCCACTTCGTGGGCGTAGCGAAGTTGCCCGCCACCAGCCTCCCTCCCGCCCTCCCTAAATACTTAAATAACATTTTAAAAGAGAATAAAAACCACTTACCTTGTCTGCTGCGTCTCCGGGGCTCGCTCTCGTAATTGCGCCGCCGTCTCGGACACTAATGCGCATGTGCGGCCACCCGCGCATGCGCATTAGTATCCAAGATGGCGGCGCGATTACAAGAGCGAGACCCGGAGACGCAGCGGACAAGGTAAGTGGTTTTTATTCTTTTTTAAAATGGTATTTAAGTATTTAGGGAGGGCGGGAGTGAGGCGGGTAGTATTTAGGGAGGGCGGGAGGGAGGCGGGTGGCGCGTAGTGGGGCTACGCGAAGTGCGTAGGTGGACGTAGTTTCTTGTCCACTTTGCGTAGCTTTGCGTAGCCCCACTACGCCTACTACGCCCAGGGTTACTAAAAATGTTTTAGTTGACATTCACAAAGGGGAGAGGGTCCCTTAGCAAATGATTACTTCCAATTTTGAATTGGTGCTAAAATATTAATGTTTTGCAGCCATATTACAAATGAACCTGACGATCCAAAAGTTAAGTGCCATTTAAGACGATAACCTACGCAACAAATATATATGAGAATTGGCTGCTATCTTAACTACAAAATCTGTTCACCTCAATAGTAACATAAAGCAAAATCACAAAATTTAACTAAGAGAAAGCAACAGTGCAAGAGGATAAGTTAGTCCCAAATGATTATTATGGTTATGGCTTATAACTGAAAGATGTCATCAAAATAATCAACGTGGCAAAAGTGACACACCTAGATTTAGAACCCTATAATTCCTACCTTTGTGGTTAAAGGTGCATCACATAGACATCCCCATGTAAATATGCACAAATGCAAAGTTGAATCTACATACATTAACGCTCATCATAAGGCTATTACCAAGCAAGAAAACAAAAGACAGCATAAGGGGTTTTCATATGTATGACCTAATATAACATAATATAAAATACATTTTGAAATTAGAGGGAAAAAAGACCTAGGTACTTACAACCGTGAGTACATAGATAACACAATTGCAACGCACCAGAACATAATTTACCAAACAGTGGGCCACACAATCTCATGTTAGTGTGATAATGTTGGTGCTGACTTGGAAGCCCAAAACTGTTATTAACCGCTTTGCTGCGGCCGGAATTTCCCCGCAGTGCTGAGGCATTCCATGCGTGCGCGGTTCGGACTGACCACAGCTGTCCTCTGCACACACCCACCGTGATGTCAGATGGGCGGGGGCCGTACGACGCACAGAAAAGGTTAATTGTTTACTTAGCAGAGAAAGCACTAGTTGTACATAATTGTAGGTCATTGTGAGCAGTGTCTAACCCCAAAGGAACATACCTACAGTCACTCACAAACTCAATGATAATGAAATATTTGTGGGAATTGTATCTTCTTTTTAATAGAACTCTCTAATAAGTTATTCATAAAAATAAGACTTCATTACACCATTGGAGAAAACATATTTCTGTTTTTTAAATAAAAGTAATGACAATGTTTACCATAATGATCAAATCCAAAATGTGAGATACTCACCATCAAAGGACAGTATCCAACAACACAATGTGGGTATTGTGTGACCCCTTGAGAAGACCAAAGTCTAATATTCAAAGACTGAAAATAAAGCAGTTTCTATTGTAAGAAAAATATAACATAGGATAGAACAAATTCAATCAATAGCACAGTTATTCAAACCCTATGTCCAAACAGTACATTAGAGACCAGTGACCCATTTGAGGGATACATAGGTCCACAGCCGTAATGCTGTAGATTGAGAAGTGTTATTTAAATCAGCACTTAATCTTGATAGATGTGACTATTACAGTATATATGTGTGCCTGTAAAAGTGAGATTAGAAAGATAAAATTGGAAGTTCTAATCAATGATCCAGAAAATGTACGGCACACCATCTCAACATCATGTATGGAAACTTGAAACCAACACCTGGGCAATTCAATCAATCAATCAATCAACACTTGTAGAGAGCACTAATCACCCATGAGGGTCTCAAGGCTCTGAGGGGGGGTGCAGCTACTGCTCAAACAGCCATGTCTTGAGACGTCTCCTGAAGGTCAGCAGGTCCTGGGCCTGTCGCAGATGGGTGGGGAGAGAGTTCCATGTCTTGGCGGTGAGGTAGGAGAATGATCTGCCGCCGGTGGTCGTCCTGTGGATGCGTGGAACGGTAGCGAAGGCTAGGTCAGCGGAGCGAAGCTGGCGGTTCGGGGTGTAGAAGGTGAGTTGTTTGTTGAGGTATGCTGGTCTGGCGTTGTGGAGTGCTTTGTGGGTGTGGGTGAGGAGCTTGAAGGTGATCCTCTTGTTGATTGGGTGCCAGTGCAGGTCTCTCAGGTGGGCTGTCATGTGGGTATGGCAGGGGATGTCGAGGATGAGGCAAGCGGAGGTGTTCTGTATGCGTTGTAGTCTTTTCTGGATTTTGGCCATGGTTCCTGCATAGAGGGCATTGCCGTAATCCAGTCTGCTGCTGATGAGGGCTTGGGTGACCGTTCTTCTGGTTCCTGTGGAGATCTATCTGTAGATCTTGCGAAGCATGTGGAAGGTGTTGAAGCAGGAGGAGGAGGAGACAGCATTAGCTTGCTGGGTCATTGAGAGCGATGAGTCCAGGATGAATCCCAGGTTGCGTGCGAGTGTCGGTGCGGCTCCCAGAGTGGCCGGCCACCAAGGGTCCTCCCAGGCGGAGGGGATGGTGCCAAGGATGAGGACCTCTGTCTTGTCTGAGTTTAGTTTCAGGCAACTGTTCTTCATCCATTCGGGGACGGCCTTCATTCCTTCATGGAGGTTGGTTTTGGCAGTGGCGGGGTCCTTGGTGAGTGAGAGGATCAGCTGGGTGTTGGCATAGGAGATGATGTTGTGTGATCGGGTGATGTTGGCAAGTGGTGCCATGTAGACGTTGAAAGGGGGTGGGCTGAGGGATGATCCTTGGGGTATGCCGCAGTGGATCTTGGTGGCTTCAGATCAAAATGGGGGAAACGGACCCTTTGGGTTCTGTTGGTGAGGAAGGAGGTGATCCATTCCAGGGCTTTGTTGCGGATCCCTGCATCTCGGAGGTGTGTACATAGGTTGTGGTGGCAGACGGTGTCGAAGGCGGCCAAGAGATCCAGGAGGATGAGCCCCCGGTTTTGCCGTTGTCCAGTAGGGTCCTGATGTCTTCGGCAGCAGTGATGAGGGCGGTTTCGGTGCTGTGATTGCTGAGGAATCCAGACTGGGACGGGTCCAGGATGTTGTTCTCTTTGAGGAAGAGGGTCAGTTGCCTGTTGATGATCTTCTCGATGACTTTCGCTGGGAACGGGAGCAGGGAGATGGGCCAGAAGTTCTTGAGGTCTTTTGGGTCTGCTGTGGGTTTCTTGAGTAGGGCGTTGATCTCAGCGTGCTTCCAGCTTTCCAGTAATGTGGCGGTATTAAAGGAGCTGTTGATGATCTTCCGGAGTTGGGGTGCGATGATGCGGTTTGCTTTGTTGAAGATGTGGTGAGGGCAGGGGTCAGACGGTGAGCCGGAGTGGATGGTGTTCATGGTTTTGATTGTGTTGTTATCGTTGACGTGGGTCCAGGAGAGGAGGAGGTTGTTGAGGCTGGGGGTGTTAATTCTGTGGTGTTGGTGGCTTTCGGGAGGGTCTGGGTGTTGAAACTGTCGTGGATGTCTGCGATCTTGCGGTGAAAGAAGGTGGCTAAGGAGTTGCATAGGTCTTGCAATGGAGGGATGTCATTGGAGCTGGGGATGGAGAGTTGCTTCACGATGTTGAAGAGCTCTTTGCTTTTGTGTGTGTTGTTGTCAATGCGTTCTTTGAAGGAGGACCTTTTGGTGGCTAGAATGAGTTGGTGGTGCTTGCGGCTGGCATCCTTGAGGGATGCATAGTTCTCCTGTGTCTGATCGTCGTGCCACTTTTTCTCGAGTCTTCGGCAAGTCTAATTGAATTCCTGGAGTTCAGTGGTGAACCAGCTGGCCTTTCTGTCAATGCATCTGTTTGAGGGTTTTTTGATCGGGGCGAGAGTTTTGGCGCAGTCGTCGATCCATTGCCTGAAGTTGTGGGCTGTGTCGGTGTTGGTGAGGTCGGTTGGTGGGTCTCGGCCGAGGGTGGTGATTAGCTAGTCGTCAGTGACCTTGTTCCAGCTGCAGTGGGAGATTCGTTGCGGCAATTCAGAACAATAGTTCAATGATAAATCATGGGAGATATAGGAGATTATTTAGGGTGTTATTAAGAGTTTGGTGGTGTGGCAGTGGGCCGCAACACCAGCGCCCCGCTGCCACACTTCCAAACTCAGCAACGCACCATCCGCCAGATTGCAATTTAATTTGTGGTCTAGCGGGTAGTGCTTGGGTGGTCCCACAGTAGTGCCTTTCAAAGGCTCATATTGGAACCTTAGAAGGCACTGCAAAGGGAGCACCAATTCATGTTCTTGCATGGAATGGACTGTGCAGGAACAGGGGTTGCATACTTCAAGGGGGCACAACATGTGCCCCCCTGCATGGACCCCGAGGCCCTGAGGCAACATGGAGCCCTGTAGGGCCCCCTTAATTTCCTCACTGCTTCACTTTTCATGACGGGCTCACCTCCATGAAAATTGTGATAGTGAGGACATTCTTAATATGCCTGGCAGTGCTGCTGTAGCACCGCCAGTATATTGCAGCCTCAGACCACTGCACAACCGCCACAGGATCATGGATCCACGGTGGTTGCAGCGGTCCTGTGGCGGTCCAACCACCCATAATGGGGCGGGTGGACCGCCAGTCTGGCAGTCCACGGACAGCCACAATATCTGCCACTATGATTCGCATTCAGACTAGTCCCAATTGACGGCATATGATTAGACCAAGTTTGAGCACAATTGCTTGACTGTTATGCCTAACTGATTGGGAAGAATAGGTGCCAGGCCTGCTGTACTGAAACAATACAGGAGTGATAGCATGGCACATCTACATACTTATTTGAATCACTGCTTTTGAGGCTTATATGCCACAGTAGTAACTGCATATATATCCGGAGTGCTAGTGCCTGCCTATTTAATGAAACATAGTTTTAATTTACAGCAGAAGTTCAAAAAAAGGTGGCCATGTAAGTCTGTCCGATGCTGTGCAATCTAAATAAACCAAATGTATAACTATGAAGAGTCCCTCTATTACACCTTAGATTGACCACTCTTGTTGTCCATGTGATAAAGGTTTGATGCAAGACTTCTAAAAATGTAAAAACTCTGAAAATAATATTTTTATCAGCATGAAAAAAGCTCTACTGCATTGTTTGTAGACCGAGTATGAATTTAAATAAATGTAGATTTTCATTAGGTCTTCCGCTAGTAATGAAGTACTGGACAAAAGCAGATGCATTTTATGGCTCCTCCAAACAAATTAGATTGATGGTTCATATTTTTTCGTTGGGTATTTGTGCCCTTTACACCAGTATGGATAACATTTTTGAAAAGCCAATTCAAATATGAATTCAAGTAGGTTTATTTGGCCTTTCCTTTACAGGATATGATTGTATTCTTATTGATTTTATGAACTTTAGGTTTGTATAAATTGGGATTACATGAGATACATTTTGTTTGTGTTTGCATCTCTCCTCAACGTTTTAGAAGACACTTGGGGTCTGATTCTTCAAATAAGCTGATATTAGGTACACTAGGGGATAACTGGAGGCAAATTTACACTTAAACATTTGTGTCTTATTCCAGACGTCCCCTACTTGAAGGCTATAAATCCAAGTAAAATAATATTTATCACATTCCAAGAGTCCACAGATTATGAGACAAACAACGCTTCCTGGTTGCATGGACGACTCTTGAAATTGCAGAGCTGATTTTCAAAAAATAGTATGTTTCAAGATTGGGAAACGGAAATATTTTTACCCCCGACACACTATCTATGTGGCCCTATCATAAGCTTTGGAGTACATTGATACATTCAGATGGAGGCTCAGTCTTAGGGGTTCCCTAGTGGTGACCCATGGGAAATCTACTGGCCACCCAATTGTTATAGTTGCTCTGTAGCCACCAAGGGGTCATTGTTATTTTTCAAATGCTCAGGAGTCTAAGCACATATTTGCAAACTGAAGTTAGGGGGAGGTAGCTGATGCTCCTGAAAAGCGATCCTACCTCCATGCCATATAGCTGGGCTTGTGGAATGTGAAAGAAGAAGTGACAATAGCCTGGCCGTCCTTTCAAGGATTGTGGCTAGCATCTAATTTAATCTTGGACCCTGACATTTTTGATTACCAAATGCAAAATAACATTATTTATCATCAGGAAACTGGGATTTAGACCCTGTCCCAATACCAGGGTATATTGTATTTTCAGAGGCAACACCCCAAAAAATTAAAAAATGGAAGAGTTGCTGGAGCAAATGCCATTGACATTGCAGTAAAGGTAAAAACAGTGGTCACTTAGCTTGTGTGGTTCCCAAGTCAAATAGTTAAGTTGGAAGTAGGTGGTGAAGGGGGATTAAGGAAACCAATTCCTGCACCAAGAAGTATCTTCTTAGCTCACCCAGGTACTGTGAAGGACGAACTGAAAGCATTTTTGCTTCTCAAAAGCCACTGCATCAATTTGGCCAAGTGAAGCAAATGTCTGCATAATTCATCAAGACATGCCTGCATATGAAGCAGGCCAAGAGTGGCTCATTAAAACAGCACCTGGCATTTTGTGAAGCGGGCCAAGCCACCTCTGTAATGTTTACTTAAATGCTTTGGAAAAGTTTAATTCTAGAGCTCTTTTGGGGTAGTATCTTATCCATGGGTGTCTTTAATGCTAGAGAGTTTGAGGAATATGAAAATTAAATCCCACGGTTTAGATATTAGTAACTTTGCAAGAAAGAAACTTGTCCATTGTATATTCATGATATATGGGAAGGCCAGGCCAGTGCCCCACCTGTCTCTGCCACCATCTAAGACACAACAGAAACCTTTTCCATGTTACATTTATTAGCACTGCATAGACCTGCAGTTCTTTTGGGCACATATTAGGTGTATACCCTGCCCTGCCTGTAGCTCAAAGAGGTTGGTTAAAGTTGAACTTTAATAAGGAGGAACGCCGCAGCTGCGAGGAAGTACCACAGAACATTTTTTTAGGGTGGACAAGATGCAGTTGTTGGTCTTTTGCTAAGTTTATGAGGGAGGTGGAGAACTCTACTGTAAAAGGGAAATTAGTCGTCAAAATGTACATGTATTTTTTAATTGGCAGTACGTAATATAATATTGTGATCTGTGTATTCACTAATATGTGTATTCACTATTTTTTTTTTTTTTTTTTTTTTTGGGTTATAAACTTTTATTCGCCTTCAGTATACACACACGGCTCCACGCCTACAACCCTGAGGCCGGCAGCAATGTAAATGCACATCAATACTAATACATTGGATCAGTTAATCAAGCAGTACATCCTAATCTCAAAGTACGTTAGCAGCAGTCTTACTGCGACACCACTCAACCAACGCTCCAAAGGTATCGTAGCCTTCCAGCCCCGTCCCCTCCTACCTCAGAACTTGCGCTCTCAACAGCACTGTGTGGACATGTGCTTAGTGTAGTGTGCCTGTCCGCGAACAACACCCAGTCCTATAACCACTCCTACAAACACCCCCCACAACCCACCCCTCCCCCTTTAACCACCCCTGTGCTTGCCTCAACCTCACACCCATTGCATGGCGCCTCACCTCCCCGCCTACCCATCGAACACCACCCCTGCCACCCGCCCCACGCCACTGTTTCCAACCTCTACCTGTACCCCCCGCTCTGCGTGTGGTCTATATGAATTGTTCCCGAATGTCGTGTGGCCACTAGTACCCTGAAAGCCCTCGGGGACTTACCACCCATCCCACTCAGGCCCTCACAAGTCACTCAATCCGACCGTATTGTTCCCCTAATCCTCAGCGCTCTCTACCCTTTCCTGCCTCTCCTCCGTCTCCTCCTGCACCTGCTCCTCGGTATCGACATTGGTAACATAAGTCAGATATAAGTCCCAGAAATTTTTTGGTCTACTGACAGGGGGCAGGAGCTCGCTATAGAGCTGTGTCTGGGTGCAACCGTACAGCATGTCTCTGGACCAACCTCCTTTTGTCGGGAGTGGTCCCCGCATCCAGCAGCGTGCCACTGCACGTCGGGCCACAATTAGCCCCATATCCGCCAGGCGACGTATCGCCGGGGGGAGAAGCCTGGAATATCCCAGCAAAGCCAACGCAGGATCAACTGGGAGCTCAGTCTCAAATATGCGACCTAGCTCCCCAAAAACATCTGCCCAGAATTTGTTGATGCCCGGGCAGGACCACGCTAGGTGCATGAAGTCCGCCATCGGGGCATGACAGCGCTCGCATTCCGATGATTGTCGGAGGCCATATCTATGCAGACGCTCAGGAGTGTAATACACCCTTTGCAAAAAGTTGAAGTGGATGAGTCTATGCCGAGCATTAAGTGACACTTTTTTAGTGTTGCGACAGCAGTACTCCCACATTGAGTCGCTTATTTCCGCTTGCAGGTCTCGCTGCCATGCCGATCGGGCTTTAGAGGAAGGTCGTTCCCCGCCGAGTTGGCCCGCCATATACATTCGTGAGATTAGATGGCTGGAGGACTGGGTTTTAATAACATATGTCAATTCTGGCAGTTCAGGAGGCTCCTGCATGGTCGGGCCCAGTAGGGCCTGTAACGCCGCACGCACCCTGTGAAAGTGGAAACGTTGCAGCATCGAGGCTGGTGGCTGGGGGGGGACCAACTGCGTCCAGGTGATTGCCGTCCCGTCCTTGAATAGATCTCCCAACTTGAATAGGCCTAACTGTCGAAGCGCGAGTACGACCCCCTTCTCTCTCAGTGGCGAGAGCCAAAGTGCCCAGTCTATCGGGACGAGCGGGGAGTACAGAGTGTCATGTCCATGTCCCCTGGCCAGCGAGTGCCAGGCGTGGTTTGTCGCAGTGATGGAATCCAACGTGCCTACCCGACGTGTAGCCGGCGCAAACACTGTAGCTGGCGGAGGGAGGGGGTCAGTGAAAAGGGTCTCCAGAATCACGTGCGGGATATTGCGATCCCCGTGCGTCCAAGTATGCAAATGTGCTGCCTGAGCGACCCTATAGTATCTTTCTAGGTCTGGGGCCCCCAAACCTCCTTGTTCATACGGGAGCATTAGCACCTGCCACTGCACTCTCGGTTGCTTGCCCCCCCACGCCAACCGTGTGAGAACCTGTGTCAGTGTCTTGAAGAATGCCTTCGAGAGGATCACCGGGATGTTATTGAATAGGAAGAGAAACCGCGGTAGGACGATCATTTTTATCAGGGCTATGCGGCCCGACAGGGACAACGGTAACTTGCACCATCTGTCCACATCATCAGACAATCTAGAATATGCCACTCCGTAATTTTCCCTGACCAGAATGTCCGGGTCAGAATGCAATTGTATACCCAGGTAACGAACCGGATCCTCTGACCACTGTAGTGGATAGTCCATCGGGAATCTGCTCGTCACTGGGGTCAGCGGGAAAGCCACTGATTTATTCCAGTTCACTTTTAGTCCCGACAACGCTCCAAACTGTACCACTTCCCTTAGCACCGGGGAAAGATTGAGTTCCGGGTCTCTGATGTATAATAGGGTGTCGTCTGCATACGTGGAAATGCAGATCCTGTAAGTAGGGAAGTTGATGCCCTCGTGGCTGTGGTATTCTCGCAGAGCACACGCCAGAGGTTCCGCTACTAGCGCATACAGCAATGGAGAGAGGGGGCAGCCCTGTCTGGTGCCTCTGCTGATTGCAAACGCATCTGTCACTCTGTTGCCCAGTCTGATTCTGGCCGACGGCTTATAGTACAATGCACCTATCATTTGTAAAAAGGGTTCACCCAGGCCCAGCTTCCGCAGTACTCTCGACATGAAGGGCCACTCGACAGAGTCGAACGCCTTCTCCATGTCTAAAAATACCGCCAACGCCTTATTCTCAGGCTTCACGTGCTGCATTGTCCCCAGCACCGTACGTATGTTATATGTGAGATTCCTAGTGGGGATGAAGCCGGCTTGTTCTGGTGCGACCAGTTCCGGGGCCAAGAGAGCGAGACGCGTCGCCAGTACCTTTGCATATAGTTTCGCATCGACATTTATCAATGAAAGGGGTCTGTATGATCCCCGTTCATTCGAGGGTTTCCCTGGTTTCAGGAGAGTGACAATGAGCGCCTCCCGCATGGACGGGGGCATACTACCTTCCAGGCATATGTCGTCAAACAGTGTCGATAGGTATGGTATCAACTGGTCTTTGAAGGCCTTGTAGAAACCAACAGTCAGCCCATCTGCCCCTGGGGCACTTCCAGACCTCATGCTATCTAGGGCGTCCACTATTTCCTCCTTCTGGATAGGCATCATCAGGAATTCTCTCTGCGCATTCGATAGCTGTGGCATTTTGATAAAGCCTAAATAATCATCGATTGCCCCTTCCATCCCTTTAGACTCAGATTCGTAAAGAGTGGAGTAGTAGTGTCGAAACTCTTCGAGTATCAGCTCTTCGTCAGTGAGGACCTCTCCCGTGCTGGATATCAATTCCCCTACTATGAGCGGGCGTCGTTCGCTGCGCACTAGATTAGCCAGTAAGGAGCCAGGCCTCTCGCCCTCACCGTAAGTACGTGCTGTGGCGTATTTACCCATGTGCTGGACCTCCCTGTCCACCTCCGTATTATACTCAGACACCAGTTGTTTAATCCGGTCTAGCGCGTCCCCCCCAGAGTCAGCCTGTTGTTGCTTCTCAAGCTCTGTCAGCTGTGTTTCTAGGTATTGAAGCCTCTGTCTGATAGATTTAAGGACACTGGAGTGTTTGGCCATCGCCACCCCGCGCACATACACCTTGAACGTCTCCCACAATGTTTGGAAGCTGTCCACAGAGCCCTCGTTGGCGTCAAAAAACTTTTCGATCTCATCTGCGAGTTCGCCCCGGAACACCTCATATAGTAAGGAATACGGGGGAAATCGCCACGTGAAGGGGGGTATCCTGGGCGTTGGCAACTCAAGGATCAGGAGGAGAGGCGAATGATCGGACAGCGTGCGTGGCAGAATACGGAAATCCCTCACCCTATTCGATATGCGCTGTGTTGTGAGCCAATAATCTATTCTAGTGTGTATCTCATGATAGGCGGAATAGTGCGTGTACCCACCTCTGGATTGATGTCTGCTGCGCCAAACGTCTGTTAAACCCAAGCGTACCATTTCAGTCTGAAGGACTGTGGCTGCACCCGACAGGCTCCTGTGAGGTCCCGCAGATCTATCCAAGGTCGGGTCTAGGACCAGGTTAAAATCCCCACCCCAGAGCATTCCAGAACATTCATACAACCTGCACTTCTGGGCTAGTGTTGAGTAAAATTCTGGGGAATCAAAGTTAGGGCCATACACATTAACCACAATGAAATCGAGCCCCCTACCCTTGCATCTGCAGAGAACATATCTACCCTCAGCATCGATCTCCAAGGGCGTTAATGAGAGTTTAGAGCCGGGATTAACCCAAGTGAGCGCCCCCCCTTGAGTGCGTGGTGAAGCCTGACGCTATACTGCAGGCAGCCAAACCTCTGTGTGTAAGCATTTTGCTGGTCAGTGGCAGGTGAGTTTCCTGTAAGAGGGCAAGGTCTATATGATGTCTACGCAAATAGCTAAGGACCTTACGTAGCTTCCTGAAGTCATTCAAGCCCCTCACATTCCAAGTCAGGACCCTCAATTGAGCCGGCTCCGGTCTCTGCAAAGACGCGTGAGCATCTGTCTCATTCCTGTCCCCATGCTGAGCGGTAAGGTCATAATGTGATTGGCACAGGCGAACTTTGGGAGCACAGGCAAGCAATCGGTTCTGCGAGGCAGCAACAGTAAAATTCACAGTAGGAGTTTCCCATATAACTCGGCAAAGCACGTTATCAGTCAATCGTAAAAAACAACTCAAATTCAAGAACACACCCCAACAATCCACCCCCTACCCACAGCTGACCCACCCCAAATCGGTCATGCAGGTCCCCATCCCGCCCGCCCCTCCCCAACCACAAGTCCAAATGTCCCAGTAGCAAAAAGCACGTGGGCAAAGGTAGCTAGCCAACTCAGTCCCAATTGGCAAGTCGCTGCTCTGGTGCCTAGTACCCCCACCCTCCGTCGTGCACCACCAGAAATGCATCATCACACCAACCTATGCAACTAAACAGTCATTTACCCCAGCACTGCCAGGAATATCTCCCTCCCACTCCTGCCACCCCAAATGCGACCCCCTTAGACCACCCATTATCAATTCTACCAAAGAAGAAAACAACTATTGCGGGTGTAGACCTAAGCAAAGGGTAGACAAAGCCAGTGCCAAAACCCCATCCCCTCTTATCTGTAACATCGCATCTGCGGAGATCTTCTCCGGCATCAGTCCTCTCGATCTGCTCAAGTCCCTGAGTGAAGAGTTGGAGACCATCGTCCCCCCTGGCCCATCGCACAGAGTCACTCCTGATCGCTCGCGTGGTGCTGCTCAGCCTCCTCCTGACCCTCCGCCTGGTCTTCCGGCTTGTCTCTGGCCCACTTCTTCATGGCTTTTTGCAGCTCAGCAGGATCCGTGAAGATATGTGAATGCCCCCTCCTGTTGACCCGCAGCTTGGCCGGGTACAACATTGCATAATCGAGGCCCATGTCTCTGAGTCGTTTCTTGTGCGGCGCAAAGTGTTTGCGCGCCTCCTGCACTCGAGCCGTGAAGTCTGGGAAAATGGAGATCGCTGATCCCTCGAAGTGCAAGTCGCCCTTGGACCGAGCCAGCCGAAGCGCCGTGTCCCTGTCCCTATAATTCAGCAGTTTCGCTATTATCGGTCGAGGAGGGAGACCCGGGTTAGGCCTCGGGCCTAGCGAACGATGCGCGCGTTCGACTACAAACATTGCTGAGAACACGTTGTCCCCCAGCAGTTTGGTGAGCAGGGTTTCGACGAACAGTTCCATCCTCCCGGTCTGGGTGGTCTCCGGCAGGCCAAGAATGCGGAGGTTACAGCGACGGGACCTTGCTTCCAAATCCTCCGTTTTGTCCTGTAGTGCTCTGATCAGCGTCTCTGCCCGGCGTCTCGCAGTGTCCAGATCTGTTTGCGCCTCCTCCACCTCAGTAATGCGCCGTTCCGCCATGTCATGTCTTTCCGAGTGTTTGTCGAGTCTTTCCGCCATGCGGTCCATTCTGTATGACATGGCGTCCATCTTGGCCCCCAGCGCCGTTATATTCGTTTGGATGTTAAGTTCCATTGACCTGAGCATCGACTTTATCTCCGAGTTCTCTTCCTGCGGTTCTCTCGCCGGCTGCTCCTCCTCCTGGTGTGTCTGAGGACTCTGCACCGGCAATCGTCTTTGTGAGAATGGGAGCTTACTCTGGGTCCTGTCTCCCTTCCCCATGATCTCCTATGTACTGTGTTTCTCGCGCTTCTGCGTGTCTAGGCCCCCGGCGCCAAAAAGCTGCAAGCGCCGCCACCCGACCACTGAAGCGCCGCTCCGGGCACACTATAATGACGGTCCGCCGTCAGGTAGGCGTCTCGGCGCTTCCCGTGCCTCAGATGGGATTAGGGAGCTGCACTTCCGTCCCCAACAAAATGCAGGAGATCAACCAGCAATGTTTTTAGGCCTGGGCCACGTGGGGAGACTCCGCAGCAGCCCGCCTTTGGGTAGGGGGCGGGGGTGCCGTGCAATCCCGAGTGTCTGTGCTTTCCGGGTCCCAGAGGTAGCCCGTCCCCGAATCGGGTAGCCAGTCGTTGCTCCGCTCAAGAGGCAGGGAAGGGGGTCCCCAAGTCCGTCTGCGCCCCCTACCCGCTGTCCGGCGAGGCGCTCTTCTCGTGGGGAGCAGTCCTTGTGCCTCTGTCTCCCACAGACCTCTGGCGCACCCGTGCACTCCCCAACCGGTACCTCACAGGCTCACGCTGGGTCACTTCTCGGCCAGGCTCCGCAGATCCGCTGACCGCCAGCCGATATCGCCGCCTCGCCTTCTCCGGCCTGGCTCCGCCCCCTACAGGAGAACAGACAATCGCCGCCGTGTCCGCCCGGCCGTGGCCGCACGCCCCTTCACGCAGCACGGCTCCTGCACTGCCGGAGGTCGCGGTCTACAGGCCCTCCCGGCGCTCCAGTGAACCGGCCCGCTCGCACCGTCAGGGCAGGCAGGATCTCCTTCAGGACGGGTCCTCCGGGTCCCAACGCGGTCCGCTATCCAGCGGGATGCAGGAGGTGGTGAGAGAGCAAGGTTAGTGCAGGATTAATTAGGATAGTGAGAGTAGTGCCGACGGAGCCCAGGGACTATGCGGCCATTTTCCTCGGCTGCTAGCTCCGCCCCCCATGTGTATTCACTATTAGTTTAATGTTGGCTAGACCGTTTTTTAAACTGTTTTGAAGAAATAAAATCACATCAGTGTAATGTATTAGTTACCCTTTCATTGGCAGCTGCGATGGTCTCTTTTTTTTTAGTGTTTATGCCCTAGGGACCAGAGGGTATTTGAAAGCACTTCCTTTTTAAATGAATATTGAGAGGGTTTTAATTAACTGTGAATACAATCGACATTACTTTACATGAGCATTTAAGTTTATAACACAAGATTAGCAAGACAAGATGAACAGATTAAACCAAACTGCAAGTCATTTCTTGAAGTGTACATTTTCAATGTTCGAAGATGCCATGAACACAGTTGAAAATGATCAAGCTATGTAGTTATATTTCTGGAAAGAAACTGTCAGAACTTACTTGGGTTTGTCGATAAGGGCTGTGAATGTTCGGGATCTGTAACATGGACAGTGGGATCATGGTGGAGTCCAGACATGGCAGGGCAGATGTGGTTGTGGTCTGGGTTTGGCTTGTGGAGCACTTAATGGGGCAATTATCTGACCAGTATCATTGTGAATTAATACAGTAATAGGCAATATAATTGAATGCGAAATAGTACTGGAAATGAAAAAATCCCACCTAGCTTGTTGGTAATTCCTGCCCATCAAAATATGTCTCTGTTTGTTAGAGCCCATGTTCATTGCTCAGGGCCTTATTATGACTTTGGCAATCCTCCAGCAGTGCCGCCACCATGATGTCCCCTGGAGGACCGCCAAGGCTGTAATGGTATGGTGCAGCAGCGGTTTGATGGCGGTGGTCTGTTAAGCTCATTGGAGGGCCTGATATGCAGACTGCTACAATGAGAGCACTGACTGCTCATTCCGGCATGGCGTAGCATGCATGACACACTGTGCATGAACTGGGGGTGCAAGTCCAGGTGGGCAAAACAGATGCCCCCCTGCATGCATCTCTAGGCCGAGGAGCAGCCGGGGCCAGTTTTAGGGCTCCGTTCGTTGCCTCTCAGCCCCCCTTTTTTTGGCAGACTCACTGCCATGAAAGGGGCGGTGGAGAGCCAACTCATAATGTATGTGGCGCTGCCGTAGTGGCACAGCCAGCATATTGCAGGTCCCTGATCACTGTGCAACCACAGTGGGATACTAGATACCTGGCGGACGCAGTGATTCTGTGACCTTCTGACAATCATACTCTTAATACTGCGGGCAGGCTCACAGTGTGGCGGTGGTCGGACTGCCACCGTGAGTACAGCTGTACTATGGACCGTCATACTCATGATAGGCCCATAATCTTCTCTTTCTAGAACTAAATAATTGCATTCAAAATATGGAAAAACATGATAGAAAGAATACAGAATATTCCACTCCATCTTTGCCTTGTCTTTGTAACAAAACTGACCCATCAGCTCTTTAAAAGATGTCTGTCTTAACAATGTACTCCTTAGAAATTCAAGGATGGCATATAATTGGTGGGTGAGTAATCATCCTCTTAAGAGTCTAAGGGCCACATGTACGTAGGTTTGGTTTTACAATTCCCTATTAGAAAATGTTTGCGAATTGCTTTTAGGAATTCGCAAACACCAATGTACTAATGTGTCTTTCACACATTTAGGGCCAGATGTAGGTCGGTCGGTAACGGCCGAAAATCGGTATTTTCGGCCGTTACCGACCGGTATGTAAGAATTGGTATGTAAGGGCATATTTTTACAGAATCGGTAAATTTACCGATTCGGTAAATTTACCGATTCTGTAAAATACCGAATCGGTATTTTTACCGATTCGGTAATTCCCAGATGTAGGTGGGACTCTTCTGAGTCCCAAAGGCCCTACAAATTCGGTATTTTAACACACAATCCTATTGGGTGTTAAAATACCGAATTCAGGTGTGCATGCAGGTGTGGGGCAGCTTTAAAAAATGTATTTGGCCCTCCGGGCCAATTGAATAAATGTAGTGGGGAGTGGCTTCTTGGGCAAGGGTCACTCCTCTTTGGGGGCCTTTTCAGTATGCCCATGATGTTAGGTTTTGGCAATGGTTGCCCTTTTGGCTTTGTCTGTCCCCTGGGGGTGGGGAGAGATTGAATTTTTCATCCATATTCATGCTTTAGCTTGTTTCACCACCCTAGTTCAGACATGGCCATATGCAAATTAGTCTGACCCTTTGCCTCATGGGAACAGTCCAGCCCGAACTGCCAAGCCATATCTTCCCTGCCCTGGAAGCGACCAGTTTCTGGCTAATCAGCTGCCATCAGCCAGGCTACCTTGAGTCCAGTGGCAAAGTGAGCAAGGGACCCACGTCTGGGCATACCCTGCCAACTTACGGCAATGAAAGCGCACAGGGTTAGACTGATTTGCAAATGGCCATGTCTGAACTGGGGTGGTGGAGTAAGCTAAACAATGATGATGGATTAAACCAAGATCAGTTGACGGGGGGTGAGTGTTAGATTTGCTCAAGTGCTCTGTCCATCATCCCCTTTGGTATCACCTTGAGGGGCAGTTTGGTTGTTTTCTTTGGTTTATTTTTATGTTAGGGAGCCGCGCCTTGGACATGGGTCGCTTTCCTTTATGGGAGGATGATTGTGGCCATTTCTGCCCTCTTTGGGAGGCAAAGTAGCAGTATGTGTTTAGCCCCATCTGCCCACTAGACACAAGAGTTTTTTAAAAATGTTGTTTTGGGGGGTGGCCTCAAGGGCAAGGGTTGCTCCCCTTTTACGGGGATGAATATTTCATTTGTACTATTAAGTCCACTTACCCCTTAGCTTGGCAGGTGGACTGGAGCATTATTTGCATATGTCATTGTAATGTTTTTTTCTCCTTTTAAATCTAGTGTAAAGCTTTTAATTCCTGTTTGCGGTTTCGACAGTGGTTGTTCTGCAGTTTTGTGTAGTTGCATTTATTTGGTAAGAAAAACTTTTTTGTTGTATGTACTCCAAATGAGTAATATTGTATGGATGCATGTTTTTGTAAGTGGTGTCATAGTAGCAGCATATTTAGTTAGTTTTTTGAGCATGAAAAACTTTGTAATGTGTTTTGGATTGTCTTATGTGTAATTATCTTTTCTCTTTCTTTTTTAGTGGGATATTGTTGATCCATTCTGTGTCTGTGCAGAGTACCTGGTGGTGAGTTTAGCTGCTTCTGGCAAGTGAGTGGCAAGGGAGTTGTATCGATTTGGAGTCTATAGGTATTTTTGATAAAGGTGCATTTTGTTTATTACTTATTTTACAAAGTGGTTGTTGTGGTTGTTGACTTGTTTGGCAAGTTACCTTTATTAGTAATCATTATGGCTAGCCGTAGAATGTCTGCTCAGCAGGTGGTTGGTATGCTTCTTGAATCTTCCTCTGAGCCGGATTATGAGACTGACAGTGCGTCTGAGGGAGAGGAGGGAGGGGAAGATTCTGGCAGTGAGTTTTCTTTCCACATGGAATCATCGGATGATGAAGGTTCTCTCATTGCAGATGAAGGGCCTGTTTTAGAGGAGGATATTGCTGTGCCGATGGTGCAAGAGGCATCTGGATTGCAGCCTGATGCTGCTAGGCTTCCTACTGGAAGTGCTGGACTCTGGGTTGATCCAAACATGGTGCAGTCAGTTTTGCCTGCCTTTAGCGGTGATTCAGGGTGTAGAGTGGATTGCGAAAATTATTTGCCTATACAGTATTTTCAGTTTTTTATGGATGATGTATTTTTGGGTGAGATTGTTGAGCGGAGTAATTTGTATGCTGAACAGTTTTTTAGGGACAACAGTGACAAACTTAGGCCCCACTCTAGAGCTACCCGGTGGACTCCCACAAATCTGGAAGAGATTAAGAAGTTTTTGGGTTTGACTTTATTGATGGGTTTGCTAAGGAAGCAGAACCTGGCTTCATATTGGACATCCAGCCCCTTGATGGCAACAGCTATATTTCCTGTAGTTATGGCTTGTGATCGGTATTTATTTTTGCTACGCATGCTGCATTTTGTTGATAATTATTTGGCGTTGCCACGTAGTCACCCTGACAGTGACCGTCTTTTTAGGGTTCGGCCTGTTCTTGAGCACTTTGTTGATTGATTTTCAGAGATATACAATCCAGGGAAAGAAATATCTGTTGATGAGTCTTTGGTTTTGTTCAAGGGTCATTTGGTTTTTAGGCAGTACATCCCTAGCAAGAGGGCACGCTATGGAATTAAGCTGCTGTATATGTTGTCTGAGAATAGGACAGGATATGTTTTTAATTTTCGTGTGTACACTGGTAGAGATTCCACTATTGACCCCCTGGTTGTCCGTCCACTTTTGGAGTTTCAGAGAAAATTGTGTGGGATCCTACTAGAATACTGTTTAACAGAGGCCACCATTTGTACCGTGATAACTTCTACACTGCTGTGCAATTATTTAAGGAATTGTTTAAAGTGGACACGTGTGCATGTGGCACAATCCGATCTAACCGCAAAGGTTTTCTGAAAGAGCTTGTTTGCAAAAAACTGCAGAGGGGTCAGTGCAGTTCCTTCCGTATCTGTGAAATTTGTGGATAGGAGGGATGTGTACATGCTGATTACCATCTATGATGAGAGTACTTTACCTGTGCCTGTTTGGGGTCAGGTTGCTGAAGTGCACAAACCTGTGTGCATTGTAGACTACAATAAGCACATGGGTGGTGTTGACAGAGTAGATCAGAGGTTGGAACCTTACACTGCTATTCGGAAGGCTTATGTTTGGTATAAGAAGTTAGCCATCCAGCAACTTTCAATGCTTTTATTGTGTTCAAGGAGTGTTCTCCTGCGTCAAAGTTGACATTTCTTCAGATTTAACACTCTATGATAGCTAGCCTTGTTGTTGTGGATCAGGTAAGTGTTCCTAGATTTGGAGTGGTGGAGGATGTGGCTCGATTGAAAGATCGCCACTTTCCTGATTACATTCCTCCCACATCTACAAAAGACTTTCCTACTAGAAGATGTAGAGTCTGTTGGCGAAGAGGTTTGTGGAAGGAGACTCGTCTTTTCTGCCCCGGGTGTCCTTCTAACCCTGGGCTGTGCGTGCCTCCTTGTTATAGAGCGTACCACACGCAAAATAATTTTTGGGAGCTTCCATGAGTGGTAAAGTGAACTGCCTGGTCTGTATTGTTTAAAAAATTGTATTCTGTTTCAAGTTTGGCATTAGTGCCATGTATTTAGTTTTGGATTTAGTGTTAGTAGATTTGTATCTATTTGCAATTTGTTTGTTTTTTTTGTTTAAAAAATCCTAAATGAGATGGCAGTGTGTGGAGCCTGGCGCTTGGCTGGCGGTGTGCGTGGACTTGCGCTTGGCTGGCGGTGTGCACGGTTTGGCGCTTGGCTGGCGGTGTGTGTGGATTGGTGCTTGGCTGGCGGTATTCGTTGACTGGCGCTTGGCTGGCGGTGTGCCTGTATTGGCGCTTGGCTGGCGATGTGCGTGGACTGGCGCTTGGCTGGCGGTGTGTGTGGACTGACGCTTGGCTGGCGGTGTGCGTGGATTGGCGCTTGGCTGGCCGTGTGCGTGGACTCGTGCTTGGATGGTGGTGTATGTGGACTGGCGATCGGCTGGTGGTGTGTGAGTAGTGACTTGCTGCTGATCAATACACACACTGCTAGCTGAGTGCCACTCCACACAATCCATCAGTTTGTGTAGTTGCTGTGTGAGGAATGTGGGCGTGTGAAAGTGGTAGGCCATTTGAATGGCGCTGTCTTTTGGTGTGAGTGTTGTAATGTGATGGGCCCGCGGCTGGTGGTGTGAATGTTTTGTATGTGTCACACATATAAACGGTGTGTGAATGGCCTGTAAAGAGGTTGGTGCCTTGTCGTGGCTTTACAGCTCATGAGCTGTGAGTCAATGGTTCAGTTTCTTGTCCTTTCAATTATTAACAGTGCATTTCAATTTTGTGAAATGACTTGCTAATACAATTGTATATACTGAATTATCACTCACCCTCGTGCCAAATCCAACCAGTATGTGTGTGTGTTTAAGGATTAGATGGCTGTGCAGTAATATTTGTCTTTTTTGTCTTTCTGAAGCAGGGTGTACCTTGTCCCTTTTTTTAAATGTTGTAATGTGTTGGTTTTGTCACCTCACTACGGTTTGGGCCCTTGCCTGTCGCGGGTACTTGCGCCTCCCACACAAGTGAGGCACCATTTTTATCGGAAGATCAGGGGGTACGCTGGGTGGTAGGAAATTTGTGTGAGCCCAATGATGCCACACTTTCACACACACACAAAAATGTGTGAAAAAAAGATTTTTTCAGCTAAAATTGAGGTTTGCTAGGGATTCTGGGTAAGGGATTTTTGGGGGATCCACGCAAACCATACCTCCTTGGAAGCCCCCAGGTGCCTACTTTTCAGAGATGTGTGGGTTTGGTAGGTTTCCCTAGATGGCCGTCAGGAGCGTGGCCAAAAACCCAGGTGACCCCCCTTGCAAAGCAGGTGGTTTTGACATAGGCACTTTTTATGTCGCCTTACTATGTTTTGGGCCCTTGCCTGTCGCAGGTACTTGTGCCTCCCACACAAGTGATACAAAAGGGGGTGGTGATGGACGGAGCATCTGAACCAATCAAACACTCACACCCAGTCAACAGATCTGGGTTTAATCCATCACCGTTCTTTAGCCCACTCTGCCACCCCAGTTCAGACATGGCCATATGCAAATCAGTCTGACCCTGTGCCTCATGGGAACAGTCCAGCCCGAACTGCCAAGCCATACCTTCCCTGGACCGGAAACAAGCTTCCAAGGACCGGTTTCTGGCATTTCAGCCGTCTTCAACCCGGCTTGCTTGAATCCAGTGGCAAAGTGAGCAAGTAACTCACGTCTGATCATACCCTGCCAACTTATGGCGAACAAAGCGGTACAAAGAGGCACCATTTTTATCGGGGGACCTGGGGGAATGCTGGGTGGTAAGAAATTTGTGTGAGCCCGGTGATGCCACACTATCCCTCATAAAAATGTGTGAAAAATGATTTTTTCAGCTAAAATTGAAGTTTGCAAGGGATTCTGGGTAAGGATCCACGCAAGCCATACCTCCTTGGAAGCCCCCAGGAGTCTACTTTCCAGAAATGTGTGGGTTTGGTAGGTTTTACTAGGTGCCAGCAGATCTAGGGTTTATAAACTACAGCTAGGTACTTTGCGATAAAAGGGTCATTTTTTACTGCGAAATTGAGGTGTGACCACGTTGCGTTTTGTGCCGTTTCCTGTCGCAGGCACTAGGCCGACCCACACAAGTGAGGTACCATTTTTCTCAGAAGACTTTGGGGAACGCGGGGTGGGTGGAAATTTGTGGATGCACACAGATTCTAGAACATTCCACCACAGAAATGTGGGGAAAATGTTTTTTTTTTTAGCTAGGGTTCAAAAACTACAGCTAGGCACTTTGCCAAAAAAGGGTAATTTTTCACTGCGAAATTGAGGCGTGACCATGTTGCGTTTTGAGCCTTTTCCTGTTGCAGGCACTTGGCCGACCCACACAAATGAGGTACCATTTTTCTCAGAAGACTTAGGGGAACGCGGGGTGGGTGGAAATCTGTGGATCCACACAGATTCCAGAACTTTCCACCACAGAAATGTGGGGGAAATGTTTTTTTGTCAACTTTTTAAGTTTGCAAGGAATTCTGGGTAACAGAACCTGGTGGGAGGCAGTCAAGTCACCCCATACTGGATTCCCCTGGCGGTCTGTTTTTTAAAAATGTATAGGTTTTCTAGGTTTCCCTAGGTTCCGGCAGAGCTAGGGTTAAAAAACTACAGCTAGGCACTTTACCAAAAAAGGGTAATTTTTCACTGCAAAATTGAGGTGTGACCACATAGCGTTTTACGCCTTTTCCTGTTGCAGGCACTAGGCCTTTGTGTTTCCTCTTTATTGAACTAATTTCTGTGGAATCATTTTTGTGCCTGGTTTGGAACCACTTGAATCAACTTCTCCTCCTCCTATGTTCTACGTGGCACAGAGATTCCTGTATTCCAGATCTACATCTCCAGCAACCACCTTTAGGGTCAAGCAAATCAGTCATTGGGTGGGGAATGGCATTATACTAGTTATTGTTATATTTCATAGATTTTCCTGTATTATTGCCTTATTGCTTAGCAATAACGTTTTTTTAAAATACACCACAAACATTATTAGCGATTCTGGTGTAATATCCTGTGTCCAAAGCCTCCCTCTTTTCCATATAACGCTGACTATGCACTATTAGAAACATTGGAATGTTGTGAGCTCCATTGAATACAATGGAATACGCTGGGCTTCTAATGACCGGTAGAAGCCAGGAGCATCAACATTCCAATCTTTAACAAAGGCCTCGCGGAGCACAAAGGGAATTCAACCCCCTCGGTCCCTGTGGGGCCTTTGTGTAACAAATTAGAACATTCTACCTTTCTATTACCTCCTCTGATACTTCCTGATACATGGGCTACACACCTATATGTCATATCACTCATGACATCACTGATGACATCTAAAATGACATCACTGATTACATCATCCAGTGAATGTGTTTTTCTGTGAAAATTAAATATCTATAATATATGTATATGTCAAGGTCGATTGGAGAATATGTGAATATATAAGTGTGTAAATGGATGAATTTGTGTGAAACTGATTGTATAACTGACTGATTAAGCATATCTTAGTGAATGTATGGGTTAGTGAATAATCTGGAAATGTGAAAATATCTCTATCAGTCTCTCACTTTGTGTGTAAGTGGCTGCATGTGTCACTATGGGTTATCAGTCAGTTTTTTTAGTATCAGTATGAGTGTCTGAGTGTCTGTGTGGGTCGGGGGTATGACTTAGTGCATAGATGCGTGAATGAGTGAGTCACTGTGTGTATGTGTTGAAGACAGCATGTGTGCAGGACTGTATGGGTGGATCAGTGTGTGTATGGGTGTGTTGGTGGGTGAATGCATGTCTCAGTAGTATCTTTATGAGTAACTACATATGTTTTAAACTAGCATATGTGAGTATCAGTGTATTTAAGTGAGTATATGTGAGAGCGAAAGATTGGAAGAGTACCTGTATAAGTGAGTGTGCTTGTATAAGTGATTGTTTAAGAGAGTAAGTATGTGTTAGTTCCTGTAGAAGTAACTGTGGTGGTGCATGTATAATTGTATATGCAAGTAAATGGATTTTGAATACTTTGCTTGTGTGACTTTGTGTGTGAGTAACTCTATGGATAATTGGTGGTGTGGGAGTGTATGTATAGGTGTATGAGTACATATGATGAGTGAGTGCATGTATGAGTGACTATATAGGACTGCTGGTGAATGAGTGGATGTGTGTGTAGATCTTGGAATTAGTGAACTGGTATGTTGTAACTGGTATTAGTATATCAATTGTTTTGAAAATGTTAGTTTGCAATTTAGAGTGTGTGTATCAAATGTTATGTTAGGGTGAGAGGATTTCTGCCACTCTATCACAAGGATGATGTCATCAGTGATGTCATTTGAGATATCATCAGTGATGTCATCAGTGATGTCACTGACCATGTCATGAGGGATGTAATATGTGACAACATCAGCAGTGCATTGCGGGGACATGAGTTATAGTTAGCTCAACTAACTATAACGGCCAAATTTCACTGGTTTTTTACTAGTGCAATGTCCAACTAACTATAACGCTTCTGAAACATATGTTTTTTCAGTGAATTTCTAAGGTTTTTTAAATGCTAATTTCTAACTACAACGTCTCAGAAACCTGTTTTGTTAGTGAATTTCAAAAGTTTTTTAAATGTTAATTTCAGATTTACATTTTTTTAAAACCTATATTTTTTTGTATTTTTTGTGTAATATTTTCGAACTCTAATATCCTTTAATCATTTTTCCTTACATTTTTTATAATTATGTAATGTTTTGTATCTTCTAGAATATCTATATATTTATTTTTTTTTTGGACAAAAAACTGGAGTCACGTACCGGTCATGTAGTATGCTCGATTGGTACACGGACCCTATCCGCCATATTGCTAATGTTGTGAAGGATGCGCGTTTGGTATGCGACGGGTGCGCGGTGCCGTGGCCCGCGTAAAGTCATATTGGTATGGGGTCGGACCGGCTGCGTGTTTGGTATGCATCGGGTGCATGGTACGAAGACGCGCGTTACGTTATGTAAGTATGGAGTCGCGCCGTCTGTGCGTTGCGTATGCGATGGTTGCGCGACTCCCGCAAATTATTTTATGTCTCAAAACTATATGTATATAACTTTAAAGTGTATATAAGAGCAAGAGATAATCTAAACTATTTAAAAAAAATCACATATTTCTATTGTAATAAAGTTACATTATTGTTAAACATATTTTCGCGAATTCGCGTCGGGTGCGCGCACCCCATGGGACTTCAAAAGAAAGCATTCGATTGGTTTATAAAGTTTTCTTTCTAGAATGTGAAGAACCCCCTCCCTTTTTTAGGCACTGCATAGGAAGGAGACCTCTTGTAATCGATTCGGTTTTGAGGGCAAAAAAACGTGCACACATTGCATTGCTTTGAACGGCAATGCGTGCACGTTTGGCGATTCCCTTGCGGGAGCAAGCGGCGACATGTGTTAGCAATTATCATGCTCGCTCTTGCAAGGTAAACACTGTGTGTCCCTGCCGCACTCCACCCACCCCTCCCACTTGTTAGGCTCGCCTTCCTTGCTCTCTTTCTGCTTGGGTTTCCGCTCAGCTGCATGTAACGTGAGCAGCGCCCTAGTTCACATATGGGTCCCTCGCGCACAGTTTTTACTGGAAGGATGGCGGGCGGCAGTACAGCCAAGCCTATCTTCCAGAGCTACCCCTACCGTCCTGCTCCCACCCCGGAGACGCATCGTCATTTAGGGACACAGAGCTGCTACAATGGCGGCCACATACTGAGCAGGAAGCAGCAAGTGTGAACGAGCCCAAGGGTTTAAGTGCCGGGTCAAACAACCCGAGACCAAAAAACAACTCCCTTTCAGTACAAATTTTGTGTTCTTTCCTTCTTAGTTCATATTGGATCCCTCAGGTACAGGTAGCAGCACCTTTCAGTCTTCTGTCGTGTCAACAGCCCCAGCCCTCAGTGTGAGAAGTTGGCCTGGTATATGATGTTAACTATTTTAGTGAGTACCTTGCACCAGTCCAAACAACCCTTATGGTGATGGTTGTAAGTCAACCTTATAGACCAGCTATCCTAGTGGTAGCGTGGACAGAACAGTGTTAGGCTAAAAGACTCTTTAGGGCGTGTAAACCCAGCTGTTTTACCATATGTAACCCCTTGAATACCAAGTGAAAGGACACCACACAGGATATATATAAAATATATATGTATTTATTTACTAACACACTCCTCTGAACTCTTTATGAGATCAGAGGCAAAAGCCCATAACAAGTTACACTTAGAAATACTTTAAATAGCACAATTTACAGTTAGGCCCTAGGGGCGCGTAAAACCATATACTAAGTAAGTGGTATAAGAACCACGACTTGGGAAAAGGAAAGGCCTAGGGCCTAGAGAATCGCTGGGGCTACACTATCTGACCCTTAGGTTAGGAGTAGGAGGCCCACAGGCGGCGCGTGCAGTGTCAGTACACTCACGCGAGAGTCAATAGAAAGTCATTGGGAACTTAAAAGGTAAGTAATCGTAGATTTAGGACATTTCCGGTCTAACTAGGAATGTACAACTAACAAAACTGGACACTAGGATAGTCAATCCCTACAGAAGCACCAAAGTACTCACGTTACCTCACCCTCGGGCTGCGGGTGCATAGGTGTCAAAGTGTGTCGGGTTTTCTCGTTGATTCCTATGGAGCCTCGGAAGAAGATGCTGCAGGCGACCAGGAGGAAGATGTCCAGGTGGATCCAAGGGTGGATCGGAGTTGAAGAAGACCTGAAAGCAGAGGGGACAGAGTCTAGGTCACTAGCCAGTGACCGGGTGGAACAAGGAAGGAACCAGATGTCGTCGAGGAGCAATCAGGTGCAGATGTGAAGCTTGTCGTTGCAGCCACGCGGACCAGGAGGCGTTGAGGACAACCAGGTGGTGGAGAGTAGCTGTCCCACGAAGGTTCTCGCAGATGGAGGGGGCGGCTTCAAGATCGGAGCCAACAAGCCTAAGCAAAGGCAACCCATGCAGGACACAAAAGGCTTCTGGTGCAGACCAGGAGGGTCTGAGGTACTTCACCTTTTCAGGGAAGCGAAGGCCAGTCTGGAGCAACCAGACCAGCGATGGATTTTCTCAAGGATCGTCGTCAGAGGGCTACTAGCCAACGGGCCAGCAACCGGACAACGCCTCGAGCAGAACACAAGCAGAAGGGCCCCAAGCAGATATCGTGGAGTGTGGAGGGCTGGTCTTCGGTGCAAGTGGAGCTCGGTGTCGGGGTGTCTCAGTCCCCAGTGCACAGCTTCGAGGATGCCTCAGGAGCTGCGCTGGTAGCAAGTCGAAGACTTTCCAAGATGCCTGGTTCCACGGATTCCAACGCCTTCCATGGGGCTCCGCTGTGCTGGAGTCGTGCAGTGGGGTCAGATGAGTCCTGGAGTCGAGGTCTTGTCAGGCTCTGCGCTTGAATTCCGGCTGGAACAGGGACAAAGCAAGCTGTCGAGTTGCTGGATGGTGCCTGGTTGCCCAGGGTGGTCACTCCTTGGCCACAAGGGAGATTCTTCAGTCTTCAAGTCGGTTTGAATGTCGAAGGGTCCAGAGTTTCGTATCAAAGTTTCATCAGGATAAATCTAAAGTCTCCTGGGTCAGCTCCTACCTTTATACAACTAAAGGGGGCTGGTTTACTCACTAGGTCCCTCCTATGGGTGGGACCAGGATGGGGGTGGTTACACCCCCTTTCCTTTGTCCAGTTTCGCGCCAGAGCTGGGGCTGGAGTGCCCCAGCACCGGTTTGAACTGGACTATGCATGGAGCACCTAGTGTGCCCCAGGCAGTGTCTCATTCTATTCAGCCCTCCCTGTCTCAATACACAAAGTCCTATCTGGGGTGGTGCTCGCACCTCTCCAGGCAGGAAACCTATTGTCCAAACCTCCGTGATTGGAAGGACTCCCAGCAGCAGGAAGTCAGACTTGTGTCTGTGGCAGCAGCGTCCATTTTGTGACGCTGGGGCTCTGGTTAACTTTCACCGGGATAGTCAGCAACAACATGTCTTCTCCCTCTAGAAGGGTGGAATGCTACCCCCGTCGCCAGAATTGGCGAGGGGGTAGTATTCCAAAGCATATGACACCTTAAACGACATGTTTAGATAAAGCCAAACCAAAGTTAGCATTCAACCGCGAGGATTATAATGCACTTAAGAGTATATGGTATGGCAATATCATAGAACAGCTATAAGGACATGGTTCCGAAAGATGCAGACAGGCTTAGCTCATGCTAGAGCACCATCTCACACATAACCAAGCGCTCTGCCTCCAGGATTGTTAAGGCCTGCCATAGGAGTGACTTATAGGTTACTGTGTGTCTATATATAAGGGTAGATATAGGAATACTATACCTAAGCAAGGGGTGATTACACGACCTTGCCCCAGCTGAGTGATCAGCCAGTTGTGTCAGTTTGAGTGGCCAGCCAGGGGTGGCATAATACATGCTGCAGCCCCTGGTAGGCCTTGGTTACACCTATGCCCTGAGTACCTAGGGTACACTTCAACAGGGGCTGATAAGGTGAACCCATTCCCAATTGTGGATGTACCTAGAGTATATTGTGTGAATTTAGAGAGAGTGCATCTGGGCTGTGGGTCTGATTAGCAGGCCCATAGCCACATCTAAGTCGAAAACCAGTAGAGCAAAAGCAAAACGTGGGGGTGACCATAGGAAGCAGACCCTACTCTCCTACACTCAGTGCCTGCAGAATTATTGCTTTGCCCTGAGATGTTTGAAACCACTTGGGCCCACTTGTCAGCAGCCCACCCCCCCACTCCTCTTCTGGGTGGGTGTGAGCAACTAGTAGTGATCTGTATGGGGTGACTGCAGCCCTCTAGTCTGGTCATGTGGGAGCGTCCAGCCCCTGAGTCCAGGGTGGCAGAGCCGCGCAGTCTTCTCTGGAGGAGGGCGACCTTCAGTTCCTTTTCTGGGTGGCCCCTCCGTCTCCCCCACCCAGTGCTTTCTCCTTGCTCTGCCCAGGGTAGCTCGCTGTGTGAGCACGCAGGGCTGCCCGGACAATCCCCTCATGGCTCCTCTTACTGGTGTACACACAGAGCATGGGCAGAGGGAGGAGGCAGCGGTGTGAGGGCAGAAAAGGCGGCAAAGAGACCTCCCTAGAACAGCATCCTCTCTCTCTGTGCAGCTGCAGCTGGGCTCTCACGCTGTGCGGGTTCTGTCTGTGTATGTCCCTGGCCAGGGACCTCAGGAGGTGAGGGATCTCATTACAGAGCCAAGTGACAGGAGCAAGGAGCCTCAACCTGCCCAAACCCAGCCCCTCCGGCATGGGCAGTCCCGTCTCCCTCCATAGCTCAGGGTGGTGGGTCCTCTCTGTGCCCAGGATGGTACGGACACCGTGTAGAGGGAAATGGGCAGTTTATTTACAAATAGCGCAATGTATTGCTAACATAGTGGTATTTAGCATGTTTGTAAAATCCCGATTTTTTTTTTTAGAAGGCAACAGATGCAGTAGGAGATATATATCTGATTAACAGCAGATGGTCACAGAAAGAAGTCAAGTGGCAAATCTGGGATTAAAACACCACATACAGCACCCACATAGTATTCGTCCGTTTGACCACATTTCCCTGAGGGCAGCGAGGTCCGTAGAGTGGGAAATAAAAAGTGCAATCACTCAAACTGGAATTAAATGGCCTCTGACAGAGAAACCGGATTGATCAGCATCCAGGTTCATCTGATATAGCCCAGAGAGCGGAGTTGATTGGCCAAGGCTTTAGAAAGAACACTTTTGCGCTTGTTGACTAACACAAACTTTTGTTCAGAATTAGAAATAAAGGACTCAGCATCCCCTTCAGACCACAAGACACCTATCTAGAGAAACACACTTCCTAATGACCCATCCTTGACTGGTGGCTAAGAAGACGCAGGGGTCAGTCATGGGGTGATGTCAAAGGTCAATCAAAGGAGATGCCTTTTGCAGTCGCCTAATTAAGGAGTATACCAAGATTTTCATGCCTCGAGCACTGCAAGTCTTGTACTATTGCATCACACCAGCCGCCCTGCAGCCAATTACTTGTTTTAAAAAAATGCGCTGGGAAAGTAAAAAAAAAATGGACTGAACTGTTAAAATGCAGCAGATTACCGTGGAAATGACAGCAGATCACCGTGACAAGATTAAAGAATGCCTCACTGGAGTCCAGACAACAGGACACAGCATGGCACATTCTGTAAATACCTGAGAAAGCATCTATTCATCAGCACCCGGCGGGCATCAGGCTGGAGTTTGGTAACAAAACTGTGTCTCAAACAAGAATAAAGTAAACAAGCATTGGCAATGTCTTTTAGCCATGTGTTATGGAGTGTATGCATGTGGTGTGTAGTGGAATTATGTGGGTTGGATTGGAATTGTTAATTGTGGAATTGTGTGGCATGAAATTGTGTGGTGTGGAGTGTATTTGTGTAGTGAAATGATGTGGCATGGTAGAATGTTGTGGGTAGTAATTATGTGGTATTGCGTTTACTGGAATTGTGTGGAGTGGGATTGTGTCTTATTGAGTGTAATTATGTGTAATGGTATTTTGTGTTGTGGAATGGTATGTGGTGGAGTTTAATTATCTGGTGTGCTGTAGACTATTGTGGCATGATGCGGAATTCTGTAGTGTGGATTAGATGTATGTGGTGTGTTGTGTTATTGTATTGTTGAGTTGAATTTTGTGGATTGATGTCAAACTATGTGGAGTGGATATGAAATGTGTGGAGTTGAATTGTGTAGCAATGGGGCTGTGTGAATAGCTTTGCCTTTTTGGTGACAAAAACATTAGGTAGGAGCTCATCTCCAAATCTGTGTCTTTTGAGGTTAAAAAAAGAAAAACAGATGTCAGGACACATAACTGGAGCCCTTATAGGGCTTCTTGTCATCACGCTCATGGCCAGGTTGGAGTAGCGATGGAGGGAAAAGGTGCCACCAAACAGAGGAGAGAAAGTATTGCAAGAGTTAGCACTGAAAGAAGAGGCAAATGGTCCCACCTACCAGAGAGAAGCTATTTCAAGAAGGCTTCCACAGAAAGGCTGGTGCCTGCGGAAATCCACAAGCAAAATCACAAAAGCCACAATTAAAGACTGCAGCTAAATAGTATCATGTGAAAATCAAATCGCATCTCCATGGCAGCCCTCTGCATAGCAAATTACACACTAAAGGCTTGTGAGATTCTTGTAACATTTGAAAACCTTTGGTCTCCTTATCATGCAACTACAACCACCACTCCTTGTATATAAAACTAGAAATCGATATGGCATTCCTTCAAATGTCTATGGAGAGATCCCAGAGAAACCCCCCAAAAGGGGTTCAGTTGTTTTACTATTTTGCTTGTTTATTTGACTAGTCTTAGCACCTGCTTACGTCACACACCTTCCTACTTCCATCACCATGTCACCCATGGGGGAACATTGACGGTCACCTGCTGTGAAGCTGCAACAAAAGTCTATAAATTGTAGGCCAAAAAATGTTTTCTTTATTTTTGTAGCAATGGTGGCATGCTGCGCTTTAGATGAATATGTTTAAAAGTAAAGTGCGCCATACTGCGATTGCAACAATAGTTAATTGTGGATGCGTTAACAATTGATGTGTGCACTGATGGCTGGTGGTGTGTGTGCCTGTAGAAATTGTGCACTGTTGATGTGTGGTTGTGGTGGTGTTTGGTTGTGTGTGTGGTAGTGTGTGTGTGGTTGTGTGTGTGTGTGTATGTGTGTGGTTGTGTGTGTGTGTGGTTGTGTGGTTGTCTGTGTGGTTGTGCATGTGGTTGTGCGTGTGGTTGTGCGTGTGTTGTGCGTGTGGTTGTGTGTGTAGTAGTCCGTGTGGTTGTGCATGTGTGTGTGGCTGTGTGTGTTTGTGTGTGTGGTTAGGTGGGGTTGTGCGTATTTATGTGCGTGTGGTAAACAGTTGTTTATTAATTCAATGTGCATTGAAAAAGACTACACCTCACCCAAGCCATTCTTATAGCTTCAGGGGCTGGGAACAGTCTGAATTGTCTCACTTCCTTTCCCCTTTTCACCCTAAAAGTTAACCTTGCAAAGTGCACACTAAAGACCCCATTGTGTTTAGTAACGAGAAAGCTATTAGGATAGTGGGCCTATGATCATTTGGGGGCAGGGTGTTATGTGCATCTGCATGCATGCGGTTATGATTCAAGATGTTTGACGATGATTTGGGCTGTTTGTAGGTGCTAAATCCTAATGTATGAAGGTACTGTAAGGGAACGCCTCATACAAATGAGTGATCCACTTTAAAATACACTGGGTACACCGGAGGGTCAGGTATCCTGCCATATAAGTTCCCGCGTGTCTTCCTAAGTAATGCATCAACTAGGATCTTTCTTTGTTTGTTAGACATGACTCTGGTCTTTACCTGCTGATATTTACCACCTTCCTTTCCTCTCTCAATGTGTTGCTTATTCTTGATATGGCCATGTCTGAACTGGGGTGGCTTGGCGAGCAAAATAACGATGGATTAAACCCAGATCTGTGACTGGGGGTGAATGTTTATCCATTGTGCAACATTCTGTCCATCATCATGTGTGTTTTGCTGTTCACCCTATGTGGGAAGGGTATGCCCAGACGTGGGTACCGTGCTCACTACGCCACTGGAGTCAAGCTATCCTGGCTGAAGATGGCTGATAGCCAGAAACCAGTCCTAGGATGCTTGATTCCGGTCCAGGGAAGACATTGCTTGGCAGTTCGGTCTGGACTGTTCCCATGAGGCACAGGGTCAAGACTGATTTGCATATGGCCATGTCTGAACTGGGGTGGCTTGGTGAGCAAAATAACGATGGATTAAACCCAGATCTGTGACTATGGGAGAATGTTTAGCCATTGTGCAACATTCTGTCCATCATCTTGTGTGTTTTGCTGTTCACCCTATGTGGGAAGGGTGTGCCCAGACATGGGTCCCGTGTTCACTATGCCACTGGAGTCAAGCTATCCTGGCTGAAGATGGCTGATAGCCTGAAACCAGTCCTAGGATGCTTGATGCCGGTCCAGGGAAGACATGGCTTGGCAGTTCGGTCTGGACTGTTCCCATGAGGCACAGGGTCAAGACTGATTTGCATATGGCCAAGTCTGAACTGGGGTGGCTTGGTGAGCAAAATAACAATGGATTAAACCCAGATTTGTGACTGGGGGTGAATAGCCATTGTGCAACATTCCGTCCATCATCTTGTGTGTTTTGCTGTTCACCCTATATGGGAAGGGTATGCCCAGACGTGGTTCCCGTGTTCACTACGCCACTGGAGTCAACCTAACCTGGCTGAAGACGGCTGATAGCCAGAAACCAGTCCTAGGATGCTTGATTCTGGTCCAGGGAAGACATGGCCTGGCAGTTCGGTCTGGACTGTTCCCATGAGGCACAGGGTCAAGACTGATTTGCATATGGCAATGTCTGAACTGGGGTGGCTTGGTGAGCAAAATAACGATGGATTAAACCCAGATCTGTGACTATGGGTGAATGTTTAGCCATTGTGCAACATTCTGTCCATCATCTTGTGTGTTTTGCTGTTCACCCTATGTGGGAAGGGTGTGCCCAGACGTGGGTCCCGTGTTCACTATGCCACTGGAGTCAAGCTATCCTGGCTGAAGATGGCTGATAGCCTGAAACCAGTCCTAGGATGCTTGATGCCGGTCCAGGGAAGACATGGCTTGGCAGTTCGGTCTGGACTGTTCCCATGAGGCACAGGGTCAAGACTGATTTGCATATGGCCAAGTCTGAACTGGGGTGGCTTGGTGAGCAAAATAACAATGGATTAAACCAAGATTTGTGACTGGGGGTGAATAGCCATTGTGCAACATTCCGTCCATCATCTTGTGTGTTTTGCTGTTCACCCTATATGGGAAGGGTATGCCCAGACGTGGGTCCCGTGTTCACTACGCCACTGGAGTCAACCTAACCTGGCTGAAGACGGCTGATAGCCAGAAACCGGTCCTAGAATGCTTGATTCCAGTCCAGGTAAGACATGGCTTGGCAGTTCGGTCAGGACTGTTCCCATGAGGCACAGGGTCAAGACTGATTTGCATATGGCCATGTCTGAACAGGGGTGCTTTGTGAGCAAAATAACGATGGATTAAACCCAGATCTGTGACTGGGGGTGAATGTTTAGCCATTGTGCAACATTCCGTCCATCATCGTGTGTGTTTTGCTGTTCACCCTATGTGGGAAGGGTATGCCCAGATGTGGGTCCCGTGCTCACTACGCCACTGGAGTCGAGCTATCCTGGCTAAAGACGGGTGATAGCCAGAAACCGGTTCTAGGATGCTTGATTCCGGTCCAGGGAAGATATGACTTGGCAGTTCGGTCTGGACGGTTCCCATGAGGCACAGGGTCAAGACTGATTTGCATATGGCCATGTCTGAACTGGGGTGGCTTGGTGAGCAAAATAACGATGGATTAAACCCAGATCTGTGACTATGGGTGAATGTTTAGCCATTGTGCAACATTCCGTCCTTAATCTTGTGTGTTTTGCTGTTCACCCTATGTGGGAACGGTGTGCCCAGACGTGGGTCCCGTGCTCACTACGCCACTGGAGTCAAGCTATCCTGGTTGAAGACGGCTGATTCCCAGAAACCTGTCCTAGGATGCTTTATTCCGGTCCAGGGAAGACATTGCTTGGCAGTTCGGTCTGGACTGTTCCCATGAGGCACAGGGTCAAGACTGATTTGCATATGGCCATGTCTGAACTGGGGTGGCTTGGTGAGCAAAATAACGATGGGTTAAACCCAGATCTGTGACTGGGGGTGAATGTTTAGCCATTGTGCAACATTCCGTCCATCATCTTGTGTGTTTTGCTGTTCACCCTATGTGGGAAGGGTATGCCCAGACGTGGGTCCCGTGCTCACTACGCCACTGGAGTCAAGCTATCCTGGCTGAAGACGGCTGATAGCCTGAAACCGGTCCTAGGATGCTTGATTCCGGTCCCGGGAAGACATGGCTTGGCAGTTCGGTCTGGACTGTACCCATGAGGTACAGGGTCAAGACCGATTTGCATATGGCCATGTCTGAACTGGGTGGCTTGGTGAGCAAAATAACGATGGATTAAACCCAGGTCTGTGACTGGGGGTGAATGTTTAGCCTTTGTGCAACATTCCGTCCATCATCTTGTGTGTTTTGCTGTTCACTCTATGTGGGAAGTGTATACCCAGACGTGGGTCCCCTGCTCACTACGCCACTGGAGTCAAGCTATCCTGGCTGAAGACGGCTGATAGCCAGAAACCAGTCCTAGGATGCTTGATTCTGGTCCAGGGAAGACATGGCCTGGCAGTTCGGTCTGGACTGTTCCCATGAGGCACAGGGTCAAGACTGATTTGCATATGGCAATGTCTGAACTGGGGTGGCTTGGTGAGCAAAATAACGATGGATTAAAACCAGATCTGTGACTGGGGGTGAATGTTTAGACATTGTTCATCATTCTGTCTATCATCTTGTGTGTTTTGCTGTTCACCTTATGTGGGAGAGGTATGCCCAGATGTGGGTCCCGTGCTTACTACGCCACTGGAGTCAAACTATCCTGGCTGAAGATGGCTGATAGCCAGAAACCGGTCCTAGTATGCTTGATTCTGGTCCAGGGAAGACATGGCTTGGCAGTTCGGTCTGGACTGTTCCCATGAGGCACAGGGTCAAGACTGATTTGCATATGGCCATGTCTGAACTGGGGTGGCTTGGTGAGCAAAATAACAATGGATTAAACCCAGATCTGTGACTGGGGGTGAATGTTTAGCCATTGTGCAACATTCCGTCCATCCTCTTGTGTGTTTTGCTGTTCACCCTATGTGACAAGGGTATGCCCAAACGTGGGTCCTGTGCTCAGTACGCCACTGGAGTCAAGCTATCCTGGCTGAAGATGGCTGATAGCCAGAAACCAGTCCTAGGATGCTTGATTCCAGTCCAGGGAAGATATGGCTTGGCAGTTCGGTCTGGACTGTTACCATGAGGCACTGGTTCAAGACTGATTTGCATATGGCCATGTCTGAACTGGGGTGGCTTGGTGAGCAAAATAACGATGGATTAAACCCAGATCTGTGACTGGGGGTGAATGTTTAGCCATTGTGCAACATTCCGTCCATCATCTTGTGTGTTTTGGGTAGTTATAGTTGGGTCACAATTTACAGAAGAAAGGCATTTTTTGTTTTGTTTAATAACTTTGAGCCATCTGCACAAAATGCCCCAAATTAGTACACCTAGTTTAGCTCTTTCACAGAAAGAGTTGTGCTGATCCAATTAAGTGTGGAGGTTCAAGAAAAACAAGCATTGGCATAGCCAAGAGGTCTTGCCTTTGGGACCTGATAAGGGTTTAGTTATAAAGTACAATATCCTTAGTGCAACAACATCAACTGTTGCATGGCTAAACATTTATAAGGTCCCAAAGGCGAGACGTATTGGCTTTGCCAATGCTTGTTTTCCTTCCTTAAAGATCATCCTAGGAGACACACCTTTTGTTTTTTAGCTGCCTTGAACATTTGTTTGGTGCTCATCAAAAAAGAAAAATGGCTTTGTCTGCTCCTGATGTGAACTTTGAATCAGAAGAACAAGAAGAGCTCCAGGAATAGGTGAAAGAAAAGAAGGAGTCCCTTGTCAGGAAATTCTTTATCATTTCAGATGGGAAGAAAAAAGTCAATGCCACTAAGGTGAGCTGCACTCTATGTCCAAGGGTGCTCTCACGGGGAAGTGAAAACAAAAAATACTCATGCAGAACAGCTAGCATGTGGAAAAATCTGAGGACAATACACCCTCGACATCTGGCCTGTGAAGAGCATTGTCGTGCCAAGGAAGCTGGAGTGCAAAGAGACCAGGCTGCTGGACCAAGCACCTCTGGACAAAACCGTGGACTTGACATCCATCCAGAGTTCAGAAATTTGGAACAGCACTGCAACAAGAGCAAGAAACTAGTATGCTGTGGCGAACAGCCTGTAGATGCTATTGTTACTGACAATGAGAGTTTCTTGCAATGAGAGTTGAATTGCAAAGTTCAACAGTTTGTTTTGTTGTTTTTCCTTTTTCTAAAAAAAACACCAAACAACTTTTCAAAATAGTTAAAAAATACAAAAAAACTTTAAAAAATACAAAAAAGAAGAAAAAAACGGTTCTGATTTAGAACCACCTGATCTGTTAAAAAAGAGCAATACATGAATTGTAATGCATGAATCATTGCATGAGCACATATGTAGAGCTTGAGTGATTGAAAGAGTGCAGACACTAGTGATGCACTCATGCAATAACTTAGTGTGTAATCACTAGTGTCTGTGAGATTGGACGAGTGTATTGGTAGTGCATGGGTTATTCCATGAGTCCATAGGTAGTGATTGGGTGATTGAAATACTGCATAGATAGTGCCAGTGTGATTGCATGAATGCATCAATACTACGTATGTGCTTGTATGAGTACATGGATACTACGTCTCTGATTGAACAAGTGCATGAGTAATGCCAGGGTGATTGCATAAGTGCATCAGTGCCACATATGAGCTTGTATGAGTGCAGAGGTAATGCCTGCATGATTGCACAAATTCTTGGGCAACGCCTGCATTATTCTAATAGAGCTTGCATAATGCCAGGGTGATTACATTAATATATGTGTAGTCCTTGGTTGATTGCAAGACTGTATGAGTGGTGATTAGCTGAATGGATGAGTGTATCAGTAGTGCCTGCATGCTTGCACGACTGCATGAGTAATGCGTGGGTGATTGCATCACTGCATGAAAAATACCTAGGTGATTGCATTAGTATATAACTATTTCTTGTGGCATTGCAAGAATATCTCAGTAGTGTGAGAGTGTGATTGCTGCACTGGATGACTACTACCTGGGTAATTGCAGGAGTGAATCAGTAGTGTGGAGGAGGTTAGGGAACTGCATAGATTGTGCACATTTGACTGTAGCACTGTGTGTCTTAATGCCTGACTCATTGTACAAGTGCATGGAAAGTGACTGGATTGTTAGAGTGCTGGTAGTTGACAGCAGGGTGAGTTTATAAGTGCTTGTGTTTCGGCACAATGATTAGATAAGGACATGTTTCTGTCAGGATGATTGCAGGAGTGGACAGAGAGTGACAGTGTGATTGCTGAACTGCATAGCTACTACCTGGATTTTTTTAGCAGTGAATCAGTAGTCTGCAGGGGGTTAGGGGACCGCATAGATTGTGTACTAATGCCTGAGTCATTGTACAAGTGCATGGACAGTGACTGGATAGTTAGTGTGCTGGTAGTTAAAAGAATGGTGAATGTATTACTGCTTGCATTTTGGCACAGTGATTAAATAAGGACATGGCAGAATGATTAAAAGAGTCCACAGGAAGTGACAGAGGAATTGCTGGACTGCATATGTACTGTATTGATGATTTTACCACTCCATAGGTTACTGTTTGATTTATTCCACAAATGCATGGATAGTACTTACATACTAACTACGAGATTAAACAATATAGAACCAGTAAATCACTTCTCATGTACTTATAAAATCACATATTGACTACCTTTGCACTCCTCTAATCTGTCAGGCCCCTCTCATTAATTCAGTAAATATACATAGAACTATATAAATTCAATCTAAACAAATACATGAGTCATGACATACTATCGACTTAAGCAGATAACAACTACATACCAGAAAGAGTAAAATGTACTGGTTTTCTTTTGAGCTACATATTGTCCATTAAATCTAGAAATATGCAACATCGTCAAACTGTACCTCTCACCACACTTAATGAAGAAGACTAATAAACAACACCTTTTTTAGGAGGATTTCTAAAACCGCACAAACTGGACAAACTAATGCAACATTTAACTTAACTGTCAGGTCAAAAGTTCACACCAGAATGTTGCAAATTACAACAGCAAGTATGGTTGCTTTTGCAAAGCATGCCCTTATCCTTTCTGCTGTACCTTTCCAACATTTGTTACTAACCAATAAGAAACATGCTTTCTATTCAAAGTAAAATGCACCCTATATTTGAATGTAGAATGCTCTTAAACAGCCACTCAAATCTCTAATTTCTTCAAAACAGCATCTTGTACACATTTTAGATAGATTTAATTCCACCACCTGCCTACCTCAGCTACAGACATCTTTTGATCACCTATAGAGATCCCTTCAAGGTGCTTTCAGTGTGGATTGTTGGGCACAGCTATGTTTTCTGGTGCAAAAGGTATGCTGAAAGCAGATGCAATGACAAAGACCTAGCTTTGCAAAATGTAAAGTGCCACCAATTGATGCCATTGGTTAAAACCTTTTTACATCTCCAACCCTCTGACCTCATGATTGTGCACTGCGGTGGCAGTGACGAGGCACATTGACTAGGGTAGGTCTGGAAATGCTAATGAAGGACACCTTTGCAGAATTTATGTTACTTTTCCCCCAAACTGCCTTTGTCTACTCTAACATATGTCAAAGACAGAAATGGAAGTGGTCCAATCAATTTTGTCCACAGATTGAGAAAGCTAGAAAAAATGACAATAAAGCTGTTTCTGATTATCTCAGAGACCATAGTATGGGGTCCATATACAACAACAATCTGCGTTTTTGATATGGATGGAATCTACAGGAGTGATGGTGTACATTTCACAGAGAAGAGAAACAGAGTCCTTCTCAACAACTTAAGACTCAGCATCGGCACTTACATGTAGCTACAAAAATCTCCCAATAAACACAAGGGCTCCTTTTAGAGCCACCCAATATCCTAACATATAACCTAGGTTTATAATAAAAAAATCTTAAATATTTTTGCTGGGAGTCGCGCACCCATCACGTTTACACCAGGGGCCGCGCACCTCTTGCGTTCACACCAGGGGGCCGCGCTGGGAGTTGCGCACCTCTAGCGTTCACACCAGGGGGCCACACTGAGCGCCGCGCTAGGGTCACGACTCCAAATTTTACAGAAAAAAACACAGCTCCTACCATTAATTTAAATTCGCCCCGGGGACCCCATCCTCCGGGGCCAAGCCACTTCATTGGGGATCGTGGGGGGAGCCCCAATGCCTCCACGGTCCCACCAGCTCTTTGTGTCCTGAAGTAGCCAGCATTGCTTTTCCACATGGGGAACTGCTGACATACAGCTCCCCGTGTGGAAAAGCAATCTGCTTTGGATTTTGGAAGAGAGAGCAGGTTTCCCTGCTCTCTCTTCCAAAATCCAAACCAGAGTTCGCTATGGTAAGGCGGGAGTCGTTCTCCTGCCCTACCAAAGCAAACACCACTGTCTCGGGGATGGGCACCCCAGGACACTGCAGGAGCCGTCCCTGGGGTGTGGTGGTCCCCAGGGCCACAAGGCTCCAGGAGGGGTGCTATTCAGCCCCCTCCCAACTTTTCTAAAACCCCAGGGAGGTGGTGATCCACGGGACTTGGCGGTCCATAATGGACCCCTGCATTTACACAGTTAGTGCTCTCGGGAGGTGGTGGTCCGCGGGGCATGTGGGGAGGCTCGAGCCCCCCCCCCACACAGGTAATTTTTTTTTTAAAAAGACAGCCCTGGGGAGGTGGAGGTCCCCGGGGCTGTGGGCCCCTGCTATACATTTTTTAAATACCCCCGGGACCTGGCCCACCCGGGGGCTTAAAATTAACAAAGCACGGAAACCCTTGCTCCGTTTAAAAAAAAAAAACATTTTTCCCGGATCCGTGCACCCAGTGTGCATTCGGCCATTTTGGGGGAAAAAAAATGTTTTTTTGGGCCCAGGGGGTCCTTGTGGAACCCCGAGCAGGCCTAGGGGGTCAGGGTGTTTCTACGCTGCCTCCTTTTCTTCTTTCTTACCTTTGTTTCCCCGTTTTCTTGTGACTCGCTTCTACTGAGTCACAAGATGGCTGCCAGCACTTCCTGGTTTGTAGTGTTGACAGCCAATTAGAATAAAGCTCGTGGTCAGGAGGGAACGCGAATCTACCGCACCTTTAGATATCGATACTATTATTTTTTGATTTTCTAAGCAACTACTGAATGAAATTACACCATTTAAAAAAAGTTCTCTTTCTGAACCAAGGGCTACCTTTTTTGCCGAATTTGGTATAATTCCGTTCAGTAGTTTGAGCTGTAGCCGTGTCCAAAGTTTCCTATGGAAAATAAAAGGGAGAAAACACGTTTTCTCAGCCCCGTTTGACAAATCACCCCAAAACTTTCCAGACAGGAGCTGACCAGAGCGCCCCACGAGTTTTGAAAGATTCGTCATCCGGTGCCAAAGTTATTGGGAAAAGAAAAAATGCTTTTCCTATGGAAACTAGGTCCTAACTATAACTATCTACTGGCGATCGCCAGTAGATAATTTATATATATATGTATATATATATATATATATATATATATATATATATATATATATATATATATATATATATATATATATATATATATATATATATACGGGACTCCTGACACAGGATGAATACAAATACATGCGCAATGACAACCCTGTGACTCCGGTAGTGTACTTTATACCCAAAGTGCATACAAATCCCCTGAAGCCCCCAGGTAGGCCAATTATTTCAGCTTGAGTTAGTTTGTTAGAGAAGACATCACAGTATGTGGATTCTTTTCTTCAAAGCTATGTACAAGGCCTACCATCATATATTCGTGATACGAGGGACTTCCTTTCCAAAATTCAAGACATTGTCTGGCAATGTGACTACTTGCTGATTACGCTAGATGTTACATCGCTATCTACCTCTATTAAACCTCAGGATGGTTTGAGGGCCTTAAGACATTACTTAACACGCAGGGGTCCAGACTTTGAGAAACATAGCACCATGTTGGTTAATATGGTTGAATTGTGCCTTAACAATAATGTCTTCTTGTTTGAAAACTCTCTGTATCAACAACAACGTGGTGTTTCAATGGGGGCCAGCTTCTCCACTAGTTATGCATGTATTTATATGGGATGGTGGGAGGAGGTGGTACTCCATTAAGAACACAACATGGAAATGTCTAGAAATGTTATGAAATGGGTCAGATATATAGATGACCTCTTTGTGGTCTGGAGAGGGACACAAAATGAGGCTGAATTGTTTGTACAGAAACTAAATGATAACACTATGAACCTCCATTTTACTGCAGACATTAGTTTCTGGATGTACAGGTTTGCGTAAAGGAAGGGCAGGGCCAAACCAAACTACATAGGATACCCACCGCTGGCAACTCGGTGCTGCATACAAGCAGCGCCCACCCAAACCATCTTCTACAAAGCATACTGTTTGAGGAGACGCTGCGCTGGAAGCGCATATGCAGCAACCAAGATGACTTGAGACAGGCACAAACAGCCAGTAGGAATAGATTTGTAGCACAGGGTTATTCGCCAAATTGCATTGACACCGCAATTAGGAAAAGCAATGAGCTGTGTAGGGAAACCCTTCTGAACACCAAAGTAAAAATGGATCGATCTGAAGATGAAGATACATTCAGATTTATCTTTCTGATATAGCAAACAAAGTAGAACATGTGGTCCCAAAGGTGAGTATTGTTTTCAATAAAGTAATCATGGAGACAACACTGGTGAGCCATTCATTTCCCCTGTGTAGCAGCCCATGAGGATGAGGCGTTCTGCCTCGAAACGCGTCGGGAATGGAGAAACGAAATGGATGCAAATAATTGCAAGCAGCCTCGAGGTGATCAGATCGGATGGTAGGAGCTGCATTGTGTGACCTCTGTGAACTCAAGGGCAATTGGTATGAACATTAAATGCATGGCAGCCTTGGCCGTGGCAGAGGAACACCATTTCCTACGAACTGAGACTTGGAAAGGCTTAGAGAGGAACCTTCCTTTCCGTGAAGCATGCAGCTCCACAGCAAAACGAGCTTGCAGTTCTGCAATCCAACCTACTAAAGGATTTAATATGCTTCTAATTTGAACACAGAGACAATGAACCTACTCAAGGTTTTTTATACAATACTCACCTTTGGGACCACAAGTACCAGCATGCCATCGGGCATTTTTTGTGTGCCACGCCCACTGTGGGTGGCGTTTTCAATAAAGTAATCATGGAGACAACACTGGTGAGCCATTCATTTTCCCTGTGTAGCAGCCCATGAGGAAGAGGCGTTCTGCCTCGAAACGCGTCGGGAATGGAGAAACTAAATGGATGCAAATATTTGCAAGCAGCCTCGAGGTGATCAGACCGGATGGTAGGAGCTGCATTGTGTGACCTCTGTGAGCTCAAGGGCAATTGGTATGAACATATATATATATATATATATATATATATATATACTCCTCAGCTGAGGAGCAGCTGCCACGCCAAACAACAAAAAGGTCATCTATGTACCTTGCCCACAAAGTTATCTTATCCATCCAAGAGTCATTCAACTCCCCCCAGGCCACGTGCTTCTCCCACCAGCCAACGAAAAGATTTGCGTAGCTGGGTACGAAGCATGTGCCCATCGCAGTTCCGCAATGCTGTTGATAGGGTTGACCTGCAAAGGTAAAAATGTTATTGTTCAAACAGCAAGTGATCATGTTTAGAATCAGCCTATTGAGCTTCCGAAATTTCAATTGTCTCTTATTAAGAAACCATTCTATAGCTTTGAGTCCCCCTAAAATATATATATATATATATATATTTTTTAGGGGGACTCAAAGCTATCATGTTTAGAATCATCCTATTGAGCTTCCGAAATTTCAATTGTCTCTTATTAAGAAACCATTCTATAGCTTTGAGTCCCCCTAAAATATATATATATATATATATATATATATATATATATATATATATATATATATATAAATATATATATATATATATATATATATATATATATATATATATATATATATATATATATATATATATTAGGGGGACTCAAAGCTATAGAATGGTTTCTTAATAAGAGACAATTGATATTTCGGAAGCTCAATAGGATGATTCTAAACATGATCACTTGCTGTTTGAACAATAACATTTTTACCTTTGCAGGTCAACTCTATCAACAGCAGTGCGGAACTGCGATGGGCACGTGCTTCGTACCCAGCTACGCAAATCTTTTCGTGGGCTGGTGGGAGAAGCACGTGGCCTGGGGGGAGTTGAATGACTCTTGGATGGATAAGATAACTTTGTGGGCAAGGTACATAGATGACCTTTTTGTTGTTTGGCGTGGCAGCTGCTCCTCAGCTGAGGAGTATGTTGCCGCGCTTAACAGCAATGAATTAAATCTCAAATTCACGAGTAACATCAGTGACATCTCTGTGACCTACCTAGACCTAGAAGTATACATTGAAAACAACACTTTGTTGACCTGACTGTATAGGAAACTGACAGCGGGCAATGCGGTCTTACACGAAGGTAGCCATCACCCGTTAAGCCTCATAAAAAACATACCATTCGGAGAACTATTGCTTCTTAAACGCAATTGCACCACAATGCAGAGCTACAAAGAAGCTAAGGAAGAAGCTCTGCAAAGGTTCAAAGAGAGAGGCTATACAAGGGCAGATTTACAGCAGGCATAAAACAGGGTAGAAAAAATCAACAGAGTAGAATTACTGGTAGCTAAAGGACCAAGTAAATCCACACATGATCGGCCAGTAAGAATGATAACAAGCTACAACGAGAAATCAAGCAGTATTCTACAGATTTTTTAGAAAGAATTGGCTCATCTTGCAGACAGACAACATCTTAAAGAAAAAGCATCCGGTACACCCACTGATAACATATAAACGATGTCCCTCAGTGGGGGATCATCTGATCCACAGTCACTTCAATGTAACCCCCAAAGTTCAAAATCATTTGAGTATTGCTGGTTTCTTTCCGTGCAAACGATGTAAGGCCTGCAAATTCAGTAGTAAAATTACCACCTATCCGGGCAGACCATGGGATCCTAGGCCTGTCCGTACGACTACGATCAAAAGGTTCTTGAATTGCAATTCCGAGTTCACAGTTTATTGCCTGATATGCCCATGTAAAAAACAATGTATCGGTAGCATGATCCACCCAGCAAAGAAACGTATCCTTGAGCACATGTCTGCATGCTATCCAACAAGTGTAGGCAGGTCACCAAGGGAAACAGTGCCTTCCTCAGTGTGGTCCATGATGACCATCACTTGTGCCCTATCCTAACTGAGAAAACACATAGGAGTTCTTTTACCACACCCCCTACCTTTCCCTTTTTTAGCAGTTGTCTGGGCCTTTGTTCCAGGCCCAGCTCTTTTTGCAGCGGCAGCTAGAGCAGGTAAGAGCAGTGGGCAGGACGGGGTGGGAGGGGGACGTTCACTCGACAAACTATGGAACAGGTGAAATGAAAGAAAGAAATAAAACCTCTTCTGTCGACTTCCCCCCGCCTGGCCCTACTCCAACGCCTCACCGCGCTTACCTGCACCGGCCGCAACTGCCTTTTTTACTCCCATGGTGGGCAGCCATGGACCTTGTCTTTGCACAGATTCATTCAGGTAACCCCAGAATCTCCACATGAGCCTTGAGCTGCACTTTCCTGCCAGATAGCGTGCTCAAGGTCATTATCCAGCAAACAGTCCACAGGCATGGTAGGGTTTACAGAAACTTTCAGTAGACTTGCTACCCCCCCCCCCCCCCCCCACACACACTCAAAGGGAACAAGGGCCACTGGATAGTGAACCTCTCTGTTAGCTACCACAACTTGGTGGAATGCATTTGGAATTACCTCCTCTGGGGACACAGCTGCCTCCTTACCATAGTCATGCGGGCATCGTTATCCCTAAGAACATCCACACCTTGCCCATTGATGGTGAACCATTGCCTATACTTAGTAGTATTTGAGGATACATGTATCTTAGAAACCATCTCACTGTCCCCCAGGGACATTAGGGTAACCCCACTAAACTCCCTGCCCCCATTAACAGGGACAAACTCCTCCCCAGCACTACATTAACATCCATAGATTATTTTCTCCAGTCAGAGGTGGTGCTCTTTTTGTACAATTGGGATCCCCATGTACTGTTGATACTCGTAGCACTCGAAGCACTTAATGGACTTGGACTGCTGACTTGTCAGGGTAGTTTTTCTTCTAGGGGCCCGATTAGGAATGAGAACCAGACCATATCCCCTATGAGCTGTTTTTGGGGCCTTTAGAGAACTCTGTATTTTTATCTCCCCCCCTTCTTTCTTCTAGTGGGAACCTTGAGCAGTCTTTTAGGAGTCCCCCCAGATGCCTACTCGGACACTCTAGTGCTGACCAAGATGTCCATCTCCACAGCACATTTCCTGGGTTCAGTTTACTGGCATCAACAAGGTGTTGGCACAGCTCTGCAAAACAAATATCAAGCTTGTGCTTCTTCAAAATCAACTTGTACAGCCCTGAATAATCATCAACCTTACTGCCCTTGCCTCAGTCCTTCAGTGAGTTGCTGGCATAATCTAAGAAATTCACCCATGTTTGTGATGAGATCTTGTGGCTGCCCCTGAACCTAAGCCTATACCTTTGAAGGGTCAGTCCAGACTTGCTGAATAGGATGGTCTTCATTGCAGTTTAGCATGACTGGTCCTCGACCTCTAATTTAAGGAGTGTGTGTCTCTCTACCCTGGCCATAAACCTCCACAAACTACCACTCCAGAGCTCCTTTGGGACATTGTGCACTCTCAGAGTCATTTCATATGTGGCAAGCCATTTGTCTATGTCATTCCCCACCACATAACTGGGCTCCAAACCCTTTGGGAAGCTGACTCTGGATTCACCAGTGGACACTGCAAGTATGGTGCCCCATAGCTGTTGCTGGAACCCACTTGTAGGGCTCTTATGTCCAGCCCCTTCAGGTTGAGCTCATGGTTAATTTTCCTCACCTCCATTGCCAGCCTCCTTTCTTCATGTGCCTATCCCAACTTGGCGAGCCCTAGCTTTCATTTTCTTTCATCCTTCCTGTTTGCCATCTCCTCTGGGGGCAGGTTCCTGGAAGAGATACTGCTCCCTGATGTGGGACCCACTATTGCTCCTGGCAAGTTGTTGGCCCTCTCCACAGGCAGTGCCAGAGCCATTTAAAGGCTCTAAAATCAGGTGACCCTCCTTCTCAGGGATCTCCTGCTCCTCCTTACCTGGATTGTCCCCACCTGCTGCAACCGGTGTCTCCACAGAGGCCCTCAAAGCATTCTGTAGCTCCACCTTCCTGGTTAAGTCCCTTGTACACATGTGAAAGTCCTTGCAGAAATCTTTCAACTACTTCACAGTATAGAATTCAAGCCTAGGCAGCTCTAATTAAATTTCTGCAGATGCAGGTGTGGCTTCTCCAGAGTGAGTCATCATTTTGCCTAAAAATCAAAAGGTCAATCAGGGAGGATTGAAAAAGGGTCAAATTTTTCTTAAGTATAGAGTTATAGTGAACACTGAATTACTATATGATATTGCACAAACACAAGTTCTAACCTCACCGCTGATTACCATTGTTAGAAATTGGGTCTCTAGTTGGCAGAGGTATGCACCTTGTCCAAGTAGGGACCACAATCCTAGGCAGGGTAAGCAAGCTGCACACTAAAAGATAACCTGTGCGTACCCTCTGGTAGCTTGCCACAGAGCACTCAGACTTATCTAAAGAGGCAATGTGTAACTTATTTGTGAAACACACACACACAGTAATACAAAGAAAACATCATAACAAAACTCCACACAGGTTAGTAAAATAGACAATATTTATCTGAGTACAACAAGACCAAAATGACAAAATTCAATAAGTAGAACCAGAGCTAGGATTTTTTAACAAGAAACCAATAGCGCTATAAATTTACTTAAGGTTGCATTGGACTGGGGTAAATCGAAAGTACAGGCCAACCGTGTTGGAGGGCAGGCCGGCTACAGGACTCAAATAGGTCCCCCTGACACACTACCTTGGCTAGAGCAAAGTGTCGTCATCAAGAGTACGATGCATCGGTCCGATTCATGCAGTTAGGTTGATGCGTTGAAGTCAAGCCTCAAAGTCGATACCTCGGATCAGCACTGCATCAGAGTTGAACCTCGCAGTCAGGACCTCGGATCAATAAAGCGTCATCATTAAGTCATTCAAGGTTGTCTTTAGATCAACACTGCATTGGCGTCAAAGGGCACTGCGTCAGTTCTGTTTGTCGCAGTGGTGACGATGCATCGGTTTTGTCTCAAAAACAACTGCAGAACCCACTTCTGAAGCTCAGGACTGGAGGGAGCACCTCAGGCAAGGGTAGGACTCACAGATGACCAAGTCCAGCAACACCCGCAGAATTGTAGGACATTTTTTATGAGTCTGAGACTTCAGAAGTCAGAGGCAAGCAAGCAAGCCCTTGGAGTCAATCTGGATTCTATTGAGATGGGGCCAGTCCTTGTCCTCAGCAGGGCAGAGATCAGAAGGCAGCAGGGCAGCTCAGCACAGAAGGTATGATTGAAAAGTGGGTGGTGATGGACAGAGTATCTGAATTAAGCAGAACACTCCTACCCAGTCAAAAGATCAGGGCTTGATCCATCACCGTTTTTTAGCTCACTGCACCATCCCAGTTCAGAACCTGGCTACATGCAAATTAGTCTGACCCTGGCCCAGTGCATCATGGGAACAGGGCAGACCAAACTACCAAGCCAATTCTTTACTGGAAAGGAAACAAGCTTCCGGGGACCGGTTTCTGGCATTGCAGCCGTCTTCGGCCCGGCTTGCTTGAATCCTGATGGTGCAGTGAGCAAGGGACTCAAGTCTGAGCATACCCTTCCACACTTGTGGTGGCCAAAACGATTCAAAAGGGGGGGGTGATGGACAGAGTATCTGAATTAAGCAGAACACTCCTACCCAGTCAAAAGATCAGGGCTTGATCCATCACCGTTTTTTAGCTCACTGCACCATCCCAGTTCAGAACCTGGCTACATGCAAATTAGTCTGACCCTGGCCCAGTGCATCATGGGAACAGGGCAGACCAAACTACCAAGCCAATTCTTTACTGGAAAGGAAACAAGCTTCCGGGGACCGGTTTCTGGCATTGCAGCCGTCTTCGGCCCGGCTTGCTTGAATCCTGATGGTGCAGTGAGCAAGGGACTCATGTCTGAGCATACCCTTCCACACTTGTGGTGGCCAAAACGATTAAAAAAGGGGTGGTGATGGACAGAGTATCTGAATTAAGCAGAACACTCCTACCCAGTCAAAAGATCAGGGCTTGATCCATCACCGTTTTTTAGCTCACTGCACCATCCCAGTTCAGAACCTGGCTACATGCAAATTAGTCTGACCCTGGCCCAGTGCATCATGGGAACAGGGCAGACCAAACTACCAAGCCAATTCTTTACTGGAAAGGAAACAAGCCTCCGGGGACCGGTTTCTGGCATTACAGCCGTCTTCGGCCCGGCTTGCTTGAATCCTGATGGTGCAGTGAGCAAGGGACTCATGTCTGAGCATACCCTTCCACACTTGTGGTGGCACAGAAGGTAAGCAGTTTCCTAGAACAGTCAGTCAGGCAGAGTGGCAATCCTTGTAGCACAACAGTCCTTATTCTTGGCAGAGTTCTTCACAGGTCTAGTAGCATACTGTTGTGGTAGAGTCAGAGCCCCAGTGCTTGCACCCAAATGTGCTTTTGAAGTGGGAGGTGACTTCAAAGCAGCTCCTTGAAGTGCACAGGACCCATTTCATCCTACCCCTGTCTGCAAGGCTATCTGTGGGGGTAATCAATCCTTTGACTGGGACACAGGACGCTGCCTATTCAGATGTAAGTGTCAGCTTACACTCCCCCTTCCTGCCAAGGAAGGCTATCAGAATGAAGATGAATACAAATGAGTCCTCTGTCACACCCACCCTTCCTGTGTTTGCGGCTGTCTAGAGCGAATGTACAAAGTGCAGCTGTCACCCAGCCCAGACGTGTGATGGAGACAGAATGCAAGTAACATAGAGCTGTTGGAGCAGAGAAATTTCCATTTTCTAAAAGTAGCATTTCTAAAATAGTAATGTTAAATCCAACTTTACCATTAAAGAGAATTTATCATTACCATTCGAAAGATATGAAACATGATGCAGCTACTCCTTTCTATTCAGGAATTACAGCTTTGAAGTGTTTTCAGGAATTACCCATGCAAGCCTATGAGAGGAGTAGGCCTCACAGTAGTGAAAAATGGATTTAGCTGCTTGGCACTACGAGGAGATGTAAAACTTAAAAGTACATGTCCTACCTTTTACTTACACAGCACCCTTCCCTTACGGCTAACTAGGGCCTACCTTAGGGATGACCTATGTGTAATAAGACCTGGCAAGTGGTTTTAAATGCTACATTGAAGTGTCAGTAAACTGCACACACAATCCGTGCAATGGCAAGGCTGAGTCAGGTCTAAAAGGCTACTTGTGTGGGTGGCACAATCAGTGCAGCAGGCCCACTAGTGGCGTTTAGATTACAGGCCCTGGGTACATGGTATACCACTTTACAAGGAACTTGGTGAATTTCAATGTTCTTTTTTTAATTTAAAATTTAAACTGACATTTTCACATAACTATAACGTCACATTAACCTTTGTTTTGTTCAGTGAATATAAATATGTATATTCACACAAAAAACCACTGACCTTTGTTTAAAAAAAATATGTACATCAAGAAAGGTTTTCGAAATCTGACACTGTTTTACCTGCCTGCCGCTAGTGTGTTTGAATTACTGTGTGCTCGCCTTTTTTTAAAACTTATTTGCTGCTACTGCGTGTGAATTACGGGGCGTGCTATTTTAAAAATGTATATAGGCAATCGAGCTAAGGCTTTTTTTAATTGTGGGAATTGCAGGGAACTGTTTCTAATCTTTTGGAACTCTCTGCGGCTGGGGGCACCGGAACGCTAGTGCTGTCCTGTCGTGCCCCAGTCCGCCATCATTACTTCAAGCGCGATCTAGTTGTCAAGACCTGGCACCTACAAAATGAAATGCTGTGCGAGCGCGCCCAATCTCGAAATCTGAAACTGACATTGTTTTACCTGCCTGCCGCTAGTGTGTTTGAATTACGGTGTGCTTGCCTTTTTTAAAAACGTATTTGCTGCTCTTGCGTGTGTATTACGGGCATGTTATTTTAAAAATGTATATTGGGAATCGAGTTGAGGCTCTTTTTATTTGTGGGAATTGCGGGGAACTGTTTCTAATCTTTTGGAACCCACTGAAGCTGGGGGCACCGGAACGCTAGTGCTGTCCTGTCGTGCCCCAGTCCGCCATCTTTACTTCAAACGTGGTCTAGTCATCAAGACCTGGTGCCTACAAAACGAGAAGCTGCGTGAGCGCGCCCAAACTCAAAATCTGAAACTGACATAAGGCAAGCCCGTCTGCGCCCGTCAGTGTCCCGGAGGAGTCCAGATCCGGAAATGCTGGCGGTTACCCACCCCAATCGGGGAATTCCGTTGTTTACAGCAAATCAGAACTCTTTGACATCAGGGGCCAGGCACATATATGCTGTTATAATGGTGTGAATAGTATGACTGAGACCCCGCTGATTTGCCACATGTGTAACTTGGTAGCGGACCCTCTCGGTACCAAACAGAGGGGTGGAAGTGCTATCACGGCGAGTAAGGGCTCAGTTCTGGGCCCAGGCTCACAAGATAATAACCCGCTGAAATTTCTCCTCCTGAACACCCGCTCTATAAAAAAACATGCAGCACAATTGCACGATTTATTATCTGAGTCCGAACCTGATGTCATGTTTGTAACGGAAACATGGCTGAATGACGGCTCAAATCCCGCGATAGTAGGGGCTATTCCATTGGGCTACCAGATCTTGAGGAAGGATCGGCCTGTAGGAATAGGGGGCAGAGTTGGTATAACTTTTAAATCTGCACTGTCCTGCTCTATTCTCCCGGCTCAGAATATCGCCGAGGCAGAAAGCCTTAGTTTTGTGATTACTATATCAGATCATCAATCTATTGCGGGCATTTTGGTTTACAGGCCACCAGGTCAGGGGAGCACATTTATTGAGTCACTCACTCAGGTTATTTCACCCATTGCAGTTAAATACAGGTATTGCCTTCTGTTAGGAGATTTTAATATCCATATGGATGTTCCCTCTGACCCTGAGGCTACTCGGCTGCTGGAATCTCTAGTGATCCTCGGATTGTCCCCTTATATTCATCTTCCTACTCATGAAAAGGGCCATACATTAGACCAAGTATTCTCCAGTGTTAGTATGGAAACAGGTGCTCCTCAACCACTGGTCTGGTCGGATCACTTTCTCTTGAGTTTTAAATTTCCAAAGTCCTCATTCCAAGCTCAACTTAGGGAGATGCCTCGCCCGGTTACCTTCAAATCTTTTAATCAGGTAACGTCTGATAGCCTGGAGAGAGCCCTGGGTCAGCACCCGATTCCCGTCAGTGGAAACCCAGAAAATGATGCTCCTGGTCTAGAGCAATGGCTTGAAGAACAGGTCAGGGTATTGGCGCCTTACACAACGCGTAAAGCCACAAGCAACCGTGCCTCTGCACTGTGGTTTACAGTGACATTCAGGAAAATCAGGAGTGCCTGCAAACGCTTAGAGAGTGTCTGGCGAATCAAGTATGACCCTAAGGATAAAGCTATATATAAGCAAGCCTTGAAAGCTTATTTCAATGATGTCCGGGCTGAAAATATATATATATTTTTTACCTTACAAAATAAAAGGTGCCGCAAATGAAAGTAAACAAATATTATAAATTGTTAAAGACTTTACATCTCCCAGTGCTGTAAGTAAGGTTTTCACTCCCTCCTCCAGTTGGGTCCACCAGATGGCCTGTTTTTTCCACGACAAAATCCACCTGATTCAACAATGGTTTGTACTTACGGGCACACCTGAAACTGATGAGACTTTGGGTGCTCTACCCCCTGGGTCGAGTTGCGTACTTTCCCAATTTCCCCCATTTCCAGAGAAAAATCCTTGGACATCATGATCACTCTGAAGTCGGGCTCTCCTTCCGACCCCTGCCCGGCAAGTATTCTGAAAAAGATTGCGGAACCTCTAAATTCTGCAGTCAATTCAGTTCTTAACTCATCACTTGGACAGGGAACAGTACCCAGTTGCTGGAAAAGTGCAAAAATGATCCCCCTCCTGAAAAAACTTACATCTGACCCTACGATCGCATCCAACTATAGGCCCATTTCCCTACTACCCTTCTATTCTAAGGTCCTGGAGATGTATGTCAAGTCTATGCTAACAGACTACATAGAAGGAAACCGTGTACTTCATGACAGCCAGTCTGGCTTTAGAGCCACTCTTAGTACAGAAAAAACCCTATTGGAGGTTTCAGAAACCATTAAAGCTCAAATGGACAAATGGGGCAGTGCTGTCTTAATATTGCTGGATCTTTCCGCAACCTTTGACACCGTGCCCCATGACCGGATTTTGCACAGGTTAGCAGAGTGTGGTGTCAGGGGCATGGTGTACAATTGGTTTGCTTCCTTCCTCAGGGAGCGGCAACAGGAAATCTGGTGTCCGCCATTTACAGCTGCCATTCCTCCAATGCAAGTGGGGGTCCCGCAGGGCTCTATTTTAAGCCCCACTCTTTTTAATATATATATATGGCCCCTCTTGCTCATCTGGCAGAGCTGAATGGAGCAAAGAATATTTCCTACGCCGACGATACCCAACTCCTGTTCATTTGTGACAAAGGAGCGAGCTTTTGCGGTTGGGAGATAAAGAAATGTTTAACAGAGGTTTTTTCTTGGCTGCGACTTCACCAGCTTAAGTGTAATTCAGAAAAATCCAAATCATCTTTTGCATCTGCACCCCTTATGTGGATTGGAATGCATTGTGGCCCAGCGACATGTTCCCCCCTTCGACCCCAGTCAGCATTGTTAAAAATTTAGGAGTCAAGCTTGACTCAAGTCTAGCGAGGAAGGCCCAAATTCAAGTGGTCGCCGGCACCTGCTTCGGCTTGATAAGAATGGTAAAGAACTTTCTTCCCCTCCTTCCGATAGAATCCTGTAAGATCGTAGTGCAAGCCCTAATTACATCTAGGCTGGACTACGTTACCATCTTGTATTTGGGGTTGCCTGAGTATTTGCTCAACCGGCTGCATGCTGTCCAGAAAGCTGCAGCCAGAGCTATTCTTATGGTAAACACCAGAACACGTATGTCACCTCACCTGAAGGCGCTACACTGGCTCCCGGTGAGAAAGAGGGTTCAGTTTAAGGCCCTAGTACTCGCTTATCGTGCCTTCCATGATACAGGTTCTGTTTACCTGAGGAATAGGATCCAATGTTACCAGCCTCAATGGGTCCTAAGATCCTCTAAGCAATCACTCATGGTGATTCCCAAGATCACGAGATCTCGGATAGGAGGAAGGTCATTCCAGATTCAAGCGGCTCATCTGTGGAATGAATTACCTTTACACCTTAGACAGACTCAGGACTTGCTGTTTTTTAGGAAACAACTTAAAACATGGCTGTTCCAACAATAACCACCGGTTTCGAGGTGAATCTATTTGATGCTTCAGTTTTTAAGACCAGCGCCGGGACACTCCATGTGAGTATCCGTGCGCTTTATAAATATCTAATTTCATCTCATTTCATTTTTATTAAAGTGACGCTATACTTATAGGAAATGCTCAATAACACAGCAATGTTTTAACGTAAACAAACACAGACATTTTCCAGTTATAGTTATCTCAAATAAATATAACTTGTGCCAAAAAGGTAACTATAACTTACGCCCTCACCAGGTACAGTTTTCTTATCAATGTGCATTGCAAATGTTGCAGTGATGTTATCAATAATGTCATAGAAGATGTCATGAGTGATGTAATATGTGGGGTAATTTGCAGCACGTGGTGAGAATGCAAGTCATTGTTACTTTTGGGCACAAGCTATAGGTCTGTGAGATAACTATAACTATAACAGTGAATTCCTGTGTTTTTTTAAGTTTTAAATATGACGTTGCTACTGAACATTTCTCCTAACTATACCATTACTTTGAATTTGTTTTTTTCAGTGAATTTCTATGTTTTATTAAACATAAAGTTCTATTTTGTTACCATACGTAAAGACAACCCCCCACTGTGTACGGCCTTTGGCCATAAGATAACAATAACTTGCGCCAGCCCGTACCTGGAGGCAGCCAACCCCATGCCGCACACAGCCTTTGGGCGGGCGTGGGGTTGGCTGTAAGTCCTGGCTTGCAGCCTGGCCTTGCCTCCAACTTCCCTGGGGCAGCCAGCACCATGCTGTTGGCCTGCCACCGGGCCCTGTGGCCAACCCCCCAGCAAGCTGCCACCCCCATTCTGCACAAAGTCTTTGGTGTGCATTATGTACAGTTGGCCTTTGAGCCCTGGGGACGCAATCCCTGGGGCCAAAACATATAAATTAAGGGGAGGTGGCATGCAACCCCCACCCGAGCCCTAATTGGCCCCAGGGACCCCATCCCCTAGGGCCAAATTCCAATAAAAAGCGGACATCCGAGCCTTAAAAGGCCCTAGGACCCTATCCCCAGGGCAAAATACAATTAAACGGGTGGGGGCATGCAGCTCCTCTCCAAGGGCATTATTAAGCCTTGAGGATCCAATACCTCTGGCCGCCCATATCCAATAAAATAGGGAGTGTGGCCCACTGCCCCATTCTAGAGCTTTAAAAGGTTCCAGGGACACCCTACTAAAGGCCAAATGCAATTAAAAAGGGAAGGGGGCATGCAGCCCCACCCCTGAGCCGTATATGGCCATGGGAACGCCCTCATGGGGCAAAATAAAATACAAATGGGAAGGTGGGCCACCTGGCACCCCTTCCAAGGCTTATTAGGGCCCAGGGTTGTGTGCTTTTTTAAAAGGGAAGCGGACCTCCATTGTTAATAGGTGGTTGCCGCAGTGCCAACCCAGGGCACCCACCAAGCAGTACGTTGGTAACCCTGAGAGCCGTGTGGACCTGGGCAAGCCCCAGGGCCCCCGGGCCCCAGCCAGCTCCCCGCAGCATCCAGAAATGCTCCTTCCGGGAGGGAGCAGCTATTTATGCTTGCTTCCTCCTGGCGGGAGTAATATCTGGTACATTGTGATGGAGTAACCCTTCCTACAAGATCGAAATCAAGAACTAAATCAGACCCTTAGTGTTTACTCTCGTGTGCTCTCGTTTGGCGCAAGATTTAAAAATGCTCCCTCCAGACGGGAGCAAACACGCGCTCCCCTGCCCATGCTAGTGCAGGCAGGGAAACTGCTGTGTCCCGTAGGTGGGCTTCTTGGGATACAGTCACTGAGCCGGCACTGGGGAATGGGGTTCCTGAGTCTTTTAAAGGCTCTAGGAGGGGGAGGCTGTGTGACCCTCCCTCCCTTTTAATTAATGCGATGTCCTTTGAGAATGAGGTCCCAGAGGGCCTTATTAAGGCTTGTGGCTGGAGTCTGTGCTGCCTTCCTTTCTTACACATTTTGGCCCCAGGAAAGGACTCCCCGGGGTCTACAATGGCTTGGGGAGGTGGGTCATGCGCCGACTCCTCCTATTAGAATTAAGTCCCAGGGGATGAGCTTTCAATTTTGGCCTGTTTGGTCCCTCTTGCACCCCCCCTTAGGGTCTTGGAGGAAGGGTATCCCTACTCTGCCCTCTTACGTTTTTGTTTAAAAAAAACTTTAGGACAGAGGACTAAGATCCCGAGTCCTGTAATGGCTGCCAGCAACATTTTTCCTATGTTTCTGGCAACCAATCAGAGCGCTCACTCCCAGGGGAGCAAATTAGCCCAAGGGAGAGAAAAAGCGCCCAGGGTCAATCAAAACGCTCTATGGTTTTTTAATTGGGTTAGAGGGACTCTCATAAGAGTCTCTTGGACCCAACCATCCAGATGTAAAATTATTTTTTAACCTTAATTTCCCCAAAACTACTCAATAGATTTACACCAAATCAAGAAAATGCAAATCTGCGTATCAAGACCTAGCTTGCTGCCAAATTTTGAGTAACTATGTTGAGCAGTTTTTGAAAAAACGCTTCAGATAAATGTCTATGGAAAATGCATGAGTGTTTTGCGATTAGGGGTACCCTTTTTTCTTGCCCCCCTGCTTGACCAATCACCCTGAAAATTGTGAGGCGCAAACAAGGCAAAAAGGAGCATATTTTTGGAAAGTTTTGTGAAGATTCGGAAAACGGTGTCAAATTTATAAACTAAACAAAAAAGCCATTTTCTATGGAATCGGTGACCACCGCTTAGTAACATATCTAGAAAAAAAAATCTTTTGGTTTATCCAAGTTTAGAGTTTGTCTTTTTCACAGTTTTTTTCTTCTACAAAAATATTATTAAAAAAGATTTAAAAACACTAAAACGGTTCTTTTTAAAGCTACCTATACTGGTTTAAAAATAACAAACTGGGGGCCACATGCATCAAAGTAAGCATTGCAATTCCTAAATTGCGATTTATAATGAATCCCAATTTAGTAATCGCAATTCCTTATGTATGTAGGAATCGCAAAAAAAATTGTGATTCCTACACATTCCTTAATTGCGACTCGCAAACTATGATTCGTAAATAAGGAATGGCTTCCTATTCATTCCTATGGGTCTAAAGGCCAATAGGAATGAATGGGAATTGCATGTACAATTTACGATTACCAAATAGGTACAAGCAAATTGCACATGGAAATTTAAGGGTGCAAGGATGCCAAAAGGATACCCTGATGCACCTCTGAAATTGCCATGTGATCCACATGTTGGGCACACACATGCCTCAAGGGCATGTGTGTGTGTAACACGGAACTTTAAAAAATGCACTTTAGTGCATTTTTCTAAGTTTTCGCAAATTACCATCGACTTTAAATTGTGGCTAATTTGCAATCCCAAATTGCGAAACTACAATTTAAACCTGCATCACGCATTGCATTTCGGGAATCACAATTTGTGATTCCCTAAATGCATTCGCGATTTAAGTAATTACTTAAATAGCGAATTTGCATTTTGGCTGATGCATCCCAAATGCAACAAGCATTAGAAATGCAATAGGTCTCGGATTTATTTGAGTTAGAGGAAATGGAATTGTAAATGGCAATGTCTTTTCGCCTTGTGTTATGGAGTGTATGTATGTAGTGTGTAATGGAATTATGTGGTTTGGATTGGAATTGTAGCAATGATAGCATGCTGAGCTTTAGATGATTATGTTTAAAAGTAAAGTTTGCAATACTGCTATTGGTACAATAGTTAGTTGTGGATTCGTTAACAATTGATGTGTGTAGTAAATGGCTGTTGGTGTGCACTGACGGGTGGTGGTGTGTGCCTGGTGAAAGCGTGCACTGACGGCTGGTGGTGTGTGTATGCCTGGTGAAAGTGTGCACTGATGGTTGGTGGTGTGTGTGTGCCCCTGGTGAAAGCATGCAGTGACGGCTGGTGGTGTGTGTGAGCTTGGTGAAAAGCTGATTACCCTGCATACTCACATACTGATTACCCTGCATATTGAAACACTGCTCACCCTGCACACTCACACACTGCTGGCCCTGGACACCTACGTACTGCTCACCCTGTATACTCACACACTGCTCACCCTGCACACTCACACACTGCTGGCCCTGGACACCCACATACTGACCTCCCTGCATACTCACATACTGATCACCCTGCATACTCAAACACAGCTCACCCTGCATACGCACACTCTGCTCACCCTGCATATGCACACACTGCTGGCCCTGGACATCCACATACTGCTCACCCTGCATATGCACACACTGCTTAGCCTGCACACTCACATACTGCTGGCCCTGGACACCCACATACTGATCACCCTGCATACTCACACAGTGGTCACCCTGCATACTCACACTCTGCTCACCCTGCACACTCACACACTGCGTGCCTCTGTACTGCTGGAACCAGTGCACTCTGCACTCACATTCTGCACTCATACTCTGCACTCACACTCTGCACTCACTCTGCACTCACACTTTGCACTCACTCTGCACTCACACTGACACTCACTCTGCACTCACTCTGCACTCACTCTGCACTCATTCTGCACTCTCACTCGCACTCACTCTGCACTCACTCTGCACTCTCACTCGCACTCACTCTGCACTCACGCTCGCATTAGCACTCACACTCGCACTCACTCTGCACTCACTCTGCACTCACTCTGCACTCATTCTGCACTCACTCTGCACACTCACTCTGCACACTCACTCTGCACTCACTCTGCACTCAGTCTGCACTCTCACTCTGCACTCACTCTGCACTCACTCTGCACTCTCACTCTGCATTCACTCTGCACTCTCACTCTGCACTCTCACTCTGCACTCTCACTCTGCACTCACTCTGCACTCACTCTGCACTCACTCTGCACTCTCACTCTGCACTCACTCTGCACTCTCAATCTGCACTCACTCTGCACTCTCACTCTGCACTCTCACTCTGCACTCACTCTGCACTAGCACTCACTCTGCACTCGCACTCACTCTGCACTCGCACTCACTCTGCACTCACTCTGCACTCACTCTGCACTCACTCTGCACTCACACTGCACTCACACTCGCACTCACTCTGCACTCACTCACACTCGCACTCACTCTGAACTCACACTCACACTCACTCTGCACTCACACTCGCACTCACTCTGCACTCACACTCGCACTCACTCTGCACTCACTCTGCACTCACTCTGTTAGGCCGTAGTTGTTCTTCTGTACATTTGAGAATTGTGCGCCGAGGTAGCTGCTTGTTCTTCTGTTCTTTGCCCCCATGGCCCCCGAGACCTTGGGTAGCAAGGCCATGACAGAGATATCTAATTTACACCCATGACACACACGTGCACACCCAGACCACGGCCCTGGCCGCGTTTGGGGCAAAACTGGGAGAAGCGCCATATTACACAAGGATATTAAAGTGCTTTTGCCGCTCTCAACATACACACTGCATGCACTATCACGTAGGGGCCTTTTAAGGATTTTGCGTGCCCTGGGCCAGACGTATTTTGGGGGCTCCTGATTGAAACGGATTTTAATTTATTATACAATTTCAGCTTGTTTGCCGTATTTACCCAGGTCCCTAACAGTGCAAAGGAACACTGTGCAAATTCAAAAAATATGTTTTCATAAAATTTTCACTGATAGTGCCGTGTTTTCGATATCGTAAACGGAAAAAATATATATTACAAAAAGAAACTAACATGGAATCGCTCCTATCAGCTCCAACTGGTGGTGTAAAGCAGTGTCCTAGAGTTGCAAGGCCCATGCCTCTTCCAGTTCCTCCCCTGCAGACAATAAAGCAACAAGCATTTTCAATGCAATAGGTCTCGCAATTGCGAGAGTTTAACCTATTGGCATTGTAAATGGCAATGCCTTTTATTTAACGTTTTAAAAACCAACACATAAATAAAAGACATTGCCATTTACAATGCCAATTGCTCAAACTCTAACAACTGCGAGACCTATTGCATTGCAAATGCTTGTTGGATTGGCAGTCATCGGTGCTAAAAGTCTCCAAACTAGATCTTAGGAGAACAGACAATCAAAACAAGCGTGCCTTCTGGAACCTTTTGAAATGGGGGTTGATCCAGAGCTAGTGACGACAGTTTTTTTTTTTTTACCTGTCCCATGATTACGCTGCCCTGGTACTCTGTAGACACTACCGGCACCTTTAGGATGCGTCCTTGTGGTAGAGCATTGTTGAGTACGACTAGGCTTGGCAAGCCTGGTAAAGAGGCCTCCCATAATCCTCCATATAGGCCCTCGAGTATCCTTATACACTGGTAGGCAAGGGCCCACACTTCCAGACGCTTACATATCCAGCATGCTGAGGCAGTGTGTGGATATCTCTTGGGTAGAGTGGAGTTAATTGGGCAGAGAATGAGGACAAAAAAAGCATTATCGCACAGGGTGCCACAAACGATAAAGCTGGCCCTGTGAAAACCCCTAAAGGCAGGGCCAGCTTTAGGGCAGTGCGACTGGTGCGGCCACACTGGGCGTTGACCTGCGGAGGGGGCGCTGACCTCAGTGGCAGTGCTGTGTTTAGCAATAACTTATGATTTAAAAACACCTGCAGCAGAGCTCCTCTTTCGCCCAGCTTTCAGGCAACAGTATAAATGTCAAGATAACTCTTGTAATTAATGTTCCTGCTAGGAGAGAGGTGGGGGTTTGTCGAGTGGCAGTTGTGGCTCGTCATAATGTAGTGCAGAGGGTTAATATGCCAGTAGAACAGTGACTGTTCAGAACTGTCATCAAAGAGCTGCATGCATACTGCGTAAAATATGTTGGGGTTATTATGTTTTTTCCCCCTGTCCTATATTATCTATGCATGTGTTGCTAAAAATGGTTTGTTTAGGTAGATACACATTCTTACTAGTAAACACAGCCTTTACCAGTGCTTTAAAACAAATGAAATGTATGTGTGAGAGAGCGGTTAAAGAGCGACGAGGGGGACTTTTGCTCTGTGGTAGTGAGGGAATTCGAGGAGGAGAGCGTCACATTTTTTTGTCACACTGGGCGACACCAGCGCTAAAGCCAGCCCTGCCTATGGGCATATTATGTATATAATTTTAGAAAAAGCTAACGCCAGCACTCAAAATAGACACCTGTTACATAAAGTTTTTAGTGCATCTGAAAAACGCTGGAAAAGTAAATTAGGACCCATAAAAAATCAGCACAGAAAATGAGTAATCAGGGTGCACTTCCAGCATAGCAAAATAACCACTTCTAAAATTAAACGTTAGGTCTGTGTGAGAAAGCTTTTAGATTGATTAAACAGTGACAACAAAAGCAAAAGAGATCACCTTGCTCCAGGTTTTTTCTTTTTTAACTAGATGGAGGCCAACATATGGTGTACAGATGTGTTCATTCCCTGATGGCGCCTGGTAGGTAATGTCCAAAAGTAGCCTTTTCGTGCCGCCGAGATACAGGCACATGTTCCCCTGACTTTTACACCTCTCACTACATTATTTCACTGTCCCGGGGAGCAAGGTCTGAGCATGGCTAAGAACCTTCTGCGACTGGAAGAATAATTCCATCATATCACGCCCTTGATGATTTGTTCTCCCTGCGACAAGGACAACAATTACAATTTGTTAGAAAGGAAGTAAAGATGATGTACTGCTGGGCCCAAGTGCTTAGCCTTCTCTTCTCGCCGTCGTCTCGAGAGCACACACACATCTAATTTCACTTAGAATTAGCACTTGCACTTTGAGATGGAGCGGCGGTCCCTCTGCAGGAAGGAAAGGTCAGAGCAAGTGAGGTGCAGACATAATGACTAAAGGGAGAAAAGATCAGTAGTCAGCAGCACTTTTAATTTTGGTGATAACACTGACATTTTGTTCGATTAAAGAATACCAAATGGCAAATGTTAGGCTATAAAATACGGTTAAGGGTCAGTTACAAGCTGACAAATCCAAACAAGTTGACATTAATGCCCAGGTGAGGTCACTTCTCCATTGCTGAGATTCAGAAAGCAGAGGCACAGAATCTCTTGTAACAGACTGGTGTTCCACAGCTGGATAGTACTGTACTTCTTTATGTCTGCAATTTCATTACAGCCTTTCTGACTAATACTTCATAGATTTACTTAATGTTTAAATGTACCGTTTACCACAGTGTAGCTGACCATTAAAATGTACTGTCACAAGCAAAACATTAAGTATTCATTAGGTTATTTGCAAAACAACAGAGGTGCAGAACTGCAAATACATTTTTTTCCACTTGAAAATCTGCATGTTTTGTTTGTAAGATAAAATACTTTAACCCCCCAAAAATAGATTTGTTATAAAGAAAACATTCATTTAATTTGTTTTAATATTATTTTTTTATTCTGACTTGTTTAGTGGCCACAGAGCACTAAGGAGGTCGGCAATGGGTGAGAGGAAAAAGAAGAAAATATAGAATTGAGAGAGGCCACTGTAGATGCTGTCTAATGGTTCCACTGGTATGATGTGGAGGGGTTGCCAATGCCTTTAGAAAGGAGAAGTCTGACGACCAAGTTAAGGGGCAGACCGGGCATAGGTTCGTGGTCTGTGGGACTAGAGAAAGTCATCCATACACTACAACTCAAACAACTAGTCTAGGCAAGTGCCATTCTAAAGAGATGTGTCTACAATGATTACCTGAATTTAGTATAGTTCCTTTCAAGTCTCAGATGGGAGATCGTTCCATAGGGAAGAGCCTGGTGGCGCACAGAACTGCCCCCAACCCTTTTGTATCTGGCCTGATGGGGAGTCAACAGACCACGGTAGGCATACCTGGGGTTCTAGGTCCGATGATATGGCACAAAAAAGTTTGAGATGTACTTTTGAGTCAGATTATGTAGTGAATTCTGATCGATGCAGAGGGTTCTAAAGGAAATGCCTTCCTCCACAGGGAAGCAGTATATGGCTCTGAGGGCGAAGTAATAAGATCATGGTGTTCTAATCCCAAAACAATATGAGCAGCCATGTTCTCTACTTGTTGTAGATTGGCAAGGGCTGTGTTGGGGAGCCCAATACAGACACTGTTACAGTAATAAAGTCAGGACTAAAGAACTGGCAGTACCATAGCGATTTTTGGGGGGAAATTGAAAGAATGGCAAGATACCTTTAGTTGTGGCAAGTGTTAAAATGCAGATTTGCAAGTCAAATTTATATGCAATGAGAAAGAGTGATCATTGCTGAAGGTAAATCGTAAGTTCTTATATAGCGCCTTTTCACCGTAAGGTCTCAAGGTGCTTGTTTTGGGAACCCGTCCTGGCCTTTCCCTGCGAGATTACCCCTACTGGGCATCCGCAAGGTGAAGACCAGGCATCCCATCGCGGTGGGGCCGTAGTGGAGATTAAGCAAGCTATTGCCCAGAGTTGCAGAGTGTGAACCTACGATTCGAGTAGGCACCGAGGCAAGAATTATCGAGTCCGTGAAAATTTTGAGCTCAAGACCCTGCCGCGTCGGGGATTGAACCCTGGTCTGACCTCTGCATCAAGGACTGCCTCCTCTAACCGGTGAGCCACAAGGTCTCCTGGACTCTATGCCACTGCACTCTACAACACTATATGCCATTACTATACACCACTGCACTCAACTCTGCACCCCTCCACTCTACGCCATTTCGCTCTGCCTGGCAGCACTCCACCCTACGCCACTTCATTCTAGTCTGAAACAATCTACTGTACACCGCTGCACTCTATTCCACTGAACTCTAGACCACTCCGCTCTATGCCATTGCACTCTATGCCACTCTACTCTAAACCACTGCACTCTACACCAATGCACTCTAAGCCAATGCACTTTATCCCAATACACTCTACTCTACACTGCTGTAGTCAATGCCACTGCTCTCTAGACCACTATGCTCTACCCCACTGTATGCCAATGCACCTTATGCTACTCTACACCACTGCACTCTACAACACTCTACTCTGTAACACTGTACTCTCTACCACTGAACTCTATGCCACTCTACTATGCACCACTGCACTCTATGGTACTGTAGTTTATGTCACTGTACTCTATGCCACTCTGCATCTACTCTGCACCACTTCATACCACTGCCATCTGTGCCACTGCACTCTACTATGCACCACTTTAATCTATGCCACTGCATTCTATGATGCTGTATTGTATGCTGCTGCACTTTATGTAACTATACTATGCAGCACACTCCGCCAATGCACTCTACACCAGTCCCCTCTACTCTATACCGCTCCACTGTACACCAGAGCACTCACTGCAGACTACTCCACACCACTCTACTCTACACCAGTGAGGTCTATGCCACTGCACTCTGCACCACTCAGCTCTACGCCACAACAACCTACACTGCACCACTGTACTCAATGCCACTGCACTCTACGCTGGTCTGTATGACGAAGCACTAAGGTTTGCGTGCTGCCGAGAATGATTGAAAGTGTGTTATAATCCTATATGCTTACCATACCCAGAATCGGAGTGAAACCGTAAGAAAGTGTGCTCCTGATATTGCCATGATACTATTTTGTGGACCACTCCTAAATATAGTGCTGTATACAAATTCATTAACTTTAGCAATGCTTATAGCTTGTGGATTGACACAACCTGTTGGCTTTACCAGTGCTTGTCTTCGCATGCTGCAAAGTTATATGGAAAACAACATTGTGGAGCTCTCGGCACTACAAAACCATCCTGAAACTAAAGAAAAATAAGTAATTTATATAAAGTATATACATGTATTCCCGTGTTATTGTTTGTGTTTTCAAACCTTAGTATGAATGTATCTGTGTAAATACCATAGAAAACAGCAATCTCCCTTAAGTCTCCCAATACAAATTTAAAAATACCACATACCTTTTGTTGAGATTTTGAATATGCAAAGACAAGAAAATGTCGAGAGTAAATAAGTGTAGAAAAGTCATGAAACACTTTTGTAAGTAAAGAGATGAAATTAAACATTTAAAACACAACTATCAAAAGTAGCAGAACGTGGAAACACAATCGATCCAAATAAGGCACCTAAGCAGAATGAAATCAGAGTTTTTCGTTTTATTGCATGCCTGCACAAAATTATAAAACATGGTTTTGCCTTGACCTTTCCCACAAATGTTGAGAAAATGAATAGCTATAATAATTCACGGCTATGTGGCCTTCAATTTGATGCAACCTCAAACATATTTAGATGTTGTCTCAAACCCAAGGATGGTAGTACTTTTTAAGTGGAGACTTCCTGTAGCTTTATTTACATGAACTTTTATCCCAGGGTCCTGCAAAGATTACAACTGTTATCAACACATGCCAAAGTAATGATGAGAGCAAATAATGTCTTAAAATTGGGCTTCTGATAATTGTGCCTAGAGTGTGAATTAGATTCTATAAATCCAGGCACAAATCCAAAACTACTCATCGAGATTTGGTTTGCTGAGATAAAAGTGTAGGAAAATGTCTCTTCAGCTCTTATTAAAGCACTTAAATCATGTTACTAGTAGTTAAATGTGCCAATATACGTTCAATCTTTGAATATCGTTGAGCAACGCATATGGGACTTGCTAAAATATTTCGAAACTAGCTTCCTTTCTCGGAATCCTTTACAAGTGTTTTTGTAAAGGCGTGGGGTGAAAAATGTGAAGTAATCTTACCACAGCTGTTCCTGGGGATGTATCAAATTGTTTCATACGTTTTGCTCCGTATTCTTCTAAAACCACTTTCAAAGACCACTGAAATGAGAATTTCGCACAGTGCAGAGGACAGCTGGACGCTAATTGCACGGCCTCTACAGCAGCAAACCACAGCTTAGATTTTTAATAAGCGGAGTGTCCCCAAGTCATGGCATGTTCTGGACTCTGCCTCGGAAATGGCGGGCAGCGGGTTTCTTGTTGCCTTCTTCCATGGCTTCCGTCCTGCAGCCGCTCCAGGAAGTCAGTGGGAGTCGTTTTCCTAGTGTGCGAGCATATAAGAACGGCAAAGATACTTTCCACCTAGAATGAGAAGTGTCAGGCGCTCTATATGGCAACGTTTCCCTTTGTGCAGCTATTCCTATTATATTTGCGTTTCTATTTTCACCTCTGTCTTTGCAGATAACAGCTCCCAAATCTGTTGTTGCTACATCGAGCTCAAATAACGACGAGAGTGGATTGCTATTTTGCACACAGAAAGGTATTGTAAATATGTATTAGTCCAAGTTTTTTTTAACTGAGGTGTATTTCTAAGGATTGTTTTTTCATTGATATAAAATTCGTATCTAATAAAATGTTTTCAATTTTTTACAGTCATATGACAAATCTTTATGATCAGCATTTCAAAGGAGATTCACTCGGTGTCATAGAGACGTCATACAGTATGAAACAATTAGTAAGTAGTGGGTGAGGCGTCCGATTAACGGGTTATATAGAAATAAGGTCCTAAACTAACGTGATACGGTAGTTTAAGGAATGTTTTAATAGGAACAGATTTCTATCTCCTATCATGGGAATGAGGTACAACTCATATTTCCACCGACTGTGACAAATTGAGGATGGAGTTGGAGGAACCTCAGGGCAGCCCACCTTTCAAAGCAGACTATAGCTCAAATGTTCACATTTGGGGTAAACCAACGCATTGTAACTGAATTTTCTTTAGAAATGTAGGCCCAGATTTTCAAGTCACGTAATGCAGCGCAGCAGCCGTAAATTTGCTGCTCTTCATTGCATGACTTGGAGGGAGCAGGACAGTACCATACAGAGATATGGCTCTGTCCTCTCCCTACTGCCGGCGCAAATTTTAGCTACCGTGTGTCAGACACACACCGTAGCGACATAATGCATGGGCGTGTGCTTGAGTCTCCCGTAGGTTTTGCACTGCAACAGTACCCTTCCAGTCCAAAATACTATGCGTAGACACACTTTAAATTTCTCTTACTTTGCATGTGTGTCGGAAAAGAAAAGAGAACTATAAACATTTCTCCTCTTAATGCCTCCTGTCTAATGGTGTTAACCTTTGGCTCTAAACCCTGTCTACTATTGTTTGTAGGTAGGGTTTTGCTTTGAAAGGCATGGGTGGTAGCATAGGAACACCAATGTACTACCCATGTAAAGCCCCCTTGGCACTAAGTAACGCAAAGCAGTGTTTCACGCTGCTTTGTGTTACTTTCAGGGTACTTTCAAGCACAAAACAAGTTTTGCATTGGAAAGCAAGGCCCAGATTTCCAAGAAAAGTCACAGATTGCAGCGCAGCAGCAAACATGCTGCTCTGCATAGCAGGACAGGGAGGGAGCAGGAGAGCGCCATATCTACATAGATATGGTATCTCCTCGCCCTAACGCAGGCGTAGATTTTAGCTGCAGTGCGCCAGACACACACCTTACTTAGCACCATAGTGCTAGGGTATATACCTGAGTCTTTGTTTTGAAAGCATAGCCTTCCAGTACAAAATACTATACGTAGACACACTTTAAAACGTTTCCTAATTTGTATTTATGCTGCACAGTGCAGCACGCATGCAATATTGCAAAAGAAAGGAGAAATATAACATGACAAGGGTTCAAGGGAAGCTAAAAGGGCAGGATAGCAAAACATTTGGACTTGAGCTATCTCATGTACATGGTGGTAAATGAAGGAAGAGCTTACTCCAAACCCTTTTACCACAGTCTTATGGGAACAAGATTCTGGGGGTTGTAATTTGTGACAAGATTGTTTGTGCATATTTGTTTTGAGGCATTTTGTTGTGATGGAGAAGTGCCTGTTGTTTTTTATGCTACTGTGCTTTTATGCTACGTTATTGGAATGCAATTTTGTTGTGCTGCAGTTGTAGTTTTGCATTCTGTTTTGACTTTTGTTGTGATATACTGTTATTTTTATTGTGTTTTTACATTACTTTGTCTATGTTATTTTGTTATGATCAATTGTTTACTTTACACATGTCAACAAATGTTATGTTTCCAGCCAAACACATCACCTCCCTTGAAAGTTCCCGTGAAAAGCAACCATTAACACTGCCTACGTTGCTGAAAAAGCACTGTTGAAGCTCTTTAACTAGGTAAGCCACTGGCCAGTCCAAAACTGTGACTTTTTGCATTCTTTGATATCAGTCTTTAAAAAGAATTTTAATTGGCAAATATTTAGATAACCTTTCCAGTGATATTATGTTTAATGTTACTACTTCTAAGTTTCTTGCCCCAGCCAGTATTTGCCATCTCCAAACAGCCACACGCTATGTCCTCTTGTGTATTTGACTCTATTTTCTGAGCACTGCCTGTTTTTTTCGGTGTTTACTAGTTTTGCTTGCACAGCGCTCTGACGCCATATGGGCCTTAGCTCACACTAAGCAAAACTGCAACAGAAAAACCTACACACAGTTATATTGTGCTAATTTAATGGTATAAAAGGCATTAATTGATCGTAAAAACATTCCCATAAAAACAATAAACAGCGCACCTAGTTATTCAACGTATTTGAACGGTTCATTTTAGATTTTTTCTTCTTCATTTTTGTACATCTTCTAAATACACTGGAAGAAAATTCGATACGCGTTCTCTATGTCTGCTATATACAAAAATAATATTATTTTACGGGAGATAGGAATTACCAACCTCAAGTGAAGATGGAAACTCCGCATTCATGTTCACAGCCTGCATTAAAGAATTGACCTCTGGATTTGACTCCATATTGATTTGTGTGTACACAGTGTAAAGCACTGTCTTCCTGTTGCTCAGTAGAGGTGTGTGAAGTCTTTCCACTGCAAAATATGAGGAGATGGTCTCATAACTTGGCACAATTTGCAAATTGTGTTCAGGTTCAAATTGCAAAATACAAATTATGTAAAATTATTTTTGATAAAGAATAACAAAACAAATACTTGTTATAGACAAAGCGTTTGTTGCAAGACCTTTTCCTGCTGGTTAAGTTTTGCAGCTTCTTCAAAACTTTGTAACATTGACAAGTTTATGAACTTTGCAGAACTCCACTTAAAAGTTTACATTTTACCCCCCTTTATCAATCGATCCCATTGTATACTTCTTTGCAAAAAATACTTTCCTAGGGATTATTTCCTTTTGACACTGTAAATAGCCTTGGAAGAATATTTCCCTAAACTCCAGGTTACTGTGGACAGCATAAAAGGAACAAGAAAATCTGAACATTGATGTTGTCAAAGCAGTAGCGGCTAGGAGGGAACACGGGTGGCAGGGGAGGCAAAATATTAAAAATAGAAAACAGTTGCCTCGGTCCTCACCATAGCCGGTCGCCGTCTCTCCTTCGTTGCTTCGACCCAGAACCAGGAAGCACCCGGGCTCCCATGCTCCCTAAAGCCAATCAACCGTGATTTGGCACTCAGATGAGGACAGGGAGCCTGGGCATGTTTCCACACCATGCTGTGTAATGCAGCCTGGTGGGGAACATGCTAAGTGCGCATGACTGTTTGGCCAGTCCCAGACGGCCGGCCAAGCAGTCATGTGCACTTAGTGTGCACAAACCACTCCTCCGCCTGTTCCACCAGTCCGCCCCACCCTGCCCTAACCCAGCCTCGAACCTACGAAAAATAAAATAATAATTATATTATTATCACTTTATTTTTCCTGCTCTGAGAGCAGTGGGGCGCGCTTCTCTGCCTTAGTGGAGGAGCCACCCGTGTGAAAGAGTTTCTGATTATTATGTGTTTGCCGTTGCTTGGATGGACTGTCCATCTGGGCCAAGGCATTTCATTGATGGTTAGGTTGTCACATTTGAGCTCCCATTAGATTGATGTTTACCTTTATATCATGGTAACACGTTGGATTTCAAGCATTTTTTATCACAAAGTGAAGAGTATACGGAATAAAGGCCTACTTTTTTCTTGTAGCTATTCTGTATTGTTTATTGCAATAGGGAGGAATACAAGGTGGAGCATCTGTGTCATAAACAAATGTACATAACAAAGTTTTACAATGTGAATCTGAAACCATTCCTGGCAGTTGCCAGGCCTCCACATTGGCATAGATTCAGATAATAATCCACATCATGCTATGGCCCAAGCTATTAATGAGATTCTGAGTGATAAGGAGTTTACTCGCCAAGAGAGAACCCTCCTGTTAAATTAGATTATTCTCTTTTGCCAAATCTATTGATTCAGACTGCTGAAAATACTTTCTTGGTGGCAGGAGAAAATGTAGTAGGGATGTCTGAAATTTGCATGATTTGCTTTTGCATAATTTTGACGCAAGGATGAAAACATTTCACAAAAAATAATGGCAGCAAACAACAGGAATCTGCATTCTTGTTGTTTGCTTTGTTCTCATGCTCTTGGACAATAATTGTGCATGAACAGCACTATAATTACTCAAAGCAGAATACATTTTGAAATTTCTGATTACAAACATTGTGAAACTCCTGAAATTAGTAAAATTACACCAGTATAATTTAAATTTAACCTGAGCCTATCTAAATTGCAGACAAGACCTGCCTCCTCTAACACCCGTCATCACTTTGGACAAACAAGACGAACTTTCAGGAGGTACTCAAATATTTCTCATTTATTTTGCCCAGTGTAAATTGCATTTTTTAAATAAATCCCATCCATTTCAAACAGACCAACCAAAGGTTATGTTAATCCTTTCCCCAACTGATTCAAGATGCACTTGCCTTGACCACACTTTTACTGAAAGGAGATTGCTAAAACAATATTCATATTTTCTTCAACGGCTTACCACTACATTTTGGAGACAAGAGACACTGTGGGGAAATTTATCAGTTAAAGTCAGAGACTGGATGGACTGATAAAGTCACCACATTTTACAATACCTTATGGGAAGAATTGAAATATGTTTTGTCATTTATGGTACATTAAGCCACCATGAATGATGCTTGATTGAACTGGTGCTTCAGATTCAGGTCCAGCAGCAATATCATAACAATAGAAGAAGAGGGTAGCTGTTTTCACCAAATCCCAAGAAATTAGAACTTACACCTACATCAGAGGGTAAAACAGAGCAATCTATGCAGATTGGTAATTTGAGGTGTTCCTTGGCAAAGGAAGAGAATAATTACCAATGTAAAGAAGGACTTTGCCTCTAGCATGGGAAACAGCCATTTTGTAAGAAGCTGCCCATGTTACGGGCCCTGTCCCTGACCCACAAACCTCAGACAGGCTTCTTTATATCCAAAGAGTATACACCTTCAAGAGTGTATTATTACTTACCAGTTAAAGATAAGACACCTAATGAAATGTGTGTACATTTGACTTTAATCAACTGTGGAGCTTCTCGCTCTTTTATGGACTTTACATTTCAAATGATAGATGAAATGCCTGTTGTTGGACTTGGCCCTTCTTGGTAGGTTCACCCCTTAACTTTCTGCCTTTAAATGTGACCTGATGTTAGTTTTTTTTGCCCTCTGCGCACTTTGGCACTGTGGCCCAGTGTAAAGTGCTTGCGCTCTCTGAGTGCGTGTGGTGAGATTGGCCTGTCCTCCCATAGGAATGCATGGGGGATATGTGTGTCCATGGTAATTCCTGATGTGAGAGGAGTGCAGGGGCGAGTCTGGTATGTGCGAACTCGTGAGAAGAAATGCTACGTAATGGTGTGCGCAGATTTATTGTGACTAGTGGAGAAGTGCCACTTTTAGAAGTTTGCATTGATGTATTACAAAAATAATATAAAGGGCTATACCTACCAATAGCCCAATCCCCATTTACCAAATAATCAGTCAGTTGGTAGTGAAGAAAGTTCAATCATTTATTAAGCAGAATACTCTACAGAGGAGCCTCTCCAACCCTCACCCATCAGGTGCGCGCAGAAGACTGTTGGCTTACATTCAAACAAACGGTTACATACTTTCAGTTCAACACAGGTAATCATTGTAAAAGTAAAAACACTAGTTGGCCCTCGAGCTCCAAGGAAGGACCATATATGGCACACATGATTAGTTCAAAGCTTAACTATTTATTACGGGGAAGGTCAGGAGGGGTGACTACCTTTCGTTTCGGTGCCCGGGAGAGTAGGCACGGCGCCTCCAGGAATGCGCTTATCGCACCCAAAGCCAGATGCGACCTTGAGTCCCAGGACAGTCGAGTAAACAGTCTACGTTCAGCTGCTCCCCGTAACTCAGATGAACTGGGGCTTGACAACTACTGGAGAGTAACACGTGATCACAGCTTGTGTCCGAGTCAGAAGAAAGAAAATGGCGTCTGTATTGTTCTCCGCCTACTCTGTTAGTATTAGAAACACAAAGAAAAGAATAAACCCTTTCCTTCCAGCTGAAACATATATGGATTGTTATGCGCAAATCAAGAAAAGAGGGTACATAGATACATCATGCTAACATAATATATCTCCAATACTCCTCACGATGGGAAACCTAATTTTTATTCCTCAGCATTTCTGTGTTCAGTGTCTGCCTGCCTGATGTGAATTGCATGTCTGGCTTGTGATTGACAGGTGCTGGCTGGTGTGCTTGGCTCCAGGAGCCAGGATGGGTCTGCCCGGTGGTGAATAGGGAGATCTGAATGTAGATCGGATGGAGGAGTTGCACCTGAGACCTGAATGGGGCTGTGCCTTCCCTCCACAATGCTGGTGCAATCTCCTGTGGTGCGTCTGATGCCCCTGGCCTGTCCTGTGAATAGAGAGGGGAGCTGAGCAAAACAAAGTGCTCCTGAACCAGATGTATCTGGTTCACCCCTTGCCCTACAGTTGAGAACAAAGGATTCAGTGGTATAAGAAGGGGCTGTGAGCCCATGTAAAATGTTCTCTCTTTTGGATCCTGACAGAGGGGGGCTTGCTGCTGATGGGGCCCAGAAGGGACCGCCATGGGGGCTGCCTCCTTGCTGGAGTGCCCTGTGTGCTGGCCCCTGGAACCTATATTGCCCCCCTGATGCCTTCAGGACATTTTGTTCTTCCTTTCCCCTGCTGCCTCCAGGACTTTGGGTTCCTCTAGCACCTGGAAGCACTATCCTTTACTTGCCCAGCTAAGGAGGAGTGCGTGCTGCTCAGCGCGAAGCTGCTCACCTTTCAGAGGGAACCCCCACCTTGGGGATTCCCCCAGGATACCGTGATCGAGCTGGTGCCCAGCCCGCTTATCTGTTTGTTGTATTTCCCTTGCGGGTGCCCAGCCCGCTTATGGTGCTGTCTTTGAGGTGGGTTCCCACCCCGCTATATGTTTTTAATTACGAGGGAGCCCACCCCTTATTTTTCCAACAACGAGAAATTCACTGCTGCGGCCCTTGCGGAAAACAGGAAGTCAGGCCCGTGCCGCCTGACTGCGGGCGGGCCTGGGGTGTTCGACTTCTGCTTCTCCCTGCCTGAGGGAAGCCGTGCCACGCCTCGTGGATGGCCGATGGCAGCGCAGGACTCCCAGAGTTGAAGGGAAGCCTAAGCCACAGAACTATGCAGCCCCCGCCAGAGAGGCTCGAGAGGGGGAGAGAGAACCCCAACCGCTGCCCCGACGAAGCCCGCCGAGGCTCCCATGAGTGATGGAGAGCCCCGGCAGACCGTGAAGAGACAGGGGGGAGGGCGCCAGATAGAGGCACCGGGTCAGAGCGGCCCCATTTGTGCAGCGGGCCGCTCCAACGTTAGCAATAACTGTTTAAAGGGCCCCCGTGGGGGTCCTGAGGTCCCGTGAGCCCATGCCTTCCAGTTCCTTTGGGGGAGGCCAGAGATAGGCACACGGTGCCCATATGGGAAGCGGGCTTGCAGTTGCGGGCCACTCCAACAGCAGGCATCTTTTAGTTTTAGAGCCCGCGTGGCCCTAGTGATGGGCAGGATTATTTCCAGAGCCAGTGCGCTCCATGGGGGCAGATTTATTTTCAGAGCCAGATGGCTCCACCGTCCGCAGTATTTGCTTTAGAGCCAGGTGGCTCTAACACTCCGCAGATTTATTTTAGAGGCCAGATGGCTCCAACAAAGGGGACACCTAATTGTTTACAGGGCCAGAGGGGCCCGTGTCCTGTCCCCAGTGCTTGGGGACATGCTTCTTTCTAGAGCCAGATGGCTCCAACGTGGGGCATATTTGTTTAGGGCCACTGTGAGCCCATGCCTCATTTGCATTTGATTATTTACAGCTGCCCAGCAATTAGTGCCAGCTGCACCGTTTAGGCACACAGTTTTTTTGGGGTCTTGCGAAGTCAGGAGTGAGATGCACTCCTTTGCCCCACACTTTCCCAGCTGCCCAGCAAGTAGTGCTATGTTTAGGTTTTCGCAGTGGCGCACCCTTAACTTTCGCTGCCTAGGCAGCAGCCCTGACTCTTTGGACATAGGGCATTTGAGCCCCCTTTTTGAGATGGCCAGCTGGCCAGGGGATTTTTACATTTATAAGGCGCCAGGCCCTAATGTGATTTATGTGCTAAATGTGATTGGATGCTAGGAAATGTGACGCATGTAGTATGATTACGTACCCTGTTTTATACCTCTAAATATGTTTTATGATTTTGAGGTTGTTTTGCATGATATGGTTTGTGTTAGTGAGATTATGCTTCACTGTGTGATTTACGCCCCTAATGTGAGTTATACTTAGGAGGTTAGGTCTAATGTATTTAGACTTGTGTGATACTGTGCGTAATGTAGTTTATGTCACAGACTGATAGTAGGTACAGTCATTACCAGTGTTTACTGGTTGTACAGTTATGATCTGTTTTACTTTTACCAAGTTCGCTTTGTGATGGTTCTGACAGTGGTCCATGTGGCCCAGTCATGTGTAAATAATCCCATGTAAATATTGCCCAGTTCCAGTTGGCACAGTGTACATTATGTGTTTACTATTCTAAGGTGTTTTGAGAATACAAAGGCTATTTTTGATATAACCTTGTGTGGAGTTCCTTTTGTAGTGTGCCTGGGATGTTGTCGCTGTTGTGTGCGTGCGCAAATGCTTTACACATTGCCTCCGGGATATGCCTGACTGCTCGTGCCAAGCTACCGAGGGGGTGAGCAGGGGTTATCTTTGGCGTGTAACTCCCAAGCCCTGACTAGAGTGGTGGTCTCTGCCTGGTTTTGGTGCAAGCCTCAGCCAACCAGAGATCCCATTTCTAACAACTGTGTGGAGAAAGAGCTAGTCAGAACCCATGCAAAGTGTTGATGGGAACCTCTAATCTCTGGCTACATCTTGTAAGTTCCCTTACCCATTTTAATCGTCACTTCAAGTAGGCATCATCTTTGACCTTTGATTTAATAGACACTCCATCATTTCCTTATGTGTTTGGAATATCATGTCTGTGTCTTCATCATTCCATCAGCAGATGCCATTAATGTTTCTTCAAACCTTTGCCAAGCTAGGACTTCAGAAAGACTCAGCACCTCATGTCTCTTGTGTTGCAGCAGCAAGATCTATCATTGTCTCCAGTCTCTGTGGTCTATCAAGAATTCTGTTATCTCTTTGGAAAAGCTCATGCTGACTACCTACCACTTCAAAGAGGGTATGACTATCCCATTGACCTTGCTCCTGCTGCTGTGATCCCCCTGGAAAAATGTATCCTTTGACTATAGAGGAATATCAGGTACTAAAGGAACATCTTGAAAAAACATAAAGTAAGGGTTCAATTAGTATTGCACATCTCTTGTTGGGGCACCCATATTTTGCATTCCTGGATTAGATGGGATTTACAGGCCATGTAGTGACTAGAGTGCATCCAGTAACATCACTGTGTGCAACAGATATGCTTTGCCCATGATTTCCATCTTAAAGCACCAAATAAAATCTGCCAAGGTCTTCAAAAAGCTGAATTTGCATGGAACATGCAATCTGACTTGGATCAGAGATGTTGATGCAGTCACGGCTGGCATGACTCATGCGTAGGGGGTCGCGCATGGAGGGGGCACATCGGGTGAATTTTTAATAATAAAAAAAAATGTACATTACATTCGTCTGCCTGGTCTGGTCCAGCGTCGTTCTACATCTATGTTCCTCACAGGAAGCATGCAGCCTCCCTCCCCTAAGCAATGGCAGCTTTGTGATTGGCAGGGACGCCAACCACACAGGCATCTCTGGGGAGGCCATTTTCTCAATGTAGGCTGCATGCAGCCTACATGGAGAAAATGGAGAGTGCATATGACTGGTTTGGTCAGCGATGGGGCGACCAAATAGTCAGGCCCTCAGAGTGGACAAGCCACTCCTCCCCTGCCCTAGAGCAGGACCACCCACCCGCCCTCCCCCAATCAAACCCTTTTGCTTTCTCGCAGTGCGAGAAGCAGAAACAAACAATTGTATTTTTGTTGATGAATGGAAGACTGGCTTTAACACCTGGTATAGCCATTTTCAGTATTTGGTCATGACTTTCGCTCTATTTAAGTCTTTAGCTGCATTCAAACAATTGGTAAATAATATCCTTAGTGATATACTTGACCAGTATATTGTGAATCACCTTGATGACACCTTAGCGTTCTCAAATTTTATAGAAGAACACTGGGTACAGGTTTAAAAAAGTTTTGTTTTAAATTGGGAAGCATTTGCTGTGAATTTAAGAAATCTCAAGCAAATGTTTTGGGTTTTGTTTTCTCTGAACAAACCTTTCAAATGGATGCCTTCAAAGTCAAAGCATGAAGAGGGTAAAAAGGATTAAAACATTCTTGGACTTTGCAAATGATTATAGACAATTGTGAGACATGACAGTCTTAGGGTGGACTTGCCCAAATGTTTTGCCAGCTTAACTCTAACATTTTGCTGTATTCTTTTTGTTGGCCTTAGAACACTGAGCACTTAAATATGGCTTCTTTGAGTTATCCACACTTTGTATATTTAATGTATCTGTAAGTCCCTGGTAGAGTGCACTACTGTGCCCAGGGCCTGTAAATGTAATGCTACTAGTGGGCCTGGAGCACTGATTGTGCCAGCCACACAAATAGCTCTCTAAAAACTGTCTCAGGCCTGCGACTACAGAGCTTGCATGTGCAGTTTACACTGCCATGTCAACTGGGCATTTAAAACCCCTTGCGAAGCCTAAAACTCCCCTTTTACTACATATAAATCACCCCTAAGGTAGGCCCTAGGTAGCCAATAAAGCAGAGTGCTGTGTAAGTAAAGCGTAGGACATATACTTTAAAATTGTACATGTCCTAGTAGTGAAAAACATCTAACTTCATTTTTTACTACTGTGAGTTTTAAGTTGTATTTGTGAATCTATATCCTTACTTTTACGAATTGATGTATCCCATATCATCTCTCCCTGTACATATGTCTCCCAGCTACCTATAACATCTGTGCCAAAGTGACTGACCCCTAATTCTCTTTCAGGTAAGCAGGGCCGGACTGGCCATAGTGGGCACCGGGCAATCCCCCTGGTGCGTCTCAAGGGTGGGGGCCGGTTTTGGGCCGCTGGGGGCCGTTTTTGTTACAGGGCCGTTTTTGCAGCATAGTTGCAAAATCGGCCCTGTACCAAAATCGTCCGAAAACGCCCCTTCATAGAGCTCGGCGGCAACTCCAACCCCCCCCCCCCCTCCCCCAGTGGGCAGCGGGGGGCTGGCCGAGCACTTTGCCAGGGCTGGTTGCAGTTCCCAGTCCGACCCTGCAGGTAACTTATCAAAAAAGATCAGAGGCGTTTCTTATCTTTGGGTGTTTTGTAATGTAATGTATTTACCCGCCCCTAGCATAGGCACTAGTAGATCAACGTCTTTTGGCAACTAGATCATACAAAGATCGGACATACTGTCCAGCATTGTGGCCTTTGAAATTCTTTTAAAAATTGATAAGCAAGTATCTATATGGGAACTTGTCCTGTGGATGCATGAGGTGATTGTGTAATACCTTTTTACAGAATGGATAAGTCTCAGATGGATTAAAGTGCGAATCGCCATGTTATCACACAAAATGATCTGTCTCAGACCCTTCTTATGTCCGGTATTAGCAACCCCTATCAGCATCTTTGCGGTTCCCAAAGCAACCAATATCCAAGAAACATCAGAGAGGAGACTACTCTCATAAACCTTCAGGCATAAATTGAGCCTATCACAAGTGTCTTATGTTGCTAGTTTGACAAGCACAAAATGGCCATTAATTAGGATCTGAAGATTTATTTGGGATTCACAAGTGTAGTCCCCTCCTAATCAAAATTACAATGGCACATTTTTGATAAGGTCTTCTAGTGGGCTGATCAAAGGCTGAGAGTCAGTACCTTCTGGCATGGAACATTCTACTTACCCAAACCTGCTGCAGTTTGTCACTTTCCTTGGGGGAAATATGCATTTCTTGAAGCAATGCCATATCCCGATGTTTGGAGCCAAGAAATTATAGTATCTTGCTTTGTTTTATAAAATGGGAAAGGCTGTTTAAATTCAACTATGGGATTGAGAGATGTTTAGGTTTGATCATCATAACTGGATCTCACCCAAGATAGAAGGCACTATGAGTTTTCTCTTGTCGCATGTTCCAAGGTACAGACTAAGTGGTAGTGAATTCTGCTTTAGGAGGGTAGGACTACAATAGCATTCCAGACAGTAGTAGGAGGGAGCTTCCACAATGATAAAGAACAGTAGTATCAGCTGTACTTCCGTTGCCTCAGATGTTAATGCCCAGGAAGATCTTTTGTGAGGAGAGAGGAGGTGTGTACAAGTAATCACAACAATTTCAGTAATCACAGTGCATGCTGCTCCTCATCCTAACTATCCAATGTCAATTGAATGGGGGTGCAGCTATTTGGATGTGGGCAAAGAAATGGAGATCAAAAGAGAAATGAGCCAAACTATGTCCCAACGTGAACCGCAGGCAGAATAAACCTTAGCCGGATGAGCGATAGATAACCAAGGCCATGGACCTGACTCCTACGAATCACTTTCATTATCATCATTAACAATCATGTTATTAAAGCAACTGGTGTGAAATCTCTCCAATGCAGGCTTTAGGGGCAGAGACCTCATGTGATGATTCCTCTGGTTAACAAAACATATATTCATTCAGGTCTCTAGAGTAATATCCAGTGACAAAACTGTTTTCTGCCAGTGCTTTAAAGAGAGAAAAGGGAACATCTAACCCCCCATCCAGGGGAAATACCTAAGGTGGTTAGAGAGGGTTCCTTGTATAATGTGACAACCTGCAATCAATGAAATGCACATGCTGACCATAGCAAGGTGACGCCTGTCCTAAGATGTTTAGAGAGTGGAGAATTTTGTGAAAGCATCCCATTCACAATTGCATAGAAATAATTTAAATATATGCTAGATTTGTAAAAATATTGATAACATATTTCTTACAGTACTCAAACTTGAAAAACTGATGAGGAAGGAACCTTATTATTAATCGGGAAACTCATTTGCTCAGGAGTCTTTGAAGTGCAACTTCAATTTGTCTTTGGGTCCTATGTTTCTGAGACCTGTTCTGGTTACCCAGATATGTGTGAAAACGGTAGGGAGTTGGCCCTGTATATATACTATACCAAAGTAAGGTATAGTGTGCACAGAGTCTAGTGGATTCCCAGAGACTTTACAGAAGCTAAAGTAGATAATACCTTACTCTCTTTTGTGTTGGCGTGTTCAAGCAGTTAGGCTTATCAGGGGATTGTTAAGCATTTGTTGTACACACAAAGTCAATAAATGAGGCACACACTCAATGACTAACTCTAAGTCCAAACTGTGTATAAAAAATGTTACTTTATTACTTTTATTTTAGAGCCAAGTTAAAACTCAGTTACAGGTCAGTACCAGTTTTAAAATAGAAATACTTTCAGGTACAGTAGGAATGTGTTCCAAATAGCAATAGGAATACTTTACAGTAGTACTGGAAATACTTTGTGGTGTCAATCAACAGTAGGAATAACTTAGCAATGTAGAAAATAGGCACTTAGGGCCCTATTATGATGGCGGACGGACTTGCGTCTGTCCGCCACCCCCGAGGAAGAGGGACCGTCCGCATGGGCAGCGGCCGTTCCTCCATGGCAATTAGGATGTGACCGCCACCCTGGCGGTCACATCCCCTACCTTTAACATTGCGGCGGATGCTGCTTCAAGCAGCACCCGCCGCAAGGTTCATGGTGCAACGGTTGTCCTGATGATGGTCTCGGTGAATTACTATGTATGAGACCGAAACGTCGACGAAATTGACACTCTTTTTACGAAAAACATCATCAAGCTATGTACTTTGAATATGTATATAGTTGTGAATAATGTACATATGGCATAAATTGTATATATTGTCCATATAATCTGCAAAAGTGTCAGTCTTTACTGTTGATATATAGTAAACTAAAGCAGCAGTTTTTTGTGTTAGTTGCCGTATATGAATTGTCATATGGATGTTCACCTATGCTGATCAAATAGGATATATCATTTTGTGTATATATCTTATGCCACTATATATAAAAAATACACAGATGAATTTACAATCTCCTGTTGTCTGAATTATGTTAATTGTTTTTGACAGTTATATAAATTGCTAAATAATTTGAAATAAGTCCTACAGGAACTCTTTGTTTTTTGCTATTGATGATACCCAGTTCTGTGGGAATATTGGGCTGCCCTCTTTGTATTTGTGTTGACCTTTGCATTCACGAAGCGTCAGGCACCATGTGGTGCCTGCCGCTTCGTGCACGCAAAGGCAGGGGGGTACCAATGTGCAACCCTCACCCACCCTTTAGCCCTGGGGGCCCGCAACGGGCCCCCAAACAAAAGACCGTATGCCTTTCCACAGCGGAAATGCCGCCGTGGAAAGGCATAGTACCTCAGACATCCTAATATGCCTGGCGGTGTCTGATAGACACCACCAGACATGTTAGAGCTTTTCCACCGCGGTCGGAAGGCGACCGCGGCGGAAAAGCTGCGGACTGAAAAAATATCCCCGCCATCCTAATCTGACGGGGGGTATTTCTTCAGTTCGCAGCGGATAATCCGCATCCTCCGGCCCGTCGGTGGGTTCCGCCGGCCCGGAGGATGCGCATTATCCGCAATCATAATGGGCCCCTTAGTGTGAATAGCAAGAAATACGATACAGTACTATGGAAAGGGAAACAGTTATGCACAGGTAGTGTAGTGACAGGATCTGGGGATGTGCATTCACTGTAGACAGCCACAAGGGTGGTTGAGGGGTGTCCTGCCGTTCCCGGTTGACTCATAGCTGAGCTGAATAGACCTTGGCTGTATTTAGAGTGGTAGGAGGAGTTTCACTTGCACCTGAATAGGCTCTGTCTCCTTTGACAATGCTGTCTCCACCTCCAGTGGTCATCCTGCACCAGAGGACAGAACTGTCTTGGACTTGGCTCATACAACATTGCCACAAAGAGAACAAAGAGAAACTGGGGCATAAGTATTAGTACTTAAACCCCAGGGAATTAGATCCCTTCTGGACCCAAGAGGAACCTCTACCAAGGAATAGAGCTGGAAAGCTGTAAGTAGTAGTACTTCCTCCTTGCTGTGTGTGCTTTGCTGGGTTGGCCTGCAGTTGCTGCTTTTGCCAAATAGAGAACAAAGACTGGAACTTTGCTGTGAACCTGCTTGAAGAAGAATCACCAAAGGCTTGTTTAGGGGTCCTTGCATCTTGGTGTTTGACTCCATGCGCCTCGCAGTCGGCACTATACTTTGGATTTATGCCTGTCACGACGTCTTAATAGCCCCAGATGGAGCTATTTTGTTTCTACAAGTTCTATTTTTTAAGTAACTGTTCTAAAAGCGTATTTTGATACGTGTATGGTGGATTTTAGAATTTTTCAAAACTGCTGGATTGTTCATTTTTGGTGTTTTCACTGTGTTACTGTGTCTTTGGGTACAAATACTTTACATATTGCCTTTGGGATAAGCCTGTCTGCTCATGCCAAGGTACCAAGGGGGTGAGCAGGGGTTATCTAAAGTGTATAACAAGTGTCCCTACTTGGACAAAGGTGCATACCTCTGCCAATTAGAGACCCTCGTTTCTAATAAACCATATCTTAACATTATTGACAACCACATTATAACTTAATCCAAGACCTCAAATAATATAAGGTTGATACAATGGTCGCCATATCCCTAATCTCCAAGAAGCCAAAAATTAAATCTACTGTTAACGGGTCACGTGGAAAGAACAACGTGTTGGGAATCTAGAGTCATGATGAACTCTAGTAAACCCTAATAGTTCAGTGGATTTTATTGGAACAATTTATCCATTAAGTGGAATGAAGGAATCAACAGCCTGTCCGAAAGTTACAGGTAAAGGCAGCAAATGACCTCTGTAGGAGCAATACAGAAAAATGTAAAACCAAGTTGAGAAGGAAGAATCATGCTGTATATTTTCTAACTAATAATATTCTCCAAACTTTAAACCTGAGCCTGAGGCCAGAATGGCAAAATATGAGGCAATTACGGACATTACCCCAAAATCCATGTGCTCCGAGTTATCATTAGAGACACCAGTATACCCCATGTTTAGGCAAAAGGGATAAAGAACTTAAGACAGTGATTTGTAAATGTAAGAACTTGGTAGAGTAGCTTTGCACATAGGTGAAAAGGGGTCATAATTGTGAGAAAAACATTAATGAGGAGAGCTCATAGATGTAATAACAAGCTGCCACAGGCCACGATGAGAGATAACACTGCAATGCACCAACCACAACATGGAGCATCCAGATCTAACCCTGCTGAGCTACCTTTTTGTGAAAAAATGAGACTGACTCCTGCAGCAAAATCAGATATTCCTGCTAATCCTTTGGCAGCCCCCTACACTTCTGAAAATCCAGGTACTTCTCCAAAAGGGGCACCCCTGATTGTTTCAATCACAGGCGTTCATCTAAATGTGCTTTTCTTTGTTTTTATGGATCTACTTCCCAATGCTCATTCACTGAACTCCCTTACAGATCACAACTACTCAATATCTTTTATGCAGTTTCACCGGTAACATTAATTTCCACTTGCGACAGAAAATGAGTAAACCCAATGCCAACTAATTGAGGTAAAATAACTGACTTCGAATTTAGCACGCCCTGTATTTGCAAATTTATTGCTGAAAACATGGACCAGCTACGTTGCATTGGTATAGATAAGATACTGCATTCTCCCCAGAATAAGAACTGCATCAAGCAAACAAACTCTCAATGTCTCTGGAACTGCAATACGAAAACTAAAATCTTATTCCATTGCCTGGCTGGTGTTTATGAGCTCCTATGTGGAATCAGGAAAGAATCTAGAAAACCAACCCTAACCAAGAGGCAGAAGAATGAGGATGGTTAATATTTGCGTTGACCAAGGGGCCGCAAGGGCAATGCAAAACCTAGGTGAGATTTACCAAGCCATATAAGGCTACCTTGCATGGCCCTGCATGGCTTTATATGTCTACAATAACTCAAGGCAGAGCATATCAAAGCCTTACCCTACTCTCCGGCAGTGAGACGTTCCATGGGTGGAGAGTGGGTGTTCCTACTCATCCACCAATGCATTTTGGCACATTCCCAGATTAACCGTTAATGGTGGACCTGGAAATGTGTCAGAATGCTACGCCTGCCAGGTGTGGAGTAACAAGCAGAAAAATCTTTATTTTTCCTTGTTTATTCCTCTTTCTATATGTGCTGCATTTTGCAGCACACATAGAAAAAGGAACATGCCCCTCAGGAGCCCAAGGTAAGGGGTTTTATTATTTTTTAAATTAAAATTTACTTATCCCGTCATCTGTCGACTACACCCCACTGCCCCCCCACCCCACTGCTCGTACCTGTGCCAGCCAAGCCTCGTTCAGTTGACTGAAAACCCCCCAGAAATCCCAATACTTCCTCAAGGAGGGGGCTAGTTGCCAGTCAGCTGCTCTGCACCCATAGAACCTCGTACCTGTCTTGAAAGCAGCTGTGCTGGAGGTCAGGGGGCCTCCCACGCAGGCCTGCATAAGTAGCAGAGGAGTAAAACTGTTACATTGCTTACAGGAGCAGACATAGATGGGGCACAACGAAGGTCGGGGGATTCGTGTAGTCCTTCATCACCGGGAAGTCCGGGCAGTGCGTGCCCAGCATGTTGCAGTCATTAAGCAACCGGGAGGTTCCCTGTGGTGTCGCAATCAGAAAGCGGTTATCCTCAGCTCTTGGCCCTAAACAACGGTGTTCCTCCCTGACACTTGGGACATGGGGCACTTCAGCAAGCAGTAAAAACCAGGGCAGGCTTATGGTTGGTAGGGTGATGCAGGGGTTAAGTGGAAACATCATGCCTGATCCTTTAGCGATGAACCACCACTCTCTTAAAACTGGGAGTGCACTGGGTGCTGGAACACAAGGTCCTTGATATCCGGGAGACCACTCCGAGAACCTGAGGCAAGCCAGCAAGTCATTAAATTGTTTCTTGGGAGTTTGCAGAGTCAGTTCTCTCTCACTGAAGAGGTATCAGGCAGCAGGCCAACACACAGAGCACAGTGCAAAGTGGCAGTCCCCCCTGGTAGCACAGTAATTAGTAGGCAGCAAGGCAACACAGCAAAACAAATGACAAAGTGGCAGTCCGTCCTGGCAGCTTAGCTCTTAATGGGTGGAGAGTCTCCTCAGGACCCGAAGGTGAACTAGTTTTGGCGTTGTCACAGGGCCAGTAATTATACCAAAATGTGTCTCTGAAGAGGGGGGGACAACAAAAGAGGTCTTTGAAAGTCACAAGGTCCCTGCGCTTCCTTCCCTGGCTCCAGAAACAATACAGGGGAGTATGCAGCTCTATGTGTGGAGACAGGCACAGCCCTATTCAGGTGCAGGTGTCAGAGCCTCCCTCCTAATCTACTGCAGTTAGGCCCATCAACCTGGTGATGGGCCCTTTGTGTGACTGTCTAGAAGGAATGCACAACGCCCAGCAGTTACCCTAACCCAGATGTGTATTCACAGACAGGCATAGGCACAGAATGATTAAAGTAAGAAAATGCCAACTTTCTAAAAGTGCCATTTTCAGATTTGCAATTTAAAAACCAACTTTTTTAAAATATGTATTTTTAAATTGTGAGTCCAGAGACACCAAACTCCAATCTTCTATCTGCTCCCAATGGGAAGTTACACTTAACAGATGTTTTACAGCAATCCCCATGTTAACCTATGGGAGAGATATGCCTTGTAGTAGTAAAAAACATTTTCAGCAGCTTTTCACTACCAGGACATGTACAACTCAAATGTACATGTCCTACCTTTTAAATTCACTGCACCCGGACCTTGGGGCTGCCTAGGGCCTACCTTAGGGGTGACTTACATGTAACAAAAGAGAAGGGTTGGGCCTTGCAAGTAAGCAAACTTGCCAGGTCGAAATGGCAGTTTGAAACTACATACTCAGGCTCTGCAATGGCAGGCCTGAGCCATGGTGTAAAGGGCTCCTCAGTGGGTGGCATAACCTGTGCTGCAGGCCACTAGTCACAACTAAGGACAGGGGAACTCTACTCACAAGGAACCAGGATACTGGTTATATATAGGAAGACAGTGGTTCCAGTGGATAATAGGAAAATATTTTAAGCAATATATACGCACAATTGCAATAAGCCTGTAAAGGACCTAATAATATCAGAGGGCAAAATGAACTTTCTACACAGTTTGCTCTATAACGTTTTTATAAACACACATAAATAGTATAAACACTTTCTTAAATTCAAAGGGCGCAACACTTTGTGCATTGCGTCCCCAAGTGAAAATGGAACCAAAAAGTGACTAAATACAGTGAACAATTTACAAAAGGTTTCCATAAATTGCAAGAAGCGACCATTCAAATATAAATTGTCAACAGCCTAGGTAAGTGTGAACTTGTCGACGGCATTTCGAACCTCCTGCGAATGTGGCATCTCATCAGGACTAACGATGTAGGGACATCTGGTTAATAAAAGGGCGCAGCCTGAGTGAACGTGATGTGCCCTGTGTGAAGTGAAAAGGAAAAACTCACGTGAGGACCCAGCCGGGTTTTCACGGTGAGGAAGACTGGCTCTTAAGGATGAAGATCATTGGGCTCTTCCGATGCCCTGCTACAGCCATAGCACTTTACTTTCCAATGTTAAATATATACAGCAGCACCGGAAGATTCCGTATGTTTGTTTGAAATGCTGATGAGCGGAATGGTCTCCGTGTCTGGCGTGGCAAGCGTCCGTCACAGTCCGCTACCGCCCGGTTTCGCAGTGATGCTTTTGGTGCAATGTCGCTGGTAGCATTTAATTTACAGGCCCTGGGCACACATAGTGCACTTTACTAGGCTCTTTGTCAATCATGGATAAGCCAATGTTACCATGTTTAGAGTACAGAGCATATACACTTTAGCACTGGTTAGCAGTGGTAAAGTGCCCAGAATCCTAGAGTCAGCAAAAAGAGGGTCAGAAAAATAGGAGGAGGAAGGCAAAAGGTTTGGGGAATAACCTGCAAAAAGGGCGAAGTCCAACAGTATTATTGAGGAAGGATCGGCAGATAGCTTTGCAGATATGCATTCAAAAGTGCATTGTCATGAGCTAGATTGTGTCTGTACCACTTGCATAACAATCATGCGCATTAACATGTCCCATTCACACAACCTGCAATGATGTTGATGCAACTGTTGGCACAACTTTATATCAAAGTTTAAAACACCCAGCAAGAAGAAAAGCAGTATTTAAAACTCAGCAATTAAAAATGTGCATTTTTAACAGCGAATCAGTCCAGTTGTCAACTCAAAAATTGCACTGGTGTCAGCGCAATCTGTTGAGCTGGAAACATGAGCAATCTATGTAATTTGACTCCTGGAGATTATAGCAATGTACAGCCACTGTTCTTTTGAACATGAAGCAACCCTATTGTGTACATCCCCTTTGCACACAGAAAAACACGTGTGACATCTGCTTAAAGGCATCAGAACCAGAATAGAAAATGCACTTTGGTCTGAGCCTATGTTTTCTTATGCTTGTATTCTCTGTATGTGTCCAGAGTGAGCTAGTATGGTTCTGAAATGCCATATTCTTCCAATCCTGTTAGTATGAGCATTTAAGGACAACTGGTGTAGTGTAGAATGGAAGGGTTAGTGGAAGAGTGGTTGAGTGGATGGTTTGGCGAGATTATGAATGTTTGGATGAATGCTTGATGACTTTATGGATGGACATCTGCATGAGTATGTAGATAGATGTCTTGGTGAGTACTTAGATGGATGCATGGATTGACGGTTGACTGATTGGAAAGCTGTTTGGAGCGCTGGGTAGGTATTGCATGGATGCATGGGTTGTTTTGGTCTGGGATGGTTGGTTTAGCACAGTGCTTGGATGGAACTCCATTTGTGGTTGACTATCATCCATCAGCGCCCACCTACAGAAATAGAATGCAAAAAACATTTCCCTTACTGTCCACTTGTGAAAAATTGCAAAAGGTTTTTCTAAAACCGCCAGTCATTGCTTACCGCAGAGTTCCAAATTTACGATCTCTTATTGTGAGAGCGGAAATCAAGCAAGCTGTAACAAATGCATGGGTTCATTGCTGTGACTCTAAAAGGTGCATCACGTGTGAATACCTTTTACAAACATCATCAGTTACTAGTTATGTTACCAGAAGAACCTATGCAATAAGGCAGCATCTAACATGTCGCTCAACATGCATTACTCATGTGATTCAGTGCCAACGGCAAAGCTGTAAAAAACAATATGTAGGCCACACAGTGAATGACCTCCGCACACGATTCAGGAACCACAAATCAGCAATAATTAATAAGAAAATTGACCAGCCTGTAGCCAATCATTTTAACCTTGTGGATCATTCACTATCAGATTTGAAGATTTTCCCCGTAGAACATGTCTCAAAGGAAGAACTACTGGACTTCAGGGAAAACTTCTGGATGTACCGTTTAAAATCATTTCATCCAGATGGACTGAACATTACTGACAATACAACCTGATTACTGCATATCTCAAGAACTCTCAGGGCTGCATTGATTCCACATTCCAAATGGAATCTTCACTCATGATGCTTTTTGAAAATTCAGCTGTGTCATCTGTGCAGCCACTGAGCTTACCATCTTGAAACTACCTGAGGAAGGCGGAAGCTGAAACGTTGTAGTGGAAATATATTCTTGTTCTTTGGTGAATCTATCTGTTTGAGTCACTTCTTTCTTATATATTTTATTTCTTTGTGACTCATTGTATCCTTTGGGATCCAGATTTTTGCCCTGGCTGGCTGTTGTTTTCTTGTGATCCTTCATCTTCAAGTATATAAATATAAATATAAATATATATATATATATATATATATATATATATATATATATATATATATATATATATATATATATATATATATATATATATACAAAATAACAAAATATAAAATATATACCAATTCTCCAATTTTTCCATATGTTCATCTTTATATTGTATCTGTTTTGTTTGTGTCAATTATTCTGTTCCTCTGTCCATAGAAGTATGGATCTAATGTGTTTATTTGCCCGTTTATGTTTATAATTGGGCTGTTCGATCATTTTCACAAGTTTGGGTGGCTGAACAAGGCATGTTTTCGCTACAGTGCACTCCTATGCGTGTTTACTGACTGTGAGGATGACCTAAGTATCACCCAGAAGGGAGCAGACACAACATCCAGGTTTGTACAATACTTGTTTGCCACCAAATTTATAAATGTACCACAAACGCCAAATATGAAGAAGTTTTTTATAGAGACCCACCTGGTGTGTGCTGTTTTTTTGCACAAGCTTGACAGATCAGCTGTCTGTAAGGTCCATTGTTAACATGTCTTTAAAACATACAGAGTGAGCTTTGACTCCACCCAGAGGAATATTTTTTCTCTCAACTTTATGCTTATGTCTATTTAGTGTACTATTCTGTTATGAGTGTTCCCATTGCAATGATTGGGGGACTATTTATCGTCTCAAAAATACACTGAATCATCACACATTCTTTATTTTGTAGATGCGGTGTGTTCAGAAAACAATACTTTTTGTTTTCTTTAGTGCAGCAGTCTGTTAAAAAACATTTTAGTTAGTACTAATACAAGCGAGAGCTATTGGGTTTGCCGTTGCTTCCCATTATGGTTGATTTGTTGTCTGTCCTGAGGAAAGTTAAAAGTAAATGCAAGTAAATGAAGACTAACCTCTTTTTAAGGAAATAGTTACAAGTTCTTCCGCGTGGTAGTTACAGTCCACTGAGTCATTCAAGCAAATACATCATATTAAGGCGAATACCCAACTAATAGGAAACAGGTTCTGATGAATTTTACCTCTCTGCTATTTCTTTCTGTCTGGATAATCATGATTCATCATCCCGAGTCAATGAACAATTACTGCGTAATTGAACTCAGGCCATGCTAATGGTACTTAAAGATATATCCTTTTGCCATTCCCAGGCCTGGAATAATCATTCAGAATATAGTGTGTTTTCCGTCTTTAATTATCATATTGAGGTCATTCTAGATTAGATGTGGTGATTGCTAGCACACTACGTTAATGATAAACAACCCCAATGTTAGTGTGTTTAAAATATCAAAATAACATAGAGCTCCACTGTACACATATAGTGTACAAAGTTCTTGAGAAAGCAGAGAAGTAGACTGTTTGGTATCAAATTGATCAATAATGGAGCGTTTCTACTGAGTAATCCCAAAATTCAGGGCCAGATGTACGACTCACCGATTTGCAACTCGCAAATTGCCTCGCATTTGCGACTCGCAAATTGGGATGTACAACAGTGTCTCAGACACTGTTTGCGATTCCTAATGGGGTCGCAAATAGCATGTCACATTATTATTGATGAGGCAGGTGTAATTTGCTACCCCATTAATAATAGCTAGCACTCACAGGGATGGTGGCCTGCTGGGGTCATCAGACCACCATGTCAGTGACTGCTTTTAAATAAAGCAATTTCATATTTTTAAAATGCAGCCCGTTTTCTTTAAAGGGAAACTGGATGCATTTAAAAAAAATTGAAATGAAACTTTTCAGTTTCATTTTTTAAGGGCAGGCAGTGGTCCATGGGGCCATCACCTGCCCTTAAAAACATTTTTTTCACCCATTCACAAAGGGGAAGGGGTCCCCTGGGACCCCTTCCCGTTTGTGAATGGTTTACCACCAACTTGAAGTAGGTGGTAGATTGCAAGTGATTTGCGACCGCAATTGGCGTTGCAAAACATTCATACATACAAATGCAAGTTGCTATTAGGAAGGGATGCCCTTGGCACGTCCCTTCCTAATAGCGAGTCACAAACCTAATTTTGCGAATTGCAAAAATTTACAGATTCGTGAAACGAGATTTGTACATGGCCATGCCCTAAATTGCGGTTTCAAATGGGCTGATTGCCCGTTTCCGACCGCAATTTACGGTCGTACATCTGGCTCACAAATTGTTATTAGCGAAAACGTCATGACTTGCTGACTGTGACCCTCATACTACAGGGGAGGTAGCTGCTGGCTGCTAAGGAATCACAACCAAACAACTAATTCCCAGTTTCTCATGTTTGTTTTCACAAAACACTTCTCCCACTTAGTAAATTAATTCAGACTGTAAAGATTGAGAAAGGGCAAAAAGTCTAATAGACAGCTGATAAGAAGCAAGTATTCTGAGGAGCCCTGCAACTGTTAGGGTGGAATATGTGAAAATAAGAAGAATGAAGACAATGCAATAATTAATATTTATTCATGTTAGGTAATCACGGGCCATAATGGAGAAAGTCAATTAAACATACCTAACATCCTATAATTAGGATGGGTTTGAGATCAGCAAGCTAGATTTTGATTTTGCCTCATAAATACATAAGGAGGAGAGTTGAGCAGCTGAGCCTTCCTGGCAGTGTCTTTTAGTTAGTGGAACTGTCTATGTAATCTTTTAACACACAATGTCCCTTGTTATGACTGGCCGGTTAATGGGTAGAATTTTCTTCACCTCATAGTTACAGGTACCGAGGATACTGGTAAATCTGTTGCTGGGAAAAACCCAGCCCATTATGAATTGAACCCTGAGGGCCCTCTTAGAAATGAGGAATTACTGGATGAATTAGTAATTTTACTTTCATTTCCCCCAGTTTTTCCTGTAAAGCCACTGGTAATTCCTTATTTATAGGGGACCCTCAGGGTCTCACTCATAATGAGCTGGATTTTTGACACCCCAGAGCTATAAGTAGTTCCAGTAATGGTAATTCTGGGGGTGGGGATAATGCAACCCTTTACTGGGCCAGTCATAATGAGCCATAGAGTTCCTCATTTTGGACCTTGATGTTTTGGCTGCTTTTAGTTCCGGGTGAATATTAAGAGATCCAGGCCCAGGTGTACAAAGCTTACCGTTTGCATTTCTTAAATAGAGACTCCGTAGGAATTGCTCATTAAGAAATGCAAAAGGAAATGTACCTAATTTGCAATACCCTAATAGCGATTCCTACAATGTAGGAATCGCTATTAGGGAATCACAAATAGGAAATGTCATTGCATTCCGGCCTATGGGCAAAACAGGAAATTATTTGCATTTCCTAAATTGGGATTTCCTAATAGAAAGGCAAAGCCAAGAGTGACTTTGGGCTTAAGGCCCCCCTGGAGGCAACTCGAATTTCATAGTGCATGTGTAAGTGCACATATGCCCCAGGGGCATACGTGCGCTTCATGTCACATTACAAAATGTGTATTTTTAATGCATTTTTAAATTTTGCACATGGTTACCATCAACTTCAAGTCGATGGTAATAGAATTGCCTAAATGCCCGATTTGCATTTAGGAAATGCTACTTACATGTGCTTTAGGAGTTGCAAATTGGTAATCCCTAATTGCGACTAGTTTTGGCCCATTGTACATCTGTAAAGGCCATTTAGCATTTCTTAACAGGCCGAAATAGCGATTCGGCCCGTTAAGAAATGCTAAATGGCTTCGTACATCTGGGCTCCGACGTGCTCACGTGGATCTCATATTTTGATAGGGCCAGCAAAAATTAAGATGCTAGTGGTAATGGGAGCCATAGACCAACTGTTGCCCATCAGAAAAGGTTTGAAAGTCCATCTGCAACAAACAGTTGGACGGATGTATGACGTTACAACGCATACTTTTCATACGCATACCTTTACAACGAAATTTTTACAACGCAAAAACCATTACAACGCATGTATTTACAATGCATGTTTTTACAACGCAGGTACCTTTACAACGCATACCATTACAACGTAAGTATTGGTAAGTATATATTAATTTTTTAAATGTAAATTAATTGAAATTAATATAATTTAATTTAATTTAATTTAATTTAATTTAATTTAATTTAATTTAATTTAATTTAATTTAATTAATTTAATTTAAATTTACTTTTACTTTATTTTTACCCTGTACCTCTGTACCCCAAAAACCCAAAACTGACCCTGAACCCTAAAAATACCCCTTTACCCAAAAACCCAAAACTGACCCTGTACCCTAAAAATACCCCTTTACCCAAAAACTCAAAACTGACCCTGAACCCTAAAAATACCCCTTTTTACCCAAAAACCCAAAACTGACCCTGAATCCTAAAAATACCCCTGTACCCAAAAACCCAAAACTGACCCTGAACCCTAAAAATACCCCTTTACCCAAAAACCCAAAACTGACCCTGAACCCTAAAAATACCCCTGTACCCAAAAACCCAAAACTGACCCTGAACCCTAAAAATACCCCTTTACCCAAAAACCCAAAACTGACCCTGAACCCTAAAAATACCCCTTTACCCAAAAACCCAAAACTGACCCTGAACCCTAAAAATACCCCTTTACCCAAAAACCCAAAACTGACCCTGAACCCTAGAAATACCCCTTTACCCAAAAACCCCAAACTGACCCTGAACCCTAAAAATACCCCTTTACCCAAAAATCCAAAACTGACCCTGAACACTAAAAATACCCCTTTACCCAAAAACCCCAAACTGACCCTGAACCCTAAAAATACCCCTGTACCCAAAAACCCAAAACTGACCCTGAACCCTAAAAATACCCCTTTACCCAAAAACCCAAAACTGACCCTGAACCCTAAAAATACCCCTTTACCCAAAAACCCAAAACTGACCCTGAACCCAAAAAATACCCCTTTACCCAAAAACCCAAAACTGACCCTGAACCCTAAAAATACCCCTTTACCCAAAAACCCAAAACTGATCCTGTACCCTAAAAATACCCCTTTACCCAAAAACCCAAAACTGACCCTGAACCCTAAAAATACCCCTTTACCCAAAAATCCAAAACTGACCCTGAACCCTAAAAATACCCCTTTACCCAAAAACCCAAAACTGACCCTGAACCATAAAAATACCCCTTTAGCCAAAAACCCAAAACTGACCCTGAACCCTAAAAATACCCCTTAAAAAAACCCAAACATATAACATTTTAAATATAATTATATACTTACCAATACTTATGTTGTAATGGTATGCGTTTGCAAAGGTACCTACGTTGTAAAAACATGCGTTGTAAATACATGCGTTGTAATGGTTTTTGCGTTGTAAAAGTTTCGTTGTAATGGTAGTGCGTTGTAAAAGTTGCGTTGTAAAGGTTGTTTCCCAGTTGGACATTGGGACAGCAGTGGTGGTTAGATGCCTCTGAGTTTTTAATGATTTTAAAATTGAATTGCATTATTTTGAAGTGCATTGTGTTGTAGTTACACATTCTAGATTATCGGTAAGGGCTATGAGTTGAAATTGGTTAAATTTACATTTTTTTAATGGTTACAGTTAAGCTAAATCTAATTTTTGGGTTTACAGTTAGATTGGGAGGTACGATTAGTGTAAAGCGTATGCTTAGTTTAAAGTTTGGGTTATGGGGAAGGCACTAGGGCTGTTACCTAGGATGAGGTTAGGATTCTGATTAGAGTTAAGCAACTATGTTGAGTGCTAGGGTAACAGTTAGTTTTAGTGTTACGTTTACCATCAGTGTTTGATGCTATAAGGGATCTTCTACACTATTTTAGGCACGAGGGTTTATTCACAGTCATTTCAATGTAATTTTTCTATGTAATATTTTTAGTTCCTAATAATCACTTTTCTGTGAATATTTCCCTAATGTTCTATTCTTCATTATCACATAAATCCCTTGATATTGTTTGCTTAGACAAACTATAAGTTACATTTTTAGAGTTGAAATCAATTATTTTTCTCAGCTAGATGCAACCACAATTTCAAGGACAAACGGTGGCAGGATAGCAGTGTACAAATGAATTTCAATGGTTGCATTCTAACACTTTCAGATGAGTGGAATAGTAGGTGAATTTCCAAGTAATGATGGACTCATGAGTTATTCTTAGATCTCAGTCATTGTAAATATTGATCTGAAGATGTGTGGTCTCAAAAGTTAATGCACCACACCATCTTTTTAACCCTGGGAACCACCCTAAACTGCTCCCCGTTACATCCAACTTCTTTTATACAGGATGGGTAGACATTTAGACATGCAGATCAAACACCCACGTGAGGAAAATGCACCAGGTCACATTTGTTGCTGACTTTATATGTTCTAGAAAGGGCTTATTAAATGAGAATTCACCAGAGAAGGTCAGGGGGTGTGTAGGCTATTTGAAATGTTAAGACACATGAGGTAAAAAAGTGACAAGAACCACTCCAAATGGTTTCCTTATGGGGAAGAACATGAGGACTAAAAGCACACAAAGAGTCCCCTGAAGTTAAACCTGTGTATTGGGCATTCTACAAGCAGGCATCTGGGGGAAATATGAATAGAAATAGAAATCTATGAAGATCATACATTTCCAGGGAACTCTTCTGGGACTTTGTCAGTCCCCAAAAATTCTGCATCTATACAAATTCAAAGCATGCACTTGTGATTGTTAGACTTACTAATGTTTAAAGAAACATTTGGTCTATTGTGCAGTTAAAAACAACATTAAATTATAATTATCCATGGATAATTACCATAGTTTGAACATAAGCATTAAATCAGGATTGGGCACTTTGTCAGACCAATAATAGGTATGATTAACTTCATTATACAGTATTCATTATTGAATGGACACGGTGACAACCAACACTCGGTGTTGTTTTCCCCAGTGTTTAAACACATCTCTTAGCAGTCCACCTTAGGTGGGTTATGGAGTAACTCAACCTTAGGCAATTACCTGAACATCGTAAGGGACCAGAGCAACATGATGATTTTCAGTTTGAGTTTGTCTCTAAAACAGTCACTTAAATAATTGTTATAAACTTTAGAGAATATCAACTAATTTTGTATTCATTTCACTCCAGCTGTCAACTACATTCAAACCTTCATTTCCAAGTTTTGTCTCTAACAAGTTGCCAGCGGTGTCAGAAATTATTGTTTGACATCACTAAGCATGCCTTTGCGACACATGCCTTTTCCATGTAGTCTTACCACACTGATTCCTGTAGCACACATGCCTTTATTCACACAGCCTTTACCATGCACAGAAAGTGCATGTGTGGTAAGTAAAACCCTTGAGAAGAGAGGGTGTATCTCACTGGCAGCCATGTCTTCTCCTTCTAGGCATCAATTTTGGTGCACACTGTTTTAGATTGGTGCACAGTGAAGTTATCTGATATTTGTTCCCCCCATTGCCTACGCAAAGCAATCTGCAGTGTGGATTCCCTACTTCACTTAATGTAGGTTCTGCCTTGCTACTTGTGATTATAGGCTGCACCAGTATGATTTAACATGAATTGTATAATTAGGAAATTGCACACTTTGTATAGCAATGGTATTAGTTTTAAGGCATCTAAGTGACTTATTTTGAACTTGTCAAAAAGGTCTTAGGGTCACATAATTTAGCACATTGCACTTTATGCTAAATTCCTTACTGTCCAGTCAGCAACATTGTTCTGCGAAGAGAGCGTGTATTTGCTTGGCAGCCATTTCTTCTCCTGCCGTACATTTGGAGATGCCATTTTAGTTCAGTGCATGCTCTAGATGTCTGATATTCATTCACGTCTATGGCCTAATTAATGCAAGCTGCAGTGTGGATGTGCTGCTTGCATGCCAACGGCACACCAAAGGCAAGCCCGTCTGCTCTCATCCACGACGTTATGCAGCTAGCAGAAGGCATTATACCCATCCTTCATCAGATCTGGTGGACAGCCTTACTTACTTGATATGTGAGTTACTTAAGCTGAATTTATTGTTGGAGGACTGTAGGAGAGAGACTCTGATGAGGTTGTCAGGGGTCTGATTTCCTGTGAAAAGTTCAATTTCTTGCTACAGTTGAACCAATTATTACCTTCATTCATTGGAGGCGTGGGGTTTATTTTTATAGACACTTTGGCTATATCTCAGTTTGACATTAAGGAGGTCCAAGGTTTTGAACTCATGGGCTTTTCTCTTAAAGGGCAAAAAGGAGTTCTGTATTTGGGGTTGTTATGTTATAGACAACCTGGTAATACACTATCTACTCTACCTGAGCTGACTGATCTTACTTATGATCTCTCTAATACACATGCCAGGCTAATAGTCTTGGGGGATTTTCATTTGTGGCTGAATGGGCCATTTGATACAGCTTATAGAGACCTTTGCCAGGCTTGCAGCAATATACAGCTGCAACAGCTGGTACTCTCCCAGACTCATTTGAAGGGCCATGCTTTAGATTTAGTTTTTGCGGATGTCACTCAAGCCACGATTAGGGACATAACTATCCAATGTTGGACGGACCACGCTCTTGTCCATTTCTCCCTATACCTCCCTGCTGACTCATTGAGAGATAATAACTCAGGTTCTACCAAACTTAGTAGGCAATGGTCTAGACTCCTGAAAAATTCTAGTCCACTATCGTTGTTAGCCGGTGGCTTCTCCTTGGGGGAAAATGTTGAAGAGAGCTACTTAAGGCTGTGCCAGCAAATTACAAATTCCTTGGATAAAGTGGTTCCCTTGCGGAGAGCTAGGGGCAGGCATAAGTTTGCCATGCCTTGGTATTCTAATGATCTTCTTCAGCTGAAACTGCAGTGTAAACAGGCGGAAAGAGCTTGGAGGAAGCATTATTTAGAGCCAGATAGAGCCTTTTTCAAACAGTCACTTTTGGATTATAAAGCACACATTAAGTGTGCTAAAGCCAAGTATCTTGAGGACATGCTGTTGCAGGCAACAAACAAGTCGCAGACTTTGTTTAAAATTGTTAACGACCTCTCCCATCCAGCCTGTGCAACGAATAATATCCCGGCCTCTCAGTCCCTTTGTGACTCCTTGGCAGCCGCATTCGAGGACAAAATCGCCACCATTTTGAGCGGACTTTCCAGCCCAGGCACTCCTTGCCTCCAGCCCTCGGCAGTTTCAGCACCCCTATCTATTCCAGGTGATCCAGAGGAAGTAGTAGGCCAACCTCGGCTGGATAGTTTCACTCTCCCTTCTCTAGAGGATTTCTGTGCTCTGGCGAATGGTGTTTCATCGGGCTCTCCGATGGACCCGCTGCCTCATACATTTTGGAAGGTGCTCCAAGAGGAACTCTTTCCTCCTCTTTATTCTATCTGTCACCAGTCCTTCAGTACCGCCACAGTGCCTGAATGTTGGAAACTAGCAGTGGTCTCTCCTCTTTTAAAGAAGCCCACATTGGACCCTACCTGCCCGGCGAACTATCGGCCAATCTCGCTGCTCCCTTTTCCTGTAAATATCATGGAGAAATTTGTCACTCAGTCTCTGTCCAGCTTTTTGGAAACTAACATCTGTCTAGACGTGGCGCAGTTCGGCTTCCGGCCAGCCCATGGCACGGAATCTGCGCTGGTAGCCGTTCTGGACGATCTTCGTTCACGGGTCGACACTTGTCGGGCAGCTTTTTTAGTGCTGCTCGACATGTCGGCCGTGTTCGACACGGTCAGCCACGCTATACTTATCAGCAGACTGGAAGAGATTGGGGTAGCTGGGTTGGCACGGGATTGGCTAGTTTCCTACCTTCATAACAGACAACAGGTGGTGGTTCTGCCGCCTTTTAGATCTGGCATCAAAAAAGTAGGACAAGGAGTGCCCCAGGGGTCGGCAATCAGCCCCATATTATTCAATCTGTATCTCTGGCCTCTGATTACATTGATCAAATCTTTTGGTATCTCGGTAATCAATTATGCCGATGATACGCAGCTCATCTTTTCCTTTGAAGGCAAAGATGCTGTGTCTAAAGAGACTTTCCAACGTTGTATGACAGCTACTGCGGACTGGTTGCGACATAAATCCCTCCAGTTCAATGGATCCAAGACGGAGGTGCTGTATTGCTCTAAAGGACCGTACCCCGCGTCCTTTGCCGGCGGATTTCTGGCCAACATCTTCGTTAGGCACGGTGGCGGCGGCGGACTCCACCCGCAACCTGGGGGTCATGTTTGGCCCTAATCTACTACTTGATGCTTTTGTCAATAAGACAATTACCACCTGCAGGCTGTTGCTCCGTACTCTGCGTAAGATCCTTCCCATGCTTCCGACGCAGGCTAGACCGGAGGTAGTGCGTGGTATCATTCTCAATCGGTTAGACCACTGCAACGCACTGCTTCATGGGTGCACCTAGCACCTTGATCAGTAAGCTGCAGCGCATACAGAATATGGCAGCTAAGCTTGCCCATTCTCAGTTGCGCTCTGCTTCCTCCTCTTTGGCGCTCAAAGATCTTGATTGGCTGCCTGTCCAGCAGCGTATTTGCTTTAAAGCATCTTGCTTAGTTTTCAAGGCCCTTCATGGTCAGGGGCCGGATTTGCTGCAAGAGCTTTTTTCATGGTACTCCACCGCCAGACCTCTACGTTCTTCCTCGGCATGTTTGGTAGTAGTTCCTAGAATCCAAAGGCTACGGATGGGTGGCCGTTCTTTTGGCTACACGGCCGCTAAACTTTGGAACTCACTTCCTCTGTCTCTGAGGAGCATGGGAGAACTCTCACCCTTTAAAAAAGATTTGAAGACTTATCTTTTCCCCAGGGCAGTATAACCTTGTGATTACGTAATTGGTCAGGTAGAGTCAAAGCGCCAGGATACCCTTTGGGTGACAGTTTTTGCGCTATAGAAGTATGCGATACATACATACATTCATTGCTCATGTTCAATTAAACCCATTAAGTTCAAGGCAGTATAGTGCCTCATCTATACCCTTCATTCATTGCTCATGTTCAATTAAACCCATTAAGTTCAAGGCAGTATAGTGCCTCTTCCCTGAATATTTTAAACCTTGTTTAGGTAATGTATGTTCCTTGCGAAAACATGTGTTACATATTTGGCAATTGTTGATGAACTCTGATTTGGATTGGGCCTGGGCAGAGTTCACAGAGTTCTACTATACGGAACGGATGTATGACGTTACAACACACACTTTTACAACGCATACCTTTACAACGCATTTTTTACATCGCAACATCCATTACAACGCACACCATTACAACGCATACCATTACAACGAATTCTTAAAAAATACCTTTACAACGCATTCCACTACAACGCATACTACATTTACAACGCATACCATTACATTACATTGCATATAAGGTAAGTGTTGGATAGTGTAGGGGTTAAAATTACTATTCTAACTCCAGGGGGTGCAACAGTAGGGAAAGTTTTGGATAGTGTAGGGGTTAAAATTACTATTCTAACTCCAGGGGGTGCAACAGTAGGGTAAGTGTTGGATGGTAAGTTTTGCGTTGTAATAGTATGCGTTGTAATGACTGCGTTGTAATGGTATGCGTTGTAGTGGTGTGCGTTGTAGTGTCATGCGTTGTAATGACTGCGTTGTAAATGTATGCGTTGTAATGGATGTTGCGTTGTAAAAGTTTCGTTGTAATGGTAGTGCATTGTAAAAATTGCGTTGTAAACGTTGTATACCATACGGAACTGCGCAAAGTGCCACAAAAACTCTGTTGCGTTCCACAGGTTCCGCCAGTGGCAGAGACTATTAAGTTGCACTGTTTGCACTGATTTTAAGCTCCAAGAGTTTGTCCCATGCTGTAAAATCAGTGCAAATGGCACTCCACGTCATGCCGGAGGGCGTTGCTGCTTTCTGCTGCTCGAGTAGACATTCTACTCGAGTGACAGCTTCCTCAACATGATTGGCAGATTTATTAGCGCAATCGGTTGCGACCTGTCATTGAAAAATCTCACTGGGAAGAGGTCTAGCAAGTAATTTTTTCTTGCGACCATCGGCAACTTAACATTGGCGAGCAGAACAAGAGAAAAAACACTGCCCGCATCACTGCACAGAGTTTTGCGTAACTCAGCGCTCCAGATGGAGGGTGGAGTGGGCAAAACTCCAAGAACATTGCCAGCGGGGTGGAATTCTTCGCCCACCCCTAATTTGAATGCTGTTTTCCTAACACCCCCAGTCAACTGATCTGGGTTTAACCCCTTGGGTGCGGGGCCGATAACCCTGCTGTGCTGGTGGGAGGGGGGGCGTGCACAGCGCCCCGGTCCTGAGCTCGTCATGAGCCACGTTTCTAGTGTGCTCATGACGAGCTGAGCTCGTCATGACTACGCCCATTCCTTAGGACGCCCAGCACAGCAGTGGAATTAGCCCCGTGTCTGAGCGTTCTAACGGTCATGACGAGCTCAGCTCGTCATGAGCACACAAGAACCGTGGCTCATGATGAGCTGAGCTCGTCATGAGCATGGGAGGGGTTAATCCATCACCATTCTTTAGCTCACTCCGCCACCCCAGTTCTGACATGGCCATATGCAAATCCGTCTGACCCTGTGCCTGATGGGAACAGTCCAGCCCGAACTGCCAAAGCCATGTCTTCCCTGGTCTGGAAACAAGCATCCTGGGACCATTCTCTGGCATTTCAGCCATCATCAGCCAGGCTAGCTTGAATCCAGTGGCAAAGTGAGCAAGGGACTCACGTCTGAGCATACCCTGCCAACTTAGGGCGAACAAAGCGATACAAAAGGGGATGATGGACAGAGCGTTTGAGCAAATCAAGCACTCACCCCCAGTCAACTGATCTGGGTTTAATCCATCACCATTCTTTAGCTCACTTCGCCACCCCAGTTCAGACATGGTCATATGCAAATCAGTCTGACCCTGTGCCTGATGGGAACTGTGGAAATAAAAGTGACAATTGTGCCCCATCATTTCCCTGTTTCTGCCTGACAGCCATTTTTCTCAGACAAACACCCATTTTGTGTGTGACATGCTCTCAGCAAACTTGTCTGAAAACTGTCCTTCACATCCCCATTGAATCTTGCACAACCCTCTGCTCCTTGTGGTCGAGCCAATTCCAAGAAGCCTGTCTGTGTGCCCTCCCCCAGTTGTGCCAGAGACTCAGCCACATCCTGTCCATTGTTGGTAACTCAGCCTGTCACACCAACTGCCCTGTGACCACCCCCAACTGAAAGAGGAAGCACGAGGTTAGGCCCTGAAACCACCCCCAACTAATAGAGGAAGCACAAGGTTGTACACTGTGAACACACACATTTCTGTGGTTCTGCCAATTCTGGGAACCAGCAGCAGATAGTTCCTGTTCTTAACTGTAAGACACCCTGCACCTGGCATCTTAGTTCATTGACCACCCCTTCCTGTGTTTCAGCCAATTCCCAGAACCAGCAGATAGTTCCTGTTTTAGGAAATAGTTACTGCAAGCCAGAGAGCAGATGGTCTCTGTTTTACACAAGATAGTTCCTCTTTTTGACATGAAGCGCGAGCACAAATCCCAAATGAGGAAGCCTCCCCCTTCCAACTGTCAGACTATTTCACATCGCAAGTCCCCTCACGAAGCCTAAGACACGCCCCCATTTCTTCACAATCTGCTCCTCTTGCTAATTTTTGTTCCTCTATCTGCCATGACCTGTTTGTTCCTCTATTTTGCCTCATGACCAAGACTGTATAAATGTCCTGCTGTTGAAAATAAAGACACCCACTTCAAGAGAGAGACTTGAGAGATTGCTCCTGTGCCCGCTTGGCGCTGGAAGCGCTCCCCTTAACTCGAGTTATTGGTCTCCTCCTCCTTCATTTGAGCACCACGGACTCCTCGCTTTGCATTGACAAGAAATTATGATTTATTAAGCATAGAAATTCAGAAATGAGGTAATAAGTAAATTTAATTTACCACATTAATTGGCGCCCGGAACAGGGACATTCCCTTTCCCCCACGCGCCGGCGATATTGGACCCGGTACTGTCCCCTCCTGACCGTTGACGGACTTCAAAAGTGCACAACGCGGGGAATTCCCGCTAACTCCCTCGAGGCGAAGAGGGGGACCGACTGCGGCCCAGCATGCACACGAGGCGGTGAGGAAATAGCGGAACGTCCTGAACCAAAGCCCAACCTGCGAAGCAGACGAGTCCGAGGTTCTACAAATCCCACCTTGAAACTGCGCGCCGCGTTTTTCCAAAATCTTCAAGAGGCCTTCCAGTTATTTTTCGGTGAGTACTGCTGAAAAGTATAAAGACGAACCCACAGCTTTTGTGGGGGCGGTAAAGATACGCGTTTTGTTGGTTTCTCACCTATCTTTGGTGAGGACTACTAAAACTAGTATAAAAGACGGACTCACTACCTTGTGGGCACGGTAAAGATACATGTTTTGTTGGTTTCTCACCTATCTTTGGTGAGGACTACTAAAACTAGTATAAAAGACGGACTCACTACCTTGTGGGCACGGTAAAGATACATGTTTTTGTGTGTTTCTCACTTATTTTGTGAGGACTACTAAACTAGTCTAAAAGAAGGACTCACCACTTTCGTGGGTACGGTAAAGATATATGTTCTGTTTGTTTTTCTTTTTCTCTCAATTCTAAATCTTCGAAAGTCTTGCCATCATGCCTATTTTCTCGAAAATACGTAAGATGGCAACCAAAAGGAGTATTCTTGAGAAGGAAATTTCCCTTCCTCCTCGGGATACTCCAGGACACTTCATGTATGCAAAACATGGTGTCGGTGCATTTATTTATTGTGATTTATGGGTGGATTATACTAAAGACCTAGAACACAGATATAGATGGCCTGAAAATGGTACTTTTGACATGGAATGTATTATAAAATTAGAGGAACAGTTATGGAAGAAAAAGAGAGTCCGCCAGTCACAGAGTGACTCAGTAGAGTTATGGCGAAAAGAAGCCCATAGGAGGCAACAGAAGGAATTGCATAAAGTTGAAAAGGGTAAGAGAATGTCAGAGCAGGCCAAGAAAGAACAGTTACAAGAAATAGGGAAAGAAGTAGTTAGTGAAAGGAATAAAAGGGAACAATCAGCCATTTCTACTGGTTTTTATCCTGTATTGCCATCTGCACCTGAAAACATTAACATTGCATCAGCACAGCCTACAGCCCCACTACCTGAGGATACTTTCACCAATTTCCTCTTAGATACTCCATCTCCATATGAGGTTCCAGTAATTCAACACCCTCTGCCTCTGCCACCCCTTTTACAACATAACGCACCACCTCTCACTCCAGAAGGGGGTGCCGTAGGTCCAGACCCAGGTAAAACAATTCCCGACTGCCCCTATGACCCAACTCCGAGCAACACAGGGGAGGCGGGCCGAATAAGTAAAATACTTCATGACTCCTGGGAAGAAATAAGACATCTACCAGCAATTGACACGTTTCTTCAAGCGGCCTCTGAGTTTCTTCGTACTGGAGAGAACTCACGAGCCATTACCGCTATGACTACAAGAAGATCACACCCTGTAAAAATGCACATGTATAGGTTCCTCCTTTGCTGCTTCATAAAACACATACAAGCAGAGGAAAGAAATGTACCAGTTTCACTTTTTGAATTATTAGATTCCGCATCCGACCACACTAGTCTAGAACTTATAAATGATGCACTAGACAGGTTCACCCGTAAGGTGACCCGTATTCTGCAAAACTTGCAAACAAATAAAGAGAATAAGAAACTTGAGGAGGAAATTACTGAACCTACTGAAAAAGTCCTACCCGTTCGTTCTTCCGCCCTTAATTCACGAACATCCCCGCCTACATTCCTCCAAGGTCACTCTGAACGGTCATCTCCAGATGAGTTATTTGAAAATACATCCAATGCATTAGACTACTGGTTAGACCAGGAACCTCCGCTTACACCGGAGGAGGAGGAAATAGCCAGAACTGCGACCCTATGGGTCTCTCAATATAAGATATATGACAATGATCTCATAGCCCAACTTTTTCTAGCATTACCACGCTCACATCAAAGATTAGCAAGTCTCTACATGGTACAACATCTCATCACACTCAATGACACTCATTTTAAACATGATCCAAGACTCGAAGATTTTCTGTCTGACTGCGCTGATAACATGTTCCTCCACAATAGTGCAGTTTTTCTCAACACATTTATAGATTTTAGACAGAAATACCAGAAAAAGACTGAATATAAATCTTTCAATAATACTTGTGGACCAATTAATAGACTTCCTCAAACACGCCAGTTCCCCATGAGAGAGGTCCACCCCAGAGCTGACACAAATGGAGCTCTACAACGCGTCTTCATTTATGTACCCTTGACAAAACTTGAGTTACGAAGGATGAAAGAGATGGTTCCCTCCCACTCAAAGGATCCTGCTGGATTCTTTAAGGAATTAGGAGATGTATTAATGATGGGAACATATACTCTTTCTGATATCACAGCAATTCTGAAATTATTGTTGCCATCAGGTATATATGACAAACTAAGAGAAAAAGATTGGGAAGTAGCAGGTGAACACATTAGATGGACTGAACTTCAGAATGATGAAAATACTAGAGTAGCAGGTCAAGGTATAGGACACAGACTAAAAGCACTTCCTGGCACTATTTTAAAGGTGCTACCACAGTTACTAACAGTGAAAAAGGAGGACTGGGATGCCATTTCCTCCTGCAAACAGAAACATGGTGAAGACATTGGAGATTATTACACCAGACTTGAAAAGTGTTTTGCGGTAAATAGCGGCCTTACGCCGACAAGTGAAGCTTACCCGCATCTGTTTGTTTCCAAATTAGTAGATAACGCCTTGCCAGCCATTAAGGACAGAGTACTAAAAGTAGAAAGTACCTGGCAAGCACATACACCTCCACAGGTGTTACAAATGCTACAATATCACCAGAATCGCATTAGGGATGAAGAAGAAAATGATAAGAAACGCATGAAAGACACAAAGATGAAAGCATTAGTAGCCCAAACTGCACCCCAGCGTCAACAGACACCAAGTAGCCAGACAAATATAAAAAGCACTTGTAATTATTGCAAAAAGATGGGACACTTCGTTAAAGATTGCCCTGTCTTAAAGCACAATTTGGCTACTGGTAAGACCAAGCCACGCCCATATCAGCCAAAACAGAATGGTTCCCTAGACAGTTCAACACCTTCAGTTCCACTGACAACACAAATGGCCCAAATGAATATTATAGACAGCGCCTACACTGAATATTACCCAGATTTCTCATGATGTTGCCCAGAGAGAGAAGATGACAAATTGCCCCTAATCCCCATTCCAGTAGATCAGACAGGTCCATTTATAGAGGTCCGACTTCTTGGGGAGGATAGGAAATTTCTACTAGACACTGGGGCCAGTAAAACAACAATAAGCCATCAAGAGGTCTCAGAGGCTCCTCTCTCGGGTTCAAAAAGTATTTCTCTGGGTTTCTCGGGACAACCTGTGACAAACGCCACGTCAAAACCACTGCCCTTGCAGGTTGGTCCCCTCACGACAACTACAGATCTTATATTGACAAAATCATGTCCAGAAAACTTGCTTGGTATAAAAACATTGAAAGAATAGGAGCTGTCATTGTTTGCTCGCCTACAGATATCAGACTATTTCTGCGAGATTTCAAGGGCCACTGCACAAGTAGAGAATTAGATGAGCGTTTGAAAGATTTGCCACACATCCTGTGGGCCACTGATTCCACCACAGAATGATGTATGGAAATAACACCTCACAAGGTTACACTGAAAGAGGGAGCCCAACTACCACGCATAAGGCAATACAAAATTCCACCTCAGGCTGAACAAGCATTAATGTTAATTATTCAGGACCTAATACAGTCAGGTGTGATTAAGGAAACACCTTCTAACATTTGCAATTCCCCTGTTTTACCAGTTCATAAAAAAGTGGAACCAGGAACACCACATGTCTACAGACTAGTGGTGGATTTGAGAGAGCTCAATAAATGTGTCGTTCCACAACACCCTGTGGTTCCAGACATCTCAACCCTACTCACAGCCATAGATGCGGAAGCAACGCATTTTTCAGTCATTGACTTGAAAAACGCATTCTTTAGCATACCTATTCACCCAGACAGTCAACACCTTTTTGGCTTCTCCTTACAAGGACGAAGTTTCCAATTCACAAGAGCTCCTCAAGGTTTCACAGAGAGTCCAAGCGTATATAGCCAAGCATTAAAAAGACAACTAGATGCTGTTCAAATGCCCACGGATACAGCCATACTACAATATGTTGATGATATCCTCATTACGGCCAGATCTGACGCAGCATGTGCTGAAGCATCACTACTAGTACTAGAATTCCTAGCTGCAAATGGCCATAAAGTTTCCCCTGGTAAGCTCCAATTTTGTTTACAGCAAGTGGCATACTTAGGGCACTTGCTGTCAAAGGAGGGTAGGCAGCTTACACAGGAACGCATCCAGCTCATACTACAAATACCACAACCAACAACACAGAAACAAGTTCGAGCCTTTGTTGGTCTCACCTCATATTATAGACAGTGGTTCTCACAATTTGCACTCATTTCCAAACCGTTAGTGCAGCTGACAACACTCGAAGCTGGCGCTACTCCACAATTACCCTGGACAGATGAACACATGCAAGCCTTTCAGTCTCTTAAAAAAGCTATGTGTCAAGCCCCAGTGCTGGCAACACCTAATTACACCAAAGATTTTACATTATTTGTAACAGAAAACTCAGGTACAGCACTATCAGTTCTGACCCAACTTCAAGCAGACAAACATAAACCATGTGGTTATTTTTCAAGCACATTAGATCCAGTAGCACAAGCATTGCCTGCATGTCTAAAATCAGTAGCAGCTACTGCACAAGCTATTAGACTAAGCGATTCTATTGTATTGGGACATCATCTGATAGTTCAGGTCCCACACGCTGTAGAACTTCTGTTAAACAGAACACAAACACAGCATCTGACAATAGCCAGACTCACCGGGTATGAGATGACACTTTTTCAGCCACACATTGAGATTAGACGCTGCAACATTTTAAACCCAGCAACACTGTTGCCACTGACCTCTCCTACTGAAGAAATTCACGATTGTATTGACATAATTGATTTAGTGACCAAACCAAGACCAGATTTACAAGATACTCCCCTTGCTAAGGCAGAAATGACACTCTTTGTTGATGGTTCATGTATGAGACTCCCCACAGGAGAATTAGCAGCAGCCTATGCCGTCACAAATGGTACAGACACTTTAGAAGCACACAAGATAGAGATACTGTCGGCACAGGCAGCAGAACTCATAGCCCTAACACAAGCATGTCACTTAGCAAAAGGAAAGTCAGTTAACATCTACACTGATTCACAATATGCCTTTGGAGTTGTACACAACTTCGGTACATTGTGGAGAGAGAGAGGATTTCTCACATCACATGGGTCCAGAATACAGCATGCTACACTCATCACTGCCCTCTTAGAGGCCAGTCAGTTACCAGAGAAAATCGCAGTGCTAAAATGTAAAGCGCACACAAAAGGAACAGATGAAATATCCAAAGGAAATGATTCTGCAGACAGTGCAGCCAAGTTAGCAGCAAACACAGAATTAAGTATACCACACCGCCAATATACAATACGAGACCCCTTTTCTGACATCCAGGATGTCCAAAGTCACGCCACACCACAGGAACTGCTAGAATGGAAGGAAAAAGGAGGGGTCCTTACAGATCAAGGCTGGATGACACCTGAAAGAGCAGTATGGTTTCTACCGGATGCCATGGTACAGGTTATGGTAAACACCATACATGGACCAGCGCATCTGGGAAAAAAAGCAATGTTAGACAGCATACAGAATATATGGCACAACAAACATTTGAGAACTGCAGCCAAACAAAAAGTTAAAACGTGCATGATTTGTAATCAGTTCAACCCAGGAAAAGGCACAAAGGTGGAACAGGGAGGATTCCAACCCCCTGACCATCCATTTGAAGTTCTCCAGATGGACTATATCCAGATGGAGAGATGTAGAGGTCACAAGTATGTACTAGTTGTAGTGTGTGCTCTGACCAGATGGACAGAAGCCTATCCCGTCCCAGATTACACTGCAACGACAACTGCTAAACAATTAGTTAGAGAGTTTTTCCCGAGGTATGGGTTGCCCCGTGTCATCTACTCAGATAACGGCCAACCTTTTTCCTCTGAACTCATGAAGCAAGTGTCTCTTCTGTTAGGGTACACTTGGAAGTTTCACTGTGTAAGACATCCTCAGGCAGCAGGTCTAGTAGAAAGACACAACCAAACTTTGAAGACAAAATTGGCCAAGATATGCACTGACAAAGGCGTGGACTGGATGGTAGCCTTACCGGTTGCCCTCTTTTACATGCGTATGGTAGCCCATTCCAGAACTGGCTTATCTCCATATGAAGTGGTCTTTGGCAGACCACCAAATATGTGGGGTACGCCAAGGCCTAAAAGAATAACTGATGTTGACAGTACTATGCTGACTGACTACCTGGCTTCCTTGATGTCTGCACTCCAATCTTGTCGTTCTCAGGTTGCTGCCACCTTCCCTGACAAAACCAACCCAAAAGAACACGCCATCCGACCCGGGGACTGGGTCCTCGTGAGGAAGCCAAGACTCGTACTACGAACAACACGGACAGCAGTGAAGGTCGAGGGCAGGAAGGGCTGGCTGCACGCAAGCCACTGCCGGAAACATTTTGGGCAAAAAGACACTGTTGCTGATGGCCCTGCCAATCCCACTGACATTGTGAATGAACAATCTTTATTGCCTTTGGAACTAACCCCACAACAGGATTACAAATCAAAGTTAAGGTCTGCCATTCGGACTCTGGCTAAATAAGTCCATTGGGCGTCGGTCCAATGGTGAAGCGGTTGGAGCATGGGAATGGATTTTAACACCTTGACTATGTGGGAGAAAGAAAAAACTGAACTCTAGAAAAAGACATAATGGTCCTATTATATGTTTGACAGTATTATTTTTCCTTGTGGCAGTTATGACGTGTCTTGGTTGGATTCTCCACACTGTTTTTCCTCCAACACAACACACCTCTCATACACCCAACAGCACTCAGGAACACACCTATCACGACCTACCCCCTCACGAACAAGCCCATAGACTAGCCTTGCGAAACAATACCTTCATACAGATGCTACACCACACTCAGCAGGCCAGTAATAGCACCAATTGTTGGATATGTGGCCGCATCCCACCTCATCAGAAAAAGGCAGGGATGCCTCTTTTTCCTTTCCCATTCTCTTATAATGGAACTTGTGAAGCCTGGTTCGCCCTAATAACAGCTGACGATACTACCCCCACCTCCTGCCCTGACGGAAATAATTCATGCAAGAATGGGTGGCCTTGGGGGGATTTAAACAAGGTACTCAATACTGCCTGTTACCCTAATAAGGAGGGAGATCCTCAGGCGACAGGTACAGTCCTAGAAAGTGAAGAATACAAGCAAGGGAACATGACCATGTCCTACAAGATGTTAAATAACAAACCTAAAAAGAATGCTGGGCCCCCTTCCATCTCGGTCTCACCAGTAAAAGGACACCTGTGCATCCAGAAAAATGGCTCTGTTCCATTAGGACACAGTGACTGTCATACCACTATAAGTTTTGAAGTCAGAGGAAAGTCCTCATTCCTAGCATCTCGCCATACTTATTTCATCTGTGGCCAAACGGCCTATGTGCAGCTGCCCTTGAACTGGGGGGGAACTTGCTATATAGCATTCCTGTTACCCCCTGTCTTTGTGGCCCCATCCACTTACCACCGAGACCTCCTAGTGCCCCATGTCAGATCGTCCTGGGGATGGAAACTGCTGTCAGCAGCAGATATAATATTCCTGATAATAACTGGATGCTGCCTTTGCATCCATTGTGGCCCTGCCCTGTGCGGTCTATGCGCTGCAAACTGCATTTCTAAACCACTTGTCCAGCAGAGAGAAAGGGAAAGAATCATGCTACAAGAATGTATAAATGATCTCATGCAAATTGAGATATAATGTAGGTACACTCTGGGGCAAGGAGGGAATGTGGAATAAAATTGACAATTGTGCCCCATCATTTCCCTGTTTCTGCCTGACAGCCATTTTTCTCAGACAAACACCATTTTGTGTGTGACATGCTCTCAGCAAACTTGTCTGAAAACTGTCCTTCACATCCCCATTGAATCTTGCACAACCCTCTGCTCCTTGTGGTCGAGCCAATTCCAAGAAGCCTGTCTGTGTGCCCTCCCCCAGTTGTGCCAGAGACTCAGCCACATCCTGTCCATTGTTGGTAACTCAGCCTGTCACACCAACTGCCCTGTGACCACCCCCAACTGAAAGAGGAAGCACGAGGTTAGGCCCTGAAACCACCCCCTACTAATAGAGGAAGCACAAGGCTGTACACTGTGAACATACACATTTCTGTGGTTCTGCCAATTCTGGGAACCAGCAGCAGATAGTTCCTGTTCTTAACTGTAAGACACCCTGCACCTGGCATCTTAGTTCATTGACCACCCCTTCCTGTGTTTCAGCCAATTCCCAGAACCAGCAGATAGTTCCTGTTTTAAGAAATAGTTACTGCAAGCCAGAGAGCAGATGATCTCTGTTTTACACAAGATAGTTCCTCTTTTTGACATGAAGCACGAGCACAAACCCCAAATGAGGAAGCCTCCCCCTTCCAACTGTCAGACTATTTCACATCGCAAGTCCCCTCACGAAGCCTAAGACACGCCCCCATTTCTTCACAATCTGCTCCTCTTGCTAATTTTTGTTCCTCTATCTGCCATGACCTGTTTGTTCCTCTATTTTGCCTCATGACCAAGACTGTATAAATGTCCTGCTGTTGAAAATAAAGACACCGGGAAACAACCATTACAACGCAACTTTTACAACGCACTACCATTACAACGAAATTTTTACAACGCAAAAACCATTACAACGCATGTATTTACAACGCATGTTTTTACAACGCAGGTACCTTTACAACGCATACCATTACAACGTAAGTATTGGTAAGTATATTTTAAATTTTATATGTTTGGGTTTTTTAAGGGGTATTTTTAGGGTTAAGGGTCAGTTTTGGGTTTTTGGGTTAAGGGGTATTTTTAGGGTTCAGGGTCAGTTTTGGGTTTTTGGGTAAAAGGGTATTTTTAGGGTTAAGGGTCAGTTTTCAGTTTTTGGGTTAAGGGGTATTTTTAGGGTTCAGGGTCAGTTTTGGGTTTTTGGGTAAAAGGGTATTTTTAGGGTTCAGGGTCAGTTTTCAGTTTTTGGGTAAAGGGGTATTTTTAGGGTTCAGGGTCAGTTTTCAGTTTTTGGGTAAAAGGGTATTTTTAGGGTTCAGGGTCAGTTTTCAGTTTTTGGGTAAAGGGGTATTTTTAGGGTTCAGGGTCAGTTTTCAGTTTTTGGGTAAAGGGGTATTTTTAGGGTTCAGGGTCAGTTTTCAGTTTTTGGGTAAAGGGGTATTTTTAGGGTTCAGGGTCAGTTTTTAGTTTTTGGGTAAAAGGGTATTTTTAGGGTTCAGGGTCAGTTTTCAGTTTTTGGGTTAAGGGATATTTTTAGGGTTCAGGGTCAGTTTTGGGTTTTTGGGTAAAGGGGTATTTTTAGGGTTCAGGGTCAGTTTTGGGTTTTTGGGTAAAGGAGTATTTTTAGGGTTCAGGTTCAGTTTTGGTTTTTTTGGTAAAAGGGTATTTTTGGGGTTCAGGGTCAGTTTTGGGTTTTTGGGTAAAGGGGTATTTTTAGGGTTCAGGGTCAGTTTTGGGTTTTTGGGGTACAGGGGTATTTTTAGGGTTCAGGGTCAGTTTTGGGTTTTTGGGGTAAAGGGGTATTTTTAGGGTTCAGGGTCAGTTTTGGGTTTTTGGGGTACAGGGGTATTTTTAGGGTTCAGGGTCAGTTTTGGGTTTTTGGAGTACATGGGTACAGGGTAAAAATAAAATAAAATTAAATTTAAATTAAATCAATTAAATGAAATGAAATTAAATTAAATTAAATTAAATTAAATTATATTATTTTCAATAAAAAAAAAATATATACTTACCAATACTTACGTTGAAATGGTATGCGTTGTAAAGGTACCTGCGTTGTAAAAACATGCGTTGTAAATACATGCGTTGTAAAAGTTTTTGCGTTGTAAAAAATTCGTTATAATGGTATGCGTTGTAAAAGTATGAGTTGTAACGTCATACATCCAAAGACACCCACTTCAAGAGAGAGACTTGAGAGATTGCTCCTGTGCCCACTTGGCGCTGGAAGCGCTCCCCTTAACTCGAGTTATTGGTCTCCTCCTCCTTCATTTGAGCACCACGGACTCCTCGCTTTGCATTGACAAGAAATTATGATTTATTAAGCATAGAAATTCAGAAATGAGGTAATAAGTAAATTTAATTTACCACAGAACAGTCCAGCCCGAACTGCCAAAGCCATGTCTTCCCTGTTCCAGAAACAAGCATCCTGGGACCGGTTTCTTCCATTTCAGCCGTCATCAGCCAGGCTAGCTTGAATCCAGTGACAAAGTGAGCAAGGGACTCACGTCTGAGCATACCCTGCCAACTTAGGGCGAACAATGCGATACAAAAGGGGATGATGGACGGAGCGTTTGAGCAAATCAAACACTCACCCCCAGTCACCTGATCTGGGTTTAATCCATCACCATTCTTTAGCTCACTCCGCCACCCCAGATCTGTTTACTGGGTGTGAGTGTTTGATTGGTTCAGAAGCTCCGTTCATCACCACCCCCTTTTGTACCGCTTTGTTCGCCATAAGTTGGCAGGGTATGCTCAGACGTGAGTCCCTTGCTCACTTTGCTACTGGATTCAAGCAAGCCTGGCTGAAGACAGCTGTAATGCCAGAAACCGGTCCTAGAAAGCTTGTTTCCGGTCCAGGGAAGGCATGGCTTGGCAGTTCGGGCTGGACTGTTCCCATGACATGAGGTACAGGGTCAGAATGATTTGTAAATGGCCATGTCTGAACTGGGGTGGCAGAGTGGGCTAAAGAACGGTGATGGATTAAACCCAGAACTGTTGACTGGGTGTGAGTGTTTGATTGGTTCAGATGCTCCGTCCATCACCACACCCTTTTGTACCGTTTTCCTAACAGAATCTTGGCTACATACAGACTCTGGTCCTGATGTATTCCAGTGATTTCTTCTGGGTTTCTCACCCATACACAAGATTAGGGTGGAAAACACAGCAGAGAAATGCCCCATACACAAGATTAGGCAGGAAAACACGGCAGAGAAATGCAATTATTTCACAGAAAAAATATCAGTGCAATATGTTCCAGCTCAATGATTTAACAGGGCCAGAATGCATGGGTTTAACATCTCTCTCCCCCTGAAATCCAGGATTTTGATTTAACAACCTCCTGAAATCGTGGGATGAGCCAATTTGCCCAGTAGCATTAAGATATTCATACTTGACTGCTTTGGGTGATTTTAATCTGCGTGTGGATATGGCTATAGGAAAGCACAGCTGGAGGTGGTTGATGCTTTCCAGGCATTTCATTTGCAACTATTTGTTTCCCACACTGCTCATCGAATTCGTCATACCATGGGTCATATTTTTTCAAACCTTCCACTGACTCTTGAAATGCCTTTCTCCCTTCTTTGATCTGACCATTATCTGAACCCTTTCACATGGGGATTGTACCAATCTGAAAAGGATTTTATAGTGGGGAGAGCATGAAACAATGTAAATCCATCAGTCTGGAATAAATTACTAGTGGCCTCTCAGTCTCATAGATAACAATGCAGAGTTATTTAACACTTGGGTTCATGAGGTTGTCTCCCAATTGACAAGAGGATCACATTCAAACTCCTCACCCATGCTCACAAATCACTCCACAACGCCGGACCAGCATACCTCAATGAACGACTGTCCTTCTACACCCCGAACCACCAGTTTCGCTCCGCCGATCTCGCCCTCACCAAAGTCCCACGCAATCGCCGAATGACCACCTGCGGCAGATCCTTCTCCCACCTCGCCTCAAAGACATGGAACACCCTCCCTGCCCATCTGCGGCAGACCCAGGACCTGCTGACCTTCAGGAGATGTCTCAAGACCTGGCTGTTCGACCAATAGCTGCCCCCACCCTTTAGCGCCTTGAAACACTCACAGGTGAGTAGTGAGCTCTACAAACGCCTTGATTGATTGATTGATGAGGTCACCTCTACTTTAGTCTACACCAAAAAGAGTACCACCAAACATATAGGTCCTTCTGCACTCTGTTTCATTCCTAAACTCTTGAATGTTAAGAAGCATGCTAAATAACTTAAGCATACATGGTGATTGAAATATATTCCTCCTTACAAGGAATGCTCTAAATGGGCTTTGAAAGATTATTACAAAGAAATTAAAACAGCCCAACACTTCTTTTGCACACACTGTACTTCTGAGGTGGGGATTTTTAAAACTGTAAAACTGTATTTGAACCTGAAAGTTTGCAATCTGAACATTTCTGTATCTCAGACACCTTTCACATGTCTGAAGGGTGTCCTGCAATGGGTGAGTGAGTGTCACCTACAATGCAATGCAGAAAAAATATTTGGGCATGTCAGAGAACATTGGATAGTCAGCTTCTATCTGAAGGGTCTTCCCCACCCACTCCAGTCACTAAGATCTTAGGAGTATAGATTTATGAAGATAATAAATGTTTACAACCTTAAATTCTCGCTTTGAATGGACCCTGCTTTGCCTTTCTCCATTCAATTTGAACATTTCATGATATACTACCTTTGGAGGCATGTAGGATGGTTGTTTATGCATTAATAACATTAAGACTAGATTATACTTAGGGGTGGGCATAACTCATGTAATTTTGCGTAACATAATCATGCAGAAATTTCCAAATATTCTGTGAGATTACTTGGAATAAGGGGAGACGTGTCTCGAGCACATCACTTCAGCAGAATGGTCCAAGTGATGCCGTTTGTGCAGAAACAAAAACATGAACGGCATGCCGTGATGTGCAAGCGTGTGGCATTTTGATTTCTAATGCCTGTTTCTGACTAGCCATCCAGTCGTGTTTGTGCTCGCTAGGGTACATCTAATCTAATCCACCCTATTCTGTTTCACACCTCACAATGTATGTAATATAGTTTTACTTTTCTATTACTTTCCTACTTTCCTGTGTGTTTAGTTTACATTTTGCTTCCAGTGTTAATGTGTTTTCGTGTTTTGTACCCGTCCATATCTAAGACAGAGGCAGATAGCACACCATGTGTGGGCAACGGCAGTGCATAGTGTGATGCCACACCACATTTTTAGCAAGGTGGCAAAAGTGCTATTTTTTTATGTGCAGCACCACCTCCCCCTCATGCTGGCAGCGGGCGGCAGGCTACGGCTTATTGGAGCGCTAGCTGAACTGGGGGAGCGTGCAGTACCACACCGGGGTCTCCCGTCCCCAGCAGCAAGTGACGCACAGCAGGGTCAACATAATCGACTGGGAGAAAGACCTGCTGGACCAGCTGGGAGTTGAAGTGGCTGGGCAAGTGTTGGACTTTGCCCTTCTGGCAGGTTCACCCCTAAACTTTTTGCTTTGATATGTGACTTAGTGTCGGTTGTTTTTGGCTTCTGCGCACTTTACTACTGTGTCCCAGTGTAAAGTGCGTGCGCTCCCTGAGTGCATGTTGTGAGATTGGCCTGCCCTCCCATAGGAATACATGGGGAATGTATGTGTCCATGGTAGTTCCTGATGTGTGGGGAGTGCAGGCTCGAGTTTGGTATGTGCAAACTCGTGAGAGTGAATGCTGCGCGATGATGTGTGCGGCTTTAATGTGTCTAGTGTGGAAGTGCCACTTCTAGAAGGTGGGGTATGAAAGACAGGGTTTACCCAAAAGTCACTGGGACCTGGGTCATATACAGTACAAAGTGAAGGGGTCCCAGTGTTCAATGACAATGAATATAACAAAATTTAAATAAAATTAGAGATGCAATTCATGAGTCTACAAAGTTTAATTCACAGAGTAGACGTATCGGGATAAAGTATCCAACAATTTTCAATTTGTAAAACGGTTGATCAGTGCCCAGGATGGGGGGAGGTGATAAAGTGAGGTTGGTGCAGGTAGGGGAAAGTGAGCAAAAAACAGACAGTAATCTGCATCATTAACACATAGATTGAAATATCACAAAAGAATAAATCAACTGAATCATTTGAAAAAACACATGTCCCTAATAGTTCGTAAATGTCTCAATTGCGGGCACAGGGACTGGAATGTAGACCGGTTGTCGACGTTTCGACCCACTATGTTGCAGGGATTAGTGGGACCCTTGCTGCGGGGTCTTCATCAGGGCGAAAGAGGGGCTATCAACCTATTAATAATTAAGGATGGGTGTAAGTTAGTAGGCTATTTATCATGCGACTGTAAATCACACTAATTGAGTGAGCACACACTAAGTATGGAAATGGGAGCATACCTTTCTGATTGGCGCTCGTCATCTTAGTTATGAATTCTGGAATGAATCCACGAAGAGGATTAAATGTTCCTATAGTTGAATAAAGGGGATGTATCAACCATAAGTGAAAATGGAAATTGATATAAATTAGAAACAGAATCCTTTCTGTTGGATACAAAGTGTACATCGATAAAACTCACAGATTGTAGGCTGCCAATCACGTGGGGGCGGGAACGATGCGGGCCCGGGGACGTGCGTTGATAGAGACTGAGGTTCTGATTGAAAGGAGATAGGCGCGCCAAGGTTAAAACATGGAAATAGAAATTACCAGTCAACTACCCCTTCTAAGGTATATGGCACACGAAGGGAAGGACAACTGACTCACCAAAGGATGGTTCGCATTGTCCCAGTGGGGGTCTTGGGCGTTGCGAGTGAATCTATGGACGCCTGCTGACGAAGGAACCAAGAGGAGAAAGGCGGTGTCAGTGCACGATTAAAGGAGTAGAATTGAATTGGGTACTGGCGTTTGGTGAGCGGATGGGCTTACCGTGTGGAATGAATCCGTTGCACGTCTAAGGAGTCGGGACAGTCTGTCGGGCAGACTTCCTGGTTAGGACTGTTGTTATGGTAACGGGACCACGTGACCCATAGTGGATGATGGCCAGGGTGGAAAGACTGGCGTAAGGTACTCGATACTGAAATTAGGAAAACCGACCCTGATAATGGTCCGCATTGAAGATATTCATGCATTATAGATGTTAATACGAGGGGCTGATACCAATAAATTCATAAAAGGTATCCTGATAATGAATAGTCCGCATTGTCGCTGGGAGTCGCATGACTAGATGTATATTAATAGAATTGTCCACATTATAGATATTAAGAGGGGCAATTACCAATAAATTAACAATTAGTGGTCAGGGCCCGATTATGGTCATGTAGCAGGAATTGGATTCGCACTACCTGGTTCGAATTAAGAGAAAGTATGGGGAGAATGCCAACACTATCAAGGATGTACCAATATTAGCTTACAGAATTGAGTTCAATTGAGGTTCGTTAGTAAGCGTGTTCAAAAACCAGTAAAACCCAGGACACCATTGCCCTTATTTACAAGTTAAAAAATAAATCTGTATACATTAGACAGCGTGTCATAGTACGTTCAATAATATTCTAACATCAGAGTAGTTCCATAAAGACAAAACAATACATTTCTATCCATAGGTGTACCTGTCACATGACGGTAAAACCTGGGTATTAGATTCAAGAGAAGATGTTAATTACCCAGCCATATAGCATAATCCCATAGGTAGGCCACTATTAGGGAGTGCGAAAGACATACATAAACCCTCGATCAGATTAGTGGGAGTACCAGATTAATACTAATACTGAGTGTCTGAGGAATGTCTAAGGAGTCAGGTCAGTGTTCATGGTTATAAGGCCAGTGTAGCTAGCTGGGAAAAGGAGTTATCAAGTTCATTAAGACCAGATTGGATGGAATCAAAGAAAAACATCCATTTGAGCTCCCGGGTGTTTAGGATCGTGGTAATGTTACCTCCGCGAGGTCCAAGCGTCGCTTTTTCGAGTATTACCCAGCGAAGATTATCAGGTGAGTGGGAGGCTGTTTTGAAATGGTCCACAAGAGGTGCTCCTTGAATCTCGCATCTGATCCTGCTCATATGCTGGAAGATTCGAGCTTTGGCCTTTTGCTGTGTTTGACCAATGTAGATTAGGTCACAAGGGCATATTATTGCATAAATGATGTTGTTGGTATTACAATTACTAAAGGTCTTCAGAGGAACCTTCAAATTTTTGTAGAGAAATTCCTTGGTCTGCACCGTGGTGTCACATGCTTTACAGTTGCCACATCTGAAATGGCCGATTGTAGGTGGAAGATTCCACATAGATGTTAGTGTTGGTTCAACAGGGGTCGGCAGAAGAGAGCGTACCACAAAGTCTTTCACACTTTTAGCCTTCCTGAAGGCATGTAGTGGAGTAGCTATTTGATTGACATCATCAGATATTAATGTCCAGTGGTGGTTGACAATACGTTTGATTATGTTGCTTTTTGTCGAGAACGTCGTGACACACATCAGACGGTCTAGGGCCTTCGTGGCCACTTCTTTTTGAATTAGTAGTTCCTCGCGAGGATAAAACCAAGCTCTCTTGCGGGCTTTTGTCACCAATCTTTTGGGATAGCCGCGTTCTTTCAGTCGGCCTGCCAAATCATCAGATTGTTCAAAGTAGTGTTCTTTATTGGAGCAGTTCCGGCGAATTCGCAAGAATTGCCCAAAGGGCAAATTGTCGCGCAGGGCTCGAGGGTGGTGGCTACTGTATTGAAGTAGCGAGTTCCTTTCGGCCGGTTTCCGGTATAGTGTTGTGAGTAAGGTACCTCTGTTCTCAAAGATGGTGATATCTAAAAAATCCACGCTGTGGTTATCTGATTTGTAGGTGAATTGGAGGTGGGGTAATTGTTGGTTCAGCCACATATGGAAGGACGATAGGTCATTCGAATTCCCATTCCAGATTATTAAAATATCGTCAATATATCTCCTCCAAAGAAATAGGTGGTCTCTAAACGGGTTGAGCGCACCAAGGACAGTGTCTTCCTCAAAAGCTGCCATGTACAGTATAGCCACATCCGGGGCGAAGGGAGCCCCCATCGCCACCCCTTGTGTTTGGAATAAAAATTTGTTTTTGAACATAAAGAAGTTCTTTGTCATAGCTATCCGGAGTAGCGCGATGATGAATTCAGTTGGTACCTGGACTGGTGCTGGTCTAGTTTGTAGGAATCTTGTTGTGACTGCAAGCGCTTCCTGTTGGGGAATGCATGTGTATAAGGAGACCACATCGCAGGTTGCAAGCAGTTGATGCTGGGAATCAAATGGAAGATTTTCTACAATATTGATCGTGTGAAGAGTGTCCCTGAGGTACGTCTGGGTTGCTTCCGCAAGGGGTTTTAGAAAATAGTCGATATATCTACCCAACGGTTCGAGGATAGAGCCACATCCTGAGACGATGGGACGACCAGGTGGATCCTCCATATTTTTGTGGATTTTCGGGAGAGTGTAGATCGTGGCCAATCTGGGATGTTGTTGATTAAGGTAATCGAACTCATGCTTGGATAGAAAACCTAGCTCGTATCCTTCCTTGGTTAATTCCAGAATTTCAAGAGCTATGGCCTTGGATGGGTCAGATCTGAGTTGTTGGTAGCTAGCCCCATCGCTCAATTGTCGATTGATTTCTGATTCGTACTTAGAGACGTCTTGCACAACAATCGCTCCGCCTTTGTCCGCGGGCTTAATAACCACCTCGGTGTTGTTCGCAAGAGATTGGAGTGCTATTCTTTCAGATCTGCTGATGTTATGTTTTGTGAAGGATTTTTCAATTAACGCCTCATTGACATCCCTTAGGACCACAGCCTCGTATGCAAGAATTTTGTGTGACATAGTGCCGGAGGGAGGGACAAAGGTGGAGGGAATCCTCAAGCCGGTGATGGAAGGATTGGCATATGGACCGGTGTTTCGAAAAAAATATTTTAGTCGTATTTTGCGAAAGAATTTGGTCACTTAACAAGAATTAAAAATATTGACGCAAGGGTTATCCTACGTTCCAACTAACAGACCGGACCACTTTACAATCAGAACTGAATTGTTCAAATTCTTTCGCAAAATACGACTAAAATATTTTTTTCGAAACACCGGTCCATATGCCAATCCTTCCATCACCGGCTTGAGGATTCCCTCCACCTTTGTCCCTCCCTCCGGCACTATGTCACACAAAATTCTTGCATACGAGGCTGTGGTCCTAAGGGATGTCAATGAGGCGTTAATTGAAAAATCCTTCACAAAACATAACATCAGCAGATCTGAAAGAATAGCACTCCAATCTCTTGCGAACAACACCGAGGTGGTCATTAAGCCCGCGGACAAAGGCGGAGCGATTGTTGTGCAAGACGTCTCTAAGTACGAATCAGAAATCAATCGACAATTAAGCGATGGGGCTAGCTACCAACAACTCAGATCTGACCCATCCAAGGCCATAGCTCTTGAAATTCTGGAATTAACCAAGGAAGGATACGAGCTAGGTTTTCCATCCAAGCATGAGTTCGATTACCTTAATCAACAACATCCCAGATTGGCCACGATCTACACTCTCCCGAAAATCCACAAAAATATGGAGGATCCACCTGGTCGTCCCATCGTCTCAGGATGTGGCTCTATCCTCGAACCGTTGGGTAGATATATCGACTATTTTCTAAAACCCCTTGCGGAAGCAACCCAGACGTACCTCAGGGACACTCTTCACACGATCAATATTGTAGAAAATCTTCCATTTGATTCCCAGCATCAACTGCTTGCAACCTGCGATGTGGTCTCCTTATACACATGCATTCCCCAACAGGAAGCGCTTGCAGTCACAACAAGATTCCTACAAACTAGACCAGCACCAGTCCAGGTACCAACTGAATTCATCATCGCGCTACTCCGGATAGCTATGACAAAGAACTTCTTTATGTTCAAAAACAAATTTTTTCTCCAAACACAAGGGGTGGCGATTGGGGCTCCCTTCGCCCCGGATGTGGCTATACTGTACATGGCAGCTTTTGAGGAAGACACTGTCCTTGGTGCGCTCAACCCGTTTAGAGACCACCTATTTCTTTGGAGGAGATATATTGATGATATTTTAATAATCTGGAATGGGAATTCGAATGACCTATCGTCCTTCCATATGTGGCTGAACCAACAATTACCCCACCTCCAATTCACCTACAAATCAGATAACCACAGCGTGGATTTTTTAGATATCACCATCTTTGAGAACAGAGGTACCTTACTTACAACACTATACCGGAAACCGGCCGAAAGGAACTCGCTACTTCAATACAGTAGCCACCACCCTCGAGCCCTGCGCGACAATTTGCCCTTTGGGCAATTCTTGCGAATTCGCTGGAACTGCTCCAATAAAGAACACTACTTTGAACAATCTGATGATTTGGCAGGCCGACTGAAAGAACGCGGCTATCCCAAAAGATTGGTGACAAAAGCCCGCAAGAGAGCTTGGTTTTATCCTCGCGAGGAACTACTAATTCAAAAAGAAGTGGCCACGAAGGCCCTAGACCGTCTGGTGTGTGTCACGACGTTCTCGACAAAAAGCAACATAATCAAACGTATTGTCAACCACCACTGGAAATTAATATCTGATGATGTCAATCAAATAGCTACTCCACTACATGCCTTCAGGAAGGCTAAAAGTGTGAAAGACTTTGTGGTACGCTCTCTTCTGCCGACCCCTGTTGAACCAACACTAACATCTATGTGGAATCTTCCACCTACAATCGGCCATTTCAGATGTGGCAACTGTAAAGCATGTGACACCACGGTGCAGACCAAGGAATTTCTCTACAAAAATTTGAAGGTTCCTCTGAAGACCTTTAGTAATTGTAATACCAACAACATCATTTATGCAATAATATGCCCTTGTGACCTAATCTACATTGGTCAAACACAGCAAAAGGCCAAAGCTCGAATCTTCCAGCATATGAGCAGGATCAGATGCGAGATTCAAGGAGCACCTCTTGTGGACCATTTCAAAACAGCCTCCCACTCACCTGATAATCTTCGCTGGGTAATACTCGAAAAAGCGACGCTTGGACCTCGCGGAGGTAACATTACCACGATCCTAAACACCCGGGAGCTCAAATGGATGTTTTTCTTTGATTCCATCCAATCTGGTCTTAATGAACTTGATAACTCCTTTTCCCAGCTAGCTACACTGGCCTTATAACCATGAACACTGACCTGACTCCTTAGACATTCCTCAGACACTCAGTATTAGTATTAATCTGGTACTCCCACTAATCTGATCGAGGGTTTATGTATGTCTTTCGCACTCCCTAATAGTGGCCTACCTATGGGATTATGCTATATGGCTGGGTAATTAACATCTTCTCTTGAATCTAATACCCAGGTTTTACCGTCATGTGACAGGTACACCTATGGATAGAAATGTATTGTTTTGTCTTTATGGAACTACTCTGATGTTAGAATATCATTGAACGTACTATAACACGCTGTCTAATGTATATAGATATTTTTTTTAACTTGTAAATAAGGGCAATGGTGTCCTGGGTTTTACTGGTTTTTGAACACGCTTACTAACGAACCTCAATTGAACTCAATTCGGTAAGCTAATATTGGTACATCCTTGATAGTGTTGGCATTCTCCCCATACTTTCTCTTAATTCGAACCAGGTAGTGCGAATCCAATTCCTGCTACATGACCATAATCGGGCCCTGACCACTAATTGTTAATTTATTGGTAATTGCCCCTCTTAATATCTATAATGCGGACAATTCTATTAATATACATCTAGTCATGCGACTCCCAGCGACAATGCGGACTATTCATTATCAGGATACCTTTTATGAATTTATTGGTATCAGCCCCTCGTATTAACATCTATAATGCATGAATATCTTCAATGCGGACCATTATCAGGGTCGGTTTTCCTAATTTCAGTATCGAGTACATTACGCCAGTCTTTCCACCCTGGCCATCATCCACTATGGGTCACGTGGTCCCGTTACCATAACAACAGTCCTAACCAGGAAGTCTGCCCGACAGACTGTCCCGACTCCTTAGACGCGCAACGGATTCATTCCACACGGTAAGCCCATCCGCTCACCAAACACCAGTACCCAATTCAATTCTACTCCTTTAATCGTGCACTGACACCGCCTTTCTCCTCTTGGTTCCTTCGTCAGCAGGCGTCCATAGATTCACTCGCAACGCCCAAGACCCCCACTGGGACAACGCGAACCATCCTTTGGTGAGTCAGTTGTCCTTCCCTTCGTGTGCCATATACCTTAGAAGGGGTAGTTGACTGGTAATTTCTATTTCCATGTTTTAACCTTGGCGCGCCTATCTCCTTTCAATCAGAACCTCAGTCTCTATCAACGCACGTCCCCGGGCCCGCATCGTTCCCGCCCCCACGTGATTGGCAGCCTACAATCTGTGAGTTTTATCGATGTACACTTTGTATCCAACAGAAAGGATTCTGTTTCTAATTTATATCAATTTCCATTTTCACTTAAGGTTGATACATCCCCTTTATTCAACTATAGGAACATTTAATCCTCTTCGTGGATTCATTCCAGAATTCATAACTAAGATGACGAGCGCCAATCAGAAAGGTATGCTCCCATTTCCATACTTAGTGTGTGCTCACTCAATTAGTGTGATTTACAGTCGCATGATAAATAGCCTACTAACTTACACCCATCCTTAATTATTAATAGGTTGATAGCCCCTCTTTCGTCCTGATGAAGACCCCGCAGCAAGGGTCCCACTAATCCCTGCAACATAGTGGGTCGAAACGTCGACAACCGGTCTACATTCCAGTCCCTGTGCCCGCAATTGTGACATTTACGAACTATTAGGGACATGTGTTTTTTTAAATGATTCAGTTGATTTATTCTTTTGTGATATTTCAATCTATGTGTTAATGATGCAGATTACTGTCTGTTTTTTGCTCACTTTCCCCTACCTGCACCAACCTCACTTTATCACCTCCCCCCATCCTGGGCACTGATCAACCGTTTTACAAATTGAAAATTGTTGGATACTTTATCCCGATACGTCTACTCTGTGAATTAAACTTTGTAGACTCATGAATTGCATCTCTAATTTTATTTAAATTTTGTTATATTCATTGTCATTGAACACTGGGACCCCTTCTCTTTGTACTTCTAGAAGGTGGCCTGTCTGTGTATTAAAGGTGAATTCCCTGTCTGGCTTATGATTGGCTGGAGCTGGCTGGTGTGCCTGGCTCCATGAGTCAGGATGGGTCTGCCCCGGTGGTGAGTGGAGAGATCTGCATATTGATGTGAGGGAGGGGTGCACCTGGGACTTGAATAGGATTGGGCTTTCCCTACACAATGCTGGCTCCGCCCCCTATTGTGCGACTGATGACCCTAGCCTCTCCTGTGAATGGGAAGGGGGGCTGAGCACAACAGAGTGCTCTAAAACCAGCTGCGACTGGTCTTCCCCCACCCTGCACCCTAAGACAAAGGGAATATGTGTATAAAAGAGGGGCTGTGACCCCATGAAAAGGTTTTCTTCCTGATCCTAACTTGAGGGGGGCCTGCTGCTGCTGCTGGGTGCCAGGAGGATGGCCACTAGGGACTGCCTCCCTGCCTGGAGGGCCCTGGGAGCTGGCCCCTGGGCCCAGCCTTTGCCCCCCCGCCTTCATTCTTAAAAGACTTTGTCCCTGGACCTTTGGGACTTCTGTGGCCTGCCAGCGCTTGGGGAGTGCTGGCCTCCCCCTCCAAAATAGCGCGCTGCGCCGCTGGTGCGGCGATCCCTACCTCAAGGGATTTCCCGGCGTGGGGATCCCCCTTTTTGCTTATTTTTGAAGCAGGTGCCCACCATGCATTTTGCCCCGCAAGTTGGGCGAGTTTTGCGGCGTGGGTGCCCACCCCACAAATTGCCGACTTTTCATTACCTATTGCAGGTGCCACTCCATGAGGTTATTATACTCCTGGTGAATGCCCACCCCGCCAGGGACTCTATATTTAATTATACCGGGTGCCTACCCCGGATTGCGGATGGCCAAACAGCCAACCTTGCGGGCTGCCGCTCTGCCTGCGGCGACCTGGAAGCGCTTCTACAAAGGACCGGAAGCCGAAGGGAGCCCACCCTGCGCTCCGGCGTGGGAAGGAAGTGCCGCCGCCAGCGAGGCCCCGTAGAAGAGAGCCCTGTGCGCAGCTTCCACCTGCCGCAAGCCCAGCCGGGCGATTCCTGGGGAGGGGGTGCGAGGCACATTGCTGGTGCCTGCCCCCTCCGCCTTCTTGTGAGGAGCCCCGCATCAAGGTAGAAACCTCCAGTGAGTGGGGCCCCTGTGTTCCTTTGGGCAGAGGGGGGCGTTGGGGCACATTGCTGGTAGCCACCCCCCCCCCCCCCAGGGGTGCTAGCTCCGTCTTGGGGGCATTTTGAATTCAGAGCCCACGAGGCTCCACCACACGCATTGGGGGGCCTTCATTTCTGAGTACCCAGAGGGGGACTCCAACATCTGGGCACGCAATTACCTCAGAGCCCACGAGGCTCCAACCTATTGGGCATTTGGCATTAGGAGCCCACGAGGCCCCACGGGGGTATTTGTTTTCGCTCCCACATTGTCCCGCAGTCATCTTTGTATGTAGAGCCTGAGAGGCTCCAGGGCACACAGTTGTTCATTTCTTTCGAGCCCACGAGGCTCCAACATTGGCCGCATTCGTATATTCAGAGCCCCAGAGGGGAGCCATGGAGCACGCTGGTGCCCAGGCTCAGTTCCTCAGCTGTCCAGCACTTAGTGGGCAGCTGCTTCGTTTAGGCCTGAACCCTTGCACATTCTTCTTTTGTTGCCTGCGCAGCGCAGCCCTGACATTGTGGACACAGGGCGCTTCAGCCCCTGAGAGGCCAAGTTGGCCTGGGGACAGTTTATGTGTTGTGCCCTTGCGTGGGGTACATGTTTTTGCCTCATGTGATTTTTGCGCAAATGTGATACTTGCCTAATGTGATTAATGCATAGACTGCAATGCTTATTTCTACTTCTAAATGTGTTTATGCTTAGGAGGTTGTTTTACCTAGTATAGTTATGCTTGTGAGTTCATGGTTCCCTGCGTGATATATGCCTAAGGTGGCTAGGGTTGCGTAGTGTGTTCCTACCTTCTACCAGTGGTTACTGGTTGTGTGCTACATTTGCTATTTGGTGCTACAATTATTCTATGTTCTAAGTGCTATTCCTACAAAGTGCTATTCCTACAAAGTGCTAGTTCCACCAAGTGCTTATTCCTGACAGTGGTCCATGTGGCCCTGTCCTATGTATATCATCCCCTGAAAATTCCGCCCGTGCCAATGGCACAGTGTAAATTGTGTGTTTATTATCTAATGTGTTTGGTATAATACAAAGGCTATTTTTATATATAACCTTGTGTGAAGTTTCCTTTGTGGTGGGCCTTGGGTGTTGTTGCTGGGTGCATGCGCAAACGCTTTACACATCGCCTCCGAGATAAGCCTGACTGCTCGTGCCAAGCTACCAAGGGGGTGAGCAGGGGTTATCTTGGCGGGTGACTTCCTTGCCCTGACTAGAGTGGTGGTTTCTGCCTGGCTTTTGCGCAAGCCTTAGCCAACCAGAAATCCCCATTTCTAACGGCAAGGTAAGTGATGTTTTGTAAAAAAACAATTTTTTTAAACTATTTATTACTTTTCAGGTAGCATTACATCACAGGTTAGTGTGTGTGTGTGTATGTGTGTGTGTATATATATATATATATATATATATATATATATATATATATATATATATATATATATATATATATATATATATATATAATATATATCAATAACAGTTTGTTATTCTTTAAAAACATATTTTATTTATAATGAATGTGCATCTTAATCTCAATATATATATATATTTTATATATAAATTATAAACGTGATGTGTTATTTACAATGCATATTTTATATATAGCATTAAATGTGTTTGTATAGGCACACAGATACAATTTTTTACAATATTTGAATAAGTATTAAACATTTTAATTTCTGTATATTTTGATGGGTATATACCTGTAGATATATTTGGTATGTTGTATATCATCTTTAAGTTTCATAACATACATAACAAAAAAACAATGATGTGGATATACGCGCCCTCAGGTGCAAAAAGGACATTCATTTATATGTGTGGTTGTACAATGTTTGTAGTGGAGGGAGTTAATTTCTGGGTTTTTAATGTTGATGTGCACCACATACATAAATAAATGCACTTTGTGCATCAGAGCATGCCTCCTTCCACTGTCTTTAGTTCAATGGAGTGGGCATGGTTTCTCTTTACACTTACAGATGTGAACAGAACTGCACATTCACAGAGTAGTGGGGCATGTTACCACTGCCAGCCAGACAAGGAGGGTGTATGACTGAAGATTTAGGAGGGATGTGGAGTGGACTGGACATCAAGTGAATCCTACACCCCGAATTGTGTTCCATAGTGAGACAGGTGCGTATGTGGAATGGTTTAAAAAAAGTTTGCTTTTAGGATAGTCTGATTTCAGGGGTGCTACTGTTGGCATACTCTGTGACTTTATGCTGCCAATACATATTCCTTCTCTGTGAGGTGTAGTATGAGAAGGGCGACTGCCCATCAATAGAAATATTTCTGAAGTGAACGGATTAGCAATATCATTGTAGGAAGCAAATAATGTGTAGAAAAGAGAACTGATTGTATGAGAGTAGTTTAAAGGAAGGAATTGGGTTGGGTAGTCAGACAGTACAATGCTTGAATGAGTCTTTGTATGGCGTACTACTCTCATTGTCCTCTTTATCTTTCCTCTTTTCAGAAGGATCGAAGACAGCCAAATCAGGCAAGAGGGGGAATTAGCAACATAATGTTGAGCTAATTGAGTTAATACAAAAAATTTAACAAGAATCTGTAATTAGTGTTCTTAACTTTAAACTTGCAAATTGAATTTTAAAACTAAAGCTGCTATGCTAGTTCTACAATTTGCATAGAACCTAAGCTGCTCTTACATGATTTGCACATTTCTCATGTGGAACTGCTTAATATAAGCATCAAATTGAATGCTGCGCGGGGGCTTATTGTAAATTATTAGTGATATCATCGGTGATTGCGGGCATTTTTACTGGAACAATTTGTCTCTCAGCCATGCGCAATCCCAAAAACGGTCACCATTTTGGTTGGCATTCTAGTCGCCCGCTCAGGCCTCAGTATTTAATGAGGGCCAGAGCATGGATGCGCTGTTGGCAGTCCAAACGGTACAAATAGGGGAGTGGTCCCAGTGCTAAAGCAATATTAAATGGACATCAACATCACCTGATAAATCAATTATACCCAATTTTTAAACATGTTGAAAATATTTAATCACAATGAACGTATAATGCCTCATGTTTAAACATAGGACATTTGTCACACAGATTTCTGTATAGGTGCCCCAGAGAGGGAAAGGAATAGGTGCATCAGTGTGCAAAAGTGTGGGTGAGTGATGAAGGGAGGGCAGTGAACAGTGTGTACATCAAAAAATGCATAAAAAGGCCTAGCCATCCTTAACCAATGCTAAATTATTTACAAGAACAGAATGTCAAAACATCACACAGTGAATCTGTCACTGTTGTCCACATTCAATACAGACGTTACGACCCAGGGTTGGTGTAGGCAATTTCACTCCTTACAAGAGGGTCTTCATCAGAACCATAGGGGCACCTGTGGGTAATGGGAAAGGGGCTTAGAGTACATTTGGGTGGATGACGGGACAAGTTTTAAAGACAACAGATTAAATCCATTAAAAAAGGGAGAGTGGGCAAAATAATTACCCTTGGTTCACCTAGCCGTGCGGTGGAGAGAATAAGCTCGGGCCCGAAGGCTCCAACTGCAGAGAGGGAAAGATTCTTTATATTATATGCTAAAAAATGAATTAGGAAAGAATCAATATAGAAGGGAAAATGTTTGGGGCACAAGGAACAAAAGGTGAAAAGTTAAAGAAAAGATGTCCCCAGTGACAGTGAAAAACACTTACAAGACGCCTAATCCAATGGTTTGGGGAAATTTGGCATGAGTAAATCAAGATGCTCCATCCATCTGGTTGAATGACTAAAACCAAACAGAACAAGGGATTGATTAACAATTATTCCCCGACCTAAAGAATGAGAGAGAATAACAAAAACAAACTAATGCAGTTGTGGGACTGGGGTGAACATACCTTCACTTTTCTTTTAGCATTTCTTTAAACCTCTTAAAGGCAAGCCCATCTGCACCGTCCATCTCTGTTCGGACCCAGGATCCCTGCCATTTCCCCAGAGAAATAACATACTACTCTCTGGCTTCTATGAAACGCCTCAATTTCTCGGCTAATGAAGCCTGTCGCCACTCCCTGGACCCTTCCAATCTTCCTAGTAAGTGTCCATTATGTAACCTTGCATTTGTACCTGCCACAAGTGCTAGATGGTCTAGAGGATGCACAAAGCAAGCCAGAACATCAGTGGCACATGTTTGCAGTCAACAGCAGATCCCTCCCAAAACATAATTCAGAATTATTCATCTTTTTAGATGGCAATCAGCCTGAAGTCCTTTTCTTGACTGAAACTTGGCTTAACGATGACTGTTGGCCAGACATAGCTGTAGCACTTCCCTCTGTCTACTGAATCTCAAGAATGACCAGGTTGATAAGAAAGAGGGATGAGTTGCAATAATATTTAAAAATTACCTAGAATGTAAGTGCGCCTCAGACCAAATTTCAGGCGCTTAAAGTATTTCATTTTCAATCAAACTCTCAGACACCTATACATTCTTGGGGCTACTCACCTGTCTCCTACCAGGGACTGTGTCAGAGGTCGTAAAGTTCATGACGGACATTCCAGCCGCTCATAGTCTTCAAACAGCTAACTTCTTGCTATTAGACAATCTCAATATTCATCTTGAAAACATAGCATGTACTCTTGCAATAAATCTTCTTCAGGACCTATCAGCAATTCAGCTTTCTCAACTGATTGCATCCCCTATGTACAATAAGGGCCATTTACTGGACCCAATCTTTAATAACATTTCTAACATGACAACACACGTCCTCCTACCAGTTTTTTAGTTGGATCAGTTTATAATCACTTTCCCCATCTCAAAAACAGGAGACAAAAAAGTTAAGATACCTCAATCAAGGATTACCTGGCAGTGGTCTAAATTGGACACCACTAGCTGAGAAATGGCCTTGTGTAACTCTGTCCAAGTACTAGCTGGAGATGTCTCCACATCTTACACAGCATTCGAGGAATGGCTTAACACCACTCTAGATGTGCTAATCCTTTTAAAATACAGTAACAAATCCCAGACTCAGGAGATAACCTGGTGGGTTTCATCAAAACAAAGAGACTTAAAGAAAGACTGCAATAGATGTGAAAGAATGTGGAGGGCTAACTGCAATGCCACAAGTAAACAAGTCTATAAAAAAGCCCTGAAAAAATACAAACCTGCCATACGGCGGACACCCCCTCCTCAGAGGTGAACTGTGAGTTACTTGAGAATCACTTTTTTAGGAAAGTTAGATGTATCTATGATGTGCTGTCAGGACCACTACATCATAATAATAGCCCCAGTAAAAAACACATAGGTGATGAAACCAAGGTCGAGCTCTCTATGTTCCCTCATCTAGGTGGAAATTAAATCCTAGCCATTGTTTGCACAGTGAAATATGGCTCTCCGCTTGACCCTGCTCTCCTTGACATCCTTCTGAAAGGAGCAGACAAAATTATTTCTGCATTGACAGACATATAAAATTCCTCCCTGTACAGCGGCACCGTACCAGATTCAGAGAAACATGCCATTATACACCCCTATTAAAGAAACTGCCCCTGGAGGGAAACTTGCTTTACCACACAGCCATTAAAATAAATTTGCATTTTCAACAAAGTCACTAACCCGACTGCGACATTGCCAGGAGTTCCTTTACCATGTAAGTCGTTACAATTACTTGCTGTAAGAGGCGCGTTGTTGGACTGGAGTTGGAATAGTAAGTTATACTATTCCAAAGTCCAGCACCCACCAAGGCAAGTCATTGTAATGACTTTCATGGTAAAGGATCGTGTGGTAATGTCACAGTTGGGGTAGGGACTGTGTTGCATCGTTATGCATGGTAAATGCATGCAGGGTTCTGTCATATATCCGTCACTGGATCCTGAACTAATTGAAAATTATAGAGGTATCTCCCTTCTTCCAGGTGTTAGTAAAATCCTAGAGAAGGGGATAAATATCCATCTCTGGGAGTTCTTGGAATTCAACAACATACTAAACCCTACTCAAATGGATTTTTGACCAGGTTGTAGAACAGATTCAGCGCTCCTGATGGTTAAGAGGATCTTAAATAAGTCATTGACCAGGGTGGCTCAGCTACGCTTATCCTCTTTGACCTAAGCGCAGCCTTTGATACAGTTTCCTATCTCACCATGCTTTGCAGGCTGGAAGAAGTCAGCTTCACAGAAAATGCATTGAATTGGATATCATTGTTCTTAATCAATTGGAGCTTGCAAATTAGCTAAGGGCCTTTTCTCTCTAAGAATCATGGACTAAAATGGAGAGTGTCACCGAGCTCCTCCCTTAGACCCACACTTTCAATTGTACATCCGCTACTTGACATTATTTATTCTTTAGGCTTCCCCATGGTATCACGCACACAGATTATTGTCTTTCACCTCACCCAATGCAACCTCCATATCTCAAAAATTAAAACAATGTTTACATTGGGTCACTAGCTTAATGGCAACCACCTGCTTAATGTTAAATGGGGACAAAATAGAGGTCTTGGTAATTGCCAACAATCCATCCCTATGGAATCAACTCAGTCGGCCCCCGTCCCTAGGTGACTACCCACACCCCAAAACAGAAATAAAAATTCTAGGTGTCACACAGGACAGACATCTTACCACGGCCTGTCAAGTGAAGAAGGTTGCTGCCTGTTGCTTCAGTCTCCTTAGAGCCCTGAGGAAGACTCCTAAATGGCTTCCCATGGATTTCTGCAGAATAGTGGCCCAAGGCCTTATACTATCAAACCTTGTCTCTTTGTATTTAGGAAGCCCACTCTCTGTCATTAAAAAACTGCAGTTCATCCAAAATGCTGCTGCTCGAATAGTACTATTCAAAGAAAGGGGGTGCCCTTATTAACACTGCTACTCTTGGGCTAATAAATTGACCATAACATAATGGGGAGCACAGGAATCAATATGTACCATTGGCTTACGTGTGCAAAACTACATGAATTTGTGTGCCAATCACAAGAATAAATTGTGTCAAACTAAATATATTAGAGTGACTCAACAATACCATATATCTTTGTATAAAACCATGTGTACATTTATTTTTGTTTTATGCATTCGAGGATGTATTAGTAATGGAAAATTGCAAAAATACATATACACAATCAAAAATGAGCAAAGTGAATGTTTACAAACAAATTTACATCTAATCACAATTAGCATATACACATTCTTTGGTAATTTCCTGCCTGTTCCCACCACAATTCTGTGAAATAATAAATGGTGTTATGAATATACTTCAAAAGTCCCTAATGCACCTGGAGGTAGTAAGGGAAATAAACAAGTAGCGTCTTTCTGTGGTAAACTACGCACTTCCACAATCTGAAAAACGGTGAAAATTCGTCTTTTGTTGGCTCCTCCAAAACAATAGTTGGCCGATGCATTTCGGCCTTTATAAAATAAAGGCCACATCAGGACCGGTGGTTGGCAAATGACCAATGACTATAAAATTAAGAAATACTGCATAAAACAAATATTAGCATCCTCTCTTACATTCGTACTACACATTAGACAGAAACGTAAGCAGCCTGAAGATTAAAGTGTATTCAGCTGCGGCCGCTGCAGGTAAGAGCGGTGAGGTGGTGGGGCCGGCTGGGAGGAATTTCGACAGACGACCACAAGGGAAAATGTATTGTTTATTTAATTTTCCCTTGTGGTCGTCTCCCGATATCTTCCCCCCCACCCCCCCCCCCCCCCCGCCTGCCCCACCGCTCTTACTTGTTGCAGCGGCCACGGCTGAGTTTAATGCCATCTTCATGTACATGAAACACATCTTTCATTGTGCCAGCAGGTTTGCATAAGGCTGTGCTGCTGCATCGAGCCTTATTATGCTGTTTAAGTGTGCACCCGTGTACACCAAGTATATGACCAAAAGGAAATGTAGTTCTTGTTGCATGCCACACAGTAAAGGATAGTGACATCCTCATGCAATCAAACCGCCTCTTGTACCAAGCAAAACAGTTTAACATAAGAACATGATAGTGCTCAATACATTGTTAAACTTTCAGTGCACACCCGTGTCTGTGATATAAACACTGTCCCTCACGAGGATACATCCCAAATAGTACAGGTACCTTGAAAGGTTACCTTGTACAAAAATCAATAGACTTCTTGCCCTTTAAGCTAATCTTCATATGTTGCTTTATAAAGACAGATACACCCCAAATCCTCCTTTCTATGGTGCTAACCCAGTCACCTGAAATAACAGATTCAGACTATGCCTCCAAAATGCGTTTGAATGCTCATTTTACTCCTGTGTCCTTGCCTCTGGAAATGGCCTGTCCTGAATAGAGTAAACTTGTGTAATGTGATTTATTTTTTTTAGGAGCTTATAAAGCGCGCTTATACACAAGGGCATCCTGGCGCTACATACTGACTCCCGGGAGAAAATACGAGGATCTAATCCCTAAATAACCAGGTCTTAAGCCCCTTTCTAAAGGAGAGGCGCTCTGAGGTATTCCTGAGATGCGCTGCATAGAGGGAGAAGCTGTTTCCTCCCCACCTGGACTTTTTTATTCGTGGAACTGGAACTAGTCTGCCTTCGGCCGAGCGAAGCGCTCTTCCCGGCACATACCACTTGAAACACCTACTCAAAAACTCTGGGCCACTGCCCTTCAGGGCTTTGAAGACAGTGCATAGGGCTTTGAATTGTGCACGTCTTGTTACAGGCAGCCAGTTGAGTTGCCTAAGACCCTCTCTACTGAGGCTAACCTGGGGATCTCAGTCAGCAGTCTTGCCGCAGTGTTTTGAACCAGCTGCAGTCTGTACCCATGTTATCCAGACCTTTTGAATGGAGGCACCTGGTGTATCCTGCTGGTAACACAAACAAAAGTAATCTAATACTTAAAGTGAAACTCAATGGGGGAAGGTTTTGCAATGCGAGGATGCTGTACACCACTTAATTACTCACACTTTGGAGCTCAGTGTGTGGTCTCCTTTCCCTGTCGGGACAACCGGCAAGGCTGCTTCCCGATATCTTGACCGAGCCATCAGTCTAGATCGGGCTGCCATTGCGGTCCCCTTTTAAAGCCGTGCACAGGTTCGCAGGCTAAAATGAGCTTATTGCTCTGTGATGGATGGGCAGCGACCATCGTAGGGGGGCTGATATGTGATCTAAAAAATAGGCTTAAAGGTTGAATATGGGGGCAGTCTGCTTGTTGAAGAGTAAAAACTAAAGGTTCAATAACCAGTGAAAAACAGTAAAACACACCAGCTTGATAAAAGACCTGCCTTGGAAGGGCAAACTCACTTGTATCATGGAATTAAGTGGAATACACGGCGAGCATCGTTTATTGAGCAAGTTTTTTCATGTTAGTGCTGCACAATGTGAAAAGTCTTGGTGTGAAGTATTTTAAACTTTGCCCATACATACACACTTGAGTGTCAATGTGTGTCTAAAAAAGCCATTGTATGTATTACTGTTGATGATGGAGGCTCACGCAGAGATATATATAATCTCCATTTTTCAAATGTTAAAAGGTATCTGTGACTGTTCATATATTTCATGAAGGAGGCCTGATGCATTAACATCTGGTTCCTTCTAGGAACTCTTGTATCCTCTGCAGGAGGGGCTGAAAAGGGAACATGGAGAAAAAGGGTACACTGTATACAAATGGATGGTTCATCTGCATTCTTATGACATTGTCCGCCTTAGGCTCAGGGCTGAAACACAAAGCTGGAGTGCTATGGAGCAATCTTCTTACATACAAGATGGCCTGTAGAGTGCAATAATAAAATGTCAATATTGGAGAATCAAGGTAGGCATGATGTTTACCGTTTAACATGTTACACCTTTTTTAACTGCTCCCGTAGCAGATGCAACAATGGGATTGCTTGTCCAGTGGTACTGTCTTCCTTGCAGACTCTCCCTGTCAGACTCTCAAAAGGAAGTAGCATTGGTATCAAGCATCCCGGTAGCCCCCATTTGTCCACAGCCATTGTCATGTCTTTGGCAGTTGCATCCTCTCTCCCCTGAATTAATTGCTAATAGGTTTGTACTGCTCAAACAGGGGATCCAGCATGTAGAAGGTTGGGTTCTAATGTGTTGACACTAAGCTGTGTGGGGGCTTTTGCAGGTAGTCTATTAACATGCTGAAGAATCCTCTGCTACTTCTGGTCTGTGAATGAATGACTGACATGATTGCATATTCTTTGGCAGGTTATCAGTATGTTGTCGGCTACGTCTTCTTTTTTTAGAGAATTAGATAGATGCAATGTGCTAAACACAGCACTCTGAAATATCCAACATCAGCCATGGCTTTCACTATATGACTGTCATTGTCAGTGGCAACACATTAAATTGTGAGACCTCTGGGTTTAAGCCATTCATAGAAATTGGTATTAAACTCTTCCTAGGTGTTGGGAGCTGCATGGGATTTTCCATGGTGAACATTGCAACAGCTGCATGCTGCTGAATGAACTGAAAAGCATAATTTGCAGTAAGACCTGCAGCTAGCCTTTTCCTAGCTCCCTGGAAAGAGGGCCATTGTGCAGTTATGCACGTGTAATCTGTTGCTTGACAACTAGTCCACATGTCCATTGTGAGGTGGTTGGACTTAACAGTGATCTGCTTTATTGCATTGCCAACCAATTGCAACAAATCATGATGTAGCGCTGGCACAGCCACTCTGGCAAAATATCTCCAACTGGGAACCTTCCATGTTGGGAAAAGAGCCTCCACAAATTCTGAGAAGCCCATCCCTTCCACAAAAGAAACATTGAGAATCTCAAATGTTAACATTTTAGCCAGCTGCCTATTGTAGAAACAGGATTTCAGTGGCACAATGACTCCATGGTAAACATAGCCTTAATAGTAGACTGTGTTTCTTGTGGTACTCCTGCCTGGGTACTTGGGGTGGTGAGGACTGTATACTAGGTGGTGAGGACTGTATACTATTGGGGAGGCTTATAGGGCTGCTTTGCATGATGCTGCTGCTGGCATCTTTTTTTCCTCCTCCTGACCACCTTCTTCTAACATTGTAGGTGGTGGCTCTCTCTGACCACCAGTTCTTCCCACATGATTGTGTGTTGTTTTTTTCAAATGGGACAGTTGACCTCCAGTACCATAGTGTCCACCTGGCTTATCACGAAGAACTTTCTTGTGGCAAACGGAGCATAGTACATTGTTGTTTTCATGAGGGTTAAGCGTAAAGAAGCCCTAAAAGGGGAGGAAAAGCTTTCTTATTGTGAAGAACTGTAGGTAAAGCTAGGTGGTTGTGTTTTTGTTGTCTGCCTTTCTGTAGGATGTGCTGTGACTGTGGTAGGGGTGGTGGTGGTAGAGGCTGCAGGTTTCTGAGGTCTTGAAAATATGGGAGTTGGAGCTGTTCCTGGAACCACAAGTCTCTGAACAGGTTGAATAGAGGTGATCGGTACCTCTTTTCTGCCACTCTCTACACTACTCTGATGATAATTGACTCATCATCACCACCTTCTTCACTTGCAAGGCTTTCAGAACGCTTCCTTTTCCCTTGTATCTCAGACTTAGCTGGGGTCCAATCCATATGCATATTATCAGAAAGGGGGCTTGGAGAAGATGCGGGAGTACTCGTTCTTTTTGTTGCTGGAGATCATGGTGCTGATGGAGGAAGAACAGTCCTCTCAACAATATCTTGCTCAGCAATTACCTCAACCTCTTATTCTGCTTTTATGTCCAGAAGATCTGTTGCTGACTGCAACTCCTGTTGTCTACTTTCCTGAAAAGATTTGGCTTGTGGCTCAGATGATTTTCATTTCAGATTCACCATTCTCCGTGACTGCACTCACTGCCGCATTGAGAGACAAGGCCTTAGGCCTTGGTGGGGATAGAGCTGTTAATGCAGGAGTTTCAGGTTCTTTCTACCCAGAGGAGGTGAAGCAGATATGTCACTATTGCTGATAAAGTATGAGGACTTGATGCTAGTGGTGGCAACCTGCTTCTTCTCCTCTCCTATGGCCACTTTCTTGGAGGGAACCTCCTTTATGGCCATCTACTTAGCACCTAGCACTCAGGACAGAAAACTTAGCAGTGGAGGACTCAGGTGTCCCTGCCAGCTAATTCATTCAGGGACTTCAGTACCAAGTGTGATGTCTTCTGCAGCACCCGCAAGCAAAGCAGCAAAACAAAATCTGTGAAATGTGGGCAATCAGAAAAATCTGCAATACAGGAGTATGTTTTAAAAAAAATATTTTTATTTGGGTAAGATAAGAAGCAGCTAATATAGAAAGCAGAATTTATACATCATTCACATCAATCCAGTCCATGTCAAATACAATAATCTTGAGGTCAATTCATCAAGCCTATCACACTGTTCCAAAACATACAACCACATTAAATAAATTCATAATTTTCTAAATAGCAGGATCAAAACCATTTAAAGTGTCAAAGTGCAATTATAAAAACATAAACTGTAGTGTTGATCAAATAGTATTCTATCCCAAAATATCATCTTGTTATTTTTACCCGTAAGGATATTAAAAATTATTATTTTTTTATTTTTTTATTTTTTTTGTAAGAAGTTTATTGCACTTTTCATACCATCAATATACATGTATTCGCCTACAACCTCATCAGGCCGGCTATGCAGTTAAATCTGTCGCAAATTATTCCCCCATGCACACAGCCCATCAGCCGACATCCAAGGGACCGGCGGCGTTGCAGCGAATATTATTTAACGCCTTAGAGCAGTGCTTATGCATATAGTTAATCATGCAGACATCTTACTTTACTTTTTTTTTTGTTTGTTTTTTTTTGTTCGTAAATACTCTTTAACCATAGAAGGAACAAATAACTCTGAGAATGAAATTTCACTGTGTCACAGCATCCTTCCCCCGTCACCAGTCGACATTTCAGCACCACATTCCACTAACCCGCTTTAGTCCATGCTAAATGTTATCATCATTTTCTACTGACTCATGGTCCAATAAATAGGTGCGTAAATACATCCAGTAGTCTCTGGGCCTTGAACTGACTGGCAACTCTTCCTCGTATGCGACCAGCATATCTCTGCAATACGTTAAATCCTCTAGCCAGTGCTTAACCTTCGGCCCCAGTTTACCATTCCAATGCATTGACACCCTTCTCTTGGCCATCAGCAACGCCACCACGCAGAATTTGCGACGCTGTGCTCTCAGCTGCGGAATAATGCCCAACAAGCATACCCTGGCCTCACACTGCAGTGACGTTCCAAGCATTTCATTGAGGACCTGTATCACCTCCTCCCAAAAACCTGCCACCCGGCTGCAACTCCATGCCAAATGTATAAAGTCTGCATTCTCCTGTTTACATCGTACACATCTTGAATCATCTGTTAGCCCATACCTGTGTAATCTCATTGGGGTATAATACATTTGATGCAGGTACTTGTAGTGAAGAATTCTCAGGTTCCCATTGGGTGTCAGCATACCTGTAAGCAGGCAGGCCGTCAACCACTCGTCATCCGTGAGTTGTATGCCTAGTGCAGTGTTCCATTTGTCTCTCGCCCTTTCCGTGTTCCCTCCTATATCCCGTTGTACGCTGGTGTATAATTTCGATACCAAATGGGAAGCCGTAGGTGTCGTGAGTATTAATTGCAAAGGTGCCAGGGTCCTAGGCTCATTAGGATAATTCGGGAAATGCTCTTTTATTGCCCTCTGCAACCTGTAATAAGTGAAACTAAATAGTAGTGTCGGGTTAGTGATATATTCCAATTTATCCAATGTCTGAAAGATCCCATTTTTGTATAAGTCGCCTAATTTATCTATCCCAGCACATTTTAGCAAATCCATTCCAACCTGTTCCTGCGTGACTGAAAGTGCCGGATGGTGCGCTAGCGGAAGGGCAGGTGCATAAAGCGGTAAGCAATCCGCAGCCTTCCCTATCAGCCTCCACGCTTCCGTGGTGGTGTTGACTGGGTTGATATCATGGTCGTGTAACCTAGGCCGTTTGTGTGGTACTATACTTGTCAGGGGAATCGGATCTGCGTCCCCTGCTTCCACCGCCACATGCGTCAGGAAGGGTATTTCGTGGTTATGTTATGTTATGTTATGTTATTTTTATTTGTACCGCGCACAGCTGCCCCAGCAAAGGGGCGTCCTGGCGCTTTGAGAAGGTAAACACAACACAGCATTAAAAGCGGGCAGAAAGGAGAAGAGACACAACAGATGAGCTAAACAAATAAAAAGGTCTTGATAGCCCGTCTAAACTGAAGGAGCTCATCGATGGCCCGGATTTGTGGAGGGAGAGAATTCCACCAGCTCGCTGCCAGGACTCGAAAGGAGCGGCCACCAATTCTGCTCAACTTAAAACGCGGGACCACTGCTAAGTTCTGGCCTAGCGATCTAAGAGTGCGAGAGGGGACATAGGGGATCAGCAGTTTCTCCAAGATTTGTGGGGAAGTACCCTTGAGGATTTTAAATGCAAGGCAGAGAACCTTGAATCTAATCCTCTGCTGCACAGGGAGCCAGTGGAGAGAGCGCAGGGCATTGGACACCGAGCACCGCCTAGGCAGACCTGTCACCAGTCGGGCCGCAGTGTTTTGAACCCGCTGGAGCCGCAGAAATTCTGACTGGTTAACCCCCGCCAATAGGGAGCTGGCATAGTCCAGCCTGGACAGCACTGATGCTTGGACCACCAGCTGTCTTGTGGGTGCATCAAATAATTTGAGGATGGGTCGAAGTCCTCTGATGATGCCATAGCAAGAAGCCGCCACCTTCTTGGTATGACAGATGAAAGGATCAAGCCACACCCCCAGGTTTTTTATCTCTGCTGCTGGCAGGGGAGTCACACCCAACTCCGAAGGCCACCATTTGTCACCCCACAAAGCCACCTGTTTACCAACCACCATAATCTCCGTCTTCTTGGTGTTTAACTGGAGACAGTTGGAATTCATCCAGTTAGCCACTTCCCGCAGACCATCACAGAACCTGGGAGCCTCCAGGTCTGAGTCCCCACTCAGTGTGACCGCCAGCTGCGTGTCATCTGCGTAAGAGACCATGGTCAGGCCCCACCGCTTGACGACCGCAGCCAACGGTCTCACATACAGATTGAAAAGGGTGGGACTCAGTGATGACCCCTGTGGGACTCCCTGGTCTAACGAGTAGGATGACGACTTACCAGGCGGGATCGCCACCTGGAATGACCTATCCGTAAGGAAGGATCGAAACCAGTGCAAGGCGGAGCCAGAAACGCCCACCTCCTCAAGACGCCGAATCAGAATCCTGTGCGAGACCGTGTCGAAGGCGGCACTGAGATCTAATAACAATAGTGCCGCCGTCCGACCGGAATCCAGCACGGAACGCAGATGCTCGACCATCGAGAGAAGGGCCGTCTCCGTGCTGTGACCCGCACGGAACCCGTTCTGGGTAGGGTCGAGAATGTTAAGCCTACCAAGATGGTCTGTAAGAGTGGCATTCACATGGGCCTCCGCTATTTTCGTGGCCCAAGGGAGAAGGGAGATAGGGCGGTAGCTTTCAGGTTTAAGGGGGTCAAGGGTCGCCTTCTTCAGAATTGGCGTGACTACTGCCTGCTTCCATCTGACGGGAACCACTCCAGTAGAGAGGGACAGGTTGATCAAGGACAGCACCGGGGTACGGCAAACCGGCGCCAGGGTCTTGAGTTGGGCCGGTTTCAGTGGGTCTGCCGGAGATCCAGACTTAATTTTGGCGCTGAGAGAGTCAAACACCTCCAGAGATAAGGGGGGTAAGATAGAAAGACATTCCCCCTCACCTAAGGTGCGACCAACCTGCTCTAACATCAGGGAACCCGTTGGAAAAGTGCGATAGATGGCTTGCACTTTTTCATGGAAGAAAGAGGCCAAACCCTCACAATGTGAGTCCGAGCATATTTCCACTGCAGTTGCTCTCTTCGCCATCAGGTCCTTTAATACTTTGAAAATAAGTTTCGATGGATTGGCAGAATTCTGAAACTGTTGAGCATAAAAGGAAGCGCGAGTTTGACACACTGCCCTGTGGTAGATCTTGACCTTGGCCAGATAACATATCTTCAGATCTGGGTCGTACGACTTCCTCCATAATCTTTCGGCCTGTCTACAGGCCTCTTAAGAGATGCCAAGGAAGTGTCATACCAAGGACTCGGCTCCTTCCGATGACACTTGGACCAACACATAGGAATCAGAGAATCGAGGGCACCAGATATCCACTCACAGAAGGAGTCGTATCCACAATCAACCTCGGTGAGCGGACCTAAAGGAACCTCCTCGAACAGATGGTAAAAATCCTCCAGTCTTATTTGTTCCAGTGTCGTTTAAGAACAAGTCTGTCCTGAGATAGAAAAGGAGAGTCAGACAAAGAGCATGCCGTTTTCACCAGCATGTGGTCAGTCCAGACCAACTGGGAGGAACCAAGAACTCTGAATCCTTCTAGATTTGTGAAGAATGGGTCAAGAGTATGACCACCTCTATGTGTGGGGAAAGTAATCATCTGCGAGAGCTGTAGAGCCTCAAGATCCGCCAGAAAGCTCCTACTAGGGGATAAAGAAGGGCAGTCCAAATGGAGATTAAGATCTCCCACAACATTAAAATTTGCGCATCCTAGTGCCTCTGTACTAATGTACTCAGGAAGAGCAGCCCTAAAAACAGAGTCACAGCCCGGAGGCCGGTAAATTAATAAACCAGAGAAGGTAAACTGGTGACTAAACGCTATTTTAAATAGGGCACCCTCACACCCCAAAAGTTCAGCGGCTTTCCACTCGCAGGGATAACAACGTTTGGTGGCCATCGCAATGCCTCCACCTCTAGTCGTCCGATTTAAAGTAAAAATAGCATACTCTGGGGGAAAGGCTAGGTTAATTATCGAGGAGTCAGAGTCCTGGAGCCACGTTTCCGTTAGAAAAAGCACATCCGGCGAGCCATCAATGAGAAGGTCGTAAACCTCCTGATGGTGCTTTACCACAGATCTGACGTTTAAGCTCCAGATACTCAGATCCCGTTGTCCTACCCTCTTTATAACAGGCCCCAAGGAGCGTATAAGAGAGGGGGGTTCCAATGACCAAGCATCACACCTACAATGATATGGGCCACAAAGCGGGACTACAGGCGAAAACTCGCAATGTGTACATCGGTCCCGAAGGGCCAGTAGATCGGCCCTACTATAAGTTCTCAAAGGTAAAGTCATGATGGCCAGGTCCAGAGTCCTGCCGCGGGCCGCGCCTCCTTAGCGCGGATGGGCGCATACGGGCAGGACTCTGGCACGACTCAGGCACGCCCACTGCGCGTAACCGCTGCACGTTGGAGGGAGCTTTAAATAGGTGTCCCTCCACTCAGCCGGAGCGCTAGACCGCTCATCAGCAACACCCACCCAGAGTGAACACCACTCCAAAATGGCGCCCAAAGTGAACACCACTCCAGGATGGCGCCCAAATTGAACACCACTCCAAGATGGCGCCCAAAGTGAACACCACTCCAAGATGGCGCCCAAAGTGAACACCACTCCAAGATGGCGCCCAAAGTGAACACCACTCCAAGATGGCGCCCAAAGTGAACACCACTCCAAGATGGCGCCCAAAGCCAATCCCACCCCAGAAACCGGACCCGCCAAAACAGCGGTGAAGGAGCCGATTAGAGTGCAAGTGAGGGGGTTACAATAAATCCTATTAAAATCAGGGCAGAGTACAACTAAGAAGAACACAAATAGTTATAAGGGTAGCTTTAAAAATGATAGCGCGGTATTTAGGCGCATAGCGCGATGCAAAGCGCGAGTACCTTCTCAGGGCAGTCCACAGGGCAGGTTCGCCAGTAATGTGCGAATTGCGCCTGAGCGCATAGGTAATATAGATAGAAATCTGGGACTTTGAAACCTCCCTGTGCAAATGGCAGTGTCATAGTGTGTAAATCTAGCCTGGCTTGTTTTCCCGCCCAGAGCAAGTTGAGCACCAATTTTTTAATGTTGCGGAAGACCTCAGCAGGCGGTTTTATTGGGATATTGTTGAATAAATAGAGGAACTTTGGCAGTAGTACCATTTTAATGATTGCTGTTCTGTCCGCTAAAGATAATGGCAATTTATTCCACCTGGCTATCTTATCTTCCAAGGACGTTATCGTTCTGCCGTAATTAGTGCGTATGACCAGCTCCGGATCTCTGTGGAACCATACCCCCAAATATTTGGTCGGTTCGTCTGACCACTCAAGAGGGTAATCTAGAGTCGTGGGGTGCGTGCTGTATGTCAGTGCTAATACTAAAGATTTGGACCAATTTATCTGCAAACCCGAGTGTTGCCCGAACTTGATGTATTCTCTTAACAAGGGATTGAGGTGTTGTTCCGGATTTTTTACATACAACACCATATCATCAGCATAAAGCGAGATGTGTATGGGCCGTGTTGGGAGTTGTATTGCCGAATAATGGTGATGTTGCCGTATTTTGCAGGCCAGGGGCTCCAGGATTAAAGCAAATAGCATCGGTGAAAGTGGGCACCCTTGTCTAGTTCCTCGACAGATCGGAATGGGATCTGAGACATATTTGTTAATTCTTATCCTTGCCGTTAAGTTCGTGTACAACATCGTTATCCAACCCAGATAGATATGTGGAAATCCCATGCGCAGCAGAACAGCGTGCATGAATGACCAGTCTATGGTATCAAACGCTTTGGCCGCGTCTAACAGCACCGCCACAGCTTTAATTTCTGGTGCCAAATAGTGGGCAGTGCAAATAGTGTTCGCGTGTTATGCATGGTGGACCTATCCGGTATAAATCCGGACTGGTCTGGTCGTATCAACATGGGCATCAGTGGTTTAAGCCTATCCGCCAATAAGCTCGCTATGATTTTTGTGTCAACATTTATGAGTGAGAGGGGGCGATAGGAATCGCATTTATCCTCCTCTTTTCCAGGCTTCAATAACGCAATAAGCATTGCCTCCCTCATTGACGCTGGTAGTATCTGTGCCTCATGTGCCGCTCCGTATAATCTGACCAAATAAGGGGCTAGTAAGTCCGCGAACATTTTATAAAATTCCGTCACAAACCCATCTGGCCCGGCGCTTTGCCATTCGGCAGCCTTTTAATGGTATCCGTGACTTCTTCAATTGTAATAGGGCGAGCTAGATATTCCCGGTGTCCATCGGCTAGCCATGCAATCTCAACGTCTGCCATGTAAGTCATTAAGTCCTCCCGTGGTATCGAGGGGCGTGCTTCATATAGTGTACCATACGTGGCCATGAATTCCCTAGTTATTCCCCGCATGTCCCTAGTGACATGTCCCTCCTGGGTTTGTATAGCCGTGATATTTTGGGGTGGACGGCCTGAGCAAATTTTGTCAGCTAGTGCTTTACCTGGTCTGCCTCCCTCCCCGTACCGTCTAGCAGTTTTGCGTTTAGATATATATTTAAGCTCATCCACTGCATATTGGCGGTGTTCAACTAGCAGTGATTGTATGTCCCCTAATAGTTTAGTGTCTCCTGTTTGTATATATCTCTGTTCCAAAGCGTGTATCTCTTTCTCACGTGTTTGTAGCTGTTGTCGGATGTCTTTCAGTATGCCTGTGGAAGTACTTATGCACACCCCGCGGATCGTGGCTTTAAAGGCCTCCCATAGCAGACAAGGATCCTCGGTCGTGGGATCATTTAGGTCGAAGTAATCTACCATTGATTTATGCAGGGTGTCTACATATAATGGGTCTCTCAATGCTGCAGCGTTAAATCTCCAAGTGAAGGGCGGTGGTTCATAGTGCGGGAATGTCATCTCAACCAATACCGGGCTATGATCAGACAGTGTTCTTGGGAGATGCTGTGTATGTGTAGCCCATGTCGTTACTTCATGTGTTCCCAGCCAGTAGTCCAGCCTGGACCAGCTGTTGTGTGCCGCGTTGATATGTGTCGCCCCTGTCATCCCCGGATGTTGATCCCTCCATATATCAATCATGTCTAAGTCTTCTATAGCGTCCTGTATCATTGCTCTCGCCCTTACATGTGGTTCCAGTGTGCCTGGGGTCCTATCCAGACCATCCCTCAGCGCTACATTAAAATCCCCACCCCATAACACATGTTCTACCTGGAGTTCTGCAACGGTATTCCATACTTTCCTAAAGAAACCCGGGTCATCTATATTAGGGCCATACGTGTTTACTAAGGCCATCCGCCTTTGTCTTACTGTACCCACCACAATTACATACCTGCCTTCTTGATCAGTGTGTGTACTGGCAATTGTAAAATGTATCCCTTTCCTCACTAATATGCTAACCCCTCTGGAATATGTCGAATAGTTCGAGTTGGTGACTGACTCCGTCCATCTAGCGCCCAGAGTGGATGTATTCGTAGCCGCCATATGCGTTTCTTGTAGAAATGCTATGTCAATACGTAAACGATCAAAGTATGTAAATATTTGCCGGATTTTCTTGGGGTTACCCAGGCCTCGGACATTCCACGTGATGAATTTTAATGCGTGTGAGCTTGTCATGTCGGTGTGAGCAGTTGACGCCATATCGTGTTAGTGGGCTTCCTGGTGCGCATCTTGATAGTAGTAAGTCGCACCAGTAAATTCAAAAAGAAAAGTGTGAAATGTAGTGCAACAGCTGGGTCAATGTGTTCCAGCAAAAAGGAGGTCGCCATGCTTTCTCAGACACAGTGATTGAACTCTTATAACACCCAGTCCCCCGCCCTCCCCCCACCCACTTCAGCGCCCAAACTGTGCCAAAGCCTTCCCTTCAATACTCTTAACCCATTAATAGAACTTGGATTGGGGCGCACCCTCTTGGGGGTGTCGCCAGGTACACACATCTCCATCCACATGGTGGATGTGGACAGGAGCTTGCGTTCTAGACTATTACGCTTACGCATCCCCTTATTCTCCCTCACCTGCCCCTCGCAAGCCATTAATCATATAGCTCAACATAGCCACTCAGTAGTGCATTCGCCATGTGGTGAAAGTTTGTGGTGTTAACCGACACAGGTGCAAAACCATCTCCACCAGTATTCCCAACGAGACCCCGCAGCGCCGTTCAAATGTTCAGCCATGGCCCTTATGTCCATGCCCATCAAACCCTCTGGACACTATTCTCAGAGTACATCACGCAGTTCGGTGCCTCTCAGCACATCGCAGTCTATATCCCCTCTTCCCTCGTCCTGATTCTCAATTCACTCCCAGTATACTCACTGCGGGAGGCGCCACCTCCAGAGCAGGCACCCGGCATGTCCATGCATGTGTTGCTAAGGAGGGTCCTTCGTCGTGAAGCAATGTAACAGTTGTGCTACCTGTTGTCCCCCGTGAGCGCCATGTCCTGCCGCTTTCGCGTCTTGCCACTGCTCTTTTTTTTTTTTTTTTGTTAAACTTATCTCCATCTGGCTATGCATGTACATGTGGAGTCCGTCATTCCGTAGCTTCAGTCAACATCACTGGTCTGCTCGTCTCGGTCCTGTGTTTTCCTCCGCTTGCCCAGTTTCTTGATGTATTCCTGCGCCGCCTGCACCGTTGGGAGCACAACCGGCTTACCCGCATTTGTGATCTTGAGCTTTGCCGGGTACAGCATTGCGTATTCTGGCGTGTCATCAGTCTGCTACTCACTGTGCTGCATACGCTGCAGGAGCCTCCGTATTCCCGACGCTGTCGGTTGCAAGGGGTGCCACAGGGTGTCACCGCATCCGCTCCCTCGACAGCGCCGGGAGCTCACTTCGCGTCCCCCAGGAGCAGCTCCCTCCGAACGGCAGTCAGCTGCTGCTGCACTTGATCAGGGACACGCTATCTGAGCAGAGCGCCTTTGCCCGCAAGCTCCACCACACTGACCTCGCTCTTCAATCCTCCGGCAGTTATTTCCCCTCAGCGCAGTGCGGGTCCGGGATCGCCTCTGATGCCTCTCACGCTGCAGCGGTTCTGCGTTCCAGTGCCTCCGCCATCTTGTACCCGCTGGAACGCATACCGTATCTCCGCGATCTCTTTGTGTTTGCTAGCTCACAGATAGCTTGTTCGTTTTTATTTTCAGTGGAGCGCCTCGGCAGGTCCCACAACGAGTCTGGACAGCGTATCGTTGGTCCCCCGGTCATCCAAGCCTGAGGTTGTTACGATAGCCAGGCGCGGCCATCTTGTAACTCCGCACTGCCCTTCCGCAATTTTCGCTGCTATCGTCAGTAAACGCCACTAGTTCGGCATCACTTCATGCAGCGCTTGCAGTTTGAGTATTCCGACGGCCATGTGGGTCATTTTCGCTGCCTTTGCGATGTCCGAAGGGGGTCAAAGGCCGCAATTTAGCTCCCGTCCGGCGGAGCTGACACACTCAGCCAGCCATTCCGCAGTGCGCCCTCTAGCGCCCCCAAGGATATTAAAAATGTAAAAGTAAATTACAACAATTATACATGAATATACACTACTGGTCTTAGTTAAGCACTCTACCTTAAATAAGATCTTAGTTTCTTCATAGCAGCAATACTATTATGAAACTGCATAGATCTAGTGGACTTTGCCAATCACAACTAGAAAGAAAAAAAAGCGGTTCCATTGCAATGTGCAGACCTAGTCATTTATAAGGATGCCATAGATATTACTCATTAAAAAGATTTTACAACATAGCAGCATTAATAATATTAAAGTGCATGAAAATCCTTAAGCTAAAACATAGGATACCAACCACATCAATAATCGTACAACTAGATCATATACAAATCGGATGTATGATGCTACAACACATACATTTACATCGGGGTACATTATATCGCAGTTTTTACAATGCAAGTCATTACAACGACTTGCGTTGGAGGGCGCTGAACTTAGGAGTAGTAAAATTTACTATTCCAACTCCAGTCTATGTACAGTAGGGAAGGTGTTGGATAGTAAATTATACTATTCCTTTTCCTAGAGCGCCATCTAGCGCAAGTCATTGTAACGACTTGCGTTGTGAAAACCGCAATGTAATAGCATTGCGATGTAATCCCTGCGTTGTAAACGATGTTTTCCCATACAAATCACTTAATATTTATTGATGATAAAGAAAAACATTTCTAGGTCGCCTTTAACCTACGAAGAGCGCCCAATCATTTGGCATATGCCTTCTCAAAGGCATGGGTCCTAGACATCTTATTCCACCTTTGTCCTATTGTAAGTACTGTTGTTGTTTTCTAACTCTGCGAAATCAATGACCTGGCCACTGCTGCTGATATTGAAATAAAGTAATGCTGGTATTTGTTTAGCTGATACATCTCATGAGAGGAACTGAATAGGACCAAAATACATGATGGAAAAATTGCAGTAGACATGCAACAACTAATAACCTCAAAAACGTCCTTCCAAAATTGCTGTAAATCAGTACACACAAAAAAAGTATTAGCCCATCCACTCACAGCATTGTTCTTACACCTAAAGCATTGATCAGAGAGCGATGGGAACATCCTGTGTAGTTTATGAGGCATATAGTGTCCCATCCACCTAAATAAAAAGGCCATCCTTATGAAATGTGCTGCTCTTAATGTTCTATATCCTAGATCACTATGTTGCTGCCGTTTTTTTAATATTAAATATGCAGCCTGTTTCTACAAAAACTTTTTGAAGTAGTTTGTCTAAATATTTTTTTGACACTCTGGTGTAACAAGCAATACCAGTTCACCACTCCAACCATCATATTTTCATTGGTCCACTGATCATCCACAATGCAGACTCACTCATCATCACATAGTTTGTTTTTAAGAAAGCTTGTCACCTGGTTAAAACTTAAACATAAAGCTGCATTGTGACTGCGAAATTGCTGAACTATTGATTATCATGCTATCAATCTCATATGATTATAAACATCCTCCAGTTGTTCAAAGCACAGGACTCTCTATGACTACAAGTCTCCCCGAGAAAGCTGTAGTCCCCACATCTCACAGTCTTGCATTGTAGTAAATGCATAACACACTGGTATATCTCGTGCTTTGAAGGTTAGCTGAATACAAGATGCTAAAGTCAGCCACTAGAACCTTATATCTTGCTTTCTTAGGAAGATTTCCAGACTGCAGAAAAACTGGCAGTCTTATTGCACTTTCAGTTAACATATGATTTAACAAACAATTTTTATAGTTTGGTGATGCTGCTGTTAATTGTATCGTCAAATTGACTAGTGAGGCCTAATAATATGTTGAAAAATGTGGCAATGCTAAATCCCTTGTATTGTGTCTAATTAGGGAATAGACATTTTTAACCTGGGCTGTTTATTTGTACAGATAAACTTCTGGATAATCCTCTCCAGCTACTCAAAACAGCTGCGGCAGGGTAAGAGCGGTGGGACGGTGCGGCTGGCTGTGGGGGTTTTGAGAGACAACCACAAGGGAAAATTCATTATTTATTTAATTTTCCCTTGTGGTCGTCTCTCGAACTACTCCCACCCCCAGCCGCCCCACCGCTCTTACCTGCAGCAGCCTCGGCTGCTTAAAAATATGAATTAGGTACTTTTTGGAGGAAGATTAAAAAATAAAAATAAAAACAAAAGAAGGATTGACATTATAATTATTGAAAGCCGTCCCACTAAGGACAAAGGCAGAAGAGTCCTCCTGTCGAATAGATTTGTTACTTTCATAAGGGTATTAACATATTTTAGCTGAAACAATTATGCATAATCAGTTGTCACAAAAAATCCTAAATAGCTAATGGGCTATTGTGGTGCGGACTGTAAACCAGCTGGAAGCTGGGATATCACTGAATTAAATTAAAACATTTCTGATTTTGCCTGATTTACTCTGTACCCTCCTACTCAAGTAAAACTCTGAATTTCATCCAACGTGTTCTGTAGTTTTAAACCCTCTGCCTTCAAATACAAAATGATATAATCTGCGAATAGTTTATTATTCCTCATCCCACTCATTGACGGTAAAATCAACAGATTGGAGCGAATTGTAACTGCAAGAGGCTCAATAAAAAGAAAAAACAAATGTGGGGATAGCGGGCATCCCTGCCGAGTGCCCAGCTTGATCTTAACTACTCCCACCTGTTCCATATTAATAATGATTTTAGCTTCTGCCTCATTGTATAGCTCCATCAGCACCACAATAAATGGAGATGGAAACCCAAATTACACCAAAATAAAAAACATAGCTTGCCAGTCAACAAGGTCAAAGTCCTTTTCAACATCCATCATAAGAATTGCTTCCTTGTCCTTGTTGATTGACAAATAGTCAATGGCTTAAAAAATAAGTATTGGCAGCCATAGACCTCTTTGGCAAGAATCCATTGTGATAAATCAACAATTCAATGAGGGTCACAGGGATTCAAAGTTTAAAGACCCACCCTGGTTAATATCCCCAGATACCTCTACATATACAACACAGAAACACAGGGGTGCTAACAGCTGAGAAGATAAGCTGCGCTGTCAAAGTCTCGGAGTGCAAAAGTCACCTAAGGACATGCTTTTGAGCATTATGTTAAGAAGCATACAGACACTCATGGGTCATCTACAGATTGGTTGGCGTAATCCACACCATTGCGCAATGGGTTACCATCAAATAGACTTGATGATCAGTCCTATCATCTGGCCATACCCAGGTGTGATATAGGCTAGTCCCCTGATCATTGGGACTTATAAGCCACACCATTCGTTGCTGGTTTTGGATTTGGTCCTACCAACATAAATGAGCCGCCATCTGATTGATGATCTTTTGATGGTTAGTGAATTAAAGTGTAACAAACAAAATATTAAGTGTAGTGAGTTAAAATAGGATGGTGTGTCCCTCTTCTATAAATTTTATTCTTCAGCTGAGCAACACCTCCTAATTAAAAACTAGAACAGTGCAATGAAGACAGTCAACAAATATCTGTCTGATAATGGGCCAACATGTTTCTGCCTATCGGGCAACCTGTCCCTTGGCTTTCATCAGGGCCTCTGTTCTTATAGTCGTTGCACTTAGTGATTATAAACAAACACGAAAAACAAAAAGAAGGGGTTGGATACGATACAACCTGTACCAACCGAGAACCTTAAACCTCCGTATCACTTGGAAAATAGGATTTCCTTCATGATGGGGGCATTGACCTCACCTCACCTGGACCTTGCTCAGGATCTACGAGGCCCTGCACACTCCGTCGGTACCTCAAGAATCAGATGTGAGCTTGAGGTACCGACGGAGAGTGCAGCACTCTATTGCGCGTTTAGCAGACCATACACATTATATGTAATTATATTTCTATTCTGTGGCATTTCAGAACCTTAAGCCTCAGGCTCTTCCCAGGAGTTCAACTTTCCCACCAATTAATCGCAGCCCTTGGCACATTTCAAAATCTTCCTCTGTTATCACCTCACTTCCCATTTTCCTCCTACTTTCATTAGTGATTATTACATACTCTTCTCTCATCTTGCTCCTTTTTATCTGTACAACCCCCCCTACTGCTCCCCCCTTTACTGGCCACACTTCCTCCCCAACTCCATCTGAGGAAGAAGACGTCCCATATCCCCCTCCCTCAGTCGACCCATGAAAATGTGTTTCCCTGACCTGGCACCTGGTCACACTCTCACGCTTTCACCCCTTTGAGTTTTTGCCTCCATCATTTCACTAGAACCAGAGCTGAGTGTAAAGTTCTACAAAGTACCACAAAGTACTGTTTTAACAAAGTGACTAGTGTTTTACAGTATATAAATATATCTACTACTTAACCTCAGCATTTCACTAGCCCCAAGACCATAAAAAAGTGCTACAACATGGTGTATATTAAGAAAACAAGTGACCAGTGCTTAGCAGCATATTCAAGTGATACAGCACGAAAAGTGGATAGTGCATAACACTCTTAACAATGCGAAATCTCAGTTCGTATTCTTTGATAAATTTTCAGATATTGTTCCGATTTCCCCCCCTTATGTCCTAACAATTACTTTCCTTTACCACCTTCTGCAACACCTCTTGGGCTTCCTCAAGAGTAACACAGAGATAAAATGGTCCCTTCAGTAACACTTTTAGCTTAGATTGTTCGACAATAGACACGTGCCCCCGCATTTCAAAACTGACCAATCAAACCTAGAAAATCCCTATATCTGTTAATGCCAATAAGTCTAAAAATACTCTCACTTTTGACCCATCGGTTAGCAAAAAAGATTTTTTCTGGATATCTTTAATTAGAATAGCCTCTTTTGTGCAATAATCTGCGAAATTTACTATCATTGTCTATATATATTTAGTGCTAGCAGAGCGTTGTGCAGGGAGCCGATGAGCTCACCTTATAGTACGATCTGCAGGGGCTTTCTCCAGAATATGACTCTTTACTTTGCCGCGCCCCTTCCATTATTAACAAGATTGCAAGATTTTCAACTTGAGATATTTTGGCGCTAGAATGCAGTTCCTGACTTGTCATACCAAGAGTCAGATTTTCAGTGGTTTGCGACAGTAAATCTGAGATTTTTGATACTCTATTACTGAGCATTGATGCAACGTTTGATGATGACAAGTGATCTACTGTAGCTGGTGCTGGTACTGTGCCAGAACCAGATGCCAATTGTAGTGTCCTGACTACAGAGGACACGAACTCGGGGGCTGATTTACTTTGTCTTTATTTAGTGCACGTCTTCTCTGGCCAATTCCCCGACTCATACTACTTCCCTGAGGGCATGCCCCTCCTCTTCCGTTGTCCCCCCCTCATCCCCCCTTCCCGTCCGAGGGCGTCCTAGTGCCCACAATATACAATGAACATTACATCTCCCCCTTTATTTACAAAATGACCTAGTCTGGACTTCTTTCCACATTTATAAAAAAAAAAGAAAAAAAGTCACATAGTTACAGTTCTTCAATCAGACGACTTGGTCTCTTAATGATTCGGCGGGGACGGGTATGGGCATCCAGACCGTCTGATTCTCTTTCACCAGGGATCACTCTCGACGTCTGGTCACTGGTTTCAGTCTCACTGGGTCTCACTTCTCGATTGACAGGACTAGTGAGCAGTTCTTTAACTTGAGGGCTGCATTTTTGAAAATGCGCCACATTCCGGGTGATTCTTTTCTTATCCGATTCAGCCGTGATCATAGTACCTTTTTGTTTGGTGACTATTAGTGGAGTTTCAAGATAGCGACAGTCTGTTTTCTTTTGCTGTTCTTGTTTTAGTAGTACCAGGTCACCTTCTTGAATCAAGGAGGGTGTCGCTCGCCGACGGCGATCCGCATAAATCTTCATTTTTTTCTTCTTGAGCCTGTCAGTGACAGCTATGTCATCTCTATCAGAGTCTTGTGACATTGTTCCTTCATGCCAGTCAATCATGGGTATTCTGGTGCGCACCGGCCGGCCCAGCATTAGGGTCGCGGGGCACTTACCGGCTGTGGAATGGGGCGTGTTTCTGTAAGCTCGCAAAACTTCATTCAAAACCATTTGAGTGTCCTTCCGTGACGGTTCGGCCTGTTGAATGGCTTTCTTTAGTGTAGACATAAATCTTTCTACCATCCCATTAGCTTGGGGCCACAACGGCGTGATTTTGCGATGTTTGAAGTTAAGATGTTTGGCAAAGTCCGCGAAATCTTGGCTGTTGAAAGGAGGACCATTGTCTGTTTTACTATCTTGGGAATGCCCCAGGCGGCGAACACTTAATCCAAAACAGGTATGGTGCTGAACGCTTTTGTAGACGCAACGAGTTGGGCAATAGGAAAACGTGAATACTCATCCATGATGACTAGGATGTATTGTCCAGATTTGAATGGCCCGAAAAAGTCTACAGCAACCTGCTGCCACACACCCTCCGGTAATTGAGACATTTGCAGCGGTGCAGGAGGATCAGGTCGACTGACCAGTTGAGATTGAGGACAGTCCTTCAGTGTGAGCTCTACCATTTGGTCTAGCCCTGGGAACCAGACCCGTTCCCTCAGTGCTCTCTTGGTGGCCACAATGCCTCTGTGACCTTCGTGTGCCAGATTAACGATGCCTTGCCGTAAGTGTCTTGGGATGACTATTCGACTGTCTCGTAAGAGCAGGCCATTGGTGGCTACCGACAGTTCCTCCTTTACGTGCTTGAAAGCGGCAAGTTCCTGTCCATGAATTGAACTGTTGGGAGAGTTGATATCTAGATGCCTCCAGTCATTGTTATATATGCAACGCTTGATGTCTTGTAAGGTGACATCTTCAAGAGTGGCATCCAGGATGGCTTCCAGCGGTACAGCGGGTGGCCAGGCCTGATCTACCACAAAGCATACATATTCTTTAGCCACAGACGGTCGGGACTTGGTTGTCTCTTTGGGGTGTCTTGGCTAATGGGCGTAAAATCCGCTCCGCTCGCGGATTTTTCGGATTTTCGGCAAATCCGCAATCCGCGAACGCTCGCGAATTTGTCGAAAATCCGTGAATCCGCTCGCGGCGGATTTTTTGCTTGGTTGCGGCGCGCGGCGTGGTGCACGGCGTTCACTTTCCGTCATTTTAGCGTTTGCCGAGTTGTTTTTCTTTGCGAGTGACGCGCCATTTTAGATCTTGCTGCGTGTTCCCGCGGGAGTTTGTCGCCCGCGAATACGTACTCGCGGCTTGCCACCTTGCACAGCACACCTCGCGAGAGTTCGCAATTGCGAACATGTAGTTGCGGCGGAAAGGAACAATCTCGCACTTGCGAAATAGAGATTTTGCAATTTCGCACAAGAAAATCACCAGCAAACAGGATAAACCTTCAGAAAATTATGATTTTTATCAGAATCACTCCTCAGGTTGACATTTGCATGGCCTTTTTTTTTGCAAGGAGTCCATTTTGGGGGGGGGGGGGAGGAAGGAAGTGCCCCACAGTCTCCAACTTCCTGTTCCTGTCCAGCAGGCTCCTCCCAGTGCTTTGTCCATCTCCTGGTCACTTTCATTTGGATCTGGAGCTGGAAGGATTACTTTTTGTGGGTGCTGCTGGATATTTGGATTTGAGGCCTTTTTGACTGTCTTTGGATCACTTTTGGATTAGAAATCAACTTTCACAAGTAAGTTTGTTTGGGGCATTACAGTTGCTGCAAGTACAATTTTGGAACTTTTTCAGAAAATTAAATAAATTATATTGTGGGTAGCCACAGTATCCAGTAGGACCAGGGTTGGTTATGGGTGCATGATACAACTGTTTTGTTGAATTTAAACACCATTGAGGCCATGGATGGGCTGGGATTGTGCAGATTTTATTGTTTTTTGTCGTTTTTTTGGGCCTGCTGGTGTGGCCCTTTGCCCAGGGGTGGTGAGTGTTGCATGGGCCTAGTCTTTCTGTGGGGTGTCTTCTTGAATTTAAACATAATTGAGGCCATGGATGGGCTGGGATTGTGCTTATTTTATTGTTTTTTGTCGTTTTTGGGGGGCTGCTGGTGTGGCCTTTTGCTTGCCCAGGGGTGGTGGTGGTGCATGGACTGAGTGTGCCTGTGGTGTTGTCTCACTCTCTTTGATGTAAACATCATGGATGGCATTGGATTGTGGTGATTTCTGGCTGTTTTTCTGTTTTTTGGGGGTGTACTGTTGATGTGGTCTGGCCATGTGGGTGGTGGTGGTGGCCATCTTGAGTGCTGGCTGGTACAGGCAACATGTGCTTGGGGTGTAAGGGGGCCATTTTGAGGAGAGGCAGTGTCTGAGGCCTGCACTTATTTTGCCTACTTTTCATCCCTTATGCCCAGGGGTAGTGAGTGTTGCATGGGCCTAGTGTTTCTGAGGGGTGTCTTCTTGAATTTAAACACCATTGAGGCCATGGATGGGCTGGGATTGTGCAGATTTTATTGTTTTTTGTCGTTTTTTTGGGCCTGCTGGTGTGGCCCTTTGCCCAGGGGTGGTGAGTGTTGCATGGGCCTAGTCTTTCTGTGGGGTGTCTTCTTGAATTTAAACACCATTGAGGCCATGGATGGGCTGGGATTGTGCAGATTTTATTGTTTTTTGTCGTTTTTTTGGGCCTGCTGGTGTGGCCCTTTGCCCAGGGGTGGTGAGTGTTGCATGGGCCTAGTCTTTCTGTGGGGTGTCTTCTTGAATTTAAACATAATTGAGGCCATGGATGGGCTGGGATTGTGCTTATTTTATTGTTTTTTGTCGTTTTTGGGGGGCTGCTGGTGTGGCCTTTTGCTTGCCCAGGGGTGGTGGTGGTGCATGGACTGAGTGTGCCTGTGGTGTTGTCTCACTCTCTTTGATGTAAACATCATGGATGGCATTGGATTGTGGTGATTTCTGGCTGTTTTTCTGTTTTTTGGGGGTGTACTGTTGATGTGGACTGGCCATGTGGGTGGTGGTGGTGGCCATCTTGAGTGCTGGCTGGTACAGGCAACATGTGCTTGGGGTGTAAGGGGGCCATTTTGAGGAGAGGCAGTGTCTGAGGCCTGCACTTATTTTGCCTACTTTTCATCCCTTATGCCCAGGGGTAGTGAGTGTTGCATGGGCCTAGTGTTTCTGAGGGGTGTCTTCTTGAATTTAAACACCATTGAGGTCATGGATGGACTGGGAATGTGCAGATTTTATTGGTTTTTGTCGTTTTTTTGGGCCTGCTGGTGTGGCCCTTTGCCCAGGGGTGGTGAGTGTTGCATGGGCCTAGTCTTTCTGTGGGGTGTCTTCTTGAATTTAAACACCATTGAGGCCATGGATGGGCTGGGATTGTGCAGATTTTATTGTTTTTTGTCGTTTTTTTGGGCCTGCTGGTGTGGCCCTTTGCCCAGGGGTGGTGAGTGTTGCATGGGCCTAGTCTTTCTGTGGGGTGTCTTCTTGAATTTAAACATAATTGAGGCCATGGATGGGCTGGGATTGTGCTTATTTTATTGTTTTTTGTCGTTTTTGGGGGGCTGCTGGTGTGGCCTTTTGCTTGCCCAGGGGTGGTGGTGGTGCATGGACTGAGTGTGCCTGTGGTGTTGTCTCACTCTCTTTGATGTAAACATCATGGATGGCATTGGATTGTGGTGATTTCTGGCTGTTTTTCTGTTTTTTGGGGGTGTACTGTTGATGTGGACTGGCCATGTGGGTGGTGGTGGTGGCCATCTTGAGTGCTGGCTGGTACAGGCAACATGTGCTTGGGGTGTAAGGGGGCCATGATGAGGAGAGGCAGTGTCTGAGGCCTGCACTTATTTTGCCTACTTTTCATCCCTTATGCCCAGGGGTAGTGAGTGTTGCATGGGCCTAGTGTTTCTGAGGGGTGTCTTCTTGAATTTAAACACCATTGAGGCCATGGATGGGCTGGGATTGTGCAGATTTTATTGTTTTTTGTCGTTTTTTTGGGCCTGCTGGTGTGGCCCTTTGCCCAGGGGTGGTGAGTGTTGCATGGGCCTAGTCTTTCTGTGGGGTGTCTTCTTGAATTTAAACACCATTGAGGCCATGGATGGGCTGGGATTGTGCAGATTTTATTGTTTTTTGTCGTTTTTTTGGGCCTGCTGGTGTGGCCCTTTGCCCAGGGGTGGTGAGTGTTGCATGGGCCTAGTCTTTCTGTGGGGTGTCTTCTTGAATTTAAACATAATTGAGGCCATGGATGGGCTGGGATTGTGCTTATTTTATTGTTTTTTGTCGTTTTTGGGGGGCTGCTGGTGTGGCCTTTTGCTTGCCCAGGGGTGGTGGTGGTGCATGGACTGAGTGTGCCTGTGGTGTTGTCTCACTCTCTTTGATGTAAACATCATGGATGGCATTGGATTGTGGTGATTTCTGGCTGTTTTTCTGTTTTTTGGGGGTGTACTGTTGATGTGGACTGGCCATGTGGGTGGTGGTGGTGGCCATCTTGAGTGCTGGCTGGTACAGGCAACATGTGCTTGGGGTGTAAGGGGGCCATTTTGAGGAGAGGCAGTGTCTGAGGCCTGCACTTATTTTGCCTACTTTTCATCCCTTATGCCCAGGGGTAGTGAGTGTTGCATACTTGCATGTCCCTAGTCTTTCTGTGGGGTGTCTTCAATGTAAACATCATGGATGGCATGGGATTGTGCTCATTTTTCTGTGTTTTGTCGATTTTTTGGGGTGTATAACTGAACTGATGTTCCTCTGTCTTCCATTGCTTTTAGGTGCACAAGAAGACTCAATAGAACCACCAGTGCCAGGAAGAAGTCCTGCAGCGGTGTGTGCAGCATAACGTCACGCGACGTCACGTCTGGACACAGAACCCTCTGCAACTCGTGCAACTGCTGCCTGCTGACCTGCTCTGAAGAAGATGGCCCCAAAAAAAGTAACCCGTAGCTCCTCTAGCAAGAAAGGTGCCAGTAAGGAGCAGAAGAAGCAAGTTACCAAGGACACTGGTGTGCCGCCCGCCCCTTTTTTTGTGAGTAAAAAAAAAAGTATGCCTGCAGCAGCTGCAGCGGGATCTGCTGGGGACCAAGCTGGCAGCAGCACCCCCGCTCCATTGGGCTCAGTGCCACCACCACCACCACGCCAACTTAAGTCCAAGCCCTTGAGTGCTGCAGAGGCAGCCAGTATACTTCTTCAATCACCATCGACCAGTGATGTTGGCTCATCGCAAGAAAGCAGCAGCAATGTCCCTCAATCAACACAGGTTGTTGTAGCTCATCTGACGAGTGTTGAACAACCACAGCGGCAACAACAATCACATGTGCAAGTACAAGCCCAAGTACATGTGGAAGGAGAGGCAGCGCAAGGAGATGCGCATGCAGAGGTGCATGGAGGGTCACAACAAGTGCCCACAATAGTTGTTCCTCCCGAAGTAGGGGCACATCAGGAAATCGACAATCAAGGCGAGGTATCATTTGAGGAAGCCACTCCTCCTGATGATCCTTCATTGTCTTCCACAACCCTAGCAAGGAAGAGATCAAGGGTGGTGTCTACATCCTCTTCAAGCACACCTCCTTCTGATGATACGGATCAAACTTGGGAACCAGCACCACAGCCGTCTGAGAGTGAGGCACACCATGATCCAACAAAGGTACTTAAGCGTAAAAGGAAGCTCGTCCAAAGTCTCAGACTTATGGAGTGTGATGAGGCTCAACAAGAAGTGGCGGATACTGCTGCTGATGAAGACTCTGCCAACGACGACCCAGTCATCATAAAGGTCACTGCAGCCCCAGCGGGCATGCAGCAAACAGACATTTTGACCCTAGCCCGAAGAGCTGCTGCGCGTGATGATGATGATGATGATGTTGTCGATGAGGAGGCAGTGGAAACACCACAATCATTGGAGTTAAGTAGTACACCAACTCGTCCCGCTTCCATATTTCTTTCTGGCAAGAAGAGACCTGCGTCAACCTCGACCTTAATTAGTGGCGGTGAAAGTGGAAAACGTACAAAAGTTGGCCAATCCAGATCCTCCACTTCATCTGGCATTAGCTTCATGACCACCACCACCACCAGTATCGCCGCCTCCTCCAGGTCCCACAGACACTTCAAGTCCCCAGTTTGGGACTTCTTTACTGTTTGTCCCAAAAATCCAAGGTTTGCCATTTGTACCCTTTGTAAGCTTGCAGTTAGTCGTGGTAAGCCAGGTAGCAACTATGGTACCGGCGGCCAGAGTGGTCATCTTGACAGAAAGCACGGTGTCCAATGGTTTGCGCACCTAGCTGCGATCAAGAAAGGCCAAAATCAAGGAAACGTTGATGTTTCATCTGATGTTGACGAGCAGGAAGAAGACGTGTCAAACACTTCCCTTACACCCAGTACCCCTCTCAGCAGCACACCCAATGTGAGGCACACTAAGAGTGTTGGAGCGAGTGAGACACCAACGCACAAAAGTTCACCAGCGAGCAAAATTGGGTCAACGAAGTCATTATCAGCCCGTAAATGCTTGGTCCAGGCCAACATTAGAACAATGCTTACTTCAGACGTGCCATATGAACGCAACCACCCACTGACGCGTCTGTATAACACTAAGCTGGCTAAAATGCTAGCTGTGGACCTTCTACCTTTTTCTTTTGTAGAAGCGGTAGGTTTTCTTGAATTAGTTGCAACGCTCTGCCCTAAATGGAAGGTTCCGAGCCGGTTCTATTTTGCCAGAGTTGCGGTTCCAGCACTACATGAAGATGTGCTGCAGGCGATTGGGGCAGCTTTGCAGAAGAGTGCTGTTCACACAATACATCTGACAACAGACATGTGGACCAGTGGCCCAGGCGATGATTACATGTGCATCACTGCACACTGGGTCTCTTTTTCAGGTGTTATAGCAAAGCTAAACGCAGGTGTTGACCCGGACCAAGTTTTCAAAGCTGCTCGGAAACATGCAACACTAGCCATGTTTGCCTTGGAGAAAAGTCACACAGCAGAAAACCTTTTGGAAGAGTTTGACAAAAAGGTGTTGTCAATGCTATCCCCCCTAAAACGCAAGATTGGTTATGTTTCCACGGATAATGGCGCCAATGTAGTTAAGGCCATGTCACAGGGTCACCATGTTAGAGTGCCGTGTTTGGCGCACTGTATCAACCTGGTAGTTCAAAAATTCTTGAGTGATAAAGAGAGTCCAGCGTTCGAGGTAATGGCCACCTGCCGCAAAATGTGCAACCATTTCAGCCATTCTTTTAAGGCCCGGAAGCATCTGCGGAGACTGCTACTTCAACGTGGAATGCCAGTGAAAGCACTCATCCAGGAGGTGGCAACACGTTGGAACTCAACCTTCTACATGCTTGAGCGTCTGCATGAGCAGTATACGGTACTCGATCACTATTTCTTGACAGAGGCTACATCTCAGAAGGAGGACCTGCGGATGAGTAAGGCGCAATGGGCCATAGTTAAAAGCCTGACAGACATGCTTCGTCCTTTTGAGTTCTTCACGCGTGCAGTCAGCCAGGAGGACTGTAATTTGGGAAAAGCTATCCCATTGTTGTGCATACTGGAGCACCAACTGATGGCGGTTTCTTCTGAGTTTGAAAAAGATGAAAAAAAAAAAAACCATTTCATTTTGTCTGAGAAATTATTACATCGCCTACGTGGTGATGAACGTCTTAAAAACATCAACTCAGATCAGCATTACATTTGTGCTACTATTCTGGATCCACGCTACAAAAAGGCGCTGGCAGACAACGCATTCTTTCCTTTCGCTGATGCAGATGTTCAAAAGTACAAACATTGGTTAGCCTGGTCAGCCAAGAGGTTTGAAAAAGAACGGCAGGTTATTGAAGGAGAAGCCAGTACATCAGCATCAGCATCAGCAGGCCATCCGCAGTCACAAGAATCCACTTCTGCACCTGTGGCTGGGGCACAAGTGACCTCTCAGCCATTAAAGACACCGGCAACTGGATCATCTGCACCACACACAATGACAACACTAACAGTGGCTGGGGAGGAGGATTGGCTAAGTTTGATGGGGTATGGTTCTCTAAAAAATGTCACAGGCACAGCAAAAAGTAAGCAAAGTGGAGGAACAGTTGATGACCTTGAGTCGATGGTGCAGGACTATCTGAATGACTCAACAGTGGTCTTTCTTAATGAGGAGCCATTGCAGTATTGGCATGGCAAAAAACAATTGTGGCCACAGCTCTACAACCTGGCTATAAACTATTTGTCTTGCCCACTCGCAAGTGTGTCTTCTGAACGTGTTTTCAGTGCTGCTGGTGGCATTGTAACTGCCAAACGGAGCCGCCTATCGCCCAAAAATGTGGAGCGGCTGACAATGATCAAGATGAATCAGCACCTCATACCACCAGATTACAAAGTGCGAGAAAGCACGCCACATGAAGACGATGAGGACAGCAACGTAGATGAGGGGATTTTTTCTCTGTTCGGTGCCACTGACCTCATCCAGCCTGAATTCGCAGAGTATGATGACGAAATCTTGTTCTTATTCCCTGACACCGAGCCCTGAAAATGAGACAATCAATCAAGAACTTTCTTTTTCGTCCTTATTCACTTTTATTCCTGTGTGCTTTGTGTCTCTCTTTCTTTGTTTTGCACAGTTAATTTAATTCAAACTTTAATCACCTAATCCCAAAAACAAGACCATCATCAGAACTGTCTTCACTTGTTTGCTTATTGATTTGAAGGTGCCGCAGTCTACATTCCTCAGGTTCACAAGTTCTGAAGAACATGCTCCTCTATCCTCCTCCTCCAGACTGCGATTTCCCTCCAAGCAGAGTGCTGGATTACGCACAATGAAGAAAGACTCAGCACTTGTGGGGGTGTTGTACTTCTTTGCGGGTGAGTTGACGGTTTTGGGCCCATTGCTGTGAAGCTCTTATAATGGACAAAAGTGTTTTGGACCAAATATGAGGTGGAAATTTCTTGCCGTTTTTGCTGACTTGCTTGCCTTTGAGGTGCTCTTTGGCGGGGTTCCGGGGGTTTGTGTGTAATTTTTGGTGTCTGTCGAAGCACTGCTGCGACAGTCTAATCTTGATTGCATTTGCTTTTCAGGAAATCCGTGGTGGAAAACAGGAGTTATGATGATTGATGATGACCTAGCTGCACAGCGCGTTACTTTGGACCGAAGGCCGAGAGATATTGTAAGTATGAGATTTAGCTTTTTCGCTGTTTGGGGGTGTTGTCGGGTGTTTTTTTGCGGGTGGGTTGGCGCCGGCGGGTCTTGCCTGGGGCATTCCTGGGAAGGTCTAATACCGGATACAAGTGTTTTGGACAAAATCCATAAGGAACAGCCTTTTTTTTGCCATTTCTTCAGACATCTTGCTCAATGTAGCCTTTTGGGGGGCTTCCTGCTGTTCGTGGGTGGGTTGCGGCCGGGGTCTCTGTCGAAGCACTGCTGCGACAGTCTAATCTTGATTGCATTTGCTTTTCAGGAAATCCGTGGTGGAAAACAGGAGTTATGATGATTGATGATGATGACGACCTAGCTGCACAGCGCGTTACTTTGGACCGAAGGCCGAGAGATATTGTAAGTATGAGATTTAGCTTTTTCGCTGTTTGGGGGTGTTGTCGGGTGTTTTTTTGCGGGTGGGTTGGCGCCGGCGGGTCTTGCCTGGGGCATTCCTGGGAAGGTCTAATACCGGATACAAGTGTTTTGGACAAAATCCATAAGGAACAGCCTTTTTTTTGCCATTTCTTCAGACATCTTGCTCAATGTAGCCTTTTGGGGGGCTTCCTGCTGTTCGTGGGTGGGTTGCGGCCGGGGTCTCTGTCGAAGCACTGCTGCGACAGTCTAATCTTGATTGCATTTGCTTTTCAGGAAATCCGTGGTGGAAAACAGGAGTTATGATGATTGATGATGATGACGACCTAGCTGCACAGCGCGTTACTTTGGACCGAAGGCCGAGAGATATTGTAAGTATGAGATTTAGCTTTTTCGCTGTTTGGGGGTGTTGTCGGGTGTTTTTTTGCGGGTGGGTTGGCGCCGGCGGGTCTTGCCTGGGGCATTCCTGGGAAGGTCTAATACCGGATACAAGTGTTTTGGACAAAATCCAAAAGGAACAGCCTTTTTTTTGCCATTTCTTCAGACATCTTGCTCAATGTAGCGTTTTGGGGGGCTTCCTGCTGTTCGTGGGTGGGTTGCGGCCGGGGTCTCTGTCGAAGCACTGCTGCGACTGTCTAATCTTGATTGTATTTGCTTTTCAGGAAATCCGTGGTGGAAAACAGGAGTTATGATGATTGATGATGATGATGACGACCTAGCTGCACAGCGCCGCGTTTGGACCGAAGGCCGAGAGACATTGTAAGTATGAGATTTAGCTTTTTTGCTGTTTGGTGGTGTTGTGTCGGGTGTTTTTTTGCGGGTGGGTTGGCGGGTCTTGCCTGGGGCATTCCTGGGAAGGTCTAATACCGGCTAGAAGTTAGTTGGACAAAATCCATAAGGAAACACCAGTTTTGGCACTTTTTGTAAGTTAGGGTTCGTTAGGGTTAGCCCTAGCAGCAGGATTGCATGTGTTTAGGGGGGTTCTATTGCAACGCGGTTCTGTTGTTGTAGAGCACTGTTGGAGCGATGCTGGCTATGGATACTTTTGCTTGCAGGCAAGTGGTTTGAATACAATCCACGGTCTGTATTTGGGTCTACTGTTACTTTCAAAGTACGTTTTGTAACCATTTTTCTGCTAGGCATCGTTTTTGGAGATATGATTGGGTTCTTCTACATTTTTGCGACTGGCTTTAGTAAGGGTCTTGGTGGGAGCATTGCTGGGAAGGTCAAATTTTGTTCTAAAACACAGTAGTACACCCACCTTGAGGGGAAAGATCCGCTATAATATTTTGGCCATACTTATTGATCCTTAAAAAGGTGACTCAGACAGAGCACGCAATTTCAAAAATATTGTACTGTCTATTAGGGAAATCAAAGTGTGACTTTTTGAACCACACAGCGTACATACCTTTTATTTATTTATCAGTGGTATTGTAATAGCACTTCCTGTTTTCCGTTCAATAATTACAGGCCGGGTTTCAGTCAACATCCGCCAGGCAGGCAGTGGACAGGGTGTCTCTTCTGTCAGTGGTCACCACCACATTGATGGACGAAGCGTCAGCTGGAATGGAGGAGTGCCGCCAATAAGAGGAATTGTTTGCTGCATGCAACTTACTTACCAATTTCAACAGGACAACTCCAACAACATACGCAATACAGATACAGTATCCATTGTTGTCTTTTATTCTATGAGTGTGACTGCATGTGCTTACCTTTACTTTGTAACCAAAGATTGTCTGTAAACTCTGTATCTTCAATTATTGTTTGTCCATGCTCTGCTTTTTTTTTCTTCTCTCAACAAAACCTACCCAAAAAGAAACCCCCATTCCCATCCATTTTACAAACCCTAACCCTCTTCCCCCGGGCTGTGTTGTTTTGCTTGATGTCTGACTAAAATGACATCAATAATTCCACACACTTGCTGGGGAGGATAAGGTGATAGCAGCAACAGGCTGGTGAAGGAATACGAGGATATCTTCTAGACTTACTCAGCTTCAGTACTATATCTTCTAGTAGTAGTAGCCAATGTCAAATAAATTCAACGCAAGTACTAGTTATACTTGCAATACTTTACCATTTGTTAGGCTACATTATGGCACTGTTCTAGTGTACTGTCACCTGCTATTTTCTCGATCGTACCGTAACCGTTGTAATGCTACAGTAAGGAGTACAAACAAGGTTTCGTTTTCTTTTTTTCCATAGGCATGCAACTGCCACTGTGTCACACCACTAGTAACACCGCAATGAGGAAATGTCACCCGCCCAGGAATGACAACGTTAATCCCCATTTCACCTGGAGCCAGCCCTGGGCCTAGCCCTAATTTCTAACACAAATTACAGGTAAGATAAGCGTTTGGTGGGAGGTAGTATAATGGAGTATTATTTCGGAGTAGACAAGAGTTTGACGGTTGTACTACTAAAGTCCTACGACTGTTCAGGAAAACAAAGTTACTGTTACACCCCCGCCCCCCACCCACCAGACTGAAAAGCAGTAAAAAACAGGTATGGTCAGATAAAGTAGTTGAAAAATATATTTATTTATCCCTAACAAAATAATCTCCCTCACCCACCCTAACCCCAACGATTGTCTCTGAAACGTCCCAAAACGATCCCAACTCCCAAATCCCACCCCCCAAAAGTCTATAAAAAAAGGGCAAGGGACACTCCACTACTGGAGGGTGCTGGTGCTGGTGCATGATGCGGCATGGGCATCATACTCCTTGCGGAGGGTGGCAAGCTCGGAGCGGAGGCCCTTAACCAAGGTCTTATACCTCAGGACCTCCTGCTCCAGGTTGGACATGCGGACTCGTAGGCGGTGTTGACGTTCCTTGCAGCTCCTGTGGGGGGCAGCTGGTGTTTCGGGTGCTTGGCGGTGGCGGTCGGCTTTCTTAGCCCGGCTCGGTCCCGCTGGTTTAGTCACGGAGGAGGATGCAGTGGTCACAGTCGAAGATGTTGCCCCGCTCGACTGCGTGTCCTCCTCCTCCTCCAGGGCCACCAGCCGCCGATACTCGGCGACTGTGGCCTCCAGCCTCCGTTGCCGGGCCAATCTAGCCTGCTCCCTCCTTGTTGTTGATTTGGAAGGAGCAACTATATGAAGAAAGAAAGACATAGTCTGTAACCAATGCTCCTTATTAATAACACAAAGTGATTGAGCCGAAAGTTGGGTCACAGAGTACAAGTAGCAAATTGAAAGCACAGTACATAACTATTGAGGACAGTATCTATGTAACCCTCCCACTTCTGCATCCTTGCTCTAACAGTAGTGGTAGTTTAATGAACTAATTCTACGACCACTATGGACTTCCATTACAGTCGACTATGACAGTACACCAGTCTTATTCTTCTTCTTCTCTCTTGTTTAGGGAAATGGGTACGTTATCTTATGCAAGCCGGCAGAATGACATGGACACAGCACAGTGAAGTTGCACCCGAGAAAAAAAGTTGCACACCATGATGATGGAGACAGACTTGCGTTACTGTACCGGTCCAGTACATGCAGGTGGTGAAGCTATTACTTTTCTATTACGGGTGGCACTGAGAATACTCTGTTACAAGGGCTACTGCTTAATTAATTTACCTTTCACCCTACAGTGCAAATGAGTACTAGAAAAGGAAACTGAAGAAGCTAACTAATTTGATTATCTATCACTTCACATGGGACGTATTTAATGACAGATGAGATGACTTTAGGTGCTTTGCTTAATATTGAGTGAACACAGTGATACACCCACACATGAATGACGTACTACAAGTAAACTAAAGTTATTAAGAGAGGTACGGAGTGTCCACCGTAATAACCAGATATATGCTGTGAATGCAAACGCAATACAAAGTACTGCTACTATTCATGGTAGTATTGGACACATTTACAATTTCTTTTCCTTGCCTTCCCTGCATTGGGACGGACGTGCGGGTGCGGTGGTACATGCTCTTCAAGGTAACACTTACTTCACCTGGCGACCATCTACTCTCTCTAGATACACATTTGCTATGTAAGAGTCAGAGAATACCATGCTCCAGGCATCCATTCATTCAAAGTATACGCACACATACAGTTTCTGTTTCACCCACCCAGGCTGCTGTCCTTCCACCCATCCTTGCTTCATCATTGACCCAGCCATGCACCATACCATATTCTTTCCTTCCCAGCCACCTCTGGGTCCAAGCAAACACATATCGTTCTTCTTTGCCAGCCATCATACAAGTTCGCGTCCCACTTACTTACACCCTTCTTTCGCTTTTCGTTCATCCCATCCATCACGTTCGTCTAAGAACTTATTGGGATTCTTCTCACCAAAAACTTCACAGCTAAGTCGAAGTACATTTCGAGGAGGCTACTACCTGGTTGATTTGTAATTGTAATACACCCGTGCAGAAAGCACACTATGCAGTCTTCAATCTCAATAAGTAAGGAATATATAGCTTACCTGTTTCCGCCACCACCGTTTGATCCCCCACAGGAACGGCCACCAGCTCTTCTACCGCCGCATCCTCCCCAGAGGCCTCCGAGTCCAAGTCCAACACATCAGCCACCTCCGCGCTGGCCCCGTCACCAGATGTTACACCTACAAAGTACATTTAAGAAAGTTAGAATACACCACTCACTACTATATAATATTTGGTCTAGGAGAAATGTTAAAAAAACAGAATACAATGTAATAATTTGTGACTGTCTACTCCATAGTAAAAATGTCCCATTTTCCAGGGAAGGCTGTTGTCTTGCTGCACTTTTATGCACAACTGATGAATGCTTGCTTTTGATTTTTAACACGCACCACTTTTTCTCCTAACAGACAGAAGCTTGACTCCTGAGTCCTAAGAACACGACCAGGATCAAGTTCAAAGTAGGTGAGAGTTCGGCTCGACCACAAGAAATGTGTCCAATTAATCGTCAGCACTAACCACTTTTCCGTTTACAGTTAAATAGTTTTATGACAAAGTAGATTTCAATAAATGTGTTTACTTTTAATAAAGCTTTTACACTTAAATAGACTCTGTGGTTTTTGTTCCTCTAGACTAGAGTGGATGAGCTAAAGGTTTTGGAATTTTTGCAAGCATGAGTGCCTCTGACACTTCTTGACTGTGCTGTGACTCCGTACTACTCTCTTGTCCTGCGTACGATAATCTAGAGATCATTGGGGATCTATAATCGGTGACTTCGGGAGCTGAATGACTCTGCCACACTATCTAGTCAGTAAGGAGACAGTGCATAGAGGTATTGCTGAATATAATGGGAGTCCAATGGAATTGCCAAATGTCCAATCTTAGTTAGCTACACAGACAGACTAATAAGAATAGTCTAGTAATACCACAGGGAGTCATATTCGAGGCAGGATAAGAATTTATATCCAGTCTACAAGAAGATCAAAGACGATTTAGAAAAAATCGAATGAGGAACGCTAGGAAAAAATAGGTACTGTTTAGTAAAATGTAAACTTACTGGGGCCAGCAAAGGAGCCCTCGCCTGCCCGATCCTGGCCTGCATCCTCAGCACCCTCCTCCTGTGTCCTCTTGCCCTTGGGGGGAGCTGATGTACAACATGAAAGAAAGAAAAACCATAAAACATGGATGAGATTTTTCAACCAAATCAAACATTTCAAAAGAACAATAACAACATATTTTGGAAAAATAGCAAATAGATAGACAACTATTCCACGGGATCTATCTCATGTGGTATACTACGTTATTCGTATTGCCTGATTTGCGGAACGTTGACTTAGAAAGTTCCTATGTAACTCAATAAACAGACTACTAAAGAGGTTTGCCTAGGCCTGGCACTGCAGGCAGTAGTGCACAACACGTGACAGACAAAGTCCATCCTGCTTGCAGATCAGTGAATACTCAAACTATCAATCCACCCGCCACCACCGCCACTATTTCTTCTGATAGCCATGTGACTGTCTAAAGGAAGGACACTGGACTTCAGTCTGTTGGGGCTGATTTATAAGTCCCTTGCGGAAGTTGCGGCTGATTTTCCTCCATTGTTGCGTGCCTTTTCTGACGCAGCGGCAGAACAAAAGACTCGCCATGGTGTTGGTGCGGCGTATATATTAAAAAAAAAAACACATATGGGCATATGGGCGATGCATCACGTTGTAAAGCCCTGCGCCATCAGGGGGCGTTCCGGCGCAAGGGAGGGCGTACCTGCGCAGGAACGAATCCTAAAAGTGGCTGAGGGAAATCTACAAGATGTCAATCAGTCATTTTTATGACAATGATGCATGACTCAAACCCTGCGCGCTTGAAGCCGACGTACGGCTTGATGCAGCATTGGGGAGATAGGGTACCCCAGAGCATTGCTGGAGCTGCGCCATCGTTGGCACGCAACTCCAGCAATGCGCTGCCTTTACGGCACAGATGCGTAAGGCTTCTGTGACGTTTTGGGCCAATGGGTGGTGGTGGCATGGCACACAATTACTGCCGCATCCCTGCTACTTTGCAGGGATGCGCCGGTAATTGAAAATATGACCCTTACTGTCTAGCATTACGCAGTTCTTTTCTTTACAGTACACTGATACATAATTTCTCAGGCCAATGAAATGCTTCTGAACACAACATACAAAACAAAGAAGCATAGTAGCAAGCAAGGCTACTGAGAAGGAGAGCAGTGCACCTGAAAATGAAATGCATAGAAGATTTTGAAATATAATTTACCTCAATGTAATCGGCAGCATTATTGCTCTTGGTAAAGAACAAAGATTTGCAAATAACAGAGCAGGATAAAACAGAGTAGTAAATGTACTACTACTACTACTCACCAAGCCCGGGGACCTCTACGCCGAGCGCGTCCAGCAAGTCCCGCTCCCGGTCCATGACATCGGTCCAGCGGTGGGTGGCCTGGTTATATGTGCGCCGGACCCCAGAGATCTTGTACATGGCCCGGCACACCTTCTCCCACCGCTGGCGGCGCTCCCGGATGCCATAGCCGGTCGCGATCTTGCCGCCTCCCAGGATCGTCTTGGGGAGGCGGCGCTGGACATGGAAGATCAGTGCCGCCACTTCCTCCGCGCTAAAGATCTCCCTCGGGACCACTTGCTCCCCCCTTAAACGCCCGCACGGGAGCCGGGCACGGGGTGCGGGACCCTTCCCCTTCTCAGGGTGCTTCCCGGCTCCCTTTACCATGGTCTGGGCAGAAATAAACTTAAATGATAAAGAAGAAATAGAATAGTGAAGAAGAAAATAAAAGAGTTTAAAAAAGTAGTTTAAAAGTAACTAAAAGCTGCAGAAAACACAAAAATATAGAGCTAGAAAAATAGAGGGTTAGATAATAAGTAAAATTAGATCAAAAAAACTTCAAACAAGCAAAGGATGGCAGAGATTGAGAGAGGATAGAGAAAGCATGCCCAGAACCATAGCAATGAATGAGAAACAAGATGGCCGCGCCCGTTCACGACCGCGTGGGTAAGTTCGCGCGAGATTTTCCTTGCGAGTACGCGCGAACTTGTACTCGCGAGCAGCACACTTTGCGAGATTACACATAGCGGGCGGAAACGGAATTACGTCACGCCAACAAGATGGCCGCGCCCGTGTACGACCGATAGGGTAACTTGGCAAACGAATAGCTAGAAGCGCCTCGCGAACACGCGCAAGATCACGCGAACATACACGTCGCAACAAAAACAATTTTGTATTCGCACGTATTCGCGGCTTCCGAAATCGATCTCGCACGGATTCGCGCCCCAAATAACGCGCGAAATTGCAAAAAAAACGATTTTAGCTAAAATGAAAGCAATGAGCAGGTGCAAAAGTTCAAACTTAACATTAGTAACATTCAAGGTAGTGCTTCCTGATGGGCCCCTCCAGAGTTTGCAACAATTCTATGACCCTGCTATGACCCAAACAGCAGGCTCATAGAATAGCACCATAAAGGTCCTGTAAAAAAAAAATTTCACTGCAACAAAAAGCAAATTACAGATAAGGAAGGAAGCAGATGCCAGCCAGACTGGAACTTTCAAAATTACTGACACATTAATGAAACACAAATTAATTGATGGCAGTTGAAGAAGGGCAGGTGTGCTAGCTTTTTTCAACCACCATAATCTACAGTAATAAATAAACCTAATAGGTGCCTGTGAGGATGTACTAGAGGGTGGCATGGGTGTCCCAGAGGGTGGCAGTGGTGAAACAGAGGGTGCTGTGAACCTGTGATGATAAACCAGACGTAGAAACAACATAGTCGCGGCCGTTGCAAGCCGAAAAGTAAGTTCGCAATTGCGAACTTGTCCCAAAATCGGCGCGAACACGCGCCAACACAAAAAACGGAAAAATCCGCAAGTCCGCTAGAGTTCGCGGATCTTCGCGGATTGCGAATCCGTAAATACGCAAGTTCGCGGATTGCCAATCCGCAAAATCCGCCCATGCTTAGTCTTGGCATGTAGTCAGCAGGGTTTTCCGCTTTTCCAGGTTTGTGTTTAATCGTATATGTGTACTCTTGAAGGCGAAGACCCCAGCATTCTATTCTCGGTGGCATTTTAGCTCTAGGGTTGCCAAAGATAGTAATGAGGGCCTGATGATCCGTAATTAATGTGAAGTGTTTCCCGTATATAAAGATATGGAAATGCTCACAGGCCCACACAACAGCCCAGCTTTCTTTCTCAGGCTGTGAGTATGCTTTCTCCGTCTCAGTCAGGCTCCTGCTGGCAAAGGCAAATATGTATTGTTGGTCACTTTCAGAGTCATACTGAGCTAGAATAGCTCCTAGTCCCACGGGACTGGCATCAACAGTGATCTCCGTCTTCTTCTTTGGATCAAAGTAAGCCATGTTGTCAGCTGACTCCACAGCCGCTTTAATTTCATTGAATGCTTGTTCACAGCCTGCAGACCATTTGAAAGGGTGGCCTTGTTTGGTGAGTTGTCTCAGGGGATAGCTGATGGTTGCATAATCCTGGATGTACAGTGGCAGAGTAACTGGCCATTCCTAGAAAGGAACAAACATCTCCGGCATCACGAGGGCTGGTAGTATCATTCAGAGCAGCCACCTTGTCTGGATACAGTCTCAACCCTGCCTGTGAGAAAATGTGGCCGAAGAACTTCAGCGTGGACTTATGAAACTCACACTTTGCTTTATTTAACGTGAGGTTGGCTTCCATCAGTGTGTGACAGACTCGTTCCAGGGCAGTGTCATGTTCTTGTGTCGTGGACCCATAAACCAGGATATCATCACTGTAATTTAGGGCGTTGGGGATGTGATGAATCGTTTTTCGAATAGCTTCCTGAAAAATGTCAGCGGCAGAAGACACACCAAAGCTGAGTCTCTTATACCTGAAGAGACCAATATGCGTTGAGAAAGTTGTGATGTAACGTGACTGCTCGTGCAGCTCTAGTTGGTGGTAACCTTTGTTAAGATCCAGTTTGGAGCATATCTTTGCTCCATTCAGTGATGCAATCATGTCACTGATATGTGGCCCGGGGTGTCTTTCCCTTTCAATGGCGGTGTTGGGGCCCTCATATCAACACACAGACGGACTTTGTCCACTTCACCCTTCTTCGGCACGACTACAACCGGAGAGACCCAGGGTGTAGGTCCATCCGTCCTTTTGATGATGTCAGCTTGGAGCAGATCCTGTAGTTCCTGTTCGACTGCTTGCTGGAGATGAAAAGGAATCCACTTATGATGGGATACTGGAGCTATTTGCTTATTAATATGTAGTCGAATCTGACAGTGGGCCATCTTCCCCAGGCCAACAAACAGCTTTGGAAATTTCTGCACCACATCAAGTTCATCGTCTACTTTGTACAAGATGTTCACCAGTCTCAGTCGTTCAGCAGTCGGAAGACTCAATAGACAGTCAGCCTCCGGCCTTTTAATGACATGTATGTATGCAGGAATGGTGCGGTTTTGATATGTGAGATGCGTTGAAAATTTTCCCAAACAGGGCAGTGGCTTTTTGGACATCCATGTGTAAACTCTCACATGAGCAGGACTTAGTTGCGGTGGTGACTTCATCCTCTGATATTCCGCCACTGGTATATAGTTGAGGGAAGCTCCACTGTCCATTACAAATTTGGTCCAGTGCGTGTCAATTTGAATGCTGAGCAGAGGATATTTCTTCAGTCGGTCAGGGTCAGCGACCCTCCATATGTATTCATCACTATCCTGTGAGATAGGAGACAGTGACCTTGATTCTTGAGAAGGAGCGCGTCGGGATCGATAACTCCGGTACGACTGGCAGCTGGAGCGGGATGATCCCATTGAGGAGTCTCTGTGATCACGTACTGCTTTGACATGGTGACGCGTGCTTGATGGTCGAGAGGACCTTTCCTGAACCCTCGGTTTGTCCTTCCTGTAAGTTCCACATACGTTCTTGAAGTGATTCTCTCCTCCACACTTCCTGCATTTTTGACCCATGGTGGGGCATCCCTCAGTGTGGGGAAAGTCATGGCCACAGCGGTAGCATTTGAGATGGCGTTCACGTCGTCTGTTGTTTCGATTGGAGCTGCGACGTCTTCGGTTCCCGGGTTGGTGTGGCAGTTTGGACAGGGATGACCTCGATTTTACCGGAGAGTATCTGCGTGTGTTGCGAGATTGGAGCCTGAAAGCTTGTTCCCGCTTTTCACTTCTCCCAGCTTCCAACTTCTTGCCATGCTCTTCCGCCTGATCATGCACCTGTGTCATCTCCTCAATTTCATCTAGTGAGTAACTTTTCTTCAGCAGCTTCCGCCGTAGTGATTCGGACAGACAGCCTTCAATGACTCTCAGACTAAGGGCATCCTCAGTCCAAAACGAATCAAACTCGCAATACCGCTCTAATCGTCTGAGGCGTGTGATGTAGGCGCATATGGGCTCTTCTTTTTCCTGAGCAGCTAGGTTGAACGTATACCTGTCATAGTCAATGTTCCTTTTGTGCAAAAAATTCTGGTTCAATGCGTCACACACATCAGTGTAAGATGCAGCTTCAGCTGCAGGCAATTCCTTTATGATTTGGCCGACATCTTTTTCTATTAGATTCCTTGGAGCTATCAGCTGTTGAATGGCTTCCGTTACGTGTGAACCCTTCATAAAGTCTTCAAAATCTTCCAGCCACTCCTTCCACCGAAGTCCCATACCACCTCCTGTTTCGAGAACTAACGGTTCCGGTGGACGCAGAAACGACACTCCAAACACTCCCATCTGTCCAACATTGGCTTGCGCCGGACTCGCTTGACAATGTGGTGAGTTGTATTTAACAACAAGGGGTGGTGATGGACAGAGTTTCTGAATTAAGCAGAATACTCTCACCCAGTCAAGAGATCAGGGCTAGATCCAACACCGTTTTTTAGCTCACTGCACCATCCCAGTTCAGAACCTGACTATATGCAAATTAGTCTGTTCCTGTCCCAGTGCATGATGGGAACAGGGCAAACCAAACTACCAAGCCAATTCTTACACTGGGAAGGAAACAAGCTTCCGGGGACCGGTTTCTGCCATTTCAGGCGTCGTCGGCCCGTGGAAGGGTATACTCAGACATGAGTCCCTTGCTCACTGCTCCATCAGGATTCAAGCAAGCCGGGCCGACGACGCCTGAAATGGCAGAAACCGGTCCCCGGAAGCTTGTCTCCTTTCTGGTGAAGAATTGGCTTGGTAGTTTGTCTGCCCTGTTCCCATGATGCACTGGGCCAGGGACAGACTAATTTGCATATAGCCAGGTTCTGAGCTGGGATGGGGCAGTGAGCTAAATAACGGTGATGGATCAAGCCCTGATCTTTGGACTGGGTAAGAGTGGTCTGCTTAATTCAGACACTCTGTTCATCACCACCCCCTTTTCTGAATCAATGTGGTGAGTTGGACATCGTGATGAGGCGGACTTCACTCAAATCTGCTCACCTACTGAGGCGACAGCTCCCTCTGTTACTTCGGGCGAGGCGCACTCTAGCTCCCTGCCGGAGGTATCGGACTTGAACTTGCAAGTGCGTGTTCAACTTCTCAATTAAATTTGCCAATGCTTGATGATCTTCTGATCGTTCACTTGAAGTCGCCAATGCTTGATGATTTCCCAATATTTCACTTGATTTTGTCAATGCTTGATGACTCTCCAATCTTTAACTTGAATTTGCCAGTGCTTGATTATTTTCTGATGTTTCACTTGGTTTTGCCAATGTTTGATGAATTTCCATTACATTTGCCAGTGCTAGATGCTGTTTCAGGTAGTCCGCCTGACTTCAAGATGGCCGCCGGGACTTCCTCGAAGGGAATTGGAGCAGGCGCCTGACCTCAAGATGGCCGCCACGAACTCTCACATCCCACGAGATTTTGGCCTGTTTGTGCACACCGGCAGCAGGACCTCCCCAGCAACCGGAGAACTAAATGAAGCCACTCACCCACAGGTACGGGGCACAGTCACACGCGACTGGGGTGGGCTCCCAGATCGCTCTTCATACAATTCAACGCGGGACCTCCGCGATGTCACGACGTCGGGGGGTTTCACCGGCGCCCCCACACTCTTCTTTCTTCGACATGCCAGATGCGACCGGGGTAGGCACCCGGATCGCGGTGCTCAGCAGTGGACGCGGCCGGGGTAGGCTCCCGAGCCGCACCAGTCGGACCCTCACCAGGTGCTCCACGCACGGAGGCAGTGCTGCCAGCGCTTGCAAGGCGATCGATCCACGCCGCGTGAGCCGTGGCCACCACTCGTCGCCAGCTATAGTGTCCTGACTACAGAGGACACGAACTTGGGGGCTGATTTACTTTTTCTTTATTTATGGCACATCTACTCTGGCCAATTCCCCGACTCATACTACTTCCCTGAGGGCATGCCCCTCCTCTTCCGTTGTCCCTCCCTCATCCCTCCTCCCCGTCCGAGGGCGTCCTAGTGCCTACAATATACAATGAACATTACACCAATGACACTCTTGTTTCTTCAAAACCTTCTGTCTGTACACTCATGCTCTCTGAGCCAACTTTTTGATTTTTTACAAATAGATGTTAATCCTTATGTTCTCTGCCAACCTCTTTCATCGATTTATTGTTTTTCCTCGCTGATCCTAGCTCTATTGAGTTGGCAGTCCACCTCCCTAGATTCTCTACTATTGTGTTGCAGGGATTAAAACTACCATTCATGCTATCCATAACCGAGACAGAAGCAGCAGAAGCAACAGTACCTGGATGAGGTTCTCTCATCATAGGGGCTGCTGATATAGATGAAAACACTGGAGATACCTACTTCATCCTACTACCTGATTCGTTGCCATTATTTACAAGATTCCCCCCCCCCTTCTTGCAGCAAGAATGCGCAATTGCATTGCTTTCCTTTTGCCTTTAGACCGTTTCTCCCATGTGCTTCTCCTCAGCCCCCCCATGATGCCCTCACCCTTGTGTCTTTGTTCTTCTTCCCCAGCTCTACATTGCTCTTTCTCTTGCACGTTTGCTTTTCACTGCCCCAACTCACACCCTCCATGTATCTAGTCCCAGCCGCTTCTTTATGTTGCCTCTGCCACCAACTCCGCTGAACACATTCACGCCTGCATCATTTAATAGGCACAAGCAAGCGTATTGCTTGTGACTAGAAAATTGTGCCTAGAAAATTATGCTTTCATCTATGTCATAGACTTTTTTTCGTTCTTCTTTAGCCATGCTGAACGAAATCTGAACTGCTATACAGCATTGCTAAAAACCATTAGCATTGCCGATAGGCCCCATTGTTTGCTCTCTCTGGTCGCATGGAGCACACACAGCCTGTTAAGATTTTAGTTAATTTTGAAAAGCACCATCCCGTTACATGAACATGCTTTTATTTTGAATTGTACAAAGCTGTATCAGAGCAATTTCAATGGGTGCTCATTATTTTAAACCTTTTGCACTCTGACCTTTCTCACTCTCCTGCCTGCTTGATTAAATTAAGCGACGTGAGTCTGTTTTGGGAAAGAGCTGACCACAGGGAATTAAATGGAGCCCACAGTGAACCAGGTTCTATTTGAAAGCGGTCTCTGAAGGCGTCTGAGCACAACAGGAAGCAGAACATTAAAACGGAAAATGGAGGGCGTGACCTTTGTTGCTTGGTCGATAAAGGGGAATACATCAAGGAAATTTCCATGTGCAAGTTCAGGTACAGGCCTTCTCTGTTGAGCTCTGCTATTACTCTGGAAAATGACGAGGGGAGACAAAAAAGCTCTGTTCCCTACCTCGTTTCTCACGTTTTTCGATTTCGGAAAATCATTTGGTTAAAAAAATTGAATATGTGCTTTAAAACGAAAAGCTTTTCTGTAGCTAACGGCTTCATTCAGTTTTACTTTTTCAAAAGCTATAATAAAGTGATTCAGGCTGTAAAAATGTGTATTAGGCCATTTTGGAAATGTGTTTGGCTTTCAAAGTACATGGCAATTTTTTTTCTTATAATGTTACTTGCACTTATTCAAGGCAAATGCTGAATTTATAGGAAATTGTCGCAGCATATGGTCACAGAGAGACACGTTTTAGGAACAGTTAAATAAAGTTACATTTTAAAAATAATTACTACATTTTATGTCAATGGCTGGCTGAAGAAACTCGATGACCCTAGGTGAATGATGTATATAGCTCCTTAACTAGAAACGCTACGCTTGTGATGCTTATGGAAGGTGGTCAATACAGTCTTGAGTGTCCCTATTCCATGTTACACTGTAAAGGTAACCTATTTTTACTATTTGAATTGGGGATTGGTTTGTAAATGCAATATATTCATGCTGCAGCTTCACTGTTGGATTTTTTGGTTGTTACTTGAATTAGCGCTTAAATTATTATAATTATTCACCTTCACGTGCTTGCGCTCTAGACTATCACCATGGTTGATTTATGGTACTCATTGATCACAAAAAATTTAAATACGTTCAACTTTCTATGTCTGAAATATTTTAAAGTTTGTGCAAGTTTGTGTAACGGTAATGGGTTAATGGTCCAAAACTTTAATACACTTCTTTAAAATCTCTCTGTTATGTAATCAGCCAAAGGAGAGTTCCGGGGGGTTTCTGCATTAGTGTATAGTCTGCATTCATAATGAAAGACTTAACCCCAAGATAGTAGTCCAGACCAGTGGCAGCTGGCGACTTTTGAAAGTGATGTGGCATTTCATGCTCTATGCACGATCGTAACTTGCAGCACAGAGTGCACTAACCTTTAACCCCAATGTTTTATATAATTTACCTTACCGCCTGTGTTCAGCTTAAATAAACTGTACCCTAGCTGTTCTGCTCCACAGCCCACGCTCCCTGCGCCACGCTCGGATGGCTTCACAATTCATGTGCGTATGCCGCACTCATACGTAGCCCGTTATCTAAACCAATCCTGAAGCTGCTTTCATGCTGTTTGTATAAGCTAACAGTACAATTGCAGCACAATTGAAGCACC